>NW_024044681.1:36885152-37609538 GCF_014851395.1 Micropterus salmoides
GTCGCTCGGCCCTAATTAAAGCTGCAGCAGCGTTGGGCGGGCCCTCGCACTTGTAGCGCGTCGCGCGTGAGCCGGCCGAGTTGCACATTCTGGAGCTCTGCCGGTGCGGCTGTGAATTTGTTACGCGGTTATGCGCCGCATGAATGTGCTATATGTCACTTCCTGTGTCCCCTATGTGGAGCTACATAGCACTTGCCGCTATGAATATAAATCGTATTGGTGTGTAGATGTCTGCGGGGTGGGAGAGTTATCAAGCACGTAAAGTTTGTTTCAGATGTGAGCATGTACACTGAACAATAATGTACCCAAACAATAAAATAAATTCCTTTTATATTTCCCGCCTTGTGTTTATGTGTACATACAGAGGAAGAATGTGAGAACAGCACACATTTCATCGTTACTGTGTGTTAGAGCATGGGAGAACAGTGGATATTTTAATACAGCCCCACCCCTAATACTGTGTAACTATAACAAGTAGAGAACAGAAGAAAAAGATGTTCTTTCTTTACAACTGTCTGCATAGCTTATTCATATTGTGTAATGAATGAAAATAAATAGGCCTACTAGGCTCCTCCTACTTTGACATTTAAGATTAGCTTGTTTGATCCACCTTCATACACATGTGACATTACTGTACAACTTGAGAAAGGTGAGTTGTTTTCTGCTCCAGCCTGCCTAAAAGAAAAGCGTTTTTGGGGATTAATGGACTTTATTAGCTGCTGCAGTGCAGGATGAACTCAGAATAGACCATTTCTCACCTTATTATTCTAAATCATGCAACGAAGAAGAAGAAATGCATAAGAAATCCTGGGACAAATCTGTCCACAATACTGTACAGCATGTAGTCTGATGATCAAGACTTGTGTTATAGCTGACTTGGGCAGTGAAATGTTTTTTTAATTCATGTGGTCATAGTGTCCACAACTCAAATCAAATATAAGAAGAATGTTTTTATACCACCTCAAGAAGGCTTCCTATCAGAAAGGTAGGAAGGTATTTCAAATGTACAACTGCAGTACTTAAATCTAAGTAAAGTAATTTCCCTGACATTTTTGTGTTACTTTACTTTTAATAGACCCATGTAAGAGGTTTTACTTCCTGTGAGTATAATCCAATCAATCTTATTTTCATACTGTATATCCGTTGTGTAATTTGATAAATTGTGTTGTATGTCGTGCTCGCATCTCAGAGAAGACTCTGACTGCAACATGCGTCTTTGTAAAGAGAGAAACGGACAGAAAAAGTCTCTAACTCTGCCTGTCAGCTCGCTCGCTCGTTAAAACTGAATTTACCATACAGAATTGAATACGAGTGCACTCCAGATTTAGCTGCAGCCAGCTGACCGTGTGCTTCTCCCTATACCGCAGTTCTGTGTCCATGCATGCAGCAAACTGAAAGCACTGTCTGTCGGAGCGTCTACGTGAAAAGAGAAGGAAGACATTGCTGGTAGTATTGTCTTCAGAGTTGTTAAACACCTCAGCGCACTGAAGGAAGCCATCTGACTGTGTGAGGGGCAAGATCGTTGATGTCTGCAGGCAGAGTAGGAGCTCTCCTGTCTGACTGGTCCACCAATAGCAGAGAAGATGACCCCTTGAGACACAGCCCCTCCTCATTTGCATAATGAGGCAGAAATGCATACAAAAATTTAAAAAGACAGGCAGAAATAAATACCATGGGTGAAAATAAATAAGGTAAATAAATACAAAGGAAGAATAAAACAGACAAAAATATTAAAACACACACATAAATAAATACATTAAAAAAATTAGTAATAAATAAAGTTGATAAACAAATAAGGTAATTATAACAAAGGTGAATAAGTAAAGGCACTAATTAAAATATATACATTTATGTCTCCTTGTATAATTTAATTACTACCTACATTTATTTATTTACTTATTTTTTTGTGTATTTAATTGGATGCTTATTTATTTATTGAGCATTTATTTATTTCTGTATTTATTTCTGACTGTGTCAGGATCGGTCCTCCATGGGGTGGGAGAGTTATCAAGCACGTAAAGTTTGGTTCAGATGTGAGCATGTACACTGAAGTTACAACAACTTCCTGTGTCATGGCGAAGACTTGATCTCTGACGCCACGCCACGGACACACCCATTGACGAAAACTCGCAAATAGCACAACTTTTCATCTTCAATGCCTTTAGAAGGCACAGCACAAATTTGAAGTCGGTCGGACTAAATCCCTAGGAGGAGTTCGTTAAAGTACGAAGTGTGTAAATCATCCAAAATTTGACGTAAAATTCAAAATGGCCGACTTCCTGTTGTTTTAGGGCATCGCTCCAAGAGGCTTTTTTGTGTCTGGACAAGATACACGTACCACAGAAAATTCGTGCACGTAGGTAAAACGTGCGGCGGGGGCTGCTTCGTTAAAAGTCACTTCCTGTTGCCAGCAGGTGGCGCTATGACTGTGGGTGAATGTCAGCATGTACATGTGTTCAGGGCGGGACTCTCATCCTACATGTACAGTTTGGTCCAGATGTGAGCATGTACACTGAAGTTACGACAACTTCCGTGTCATGGCGAAGAGTTGATCTTTGACGCCACGCCACGGACACGCCCATTGACGAAAACTTGCAAATAGCACAACTTTTCATCTTCAATGCCTTTAGAAGGCACAGCACAAATTTGAGGTCGGTCGGACTAAATCCCTAGGAGGAGTTCGTTAAAGTACGAAGTGTGTAAATCATCCAAAATTTGACGTAAAATTCAAAATGGCCGACTTCCTGTTGGGTTTAGGCTATGGCCAAGAGACTTTTTTGTGCGTCTGGACAAGATACACGTACCACAGAAAATTCGTGCACGTAGGTAAACGTGCGGCGGGGGCTGCTTCGTTAAAAGTCACTTCCTGTTGCCAGCAGGTGGCGCTATGACTGTGGGTGAATGTCAGCATGTACATGTGTTCAGGGCGGGACTCTCATCCTACATGTACAGTTTGGTCCAGATGTGAGCATGTACACTGAAGTTACGACAACTTCCGTGTCATGGCGAAGAGCTGATCTTTGACGCCACGCCACGGACACGCCCATTGACGAAAACTTGCAAATAGCACAACTTTTCATCTTCAATGCCTTTAGAAGGCACAGCAAATTTGAGGTCGGTCGGACTAAATCCCTAGGAGGAGTTCGTTAAAGTACGAAGTGTGTAAATCATCCAAAATTTGACGTAAAATTCAAAATGGCCGACTTCCTGTTGGGTTTAGGCTATGGCTCCAAGAGACTTTTTTGTGCGTCTGGACAAGATACACGTACCACAGAAAATTCGTGCACGTAGGTGAAACGTGCGGCGGGGGCTGCTTCGTTAAAGGTCACTTCTGTTGCCAGCAGGTGGCGCTATGACTGTGGGTGAATGTCGGCATGTACATGTGTTCAGGGCGGGACTCTCATCCTACATGTACAGTTTGGTCCAGATGTGAGCATGTACACTGAAGTTACGACAACTTCCGTGTCATGGCGAAGAGCTGATCGACGCCACGGACACGCCCATTGACGAAAACTGCAAATAGCACAACTTTTCATCTTCAATGCCTTTAGAAGGCACAGCAAAATTTGAGGTCGGCGGACTAAATCCCTAGGAGGAGTTCGTTAAAGTACGAAGTGTGTAAATCATCCAAAATTTGACGTAAAATTCAAAATGGCGACTTCCTGTGTTTAGGCATGGCTCCAAGAGGCTTTTTTGTGCGTCTGGACAAGATACACGTACCACAGAAAATTGTGCACGTAGGTAAACGTGCGGGGGGGCTGCTTCGTTAAAAGTCACTTTCTGTTGCCAGCAGGTGGCGCTATGACTGTGTGAATGTCAGCATGTACATGTGTTCAGGGCGGGACTCTCATCCTACATGTACAGTTTGGTCCAGATGTGAGCATGTACACTGAAGTTACGACAACTTCGTGTCATGGCGAAGAGCTGATCTTGACGCCACGCCACGGACACGCCATTGACGAAAACTCGCAAATAGCACAACTTTTCATCTTCAATGCCTTTAGAAGGCACAGCACAAATTTGAGGTCGGTCGGACTAAATCCCTAGGAGGAGTTCGTTAAAGTACGAAGTGTGTAAATCATCCAAAATTTGACGTAAAATTCAAAATGGCGACTTCCTGTTGGTTTAGGGCATCGCTCCAAGAGGTTTTTTGTGCGTCGGACAAGATACACGTACCACAGAAAATTCGTGCAGTAGGTGAAACGTGCGGCGGGGGCTGCTTCGTTAAAGGTCACTTCTGTTGCCAGCAGGTGCACTATGACTGGGTGAATGTCGGCATGTACATGTGTTCAGGGCGGGACTCTCATCCTACATGTACAGTTTGGCCAGAGTGAGCATGTACACTGAAGTTACGACAACTTCCGTGTCATGGCGAAGAGCTGATCTTTGACGCCACGCCACGGACACGCCCATTGACGAAAACTCGCAAATAGCACAACTTTTCATCTTCAATGCCTTTAGAAGGCACAGCACAAATTTGAGGTCGGTCGGACTAAATCCCTAGGAGGAGTTCGTTAAAGTACGAAGTGTGTAAATCATCCAAAATTTGACGTAAAATTCAAAATGGCCGACTTCCTGTTGATTTTAGGGCATCGCTCCAAGAGGCTTTTTTGTGCGTCTGGACAAGATACACGTACCACAGAAAATTCGTGCACGTAGGTGAAACGTGCGGCGGGGGCTGCTTCGTTAAAAGTCACTTCCTGTTGCCAGCAGGTGGCGCTATGACTGGTGAATGTCAGCATGTACATGTGTTCAGGGCGGGACTCTCATCCTACATGTACAGTTTGGTCCAGATGTGAGCATGTACACTGAAGTTACGACAACTTCCGTGTCATGGCGAAGAGCTGATCTTTGACGCCACGCCACGGACACGCCCATTGACGAAAACTTGCAAATAGCACAACTTTTCATCTTCAATGCCTTTAGAAGGCACAGCAAAATTTGAGGTCGGTCGGACTAAATCCCTAGGAGGAGTTCGTTAAAGTACGAAGTGTGTAAATCATCCAAAATTTGACGTAAAATTCAAAATGGCCGACTTCCTGTTGTTTAGGCTATGGCTCCAAGAGACTTTTTTGTGCGTCTGGACAAGATACACGTACCACAGAAAATTCGTGCACGTAGGTGAAACGTGCGGCGGGGGCTGCTTCGTTAAAAGTCACTTCCTGTTGCCAGCAGGTGGCGCTATGACTGTGGGTGAATGTCAGCATGTACATGTGTTCAGGGCGGGACTCTCATCCTACATGTACAGTTTGGTCCAGATGTGAGCATGTACACTGAAGTTACGACAACTTCCGTGTCATGGCGAAGAGTGATCTTTGACGCCACGCCACGGACACGCCCATTGACGAAAACTTGCAAATAGCACAACTTTTCATCTTCAATGCCTTTAGAAGGCACAGCAAAATTTGAGGTCGGTCGGACTAAATCCCTAGGAGGAGTTCGTTAAAGTACGAAGTGTGTAAATCATCCAAAATTTGACGTAAAATTCAAAATGGCCGACTTCCTGTTGGGTTTAGGCTATGGCTCCAAGAGACTTTTTTGTGCGTCTGGACAAGATACACGTACCACAGAAAATTCGTGCACGTAGGTGAAACGTGCGGCGGGGGCTGCTTCGTTAAAGGTCACTTTCTGTTGCCAGCAGGTGGCGCTATGACTGTGGGTGAATGTCGGCATGTACATGTGTTCAGGGCGGGACTCTCATCCTACATGTACAGTTTGGTCCAGATGTGAGCATGTACACTGAAGTTACAACAACTTCCTGTTTCATTGCGAATCATCGACGCCACGGACACGCCCATTGACGAAAACGCGCAAATAGCACAACTTTTCATCGTCAATGCCTTTAGAAGGCACAGCAGAAATTTGACGTCGATCCGACTAAATCCCTAGGAGGAGTTCGTTAAAGTACGAAGTGTGTAAATCATCCAAAAATGGCCGTAAAATTCAAAATGGCCGACTTCCTGTTGACTTTAGGCTATGGGTTCTTGAGGCTTTTTTGTGCGTCTTGATACGATACATGTCCCCAGAAAATTTCGTACATGTAGGTTGAACGTGAACGAGGGGCTAATCATTTCCAATTTTCTAGGTGGCGCTAGCGAGTCATTTTGCCACGCCCATGTGCGAAACTTGTAGAATACGAAATTTTTCACCGGTTCTGACATGTTTGCAAATTTTGGTGAGTTTTCGAGTATGTTTAGGCCATGTTTGGGCCTACTTTGCAGAAAAAAAAAAAAAAAATAAAAAAATTAAAGCTGCAAGCAGCGTTGGGCGGGCCCTCGCACTTGTAGCGCGTCCGCGCGTGAGCCGGCCGAGTTGCACATTCTGGAGCTCTGCCGGTGCGGCTGTGAATTTCCTACGCGGTTCCGACGCCGCATGAAGTGCTATATGTCACTTCCTGTGTCCCCTAGTGGAGCTACATAGCACTTGCCGCTATGAATATAAATCGGTATTGTGTAGATGTCTGCGGGTGGGAGAGTTATCAAGCACGTAAAGTTTGTTTCAGATGTGAGCATGTACACTGAACAATAATGTACCCAAACAATAAAATAAATTCCTTTTATATTTCCCTGCCTTGTTGTTTATGTGTACATACAGAGGAAGAATGTGAGAACAGCACACATTTCATCGTTACTGTGTGTTAGAGCATGGGAGAACAGTGGATACTTTTAATACAGCCCACACCCCTAATACTGTGTAACTATAACAAGTAGAGAACAGAAGAAAAAGATGTTCTTTCTTTACAACTGTCTGCATAGCTTATTCATATTGTGTAATGAATGAAAATAAATAGGCCTACTAGGCTCCTCTCTACTTTGACATTTAAGATTAGCTTGTTTGATCCACCTTCATACACATGTGACATTACTGTACAACTTGAGAAAGGTGAGTTGTTTTCTGCTCCAGCCTGCCTAAAAGAAAAGCGTTTTGGGATTAAATGGACTTTATTAGCTGCTGCAGTGCAGGATGAACTCAGAATAGACCCATTTCTCACCTTATTATTCTAAATCATGCAACGAAGAAGAAGAAATGCATAAGAAATCCTGGGACAAAATCTGTCCACAATACTGTACAGCATGTAGTCTGATGACAAGACTTGTGTTATAGCTGACTTGGGCAGTGAAATGTTTTTTAATTCATGTGGTCATAGTTGTCCACAACTCAAATCAGAATATAAGAAGAAATGTTTTATACCACCTCAAGAAGGCTTCCTATCAGAAAGGTAGGAAGGTATTTCAAATGTACAACTGCAGCTTAAATCTAAGTAAAGTAATTTCCCTGACATTTTTGTGTTACTTTACTTTTAATAGACCATGTAACAGGTTTTATACTTCCTGTGAGTATAATCCAATCAATCTTATTTTCATACTGTATATCCGTTGTGTAATTTGATAAATTGTGTTGTATGTCGTGCTCGCATCTCAGAGAAGACTCTGACTGCAACATGCGTCTTTGTAAAGAGAGAAACGGACAGAAAAAGTCTCTAACTCTGCCTGTCAGCTCGCTCTGCTCCGTTAAAACTGAATTTACCATACAGAATTGAATACGAGTGCACTCCAGATTTAGCTGCAGCCAGCTGACCGTGTGCTTCTCCCTATACCGCAGTTCTGTGTCCATGCATGCAGCAAACTGAAAGCACTGTCTGTCGGAGCGTCTACGTGAAAAGAGAAGGAAGACATTGCTGGTAGTATTGTCTTCAGAGTTGTTAAACACCTCAGCGCACTGAAGGAAGCCATCTGACTGTGTGAGGGGCAAGATCGTTGATGTCTGCAGGCAGAGTAGGAGCTCTCCTGTCTGACTGGTCCACCAATAGCAGAGAAGATGACCCCTTGAGACACAGCCCCTCCTCATTTGCATAATGAGGCAGAAATGCATACAAAAATTTAAAAAGACAGGCAGAAATAAATACCATGGGTGAAAATAAATAAGGTAAATAAATACAAAGGAAGAATAAAACAGACAAAAATATTAAAACACACATAAATAAATACATTAAAAAAATTAGTAATAAATAAAGTTGAATAAACAAATAAGGTAATTATAACAAAGGTGAATAAGTAAAGGCACTAATTAAAATATATACATTTATGTCTCCTTGTATAATTTAATTACTACCTACATTTATTTATTTACTTTATTTTTTGTGTATTTAATTGGATGCTTATTTATTTATTGAGCATTTATTTATTTCTGTATTTATTTCTGGCTGTGTCAGGATCGGTCCTCCATAACGGGGTGGGAGAGTTATCAAGCACGTAAAGTTTGGTTCAGATGTGAGCATGTACACTGAAGTTACAACAACTTCCTGTGTCATGGCGAAGACTTGATCTCTGACGCCACGCCACGGACACACCCATTGACGAAAACTCGCAAATAGCACAACTTTTCATCTTCAATGCCTTTAGAAGGCACAGCACAAATTTGAAGTCGGTCGGACTAAATCCCTAGGAGGAGTTCGTTAAAGTACGAAGTGTGTAAATCATCCAAAATTTGACGTAAAATTCAAAATGGCCGACTTCCTGTTGATTTTAGGGCATCGCTCCAAGAGGCTTTTTTGTGCGTCTGGACAAGATACACGTACCACAGAAAATTCGTGCACGTAGGTGAAACGTGCGGCGGGGGCTGCTTCGTTAAAAGTCACTTCCTGTTGCCAGCAGGTGGCGCTATGACTGTGGGTGAATGTCAGCATGTACATGTGTTCAGGGCGGGACTCTCATCCTACATGTACAGTTTGGTCCAGATGTGAGCATGTACACTGAAGTTACGACAACTTCCGTGTCATGGCGAAGAGTTGATCTTTGACGCCACGCCACGGACACGCCCATTGACGAAAACTTGCAAATAGCACAACTTTTCATCTTCAATGCCTTTAGAAGGCACAGCACAAATTTGAGGTCGGTCGGACTAAATCCCTAGGAGGAGTTCGTTAAAGTACGAAGTGTGTAAATCATCCAAAATTTGACGTAAAATTCAAAATGGCCGACTTCCTGTTGGGTTTAGGCTATGGCTCCAAGAGACTTTTTTGTGCGTCTGGACAAGATACACGTACCACAGAAAATTCGTGCACGTAGGTGAAACGTGCGGCGGGGGCTGCTTCGTTAAAAGTCACTTCTGTTGCCAGCAGGTGGCGCTATGACTGTGGGTGAATGTCGGCATGTACATGTGTTCAGGGCGGGACTCTCATCCTACATGTACAGTTTGGTCCAGATGTGAGCATGTACACTGAAGTTACAACAACTTCCTGTTTCATTGCGAATCATCGACGCCACGGACACGCCCATTGACGAAAACTCGCAAATAGCACAACTTTTCATCGTCAATGCCTTTAGAAGGCACAGCAGAAATTTGACGTCGATCCGACTAAATCCCTAGGAGGAGTTCGTTAAAGTACGAAGTGTGTAAATCATCCAAAAATGGCCATAAAATTAAAAATGGCCGACTTCCTGTTGACTTTAGGCTATGGGTTCTTGAGGCTTTTTTGTGCCTTGACATGATACATGTCCCCAGCAAATTTCGTGCATGTAGGTTGAACGTGAACGAGGGGCTAATTTTTCCAATTTTCTAGGTGGCGCTAGCGAGTCATTTTGCAACGCCCATGTGCGAAACTTGTAGAATACGAAATTTTTCACCGGTTCTGACATGTTTGCAAATTTTGGTGAGTTTTCGAGTATGTTTAGGCCATGTCATTTGGGCCTACTTTGCAGAAAAAAAAAAAAAAAAAAAAAATATATATATATATATATTATATATATATATATATATATATATATATATAATACGAGCAATTCAATAGGGACCTCACACGGTCGTGCTCGGGCCCTAATAATCCGAGCAAATTCAATAGGGACCTCACACGGTCGTGCTCGGGCCTTAATAATCCGAGCAAATTCAATAGGGACCTCACACGGTCGTGCTCGGGCCCTAAAAAAAATAATCCGAGCAAATTCAATAGGGACCTCACACGGTCGTGCTCGGGCCCTAATAAGACTCATACATTCGCCGTAGGTTCGTGAGGCCCGGGAATATAGGCTATTTAATGTTGCTGAGTTTAAACAAGTCTGGGGAAAGTTTCATCCCAGGCAGCTCCAAACAAAAAACAAAATCAAATCTCCCGCTAAGAAAATTGGGGATTCAAGGGCAGTAGCATTCTCAGCTCGTCTGAAGGAAATTTTTAAGTACGAAAAAAAGATCAGAATTTCAAAAGTAAAGGAAGTTCACAAAAGCGTAATTACGAGAGGATACACGAGAGTTTAGTTTCAAGAGAGTTTTTTTTTTAGAAGAGAGGAGACAAAAGACAACAAGGCCTTTTATCTAGCTTCTTCAGGACGTGGTGACGTCAATTTGGGGAGTGGGTTTCTCTGGGGGAGTTACCTCAAAAGTGTTAACTTTTTAGTGGGATAAAGAAAATATATGTTGCGCGTATTTTCATTTAATCTCTCTCTCCGCAATATCAACAGTTGAAAAATACTTTGTTCTAAACATTCAGATAAAGACAAGCAAAACAAGACTAAACACTAGAGGGTTAAGGGTTTCTTAATTGTTATATACTTAATAAAAGGTGTAACAAAGCTTAACTACATGTTTTTAGTGTAAACTTGATGGTTACATGTTTAAACTCAAGAGACAATCTAGATTTAAGCATGGCAGCAAAGAATTCGTTTATACCATTACATGGTGATAGATATTTGGCGCTCATTGTCGGTGTAAGCCGAGTTTTAAACGCTTGTGTGTTATACCTTTTCTGTCCCTTAGTGGAGCTCGGGTCGTACGAGAAAACAGCAGACATTCAACTTTGAGATTTACCACTTTAACTAGGAACTGGGAAGCTGGTTATACAAATGAGCGTGTGGATGAATGTTTTAGTAGGAAATTGTTTATGGAACGTTTAACTAAAGCATTAGTTAATATTAAACAGACAGTGATTACTAGGGAATAACAGGGAGTTAATTAAAATTAAATTAAAACAAAACAAAATGAGGAAATTAGGGAACTCTTCAAGATCACTTTCTTATGGTTCTCTAGTTTTCAAACATCACTAAAGGATAACAACAGGGTCATTACTACTAAACTAAGAGGCAAACGCCACTACTAACGTAGCAAGGATTATTATTTACACAGAACAAACAGTTTATATTGAAACATTTTTTGGTTGAAGAAAAACAGGGGTTGTTAGTGTCCACCCTTTCGCATTCCTGGCTTATCACATTTGCACATCGGCTAAAGAGAGAAGGGACTGGTGTTTTATGGCTCAGCCGTTCTATGGGAAAAGGAGTCAGGTTGAGGCCGGACTGGTGGTACTTTTGATGTCCGGACGTGACCTGTGGAGAGAGAGGGGTTGGACCGCCCCTTTGCTGTCCTGCAAAGTGTCTCCAGTGACACCTTTACAGTGAGAGGGGTTCACTAAGAGTCTTTGAATACACAATCCTTAAGCGATGCATGTCTGAGTCTCTGCAGATCCTTACCAAAACACCAGGCGATTTCTCTTGCCCCTTGGCATTGTCTGACCTCAAAATCTAGGGAAATGGTTATTGATCCAAAAGGTATAAATGATTGTTTTAGGGATTATTACGCACAATTATATGCCTCTAAAGCAAAGGGGAACGTTTCTAAGTGGCTGGGGCGTTTGAATCTTCCTAAGTTGAGTGATGCTGCACAAGAAGCTTTCTGACATCACCACTCAAGAGATCCTGGATGCCATAAAATCATTCCCCAATGGTAAGGCTGGCCCTGATGGTTTTGGTGTTGAGCTGTATAAAAAATTCTCAGGGAAGGAGGCTCCCATTCTTTTGAGGATGTTCACCCATTCATTTGAAACGTGTAAATTACCCTTTATATTATACTTTATATGAAGTCAATATTTCGTTGTTGCTGAAGGAAAGTAGGGAGCAGACAGATCCGTCATCTTTTCGTCCTATTGCACTACTGAACTCAGACATGAAAATCTTCACTAAGCTTTTTTAAAACATGTTAAATGGTTACATTTCATCCATTATTTACACTGATGAAACTGGCTTTGTGCCTAACAGGTTCTCATTTTTTAACGTCAGAAGAATGATGAACATAATGTATCATGGGTCTAGGAATGGCTCTAAGGCAGGTGCCTTGTGCTTGGATGCAGAGAAGGCATTTGATCAGGTGGAATGGGCCTATATGCTGAAGGTATTGGAGGAATTTGGGTTTGGTAGCAAATTTGTCTCGTGGATCAAAATATTATATGCTCACCCATCTTCCTCCATTCTTACATATCAAGAAACATCAACACCGTTTTTGTTACATCGTAGGACACGGCTGTCCTCTTAGCCTGTTGCTCTTTGGCATTGCTATATAGCCTCTCGCCATCAGTATTAGGAATCATCCTTCCACTGAACCCACCCGATTGGGGAATGTTGACCATCACATTTTTCTATATGCCGATGATGTTGTTCTCTTCCTATCGCAACCTGAGCAGTCCGTTCCCGTGTTGCTAGATCTAAATTCATTTGGTGAAATTTCAGGATATACAATCAGTTGGCAGAAGAGTGAATTTATGTCATTGCGTGCTGAACTTTGTGCTAAATTTTTGCATAGTCTCCTTTTAAAGTTACAGATGCACTGAAATATCTAGGAGTAGCTCTGCCAAAAGACCCAAAATAAATTTTTCAGATGAATTTGACCTGAGGCAAACTCTATAGTGTGCCGTCCACCTCTCTTAACACTTAAGTGTTCAAATATGTTGTCAGTGATACAGCAGTGTAATCATAATCACCTCTTCTTTTTTTTAAAATATGCCCTGACCTTTATTTTTTTATTTATTTATTTTTTTAAAAATTATATATATATAGCTTTTCTGTCTCTTCTGTGTTATTGTTTTTGTATGCATCTTCACTTTGTTTTATTATGGAAAATTTCAATAAAAATATTGTCAAAAGAATAGACCTCCCGGCTCCCCCCGCTCCTCGCCTCACCACCTGCGCCTCGCCTGCTCCTCGGTCCTCCGTGTCCACGTCCCCCGGCGTCCACCTCTCCTCCATCACCTCTTCCCTAGCCCCCTCTGTAAACCTTCAATAAACCTCCTTCCCTCTGAGCGTTGCGTTTGGGTCCGTTCTGTCCAGTCTTACAACACGTGGGTTGGAGATTATATGTCAGTGTAACCAGCTTGAAATTATATTTTCATTTTCTTTGTTGAAACTTCACCAAATCCTGATAAATATTGAAGTATATGTGTTTTAGTAAGTTTGTACAAGTATATTCAAACTGAAGTGTTAATACCTGTACTTTATAAGAGGTCTCAGCTTTACAACATCAATTCTGCGCCTCTCTCAGTCTGCGCGTTTCTTGCTGAAAGGAGGTAAGGTTCTTTCTGCTGGTCATCATTAAGAGTTTATTTCGTTTTGTAGATAATAAACATAAGAACATGCATAAAGTGAATGCTAGTCTTAAGAGTGTAAACATGCAGCTGTGTTACACTTTTGCAAGTTATATAGACACATGTTTTTCAGTGCGACAGGGTTTCCTGTGTGTTTATTTGCTAATAGGAGAATGATGAACAATGTGTGTGGAAGAGACTGCTTGTTACAGAGCATTTCTTGTTTTCTACTGATTTGTACAGATCCAGCCAGATACACGGTAGACCAGGCACACCCATTACAATGGTGCCATGACCTTTCAAGGATTGGTCTACCTAGGGAGCCTGCTATCACTTTGAGGTACTCAGGTATTTCCTTGGACTGTGCCAAGCATTTCACTGGACTTTTTTTTTATTAATCCAATGAACTGGGCTACTACAGCAAAGACAGGAATGAATACACAGCCAGCTGCAGCCAGTCCACACAGTGTGACGGCAGCCACTGACTTCGTAGAGACAGTAAATGTAAACGCTCCGTACTTGTATAGCGCCTTTCTAGTCTTTTCGACCACTCAAAGCACTTTTACACTACATCTGCATTCACCAGTCACACACATTCATACACTGAGCCTAAGTGCTCCAACAGAAACTAACATTCTAACTAACACTCACTCATACACTGGTGGAATAGGGGCAATTCGGGGTTCAGTATCTTGCCCAAGGACACTTCGACACGCAACCAGGGGGAGCCAGGGATTGAACCGCCGACCTTCCGATTAACAGCCAACCCGCTCTACCACCTGAGCCACAGCCGCCCCAACAGTGGCGGGGCAAGGAGGAAATATTCTGCTTTTGGCATCGGAGCCGACTGCATGAAAGCCATCTGGCCGTGTTATGCCACTCCCCTGGTGAGGGGAGGGAGGCAGAGGCTCATCGCAGCGCCGCTCAACTGGCAAGTGAAGAGGGCAGGGGAGCCGTACATGTGGGCCACCTGACCATATCAGGGAGGGGGGCAAGTGGAGAGAGGATGTAGAGGATTTGCAGCTAGCCCAGGCTGCTTGTTAGCCATGTGGCTAACACACAATGTGGGGAAGTGAGAAACAACAATTTTCTTCATAATCTCAAGAGCAGCTGTCTGTAAAGTGCAAAACTAGGTAATGTAGTTTACAAGAAACACAATTCTCCCCAGTGTCACTGTCGCCTGCTGTGCAGTGTGTTCGGCACACACATGATGCCGTACATAACATATGTACAGCGCACAACACAGCCGGTCACACACCTCTGGTTGCAGGTGAAGGGACTGCATCAGTGATGCTGTGGTCATCCGGGCTCTGCCAGGGGGGGGTGTGCGTAATGTGTGGAGCGCCGATAGGATAACACGACACGCAGGGTTGTGTGTAGTGTTAACCTGTCCACATGAAGCGTAATGACCGCTTCGAGGGCTCATATGAGCCTGCCTGCCTTCTGTGAACCAAGGGGGAACCCCTGGATGCACACAAGGACCGTGCCAGTGATGCCGTGATTATGCATGAGGTAGAAGTATATTAAAAAATATAGTTCGTTTTTTTGAGTTGGTGAAAAAGACATCAGAACAAGAACTAGTTTATTTCCAAGTATATTTTCACAAGTAAAGGAATTTGCTTTGGTGTTTTGTTAAACAAGTCAAATATAAAAGAAACTCAACAGAGGCTACAGAAGTCAGAGCCAAAGGTCCCCGGGCAAGGATTCACCATTAAAGACAGCCCCTAATCATTCTGGTGGGTGGAAAACAGAAAAACACCCTGGCCATTTGCCTAAATTCCCCCATCCTTTCCTTCTCAAAAGAAAGCCAGGTGTGCAGCCATCTCTGTCAACTTCTGTGGACAACCAAACACCCACTGAGCTTTTCAAAATGTATTTTGATAGGTCCACTATCAAAAGACTGTGTGCCAACACTAATAAAAAAGCAGCAAGAAATATTGCAGCAGGCAAAAAGTTCAAGTGGACTGAAATCACAGAAGATGAATTGTGTAAATACATTGGCCTCACACAATATATGGGCATTCTAAAGCTTCCAAAGCTCAGAGATTTCTGGTGTGTCAAATCCATTTTACATGTTCCCTACCCTCAAAATGTCATGTCCAGAGACCGGTTCTTCAGCATAACGTGGAATTTGCACTTGAGTGACCCTGCAGAAGATGCTGCCAATGACAGAAAAAAAGGTACAGATGAGTATGACTGTCTGCATAGAATACGGCCTCTATATGACAGTTTACGTGTAGCCTGCAAAGCTGTTTACCACCCTGACAAAACCCTTTCTGTGGATGAGCGTATGGTAGCCACCAAAGCCAGAATTAGCCTGAAGCAATACATCAAAAATAAGCCAACAAAGTGGGGAACCAAACTTTCTGTGCTGTGTGATAATAGTGGCTACATAGTAGACTTCAACATCTACACAGGGAAGTCCAATATGATAAGTGGGAAGGGACTTTCATTTGATGCTGTCATGTCACTGGTCAGGAAGGACTTCTTGGGGTCTGGATATCACATTTACTGTGATAATTTTTATACAAGCCCACTACTCTTCCAGCATCTTCATTACCTGGGATTTGGAGCCTGTGGAACCTTCAGCGACACAAGAATTGGCATCCCAAACACCAAAGTGAGTGCACTGACAAAGTCACCATGGGGATCAATAAGGTGGATCAGAGAGGGATCACTCCTTTTCACAAAGTGGATGGACACAAGAGAGGTGAATGTGTGCACACTGCGTACTCAGGGGACACTGTGAAAAGAGTGTGCAAATCCAGCAGTGGGTACGAGCTGTTGGATGTTCCAGTTCCTACAGCTGTGAAAGATTACAATTGCTTCATGGGAGGAGTTGACCGGTTAGATCAGCTGATTGGCTACTATTCCAGATGGAAGAAAAGCAGGAAGTGGTACATGACTGTGCTGCACCATTTCATTGACATTGCTGTCACAAACAGCTACTTGCTGCACAAGCAACTGTGTAGCAGCCAAGAAGAGCAAGCCATTACACACCAGGGCTTCCAAGAACAGTTGAGGGTAGAGCTGTGTGGTGTGTCCTGGCAACCAGCACGGGAGAGCTACCAGCACCTACCTGTTGCCATTTCTGGTACAGTTGGCTCACAAAAAGCCACAGAGGGACGCAGGAAATGCAGGGTGTGTGGAAAATGCACACCATTCATGTGTGAAGCACACCCGATTGACAGTACAGCATGTAAAAATACTTAGATATGCTCTGGCGGAATTGTTCTATGGCAGGTCATAAAGGGTTAAGACCCCCCCAAGCAGTAGGTGCTCCTGTCTCTTTAAGCTCCCCCCTCCAAAAGCCCACTGTGTTCTGATTGGCCAAGATCCTGAAGCAGGATGATTATGCTGCCGAGTGGTACAAACAGACTGAGCGTAGGAGTTGCCAGGCTGAGAACGGTTCGGCTGCGGACAGTAGCTCAGGGGGCGTGGTTTGAGAGGTGATACAGTTCGCAGCTGGACAATATTGAGGTTGTCAAATTACCATATATGGAAAACCGGCTCTGTATGACATCATTAAGAGCCAAGAGTAGAGCTTTGGCCATGTTTAGGTCTTGCTCTTGGTGGGAATTGTTGGGCTTCTGTAAATAACATCACAGAGTATGGTCTAGACCTGCTCTTTTATGAAAAGCGCTGTGAGATAACTGTGTTGTGATTTGGCGCTATATAAATAAAACTGAATTGAATTGAAAGTTAAACATGAACATCTGACATTGTTAACATTATTGATAAGATAGAAAATATAAGAAGCCTCATAAGTCTCCTTTAATATGTGTGTGTGTGTGTGTGTGTGTGTGTGTGTGTGTGTGTGCGTGCGTGCGTGCATGCGTGCGTGCGCACCTGCTGGGACACACAGTTATGCTTACATGTGTTCTCCCAGTAAAGTTTAAAGCTCCATGTTTGAGGGCTCTCAAAGGACACAGACAAGGTGTTCAGAAAATTGCTTAAGTTCCGTCCACCAATCAGAACAGAGGACCCAGTCCTTTGATCTTTCATCAGCCACGTCACCAAGGTAACCAGCTCTACAATAGAGACAGATAGGAAAACGTTCTGTCAAACAAACCTCCATAGAGACTAAACTTTAGGTTGTATTGGCGAAACGACCTGACCAGCAGCGGCAGAAGGCATTTGTGAACGATGTGATATGTTTTTTGTGTGGATAAAGTAAAAAGAAGTGAGCTCTTCAGCAAGTTAAAAAACTGGTACATTCTGCTCTGCTCCAGAAATTTTGACACAAATTTATAATGGCTTCCAATGGAGGACTTGGCTGTCACTCTTGTCCTTTGGAAGGACACAGAGACAAATCTATAACTCCGAGGGATTTAAAAAGCCCATGTGAGGAACCACAACAAAATTTACAACGTTTCTGGTGTAAAGTTAGGCATGAAGAGTTAAAATTGTGGTCAAGCCAGCGAGTTAAAGAGAAAAGTTTAAGAAGATTTCACAAGCCTTGCTACTCTGTAGTCACCCACTCTAACTCACGCAATACACACCCATTATAAACTCAGAAAAGAGCTCAAAAATGCATAAAACTTCAACAGCGACTGTGAACAAACCATAAAATATTTCGAAACGCTGAATACATAGATCAAGATTAACTTCTTGTGACCAATTTACACTTTAAATCAAGTCTGTAGCTGAAAGTATGCTGAACTGGTGAGCTTTCAAAGTGGAGTAGGTATGAGGAGGATTTCGACAGTCTCTCCATTCACTTACAAAGGGAAAATTTTCCTGGAAAACCTTGAATATTTTGGAAAGTATCAATGACAAAAGTAATAGCACCCCATTCCTCATTGAGCCAGAGAACTTGTTTGAATGGAGTTTCTACGTCAAAAGCTGTGAGACTAGTTACGGTCCAAAAAACGTGACGGAAGAATAATACGAAATAACTAGAAAGTGCAATTTCTGGAGAAATTGCGGTGTGAATGCTGGCTGTTGAAGGCTAATGCTAAACTGAATTGCTAAACTTCATGCAAGCTCTCATTTCAGCCTATCTCTTAAACAAGCAGTAGATGCTCCTGTCTCTTTAAGGTCCCCCCAAAAGCCCACTGTGTTCTGATTGGCCAAGATCCTGAAGCAGGATTATTATGCCGCTCAGCAGTACAGACAGACTACGCATAGGAGTTGCCAGTTGTTATTGAGGCTGCAGGAAAATTACCATATATGGAAAACCAGCTCTGTATGACATCATTAAGAGTCAAGAGTAGAGATTTGGCCCTGTTTACCATGAACATCTGACACTGAAACATTATACATAAGACAGAAAATATAAGAATAAGTCTCCTTTAATGTGTGTGTGTGTGTGTGTGTGTGTGTGTGTGTGTGTGTGTGTGCGCGTGAGTTATGCATACATGTGTACTGTGTGACAGAGAGAGAGGTGGACAATGAGACTGGGAGACGGACTGTGAGACAGAGACACAGGTGAACAATTAGACTGTGAGATGGACTGTGAGACACAGAGAGAGGTGGACTATAAGACTGTGAGACTGACTGTGAGACAGAGAGAGAGGTGGAGTATAAGACTGTGACGGACTGTGAGACAGAGAGGTGGACTATAAGACTGTGAGACAGTGTGACAGGGGGACTATGAGACTGTGAGACGAATTCAGAATTCTATTGTTGGTGAGGAGTCATGTTTAAGGATTGTTGCTAAACAAAACGCTTGTTTTCGGTCCAAAAATTGGATAAACTACTGGACACTGAAATCAGTAAGTTTTATTATTTTATTACTATAAAACCCAACGAAGGTTAAAGTCAAGGGCAACTGGACTTGGTTGAAGATACTGGAAGACATTTCGTCCCTCATCCAAAGGACTTCTTCAGTTCAGAACTGAAGAAACATCCAGTTGCCCTTGACTTTAATAACTTTAATAACTATGACCTGGATGACTGAGAATCTTCATAGACATCTTGCTAATCATTTTGGGATGAACACCCTCAGATTGGTATGGGAGTATGAAAGGACAGCCAGGAAAATTGCAGACTACAGGAACCATCTATGATTTAACCTGAGATGACGACAACACAAACTTATTCCCAACAGCCTACACTTAGGCTCCACGGTAAAAGGACACAGAGCCGGAATAATCCTGGAGAAAGCGCAACACCAGCTACTGAATGAGAGAGTGAGACAGATACATTTCACAATTGAAGCCCTGAACAAAGAATTGGACAACATACACCACAAACTAGAAACATATCTGCCCAGTACAGCACTGGGAAAGGTCACGGACTTCATCAAGAAAGCACAGCTATCTCAGCACTAACTCAGAACTGAAGAAGTCCTTTGGATGAGGGACGAAATGTCTTCCAGTATCTAACCAAGTCCAGTTGCCCTTGACTTTAACCTTCGTTGGATAACTATGACCTGGATGACTGAGAATCTTCATAGACATTACTATAAAACAAGTCCCAAATGAAACACTCAAGCTAATAGCTAACAAGCTAACACTGGACTGTGGTTACCTAGCAACAGCAGTAGGGCTGTTTTAAACACAGAACACAGAAGCTTGAAGATCAAGAACTGTTTCATGATGTCTACACACTCTGAAACCCCAGCTATTCAAAGCAAAAGCTGGATCATCTCAGTGAGGAGATGAAGGAACTTAGGAAGGACAGAGACAACTGCAGAACTGAGTTGGCTATACTGAGAGAAGAGCTACAGGACAGGGACAGGCTGAGTCCACAAGCCAGACTGAACTCCACACAACCCCCTGTGCCCACCTCTCAGACCCAGACCACATCCAGCCAAACTCCCACTACACCTGCTGAAGGACAACACAACCCTTTCCTCGAGGACTCCCCCCATCTCACCCAGCCTGGTGCAGACTCTAATCCACCCCCTGTACCTACCAGCTGCCTCCATACAAACACCCCAAGCCAAGACGCCAGTCACACCCCTGCACCTGTCCAAGGCCCGGCATCTAGCCAGCCTCCAGCTAGGAGCTCCAGACCTGAAACCACCACCACAGCTCCACATCCAGACCCGACAGCTGAGACTGAACAAACACACACAGGCAGAAGGGCTGACATTATCCTCCTCATGGACTCTAATGGGAAGTTCCTGGATGAAAAGACTTTATTCCCAAGGCACAGAACGGAGAAGATCTGGTGCCCCAACACCCGGAGAGCCCTGGAGCTGTTAACAGTGCCTGAGCTAGGCTCACCTAGCCACATCATCATCCATACAGACACCAACGACTTAAGGTCCCAGCAGGACAGACTGACAGACTCTCTGAGGAGAGTCATTGAGCAAGCCTCTACCAATTTCCCTACTACCTACTAGCAAGATAGTCATGTCCACGCTGCTGCACAGGAGAGACTTACACCCCCACACCATTGACAGAGTGAATATCAGCCTCTCCAGGAACTATGCCCTCAAACCCAACGTGTTCTTGGCCCACCACCCGACCCTCCACCTGGACTGCCTGTATGATAACATACACCTACGCAGAAATGCAGTCCCCACCCTTGCTAGTAGCTCAAAGACATATTACACATGCTAAACCTGCTCTGCTCTCGCCTCATATAGCTACATGATGGAAAAGCAGAGACCTCTTAAAGACATCATAATAATTCATAGTTTAGCATGTTGGATATCATTTTAAACGAATAGTAATATAAGGACAATTCTTAACAGTATTTCACACATGATACACTCTAAAATGTGACTCACAATACTTTACAATAACATGTTGGAACATTCAAGGTCTGAGATCATCAGCTTTTGGTTGGTCGTGGCATTGGAGGAAAAACATATGATTTGATTAAGAACATGTATACAAAAAGTGAATGTGCCATAAAGATTGGAAACAAACAAACAGCGTTCTTCTCCCAGGGCTTTTCTTCAATCTATATATCAATGAATTAGCGAACCAATTAGAGAGTTCCACGGCACCTGGCTTCCTCCTGAACGACACAGAGATCAGAGGTCTGCTGTATGCAGATGACTTAGTGTTGCTCTCACCTACTAAAGAAGGTTTGCAGCAGCACCTTAACCTCCTGCAGAGATTCTGTCAGACCTGGGCCCTGACAGTAAACACAGCAAAGACTAAGATAATGATCTTTCAGAAACAATACAGAAATCAGGTTACACCCAATTTCTTTTTAGATACCACTAAATTACAACACACAAAAAACTACCCTTACCTGCCTAAACATTACATACACAGGGAACTTCAACATGGCTGTGAAAAATCTGAGGGACAAAGCAAGGAGAGCTTTCTATGCAATAAAAAGAAACCTTAAAATATATATTCCAATTGAAATCTGGCTTAAAATTTTCCAGTTTGTACTAGAACCAATAATTCTATATGGTAGCTAAATCTGGGGGCCAAAACTTAATAATTAATTTGACAAATGGGACAAAACAATCATACAATCTTTCCATACTGACTTCTGTAAGAGCATCCTGCAGGTGCAGAGAAAAACACCAAATAACCTGTGCAGAGCAGTGCTCGGCCAATACCCCCTTTACTAAAAATACAGAAAAGATCACTTAAATTTTACAATCACTTAAAATCAGTTAACCCCCAGACATATCATCACAAAGCCCTAACATACCATGAGCTGAAACCAGAGAAGAGTCCCCTCAGCCAGCTGGTCCTGAGGCTCTCTGCAGTAACAAGTCCCCAACAGTCTCAGGACAGCAACACCAACTCAAGCAGACCAAACCAAATTATCAGCAAGCAGAAAGAAAAATATATTGAATACTGGAAAGAAACAACCAAAACACAAAGTAAGTTACAATGTTATCTGACCCTAAAAAGAGAATTCACAAGTACAATAAAATGTCCCAAACTAAGAAAATTGTTGAAAACATACAGACTGAATGAACACAGCCTGGCCATAGAAAAGGGTCGCCACAGACAGAACTGGCTACCACAAGAGGAGAGACTCTGCTACCAGTGTGACAGGGGACAGGTAGAGACAGAGCTGCACTTTCTAACCTCATGCCCCAAATATACCCCAAATTCAAATTCATATCAGACACACAGAAACTCCCCTATTTACTGGGAGAAATGCCCAAATGTGAAATAATTGCTGCAAAATATGTCTCCTCATGCCATGAAGTGGGGACAACCAGTGGAACCTCAGACTGATAAATAATTGTACAGATTTTCAAATTATTATTATTTTGATCGTTTGATATTTTAGTAATTGTTTTGTTTATACATTTGATACTGATTTTCTAATTTATTATTATTATTTTTTAATCAATTCATTATTTTTTTTAATTTTTGTCTATTAATATACACACACACACACGTTTCATTTATGTAGTTTATTTTGAATATATCTGAATTTTTTTTAACATACACACACACACTTAATGTTTTGTTTATTTATTTTATTAAAATTTTTTATATATATATATTTTTTTAACACACACACACACACACACATACGCTTACTGTCTTATTTATTTAGATTTTTTTAACACACACACGCTTACTGTTTTGTTTATTTATTTTATTTTTAATATATATTTTTTTAACACACACACACGCTTACTGTTTTATTTATTTATTTTATTTTAATTTTAAATATTTTTTTAACACAAACACACATACGCTTTGAGTACTTTACGCTTTAATTACTTGTTTAATGAAATGTATCGGATTGATTGTTCTTATGTAGTATGTATGATGCTTTGGCAATATTGTTGTTACACATTCATGCTAATAAAGCTAATTTGAATTGAATAGAAAGACAGACAGACAGAAAGACAGACAGACAGGAACTTGTGGGGGAGACAGACAAACATAAAGTTGAGGGGGAGACAGACAGACAGACATGAAGTTGAGGGGGGGGACAGACAGACAGACAGGAAGTTGAGGGGGAGACAGACAGACAGACATGAAGTTGAGGGGGGAGAAAGACAGACAGACAAACAGACAGGAACTTGTCTGAACAATTTGATATGTTTTTTGTGTGGATAAAGTTAAAAAAGTGACCTATTTGGCGAACTGAAAAACTGGTACATTCTGCTCTGGTCTAGTTAAGCCTAGGCTTAAGTTTGGTTGGTGCAACCGACGTTAGGTCAACTCTAAAGACTGGTCTTAACTAAGACCTACTTAGCAGTTAGGACCAGGCTTAGTAAAGCCCTGTTGGTGCAACCGGCTCCAGGTCAAGAAATGTTGAGAACTTATATTGGCTCCCAATGGAGGATTTTCTGTCTCTATTGTCCTTTGGAAGGACACAGAGACAAATCTATAAGTCCGAGGGGTTTAATATGCACATGTGAGGAACCACAACAAAAATACCTACATTTCTAGTATAATTTGATGCCTGTAGAGTTAAAATTGTGGTCAGGGCAGTGAGTTAAAGAGAAACCTTTAAGATGAGATTTCAAGAGGGCTCCACTCTAATGATGATGCCACGTGCTCTGACTCCCAACATTCTGCTCCATTCGCTTCCATTATAAACTCAGAAATGTCTTGAAAAGTTTATGAGACTATAATAGAGATTGTGAAAAAACCGTAGAACATATCAAAAAGTTGAATGTAAGCATTATAGCTTAAAGATTTGTCAACATTTTACAGTTGAAATGATGAATGTAGCTGAAAGTATGTAGAAGTAGTAGGCTTGAAAAGTAGAAGTTTAAGGAGCAGTAGAAGATTTCTCCATTGACTTTAATGTTAAAAAAATTGCACAAAAAGCTTAATAGATTTAAAAGTAGAAAAGGTAGAAAAAGTTATATACAAGCATAAATGTTGGACAATTTTTTCAGAAGATTTTGAAGTGAATTCCCACTGTGTCGGTTGGTCCCCTCACTCTAAGGCTGTTTCTCAATCTGCGTTCTTGTCTGTACTTGTGTTCTTGTGGACTTGTGAAACGTCATAAGTCGCAGCCAAAGTACTGTTCCAATTCAAAAGTCTGCATCTAGCCAAGTACAGTCAAATACCCGGATGTGTTCTCGCTCGCCCGTTTTACAGAGCCTGCATCGGTGGTGACTTGTGTGGACTTTGGATCACCAGATATCCCAGGATGCATTTCGCTGCCAAAAACCGGAAATGTCAGACGAGAAAACTCAGAACTGTAACTTATAATACTGCTATTCTTGTGTCACATATAGTAGTTTTAAGAGTTTTTAATGCGGGAAAATAGTTGTTTAAACAACAAATATGTGGTTGATTTCTCAAGACAGAGCTGATTTAAAAAATTGCTATGATGTCTGCTAACGGTCCGGCCGTCATCAAGCCCAATGTGTTCTAATTGGCCAAGATCCTGAAGCAGGATTATTATGCCGCTCAGCAGTACAGACAGACTACGCATAGGAGTTGCCAGTTGTTATTGAGGCTGCAGGAAAATTAGCATATATGGAAAACCAGCTCTGTATGACATCATTAAGAGTCAAGAGTAGAGATTTGGCCATGTTTAACATGAACATCTGACAAGACAGAAAATATAAGAAGCCTACTAAGTCTCCTTTAATGTGTGTGTGTGTTATGCATACAAGTGTACTGTGTGTGCATAACACATGTGTTCTCCAATGCAGTAAAGCTTAAAGCTCCATGTTTTGAGGGCTCTGTGTGTGTGTGTGTGTATGTGTGTGTGCTGTGTCTCAGTGTATTAATGTGTGTGTGTATGTGTTCAACTATAGGTTGTATCGGCAAAATTACCTGACCAGCAGCAGCAGAAGACATTTGTGAATGATGTGATATGTTTTTTATGTGGATAAAGTAAAAAGAAGTGAGCTCTTCAGCGAGTTAAAAAAGACAGAGAGACAGGTGGACAATAAGACAGTGAGAAAGACAGTGAGACAGAGAGACAAGTGGACTATAAGACTGTGAGCTGCCGAAAGGACCTAGTTTAGTTTCTAGGGAGGTTTGTTTGAGGCAAAGATTCACTGATAATTTTCCACTGTCTGAATGGGACAGCTGGTTACCTAGGTAATGTTAATAGACAGGGAACATCAATGGCTTCTGTTCTCTGTTCTGATTGGTTGACACACATTAATACATAGACAGACACAACATACACACACACACACACACACTAGGTGAGGATGGAAGGAGGAAGAAAAAGGAGGAGGGGAGGAGGAGGAGAGGAGGGAAGGAGGAAGATAAAGGAGGAGGGGAGGAGGAGAGGAGGGAAGGTGGAAGAGAAAGGAGGAGGGGAGGAGGAGAGGAGGGAAGGAGGAAGAGCAAGGAGGAGGGAAGAAGGAAGAGAAAGGAGGATCTGTCAGCCTGTGATTGGTTCAATTAAAGGACTATATTAAAGTGGCTGGAAGCTGTATGGGTGGCTGCTGTTTTCCCCATCAACTTAATTGATGTCTGTCTCTCTGTCTCAACTTGTCTCTGTCGGTCTCTTTATCTCTCTTTCTGTCAATTTCTGACTGCCTGTATCTCTACCTGTCTCCATCGGTCTCCCCCTCAACTTAATTTCTTTCTATCTATCTGCCTGTCTGTCTGCCTTTCTCCCCCTTAACTTTCTGTCTGTCTGTATATCTGTCTATCTATAGTCCCTCCAGGTGGACTATAAGACTGTGAGACGGACTGTGAGACAGAGACACAGGTGGACTATAAGACTGTGAGACTGTGAGATACAGAGACTCAACTGTTTCTAATGAAGAGAACAGTGTGTATGTGTGTCTGTTTGTGTCTCTCTGTATCTGTTAGTAGTGGTACCAGGTAGTAATAGTGCAGTAGTAGTGGTTGTAGTAGCACATGCAGTACTCTGGATGTAGTAAACTTAACCTCATTCAAGAAATAGCTTAAAGTCTGTCCACCAATCAGAACACAGGACCAAGTATATGTGTGTGTGTGTGTGTGTGTGTGAGTAGAGAGAGAGAGAGAGAGAGAGAGAGAGAGAGAGAGAGAGAGAGAATGTGCGTGCGTGTGTGTCTCCCTTTGATCTTTCTCTGCTTTTTAACATCACCTGGGCAAACAGCTATCCTATATAGACAGATAGGAAATTCTCTCTGAGACTTTGCCTCAAACAAACCTCCTCAGAGACTAAACTATAGGTCATATTGGTGAAATGACCTGACCGGCAGCGGCAGAAAGCATTTCTGAACAACATGATATATTTTTAGTGTGGATAAAGTTGAAAAAAGCGACCACTTTGGCGAGAAAAAAAACTGGTACGTTCTGCTCTGGTCAAGAAAATTTGAGGGGAACTTACAATGGCATCCAACGTTTCTGGTGTAAAATTATGCATGAAGAGTTAAAATTGTGGCCAGCAAGTTAAAGAGAAAATTCTAAGATGATTTTCTTCCTGCTACACTGTAGTGATGATGTAATCCACTCTAACTCACGCAATACACACCCATTATAAACTCAGAAAAGAGCTCAAAAAAGCATATAACCTCAGCAGCGACCGTGAACAAACCATAAAATATATCAAAAAGCTGAATACATCATTAATAGATTAACTTCTTGTGACCAATTTACAGTTTAAATCAAGTCTGTAGCTGAAAGTATGCTGAACTGGTGAGCTTTCAAATTGGAGTAGGTATGAGGAGGATTTCGACAGTCTCTCCATTCACTTACAATGGGAGAATTTTCCTGGAAAACCTTGAATATTTTGAAAAGTATTCAAGGTATCAATGACAAAAGTAATAGCACCCCATTCCTCATGTTAGCAATAACATAGGATGCGAATTCTTGCAGCATTCACACCCAATAAAGGTTAGCAATAACATAGGATGCGAATGCTTGCAGCATTCACACCTACTAAAGGTTAGCAATAACAGGATGCGAATGCTTGCAGCATTCACACCCAATAATAAAGGATAGCAATAACATAGGATGCGAATGCTTGCAGTATTCACACCCAATAACAAGGATGAAACACTGCAGAAACTGCAGAAGAACTCAGATCAATTGCCTGAAGGTGTGGAATAATATAGGCTGCAAATACTTGCAGTATTCACACCCAAATACAGTAAAATGTGTGGGATGATGGGTTTTGTCCGGCATCAACTCACACTGAAGTTTTTCAGCAGCTGAGCATTTAGCCTTCAATTACGGATAACAGCCCTGTGGGAGCCTATTCCATTTAGCTCTCTGAGGGTGTTTTATTTTGAAAATCGACTGGATTCTCTATGTCCTTCTGTGTCTGATTTCCTGCCTGGTTCATCTGCTCTGTACTGCTTGACACGGCTTACATCAAAAATAGCCTGGTAGTGAATACTGAGTTGCAAGGCAACTCATATAAGGTAAATGTTTTTTCCCAATCCTTTGATATTGTTGAGATATTGATGCCCAAAACACCTCGGCACAGCCCTTAGCAAAGACTGAAAGACACAAGTTAAACTGAATCACAATCAAACATTTTCTTTCAACAAATGGCACAACAGGTAGGTTAATGTACATGCTGAACTGTAAACACAACCTTAAGTCCAAATGAAACAAACAATAAAGTGAAATAATATTCAGAATCATAAAAAAAATCACTACTATCACACTACACTATCAATACATTTTTGAAAATGTAGAAAATGTGGAAAATAGAATATGTAGAAAAGTCTTATTTGTTCATGGCCGAGAATTGAAATGTACAAAGAAAAATGTAAAAAGTAAATTTGTTACGTAAATATTTTCTTATTAAAAATCAATGGCAGAACACTGGGACATGTAGCATTACATGAATACCTAAACATTAAATTAATTATGAAATATAATGTAAAATACTAATATAGTATACACTCACCTAAAGGATTATTAGGAACACCATACTAATACTGTGTTTGACCCCCTTTTGCCTTCAGAACTGCCTTAATTCTACGTGGCATTGATTCAACAAGGTGCTGAAAGCATTCTTTAGAAATGTTGGCCCATATTGATAGGATAGCATCTTGCAGTTGATGGAGATTTGTGGGATGCACATCCAGGGCTATTGGGTTGAGATCTGGTGACTGTGGGGGCCATTTTAGTACAGTGAACTCATTGTCATGTTCAAGAAACCAATTTGAAATGATTGGAGCTTTGTGACATGGTGCATTATCCTGCTGGAAGTAGCCATCAGAGGATGGGTACATGGTGGCCATAAAGGGATGGACATGGTCAGAAACAATGCTCAGGTAGGCCGTGGCATTTAAACGATGCCCAATTGGCACTAAGGGGCCTAAAGTGTGCCAAGAAAACATCCCCCACACCATTACACCACCACCACCAGCCTGCACAGTGGTAACAAGGCATGATGGATCCATGTTCTCATTCTGTTTACGCCAAATTCTGACTCTACCATCTGAATGTCTCAACAGAAATCGAGACTCATCAGACCAGGCGACATTTTTCCAGTCTTCAACTGTCCAATTTTGGTGAGCTCTTGCAAACTGTAGCCTCTTTTTCCTATTTGTAGTGGAGATGAGTGGTACCCGGTGGGGTCTTCTGCTGTTGTAGCCCATCCGCCTCAAGGTTGTGCGTGTTGTGGCTTCACAAATGCTTTGCTGCATACCTCGGTTGTAACGAGTGGTTATTTCAGTCAAAGTTGCTCTTCTATCAGCTTGAATCAGTCGGCCCATTCTCCTCTGACCTCTAGCATCAACGAGGCATTTTCGCCCACAGGACTGCCGCATACTGGATGTTTTTCCCTTTTCACACCATTCTTTGTAAACCCTAGAAATGGTTGTGCGTGAAAATCCCAGTAACTGAGCAGATTGTGAAATACTCAGACCGGCCCGTCTGGCACCAACAACCATGCCACGCTCAAAATTGCTTAAATCACCTTTCTTTCCCATTCTGACATTCAGTTTGGAGTTCAGGAGATTGTCTTGACCAGGACCACACCCCTAAATGCATTGAAGCAACTGCCATCTGATTGGTTGATTAGATAATTGCATTAATGAGAAATTGAGCAGGTGTTCCTAATAATCCTTTAAGTGAGTGTATAATAGTATATTTTGTAATGTTTTCACAGACTAATTGAAATCAAACCATAATTGTTGTTGTCTGAGTGTTGTCATTTCATTATTGTTTGTGTAGTCTGGCTAAAGACTAACTGAAACACACTTTCTTTAAAAAAAATCATAATGACTAAATAAGACTTCTTTCTGTTGGAAAATATATGGCTCTACACAGGTATTTTTATCATGTTTTTTTAATGTTTTTTTAAACAAACCTTTATGATTATTTCCCTCTTTATTTTTTGGTATGGGAAAGTAGTTGACCCTTGATGAATGTCCCATTCATCAAGGGTCAACTATTGCATAAAAAATGGCAATACTTTGTAACTTGAATAGATATATTCTAAACATTGCCATGAGGGTATTGGTTAAAGAACTATTCAAAATATTGATTGCACTTTCTTGTTTTGATTGCACTTTTGGTTAACTCTTACTTCCTTCCCTAGGTATTTAACCCACTGATGTGATATTCCCACAACACACCACACTTTGTTTTTGTTTTTTGCCCATGTTGAAGTAATAATTGGTTGCTGGTTGATTCCTGTAGATACTGACCACAAATAGATCCCTAACTAAAAGATTCTAAAGTAAGAGTTGGTGAAATATGCATATATTTAATTTTGTGCAAAAATATATTCTATAGTTCACACAAATCTGAAGTGTATAAGTAACATTTTTATGGCTCACTAAGCTTTATAATAATGAAATAATGATTTTATAATTGGAAAATACTTGATGATGATTTGTCTAACTCAGACTGCTGTAGTCTTATATGATATTCATCTTTCATTTAGAAGTCATTTTTAGACATAAGGGTGACCCACCCACCCCACATCCCATCAGTTACATTGCAGTCACATTATAGAAGGATATTTAATGAACATGAATGATCACAGCAACAAAGCTTCTTAACATGTAAATATGGACATGTGAGTACTAAACTTAAACTGTAGACCTATTGTAATTGTACCGAAAAATCATTACTTTCAATTGTTTTCTATACAAAAAGTGATGCATATTGTGTGCTTTTCTAGAATTCTTACCCAATCTTTTTCAAACAACAATGAGGCAGACCCTGTTCCTTCAGCTAAGAAAGCCGGAATTAAACTGCTCTAACTAAAACAGTTTCACAGTGCTAAATCAAACACAGTTTTGATACATATGGCGATAAGTCAATGAGTGATTAACTCACACATACCAGCAGTGTCTGCTTTCCTCCTTATTTGTCTCCTTTTCCATGAGTCAGGAGTGTCCAGCTGTGTGGACACGGACAAATTTAGGGCCAGTTCAACCTCCGTTGTCACTTTTAGAAAGAAAAAATCAGATTTGGACATGAAACAACAACAAGTTTTTGCTTCTAGTCTATGCATTTGAACTAATCTTGCTTGCTATTACATAATTTATATGACAACACTAACTCTTATTCAACTTTGATTAATGCAATGTAATAACATAGCACATCTACAGTATGTCTAAGGTCAACTGGACTGGTTTCCATTTATTGTGGATACTACAGTACTTTTTTATTCTGTCCCTTTCTAGTCTATTCTATTATACTTTCTAATGTTTTGTTATGTTTGCATAGTCATTGGTGGACCATGCTGCAAACATTTCATTTTACAGTACATTGCACAGTATGTGTGTCACAAAAAGTATTATTGAACTGAAAGAAACATAAATATCTTAATATTTATATTGCTAACACAGTGACCTAAAATGTTGGCTTTTAAAGAAAACTATTACAGCATAATAGACTCAAAGCCTGTTATATGGAGTGAATACATAAAAACTGTATTTGTAGTGGTCTTCAGGGCTCTAGAAGTGGTCTGAGATCAAGTGTAAGAATAAATGCTTGTTATTGATCAACAAATAACTATTGAAAATGACAGAGCTGAGGTGATATTCTAACAAATTTATTCATCATATAATCATGCAAACATGATCACAAGTAGCCTTAGTGACAGGTTTCAGATGTTGCATAAACATCTGTGACCCATCTGGTTGTAGCTATATTGCTATTTGGGAAGGTTTTGTACTACAATTTGAAATCCACCAAACACAATGACTACATAGGTTTAATATAGAATGACAGATATTGATGACAGATAAAAAGGCTTATAATGTTACAGAGATGGTCACATTTTTGTCTGTCTCTAAACTCATTTCTGTTTGTCTCTAAAGGGCAAACGTTAACGTTATCCACTTGTTCTTATCTGGTCGCTCAATATAGTTGATGCTCCAGCATTATAGAATCAACACCAAAATCAATAGTCCTAACAAAATGTTTCACCTTATACAAAACCATAGTTTCGTGTTTCGTAAAGAAACAAAGATAAAAAATAAACAAAAATAAAGTTACAGAAACAGATGGGTCACAGAAGATGTTTAACACAAATTTTGTCTGTCCTTTACCCTGTGACTTTTCATTTCTGGCTTTCCACCTGTATGTAACCTTGACGTCATCTAAAATCCATATGTTTTTAATAATCCATTTCATGTATTGGACAGGTTTACACACACACATGTAGATACGACACCTTTATGTATATTAAGCTAGGTTAACCAATAAGTTAGTAGGTAACTTTAACATTAATCCAGACTGAGAAACCACACGCATTGACTAAGTTATATTATATTGTCCTCAAATTGTTTTATCACAATATACTGACTACTTACCTTTATTTGCCTCAGGCATCAGGCATTAGTAAAGGGATGTTATGTCAAGTATATACAAACCAAAACCCAAAAAGGTAATGGAAAAGTAGGCTATCTATGGCATATCTCCTGCCACGGTGGCACTAATTTTGGATACGCTCCCCTGTAGTTGAGGGTTGACTAATAGATGGGTTGGAGGCCTTGTTGGCTTAGTCACTAGTACTTGGTCAAGTTCAACCGTAAAGCATTTTCCTTTTCTTACACAGTATACATCTTATACTACAAGTTGTCATTCACTATCCTTTTTCCAGTGACTGTCTTAGTCGTTAGTCTTGCATTGTTAGATATCTCTCCACATAAGTCAGTAACCAAATGTAACTACAAATAGGTAAAAATGCGTTTCAGATATAGGAATATATACTGTTGCAGAAATGTAGAGGGAGAATATACATTGTACAATAATAGTGCTCAGCAATATAGAGTACTAGGCCTAGCCTACAATAGTAGTACAAGTCAGTAGATAATGCTATATGCTGTACAGTAATGTGAAGGAATTTTTTGGATATCATATTAAATCTAAAGAAATGACAGTTACTCCAAAGTTTAAGTGGCCAGAAAGTATGTTGGATACATTTAGCAAATTTACTTTTTCAACAGGACAAAGAAAAACATTTTAAATAGATGCCATCCACACGTCTTGGTTTGTGTTTAACAATGAATTCTTTTGACATTATACAGTATGTGTAAGTGCTTTCAGCAAGAACTTATTCCAGTAGGAACTGAACGATTTTCATTGATTATTTCTACATAGAACTGTGTTATATAGGCTAACCACTTGGTGGCGTGCTTACCTGTAAATCTAGTCTTCACAGCCTGCAGTTGACTTTCCCCAAACCTTAGAGGAAAATGTAGCATTTATTTTTTGTTTACATCATGAACGTATCATTATTATTATTATTATTATTATTATTTTCTAAAGGCCATTTCCTGGTCAGTGAATACACAGGTGAATTAACCATCTGCCACAGGTAGCCTAAGTGGACTGTGTGTAATCTGGAAGACTGTTATTCTCACTATTTGAGCACCACAAACACACCACTGTGTTTAAGCCCTTTAACTAGATATTATGTTTTCTACCACGCTTATGACATCACCAGGGTTAGTTTATGTTGATCTATTGTTTTTCAAACTTTCATTTAAAGTGACCTCAGTCGATTGTGGGTGTCTGGCAGAGGCACCAAAAGGCTCCGTGCCTCCGTGCTCCACCAACAGCTGTGTAAGTGGGACTGCACAGCGGAGCGCAGGCTGGAGGAGGGGAATGGGTCGGAGGCAGACAGCGGTGAATTCAGTCGAGCCTACAGCCGAGGTCACTCCACTGTAGGTAGCCAGAGAATAAGAAGAGCTAACTTTCCGGCGATGTCTTCACAAGAGCTACCAGGCTCCTTTGGAGTCCTGTTCCCAAAGTTTTCTCTGCCCATGAAAGCAGAGCGTAGTCGGAATAAGGAGCGGCTGGAGGCCAGCCTGGCCGGCTTGTGTGAGCTGGAGCTGCTCAAACAGAGACAGGAATGCAGGGTGCTGAGCGCTCTCTGCCTCGGGGACTCACCAGTTTCCGGACGTCCGCCTTGGGGAGCTCTGCGGTCGGAACTGTGCACCCTGGACGCACCAAACGGCAGCGCGTCAGACGACTATGGCCTCAGGCCCCAAATTGTAAGTTCTGTTTGTCTGAATCTTCCTTTGTATTGAATGGTACATAATCGATGTCCTGCTAGTTTGCTAATGTAAAGGACAGTTTGTAGACTAGTATTATAAATGTAAAGTTGTGTGTGCAAAGTGTAGTGTGGCAGGATATGGAAAACTTTTCATATGATGATCCTTGTTTAATAACGGGTCAGGTGTGGTCTCATCAGAAGGGTTTATGTTGTCAATTGTGACAAAAGTCTGCTGGGGGGGGGGGGGGGGGGGCTAGCAGTCATAGATCATTTCTATGCAATTTCTTAATCTGCTGATTGTGTATGTGAACATGAAAAGAAAAGAAAATCCTCTATCATTGAGCTCAGTGTGCAGTTATGTCCCCTAGGCACACATTACCATTTAAGGGCAAATTTGGGGGAAGCTTCATTACTTTATCAAACATGTATGCAGACTGGCTTGATTTTCCTTTTCAAAAATTAAAATGTAACAATGTGCTTGAAGAAATTGTGCAAATTATTGCAACAATTGTAAAGTTAAACTGTGTTGCATTCATACAGGCAAGTATAAAAAGTGTTTGTGTTTTGGGGGAAACATTTTGGAAGACAGGACATTTGTGTTACAGTGTTGGCATTTATTTTACATTTTAAAGAGATATTGACATGACACCCCCTCTGACTGACCAGTAGACACTAAAGGCCATGACACAAACCATATAAACTATACTAAAAAGCAATACAGAAGCTTTCTGTAGTTACAAATAAGAAGCCTGACTCCACGTTATCAACGCTGGAAAACGGATCCATATTATGACATTTTATCTGTCTACATAAATTGGAAGATGTCCCAACTAAAAAATGAATGAAATGTCACAATGTATAAAGAACAGCATGCAAGTCATATAACTGAGGGAAGGCATTGTAACACTAAGATTCACGTGCTGTGATGTTGTTCATGGAAACCAGTGCTTGTGAGTATTGTGCTTGCTTAATGTTTCCCCCACCCTTTTGAAAAAGCAGCGTTGAATTTGCAAAACCATGACACAAGGTATCTTATTCAGTGGTATTAAGGCTGTCTGTATGGCTGCAGGTTTGTTAATTGTGGACTGATGAATATTTGAAAGGGCAGGAATTCCTTCCATGTAGACTTGCGGACACTGGTGTTAGAAACAACTACAATCTAATAAAGTTTAAGATAAAAAAAAAAATTAAAGCTGTAAGCAGCTTTGGACCTAGCATGTGAAGTGCACTGGGAGTGCTGTGGTGCAGGTGCCACAGGTGCCCCAGTTCTGCCAGCGGTGCTCTGAGATGCCACCTACTTTGGACACTTTACGATGGACTTAAATGTCACTTCTCGTGCCCCCTATGTGGCGCTATAGGAAAATACTTGATGATGATTTGTCTAACTCAGACTGCGGTAGTCTTATATGATATTCATCTTTCATTTAGAAGTAATTTTTAGACATTTAGATTAGTACATCAAGTGTGGAACACATGATGAAAACTTTATTTAAATTGCATGATATACAGTGACGTTACAACCAGCTCCTGTTTCATGGCGTAGCATGGTGCTTTACCACGCCACGGATACGCCTTGAAGAAAAAACTCACAAGCTTTACAACATAATATCATCAATGTGTTAAGGGTTTTCTAAGATAGTTTTGAAGTAGATAATGGCCAACCTGCAAGAAGTGGTTTATCATTGCATAGAAGTAGTCACTTCCTGTTGCCAGTAGGTAGTGCTATGAATATGAGTGAATATTGGCTTGTAAATGTGTCCAGTGTGGGACTCTTATCAAACATGTTGCAGATGTAAGGTTACAACAATTTCCTGTTTCATGGTGAATCATTCTCTTTTGGAAGCATGCCGTTTAATGAAAACTCACAGTTTGTACAATTTTTAATGGTCAATGTTTTTAGTCGAGACAGCGAAAATTTGGGTTAATGAAAAAGTCACCAGTTTCACAACATAGCATCATCACTGTGTCATGGCTTTTCTGAGATAGTTTTGAAGTGGATGTGGCCAACCTGCTAGTAGTAGTTCATTACAGCATACAACATGTAATTTCCGGTTGCCAGTAAGTGTCACTATAACTTTTAGTGAATATGGGTAATTGGGTGATCATTAATTTGAAAAAGAAGAAAAAGCAAAATAATTCCTTCAGGGTCCTCACACTATTTGTGTTCAGGCCCCTAATAAGAGGCATAAGAACAAGAAAACTGAACCACGTGATTGGCCTCCAATCATCATCATCATATTTGTTAGAGATTTCTAACAAAGTCCCTTAGAGTAAAGTAAAGTAAATAAAAACAAAATTGTAACCCTAACCCTGGGTCGTCAGTGTGCATGTGTAGGCGTAGCATGTGTGTGTGTGTAGTGGCAGAGGAGGAACACTTGCTTAAGAGACGGAGCCCCAGCTTCACTGGTGTTGTGCCGAGTTGTCCGCACCTCGCAGGACTTTTATCACCGATAATTTATCACCATTGATGAACCACACAAAGAATATTTTATCGTTTTTAAATAGCCGGCTACTTGAAATAGACCCGCGAGGAACCGCGACCTGCATGCAGTTGTCAGCAGCATGGAATGCACGCTAAACTCTGCACAAGACCGGTGAATGGCAGGTGAGAGAGAGAGAAAAGGGTATTCAAAAAGCTTCAGTTTAGCTTTAAATTTACATTGCAAGTTGAATAAATAGAGACTGCAGCTTTGCAGCTTCTGAAGATTAAAGCGGAGCTACCATGTGTAAGCTCATGGAAATCAAAAATCCATATCTCTAAATATTAGAATATTAGAATAAAAAATGTACAATACAGAATTGTCAAACAATTTTAAAAGTTCTACTTTGTCTGGGACATTTTTCACAAATTACTGCATCAACACATCTCTCTCATTTTCCTCTTGAGAATAGCCTGTAGATTCTCTATAGGGTTCAGGTCAGGTAAGCTGGCTGGCCAATCAAGAACAGTAATACCATGGTCAGCAAACCAGTTACTAGTCGTTTAGGCACTCTGGTCAGGGGCCAAGTCCTACTGGAAAAGGTAATCAGCATCTCCATAAAGCTTGTCAGCAGATGGAAGCATGAAGTGATCTAAAATCTCCTGGTAGACGGCAGCATTGACTCTCAAAGCTCCCCTAAGTTTTTGAATTGGATTTGCTTGACTATCTTCTCAAGGCTGCAGTCATCCCTGTTGCTTGTGCTTCCTACCACACTTTAACCTTCCAGTCAAATTTCCATGAATATACTTTGACTCAGCACTTTGTGAATAGCCAGCCCTTTCAGCAATGACCTTCTCTGACTTACCCTCCTTGTGGAGAGTGTCAATGAATATCTTCTGGACAACTGTCACGTCAGAAGAATTCCCCATGATTGTGGTTGTGTTTACTGAACCAGACTGAGAGATTAAAGGCTTTTCTCAGTTCGACATTTCTGTATTATACATTCTTTTTTCTAATATTATATTATATGATATTATAAATATTCCATGAGATATAAGCAATCACGATTAAAACAAAAACAGGCATGAACTGTTTGAATTCATGTGTAAGGAATCTAGAATATATGAAAGTTTAATTTTTTGGCTTCATGATATCATTTTCTGCACTATTCGCAATTAGCAACTCACTAAATCGTGATGAAGCAGTACACAAATACACACAGAGGTATTACTTAAAGGGATACAAAATGATTCTGCAGAGAGAATGTTGATATTTCAACCCAACTGCCAAGCAAATACACCAATACATTCAGAGCTCCCTCAGATGCTGCAACCCCCAAAGTCATGGATGAGCATTGCTAAGGCAACTAGTCACCTGTAGTACAAAGCGAGGTAACTGGCTTATCCAGGTAACTTCAAGAGTAACTTTGTGACGTTACGTGTAACTTCCTGATTAACCCGTACTAAGACAGGATAGGTGATATCAATTAATACATATCACTTGATAAAATATTTTCATTATATTATATATATTTCATCCTGACTTGTTTCACTGCGGTTGCAGTTGACATTATTCTTAACGCAATAGCATTACATTTATATAGCGAATCCTGCAGCCTATGTGATTTAGGGAGCAGAACTTAATTAATTAATGATCTGAATACACCCACGGCAAAGTCACTAAAATCCCAATGCAGATAATAATATGGTGATTGCAAGCTGAATTTACAAGTATTTCCTTATTGCAAAATCCGATTTAGAAGTAGGCTATAATTACATACATTAAAAATACATTTCCACTGCATGCATAATCAGGGACGTGCACAGACATTTTGTTGGGCAGGGACTCGTGAAAAATTCTTATAATTATTTATTTAAGTTTTTTTTCAAACAAAACATTAAATATGTTAACAGAACACTGACTGAATTTATTTTAATTCCCTCACACTCATGCAATTCCTTCATGCTCAGCATTTTTCTACAAAATAATCAGTTCACAGAGAGACCACGATCTTCTTTTGTATTCACTAGGTATCTTCTCAAGAGCAGCAACAACAAAGTAAAGTATGCCACAGTGTGCATATTTTCTATGCTACTAGTATATATTTAGAATTAATGACTGCACCAAGGAGAGGGACTAAAAAATTGTTTTCTTGTTTATTTTGCACAAGGCAATAAATCGTTTTGGTGTTATTGCAATACACACTTCAAAATCAACAAAAATCTTTACACAAAACTGCGGCATTGTGCTGCAGGCATGATTAAAATATTTGTTTCACAAGCAAGATAACCTTCAGCTTCACATAGCCAAGCAACAGAATACTGAATTGCCTAAATACATTAATATATTGATCAAATACATTATTATTATTGCTATTATAATTACACTTACCATGCGTGTGTGCACACACAATAACTGATGGTCACATGTCTATTCATTTATTTAAAAAAGCACCACCTCTTAAGGAAGAAAAAGGGCAGGTGCTTGAGCCCCTTTTGATGTCTATGTGTGCATGTGCCTGAGCATAATACACGGCAGAGATGTGTGATGTTGTAGCCTTGCAAAATGAAATGATGTGGTTCCTTGACCAAAACCCACTATTTTTAGAGAGTAATTTCAGATATTATTTAAAATTTTTACTTGCAGATTTGTGACCATTTTCGCCCTTAAATCTACAACTTCAATCTTGGAAATTCAGAGTTCTTTCTTGGATTATTACCCCACTCCCCTGGCTCCTGGCTGGTTTTATTACAGTGGAGCTATTATACAATTGTACCTTAACATCGTAATCGTATTACACATAAAAGTCCATATAATACTAAATAGAGAATTACAACCAGAACACTGTTCAGATTATTACAGATTTACTCAATGCACTGCCAACAAGCTTAACCAGAATTTGTTGGCTGCGCATAATTTTTTTTCTTGTCTTAGATCATCCTCTTTTTCCCCAAAACAAAATGACACCCTCAACCCCCACCCCCACACCCACACACACACACCCACATAAAAAATAGCAATTTTAAACTGGTAGCAGGAAAATAAATAAATTTCAAGAATCCATTCCACAACCTCTCAGATTTATCCATTTCAAATACAAGTGGAAGTCAGTTTTTCCATAATGTATATATCATGCATCACATCAACCCAATTTTCCTTTCTTGACGCTTCCACCTTTTGCCACTTCCTAGTAATTCCCTTTTTTCCTGCTAGTAACATGATTTTAAACATTTTACAATTCAGATTCTTTTTACCTTGCATATCAAGTCTTCCCAAATAAAATGTGTCAAAAGTGAAAGGGAGATTTATCCGTAAAATCTTGTCCATACATTGTTTAAGTTCCATCCAATATTTCACAATCGAAGGACAACTCCAAAAAATATGAACATGATTTGAACTCTTTTCCCCACAGCCAACAGCTTATATCACAATATTTTGTCTGAGCTGGAGTTCTAAAATATCTCACTAAGTTTTTCCATCCATGTTCCCTCCAAGTTAAGGAGGATGTCACTCTCAATATTTGTTGAGTAAAATCTTCCCATTCCTCATCCGTCAATTTTATGTTTGCTTCAATTTCCCATTTTTGCTGTATGTAGTGTGTATCTTCTCCTTTTAAAGTTTCTATCCCTGAATATATCTTTGAAAATAATTTCCTGTTTAGTTTAGATTGGTATGCGGAGATAAAGAGTTTTATAATGTTTACCTCCACGTCAAAATTTTCCTTTTTTATATCATGCTCCAAATAATGCCTCACTTGCAGAAATCTATAAAAATCTTAATTTCCCAGACTAAACTGTCTTCAAAACTGGAGGGATTCCATAAGTTCAGCAAAGGCTTTATTTGCGCTGCTTGATAGTAACTTTTTAAGCACGGGAGAGCTAGCCCCCCCTTCGCCTTAGGTAGTTGTAGTGTTTTATATCTTATTCTAGGTTATTTTCCTTGCCAGATATATCTTGAGGTAATTTTGTCCCATTCTGTAAATTCCTTGTGCAGTATCTCCATTGGAAGATTCTGAAATAGGTATAACACCCTGGGGAGAACATTGATTTTGACCACCTCAACTCTAGATGTAAAAGTCATAAAGGGGATTAACTTCCACCTTGCAACGTCTTCTTTTATTTTGGATATTAATGGGTCATAGTTTGCTGATTTCAATTGGCTAATATCTTTTGTTAAATTAACTCCAAGATATTTCACTGATTTTAAATTCCACTTAATTTCATAATTTTCTTTAACAGCTTCAGAGGGGCTATAATTGAAAGTGAGGACTTGTGTTTTCTGTACATTTATTTTGTAGCCGGACATTTGCCCAAACTTTGCAAATTCTGATATGAGTACTGGCAAGGATGTATTGGGGCTAGACAAAAATATTAGAACATCATTTGCGAATAGTACAAGCTTCTGAAATGTCCCCTTTATCTCTATGCCTTGTATTTGTGCATTTTGTTTTATGGATTGGCAAAGTGGTTCCAAAAAAATTGTGAAGAGAAGGGGGCTAGCCGAACAACCCTGCCTACACCCGCGCCTTAATGAAACAGAATTGGATAAACTCCCATTAATCTTAATCCTGGCCGTTGGGTCAGTGTACAAGGCTTGTATTGTCCTAATTATAACATAACCTATTATATCATGGAAGTTGAATTTTTTTAACACTCTATAAAGGAAATCCCACCTGACAGAGTCAAACGCTTTCTCCGCATCCATTCCCATAACAAATGCTTCAGTTTGGTTTTCTTTAATATGCTGCATCACATGTAAAGCCCTTCTTATGTTATCTTGCGTTTGTCTTTCTTTAATAAATCCCGTCTGGTCCAACTGAATAATACTTGGTAAAATTTTTTCAATTCGTCTAGCCAATATTGCAGTGAAAACTCTATAGTTCTGTTTCAGGACACTAATAGGTCTATAGCTGGAACAGTCCAATTCGTCCTTGTCTTCTTTAGGGATTACAGAAATTATGGCTTCCCGCCATGAATATGGTATTTCACCCTTCTTTAACACCCAGTTAAACATTTTTTAACATTGGGATTAATGATTCCCTGAACAACTTGTACCATTCTGAGGAATATCCATCTGCTCCCAGAGACTTATTCGCTTTGAGTTTAGAAATCGCAGAGTTTATTTCCTGAGCTGTAATCTCTGAAATCAGGGATGAATTTTGTTTCCTTAGACAATGAAAGTGTATCTAAAAAGGCTTCTATGTCTGCTTTATTATCAATGAATGGTTGGTCGTAAAGTTTTGTATGATTCAAAGCATTTTTGTCATTTGTCTTATTCCTTATTATTTTATTGTGACAGTCCCTTATCCTATATATATTACTTCAAGTATGCTGCTTTCTTAACTGATATGTCAGTAACTTTGTTGATTTACTACATGTTTCATAATACCGTTGTTTTGTGAATAGTAGCTTTTTTTGTATTTCTGCTGAGTAAATGTCATTTATGTCTTTATTTTTGTCTTCCTAATTTCCTGATAAATTTTATCATTCCGCCTTTCTTTATGTTCCTGTTCTAATTTCTGCAGGTCCAACTGTAATGCATCAAAATTCCTTTGCTTCAACTTTTTTAAATAAGCAGGCAATTATTTTCCCTCTTAACACCGCCTTACACGCGTCCCATAGCACTGGTGGGGACACTTCCCCATTATCGTTCTCCTCCAAATATCTTTGAATTTCCGATTCTAATTCTTCCTTAATGCTTCCTTTTAATATACTGGCATTAAGTCTCCAGAATGTTCTTTTTTCAGCTGTCAAGGCCAAAGTTGCATAAACTGGACTATGATCAGATAAGTCAGCCACCCCAATCTCACAATTCTATCTATATTGTACATTAGTATGTAATTGTAATCCTTAGTTGTAGGATTCAGTTCTCTCCATACATCCATGATACCTAATTCCCCCATCATATCTCTAATTTTATTTGGAATCACATTCTTTTTTACTCCCCTCCCTGAGGTGTCTAATAGGGGGTCCAGCCTTTGGTTCAGATCCCCTCCTGCGATTAACACCCCTTCCACCTCAGATGCCATCAAATCAAACAATTATCTATAAAAAGTTGAATCTGAGCCAGGGGGTGCATATATATTCAGAAGGCTGATTAATACTCCCTCTAATCGTCCTTTAACCCAGACATATCTTCCATCTTTATCACTTATCACTGACTGTTTCTGAAATGGGATTTGACTCGATATTAAAACCGCTACCCCACTCCTGTGACCTGATTTATATGAAGCAGCATATACCTGGTTATAGCCATTTCTCTTTAGTTTCTCTCGACCTCATCTGAGCCTAAATAAGACTCAGTGCATGTCCCACCATCGTAAAATACCCGGAGACGTGCTGGAAATGGCATTTGGAAACGTATCTTCTTATCTCTGAGCACTTTCTTTGCCTCCGCGTATTTTTTCCGCTGTTTCAAAATCTCTGGTGCATAGTCATGATGTATAATTATCTTCTTTCCTTCATACTCAAATCCCTTTTTCTGCCATGCCATCTTTATGATGTGTTCTTTGCATCTGTTGCTGAGAAACTTCACCACTGCTGATCTCGGTGGAGCGTCTTTTGGGGGTGGCGTAGCCACCGATCGGTGAGCTCGTTTAATGGTGAGTTCAAGGGACGGCAGTAATTCCAGCTTCTCTCTCAGGAGGGACTCGATGAATGCGACCATCGACTGGCACCCATCTTCTGCTCCTTCTTTTAAACCGTGAATCCTGATGTTGTCCATTCTTAAGCGACCCTCTTGATCCGTCAATTTAGCTGCAACTTGATTTTGTAACTCCAAAAGCTTCAAAGTGGCGTCCTCAATATTTTGAATCCGGTCTTCTGACTCCATTTTATAAGACTGGAAAAATGTTACCTGGTCTGATGAGTCTCAGTTTCAGCTACGACATTCAGATGGTAGGGTCAGAATTTGGCGGATTGTTGCTGACCATGTCTATCCCTTTATGACCACAGTGTACCCATCTTCTGATGGCTACTTCCAGGATAATGCTCTCAAAGCTCAAATCATCTCAAACTGGTTTCTTGAACATGAAAATGGGTTCACTGTACTCCAATGGCCTCCACAGTCACCAGATGTTTATCCAATAGAGCACCTTTGGGATGTGGTGGAACAGGTGATTTGCATCATGCATGTGCAGCCGACAAATCTGCAGGAACTGCGTGATGCTATCATGTCACTATGCACCAAAGTCTCTAAGGAATGTTTCTAACACCTTGTATGCCATGAAGAATTAAGGCAGTTCTGAATGCAAAAGGGAGTCCAACTTGGTACTAGCAAGGTGTACCTAATAAAGTGGCCAGTGAGTGTATACTGTACATTTACTGCTCAGTAAGGCCTATTTCTGAACCGTTTCTCTCTGCCACTATTTACTAGGGCAGCTGTTTACACACACGGGTTGGAAATTAACATCCGGCAAACGCTAAATGCGGGTAGATTTTCTGTTTGGCGACTAAATGTTGGAGGGCTAAATGTATTTGGTACGATATCGCCATATAATAGCTATTTGACAATAGCTAACAGCAGTTCAACATTCTTGCTTGTTGTGTGGCACTGAAATTGATCCCAGCTGTACCAAAGGATCTAAATTCAATTCAATTCAATTCAGTTTTATTTATATTGCTCTGTAGAAAGTCACACAGCTGTTTAGCAACTGCTTTCTCCAGGATCTTAGAGAGAAATGGAAGGTTAGATATAGGTCTATAGTTGGCTAAAACATCCGGATCAAGTTTGGGCTTTTTCAGAAGAGGTTTAATTACAGCTACTTTAAAGTACTGTGTTACATAGCCTGTTGATAGAGATAGATTGATCATATCTAGTATAGAAGTGCTGACTAAGGGTAAAACATCTTTAAGCAACCTAGTCGGGATGGGGTCTAAGAGGCAGGTTGATGGTTTAGATGAAGAAATTATTGAAGTTAGTTGGTAAAGATTGAGGGAAGTAAAACAGTCTAAACATATATCTGGTTCTACAGCTGTTTCTAAGGTTCCTGAGTTTAGAGATAAGTTGGTGCCAGTTAAGGGCAGGTCTTGGTGAATTTTGTTTCTAATAGTTAGAATTTTATCATTAAAGAAGCTCATGAAGTCGTAACTACTGAGAGCTATGGGAATTACGGAGGGCCTTCCTATAAGTTTTAAGACAATCTTGCCAAATTAAATGAGAATTTTCCAGTTTGGTGGAACGCCAATTCCTCTCAAGTTTCCGCGATATTTCCTTTAATTTGTGAGTTTCAGTATTATACCATGGAGCTAACCGTCTTTATTTTATTATTTTCTTTTTTAGAGGGGCTACAGAGTCGAGTGTCATTTGCAGCAACAAGATGAGGGAGGGACTGAAATTAGCATAGGAGTCCTCTGTTACTTTGTGACTTGATAATGAATTTAGAGCTGATGGAATCGCATCCTTAAATTTATCTACAGCACTATCAGACAGGCGTCTTGTATAGAAATTTTTTCCCAATGGCATGTAGTTCAGCAATACAAACTCAAAAGTTATCAAACAGTGGTCGGATAAAGAGGGATTCTGTGGGAACACTATTAAATGTTCAATTTCAATACCATACACCAAAACAAGGTCGAGGGTGTGGTTAAAACAGTGAGTCGGTTCATGAACACTCTGAGAGAAGCCAATGGAATCTAACAGAGAGATAAACGTAGTATTAAAGCTGTCATTCTCAACATCCACATGAATATTAAAATCCCCTACAATAATAACTTTGTCCTTTTTAAGGACTAAAGTTGACAAAAACTCCCTATCGAGGAAGGACCCATACTTTTAAAGTTGTGAAGATTATTTTATTCTTAATCAGATTCCGTTTGTTGCCACTCGAAATGCACATTTTCCCGAAATCATAGTTTAAAGTTTGTTAAATTTACCGGCGAACATGGCAGCCTTCTATTGCAGACGAACCAATAGCATGCTAAGATAATGACAGAGCGATGTCATTAACCAATCAGATTTACCTGCATTGCGAACCGCTGTTGACACAAAGACAAACATTGGCATAGTAACAGCGCTGTTCGGCCATAGACCGTATGCAGTGAACATGTGAGGGTAAGTATTAACTAAGTATTGTTGGAAAATGCTAGTAAGGCAACTGGTTTTATTACATAGCTATGTGTCGTTTAAACATATGGCAACCGAACCGTGTAACATTAAATGTAGCATTAACTAATGTTACGCTTGTGAGCTAGCATCATGCACCCATTGGTTGACCTGCATCTATTTCTCATTAGCTTTGAGGTTGTGCATCCTCATGATTGCCAGCCCACCTCATCATTAACTGAAGAAATTAGGTTAGTTACACTACAGTTATTATATGTTAAGACCCTGACCCATTCTCTATAACATCAAGTTTGGAGAGTCAGTGCTTTCTCTATACACTATATGGTGACTGAAGGTATTAATGGCATCGTAGGGAGGTGTTGTGTCAAATTAGTTATCACAGAAAGTAGAAGGTAGGTTTAATTGTCACATTACAACAGAGTTGTAAAATTAAATGTGGTTTGTAACTCTCTCCTGCTTTATAGCAGACAATATACAGTATACAAAAACAATCATAAAATGGCAAAGAGAAATAAACTATAAACTATATTCCACAGAGCAGTGCTGAGGATGAAGTTGAGTTATAGGACACTATGCACCACAGAGGCAGAAGTTATACTATCACCGTTATTTCTACCTATTTTTTCTGCTTTTTCTTAAGTGCCAGATCATCCATTTTATTTAATATATTAAAGTTGTGTGTCAACTGTAAAGTGTGTCAACTGAGTAGATCATCTGAGATGAAAAGGAGCCAACAGTCTGGGTCTCTTCTGTGTATAATGGATATAGTTTAAATGTTACTGAGCACTTCATTGGACTTTAGTAATGTCAATGAGTGAGGGGCTTAATTATGTTGTGCTTCTCTTCGTCTCAACAGTGTCCAGTGCAGCTAGATGTGAACAAGCCTTACTTCTGTTACAGGAACAGGTGGGTCAGAACACAGTGATGTGATTTATTATAATAGGGGAGAGCAGGGGCGAAAGTACCATTTTTTAGAAAAACCTGATTTTAAAAGATAATGTTTCATATAGAGATATATTTTTGCTGTGGTCACTAACTCACAGGTGTGGTCTATGAATATCAGGTGGTATTTTGTACAAATGTAGAACGACTTCCGTATAATTTCACTTTAAACATAAGTGGCACATTGTTACTTTCGAACCTGTCAGCTGGGACAAAAGTAACACAACAATACAAGCTAGATTTTTTTGTGTTACCCTTTTAGTATTTAATAAATAAACATGACTGTGACCTTAATAATGTGTAACTGCAAACATCTTTTGTCCTTCATCTTTAAAAAAAAAATTTTTATTACATTTTAATTATAATAATAATAAATATTCAGTTTCAAATGTAACCTGACAGCCCAAACTTGAATTGTAGAACTTTATATTATATTAAGGATATATTATAAATATATAATATAAATATGAAAATGTGTGCACCTACAACAGGGGGAAATTTACTTACTTTACTGATCCTGCACTGGGAATATTTGCATGTTGCAGCAGTTTCAGAAACAGTGAAAAAATGAAACATAATTTAGAAAGATAGGACAAAAATGAAAATAAACACTAAAATTAAGAAAGCTATTTACAGAATAGGCCTATACAAATTTCACATTTTGAAATTAATTTAAATTTGTGAATTTGAGTGATCTGCATTTTGAGTGCTTTTTATCAACACCTACTACACTGACCTCCTTAGGAGAGCATGCAGCTTCCTGTCCTAGTCCCAGGAGAAGACTTAATAAGGTGATCTGTACCTGTGGTCTAGTCTTCTCGCCAATTACCTCTGCCCTCCTCCTATATTATCTGAACAAAGCGCATGGCATATGGCATGAGACTTTATCAGCTGACCTGAGACTAATATTTCTAATAGAGATGTCCATAAACATCTGGCTGAATCAGACCTCTGTCTTTCTGACCAACACTATTGGCATATTCTGTTAGTATAATATAATATAAATAATTTGCAACACACAGAAAAGTCACCACATTAGCAGCGGGACAAAAGAAACTACATCACCAACCAATGCCTTAAATTCTCTTTCACTGGACGTTGGTGCAAGAGTATAGCTGGGGCTTTATTATAATGCTAATCTGAGGAGAATGAAAAATAACTTTTGTGTTGTAACAGTTTGTTTACACACAAAAAACTTTGGTTCTCAAAATGTAATGTGTGAAATATTGTATGTGACTTGCTCCTATTTTCCATTCTTTGTTTCCATTCTGTTTCCTCAGATTCAAAGTTCAAGATCCACCTTCACACTCATATGCAATATGTGTTTGATGCCAACCTATCTCTTTTTGAATTAAACTGTATTCTCTCTTCTCTCTTGGGCTCATTTTGTTTATGTTCATGAAATGGCTCTCAGAATCAGCTTTATTGGCAGGTATGTATACACATATATACAAGGGATTTTATTTATGCTTACTTATACAATAACACAATAATAAAATCAGACACAGGCTACAGTATAGAGAACACACACACACACACACTATAAACAAAAGCAATATAGACAGATTGAGAGAATAGTGCAATGAGCAGAGTGCAAAGGATGCAGGAGTAAATTATTATTATTATCATTATTATTATTATTAATTATGTACATGTCGGAGGTGGATGAGATATACAGGTACAGATACACATATATGCATACATGTACATATGTACACAGTGCGATGGAGCATATATAATGCAAAGGATGCTGGAATAAATAAATATTATGTGCAGGTGTTATGTACTTGAGGTAGGTGGATTTGGTATGCAGTATTTACAATATGAAAATATAACAATATGAACCGTATGAACAGCTCTGAAATAGAGAATGAGAGAATGATGAATAAGTGGTAACCAGTAAACAGGTGGCTGATTAGAGAGAGAGTTACTGAGTTATTGCACAGGAGTTGTTCCTGACACCAGGAATCAGAAGTCAGCTGTTCAGAGCGATGGCTTGTGGGAAGAAACTGTTCCCGTGTCTGTTTGTTTGGCGTACAGTGCCCTGTAGCGCCTACCAGAAGTAGAGGTCTGCATTGATGTTTCCTCCCCGTTTCCTGATACTGGAATTGTAGAAGTCCTGGATGGAGGGCAGATTGGCAGCAATGATTTTTTTCTGCAGTCCTGACTGTCCGTTGTAGTCTGCTTCTGTCCTTTTTGGTGGCAGATCCAAACCAGACAGTGATGGACATGCAGATGAAAGACTGGATGATGGCTGTAAAAGTGGATCAGCAGCTCCTTAGGCAGGATGAAGGATTTCACAGCAAACACAGGACTGTTTAGAATGGTGATGGGGGGCAGAGTGGGGGGGTCCTCCTGAAGTCCATGATCATCTATACAGTTTTGAGCGTGTTAAGCTCCAGGTTGTTCTGACTGCACCAGAGAGCCAGCTGATCAACCTCCTGTCTGTAGGCTGACTCATCATCGTCCCGGATGAGGCCGATGACTGTAGTGTCATCAGCGAGTTTGACAGATAGGTCTCTAGAGGTGCAGTCGTTGGTGTAGAGAGAGAAAAGCAGTGCCGCCAGTGCTAATAGACTGGGCGCTGGATGTGATGTTCCCCAGCCTCATCTGCTGACCCCTGTCAGTCAGGAAGTTTGTGATCCACAAGTTTGTTTTGCGGAGGATGTCCGGGATGATGGTGTTGAATGCCACTGAAGTCCATGAACAGGATCCTTGCAAATGTCGCAGGTTTGTCGAGGTGTTGCCGGATGTAATGCAGTCCCAAATTGACTGCATCATCCTGGCTAACTGACCTGTTAGCTCTCTAAGCAAACTGCAGGGGGTCCAGCAAGGGGCCTGTAATGTCCTTCAGGTGGGCCAACATCAGTATTTCAAAGGACTTCATGACTACAGATGTCATGGCGACAGGCCTGTAGTCATTTAATCCAGAGATGGAGGAATTTTGGGGACCGGGAAGTTTGTGGAGCATCTGAAGCAGGAGGGAACTTCACACGGCTTCAGTGATCTGTTGAAGATCTGTGTGAAGATGGGGGCCAGCTGGTCTGCACAGATTTGGCAGGATGGTGACACACTGTCTAGGCCAGGAGCCTTCTGCCCCTGGAAGAGCTGGCGCACATCCTCTCCTGACAGCGTGGCAGTGGGGGAAGGTGATTGTTTGAAGGTGGAGTTGGAGTGGGGGAGAGGTGTGACTGTTGGCTTCTCAAACCTGCAGTAAAATCCATTCAACTTGTCAGCCAGTCGTTGAGTACCAGCAGTGTTGGGAGATGGTCTCCTGTGGTTAGTGAGTTTCTGTCCCCATTTCTGAAGACCTCCTCTTTGGTCTGACAAAACTGCCTGAGTTTCGCTGTGAACCAGGGTTTTTGGTTGTTGTATGTGCAGAAGGTTTTAGTCGGGCACACACGTCCTCACAAAAACTGATGTAAGATGTCACAGTGTCAGTTAGTTCGTCCAGGTCAGTGGCTGCAGCCTTAAAAACACTCAGTCAAAGCAGGCCTTTAAATCCAGCTTTGACTCGTTGGTCCATCTTTTCACACTCAGCGTGAGTAGGAGCTTTATTGCCAAGTAGTGTTTTACACATACGAGGAATTTGCTTTGGTGATAAGCACTCTTTTTCGTTACATTTTTTGTATCCTTTTTATTTAACTTAAGTTTTTAACTTAAGTTTTACTTGGGTTAAGGATTTTAGTCATCCGACATGGATTTTAAGCTAGATGACCGTAAAAACGCGATCAACGCTACTGACCACAACAAAGCTCCCGTGACTATGCTAGCCGAGATAACTCTGTCCCTTGAGGACTGCACACTCCTTAAGAAAGCGAACAAGAAGATTGCTGACCTTATGGAAGACATCCGACGACTTTCAGAGGAACTCAAAGAGAAAGATTCCCTGCTGACTGGCTTTATGGATGTGGCTTCAGTTCAAGCCAAACAGATTGTTTCTCTTAGTGCAACCACTAACATCCAGGACACCGTGTTATGGGACCCCTCTACCCTTCCCAGGCTTTCCTCCTGCTCGACTCCAAAGCATCAGTCAACCTGGGCTGAAGTGGTGGTCCGTGGCTGCAAGAGAGGCTCGGATGGGGCTGCCTCTCCTCCGCACATCAGCCTCTCCAACCGCTATGCAGCCCTGTCTGACGACACTCCGGTCCAACCAGCGGATGCACCTGGGGCTTCGAGTCTCCCTGATACGGATCTCTTTCGGTGGACAGTGCCTGCCGACACTGTTGCATCTCCTTCACTGGCTACATCTCCCGCGCTGGGTCGGCAGTCTGCCGCTGGGCCTGATCGGCGGCCGTCATCCCGGTCAAAAACCTCCGCTTCCCGACGTAGGATCCTGAAGGAGGCTGTGCTCGTCCTCTTTTCTCCCCAACCACACTAATAATTGGTGACTCCATAACCAGAAATATCCGTTTCTTTAACGCTACCACTCACTGTTTCCCCGGTGCCACCACGGCTGACATTTTAAAAAAACTCCAGGACCTAATGCCATCGCTCCCGTCCTCCATCACAAGAGTGATAGTCCATTTCGGAACAAATGACACAGCTCTTCAGCAGTCTGAGCTGACAAAATCAGATTTTAACCGTCTTTAACTTTTTAAAGCAGTGTGGAAAGTCCGTTTTTATCTCTGGTCCCATTCCCACAGTTGGTCGCGGTGCTGGCTGCTTCAGTAGACTCCTTGGCCTCCACGACTGGCTCCAGTCCGCCTGCAGGGCTAACCGTATGTGTAATGTGGATAATTTTAATATTTTCTGGCAAAGAATGTCTCTTTTTAAGACAAACGGGGCTCAGAAATGTTAGCTGCTCACATACAGCATGTGGTGCAGTCCACACATTACTTACGTGAATGACTAATCATTCATGCAGCACACCTGGACACACCACCGCTCACTGAACAGATCTCTGCCTCACTGCCACAAACAACTTTCTCCACCTGCTGGCATGTAAAGCCGTCTGCTCCCAGCGTTGTTCCAAAGACTTCTATTCCTGTCATCATCACGCATAGACAAGTAAACCGAAATGTGCACATCCCACACAGAAATATTAGTAATCTCTTAAGGATTAGGACAACTGCACCAATTCCAGGACCTAGAACAAACACATTTAAAATGGCTCTCTTCAATGTGAGATGTCTGTCAAGTAAGACTTTTATGTTAAATGATTTTATCTTGTCTGCAAATCTAGATTTTATGTTTTTAACCGAATCCTGCTGGCAAATGAATGACTATAGCCAGCTAGCTGAACTGTGTCCGCCTCAATATGATTGTTTTAGTCAACCGAGGGTCAGTGGTCGTGGTGGTGGGCTAGTGAGCGTGTATAGGAAATATTTAAAATGTCATCAAGTACACTGTGATGAATTTAACTCCTTTGAAGTTCTCACTCTTAAACTTGGAGGGCTGCAACCTGTCATATTTGTTATAATTTATCGCCCCCCAAAACCACCTGGAGGATTTTTATCAGAACTTCCTGAATTTTTATCTACTCTGGTTTTAAATTATGACAGAATTGTTCTTTGTGGCAATTTTAATATTCATGTTGATGACCCCCACCAATGTTAATGCAACTGACTTTTTAAATATGGCCACTTCTTTTAACTTCAAACAACATGTCAAAGGGCAAACCCATAACCGTGGTCATACACTGGACTTGGTTTTTACCCTGGGTGTCAGCATTTCCTCTGTGGAATTAGTGGACATGACCATATCTGACCACAGATGTATTGTTTTTAGCTGTGATTCGCCTGTTACTCATGCCACCTCACCAAGCTCCGTGTGTTATCGCATCTTTAATGAACAAAGTGTTTCAAAGTTTTGCACATTCTTTCAGAGCCAAAGCCAACACCTGTCTGATTCCAACACCAACAATCTGGTCGATCACTTCAATCATATCTGCTTGTCGTCACTAAATATTACTGCTCCTCTAAAGGTTAGGCCTACGTCTAAAGCTAGCAGCCCTGGATAAATGACAGCATTCGCAGCCTCAAAAGGGAATGCAGGAAAGCAGAGCGCAGATGGAAAAAATCCAATCTCTAAGTCCATTACCTCAGTCTGAAGGATTTATTAATTAACTACAATAACATGGTTAAGGATGCGAGAACACACTATTTTTCTGAACTCATTACTACACATAAACACAATCCCAGGTTTCTGTTAAAGACTGTGGATCAGCTGGTAAACCCAACCCCTCCTTGTGACTCAGCTGGAAGAAATGATGACTGTGAATTGATTTTATCTTATTTTACCAATAAGGTGGTGTCAATCAGAGCCTCTATTAACCCCACGGCCTCTTACTCAGAGGTTCCTCACCAGCAACAAGAGAGTTTTAACCAGTTTTATCCCATCGACTTGTCTGAGCTTTTAAAAACAGTATCACAAATGAGAGTGTCCTCCAGCCCACTTGATGTAATACCTACAAATTTTTTACTGAAAGTAATAGATTCTGTTGGGCCCCATTTGATCTCTGTTTTCAACAGCTCCCTATCTACTGGTTGTGTCCCTGATTATTTTAAAACGGCTTGCGTGAACCCACTTTTAAAGAAACCTGGTTTCCTCCCTCCCACATAATTTTAGACCAATTTCAATTGGAAATATTATTGCAAAGATTCTAGAAAGAATTGTGTCCAAACAGCTGCTCACTGTACTGGAAAATAACAAAATATTTGAAAAGTTTCAATCTGGTTTCAGGAAGTACCACAGCACTGAGACTGCCCTGCTTAAAGTCACCAATGACCTTTTAATGTCTGCTGATGAAGGCATGTGCTCAGTCCTGGTACTCCTGGACCTTAGCGCTGCTTTTGACACCATTGATCACAACATCATGTTAGACAGACTGAGGCACTGGGTGGGGATCTCTGGTACTTCCCTAGAATGGTTTTCATCCTACCTGTTAAATAGAAAGTTTTGCGTGTCTGTAAACAACTATGTCTCTTCGTTCTATCCAGTTAAATATGGTGTGCCTCAGGGGTCGGTCTTAGGACCCATTTTGTTTTCCTTGTATCTGCTTCCCCTTGGACATATTATCCATAAACATGGCATTTCTTTTCATATTTATGCTGATGACACACAAATATACTATACCCGTCAGATCCACAGACCCTGGAATGCTGAGTTCACTTAACAACTGCATTTGTGAAGTTAAAAAATGGATGTCAAATAATTTCCTCCAACTGAACTCAAACAAAACAGAAATCCTGGTCATTGGGTCCCTAGTAAATCACATTAAGCCTGTGGCAAAGAACCTTGGTGTTTGGTTTGATAGTAATATAAATGTTGAGCAGCACACCACAAAGCTTGTTCAATCATGTTTTTATCAACTTAGAAATATAGAAAAAATTCGATCTATGTTAACTTTTAAGGACACCGAGACCATTTTACACGCCTTCATCTCATTACACCTGGATTATTGCAACAGCCTTTTCACCTGTTTAACCCAAAAATCTATTGATCAACTCCAGACTGTCCAGAACTCAGCTGCCAGGCTTTTAACCAGAACAAAGAAATATGACCACATTACTCCTATTTTAGCTTCACTGCACTGGCTCCCAGTATGTTTTAGAATTGACTTTAAAATTCTATTGATTACTTTTAAAGCTCTTCATGGCCTCTCGCCTTGTTATATTTCTGAACTTTTAGTCCCATACACACCAGCACGTACCTTGAGATCCTCGGGCAGAGGTCTGCTATCTGTTCCAGAGGAAAGGTCAGCTGAGTCAGTGAACTCTTTTAAGTCCCTTCTTAAAACATACTTTTATAGGAGAGCCTTTCCCGATCTTATTTGACTTTATTTTATCCCTTTTATTAGGGCCCGAGCACGACCGTGCGAGGTCCCTATTGAATTTGCTCGGATTATTAGGGCCCGAGCACGACCGTGTGAGGTCCCTATTGAATTTGCTCGGATTATATATATATATATATATATTTTTTTTTTTTTTTTTTTTTTCTGCAAAGTAGGCTCAACTGACATGGCCTAAACATACTCGAAAACTCACCAAAATTTGCAAACATGTCAGAACCCATAGCCTAAAGTCAACAGGAAGTCGGCCATTTTGAATTTTACGGCCATTTTTGGATGATTTACACACTTCGTACTTTAACGAACTCCTCCTAGGGATTTAGTCGGATCGACGTCAAATTTGTGCTGTGCCTTCTAAAGGCATTGACGATGAAAAGTTGTGCTATTTGCGAGTTTTCGTCAATGGGCGTGTCCGTGGCGTTGATGATTCGCTATGAAACAGGAAGTTGTTGTAACTTCAGTGTACATGCTCACATCTGCACCAAACTGTACATGTAGGATGAGAGTCCCGCCCTGAACACATGTACATGCCGACATCCACCCACAGTCATAGCGCCACCTGCTGGCAACAGGAAGTGACTTTTAACGAAGCAGCCCCCGCCGCACATTTCACCTACGTGCACGAATTTTCTGTGGTACGTGTATCTTGTCCAGACGCACAAAAAAGCCTCTTGGAGCGATGCCCTAAAACCAACAGGAAGTCGGCCATTTTGAATTTTACGTCAAATTTTGGATGATTTACACACTTTGTACTTTAACGAACTCCTCCTAGGGATTTAGTCCGACCGACTTCAAATTTCTGCTGTGCCTTCTAAAGGCATTGAAGATGAAAAGTTGTGCTATTTGCGAGTTTTCGTCAATGGGTGTGTCCGTGGCGTGGCGTCAAAGATCAAGTCTTCGCCATGACACAGGAAGTTGTTGTAACTTCAGTGTACATGCTCACATCTGAACCAAACTTTACGTGCTTGATAACTCTCCCACCCCGCTATGGAGGACCGATCCTGACACAGTCAGAAATAAATACAGAAATAAATAAATGCTCAATAAATAAATAAGCTTCCAATTAAATACACAAAAAAATAAAGTAAATAAATAAATGTTGGCAGTAATTAAATTATACAAGGAGACATAAATGTATATATTTTAATTAGTGCCTTTACTTATTCACCTTTGTTATAATTACCTTATTTATTTATTCTCCGTTATAATCTTCATCTTTATTTATTACTAATTTTTTAATATATTTATTTATGTGTGTGTTTTAATATTTTTGTCTGTTTTATTCTTCCTTTGTATTTTTCTACCTTATTTATTTTCACCCATGGTATTTATTTCTGCCTGTCCTTTTTAAATTTCTGTATGAATTTCTGCCTCATTATGCAAATGAGGAGGGGCTGTGTCTCAAGGGGTCATCTTCTCTGCTATTGGTGGACCAGTCAGACAGGAGAGCTCTAGGCCTACTCTGCCTGCAGACATCAACGATCTTGCCCCTCACACAGTCAGATGGCTTCCTTCAGTGCGCTGGGGTGTTTAACAACTCTGAAGACACTACCAGCCATGTCTTCCTTCTCTTTTCACGTAGACGCTCCGACAGACAGTGCTTTCAGTTTGCTGCATGCATGGACACAGAACTGCGGTATAGGGAGAAGCACACGGTCAGCTGGCTGCCGCTAAATCTGGAGTGCACTCGTATTCAATTCTGTATGGTAAATTCAGTTTTAACGGAGCAGAGCGAGCTGACAGGCAGAGATAGAGACCTTTTCTGTCTGTTTCTCTCTTTACAAAGACGCATGTTGCAGTCAGAGTCTTCTCTGAAGAGGGCAATGAAGTCTCAGTAGTACCCGATGCGAGTACCACATACAACACAATTTATCAAATTACACAACGGATATACAGTATGAAAATAAGGTTGATTGGATTATACTCACAGGAAGTATAAAACCTGTTACATGCGTAACACAATAATGTCAGGGAAATTACTTTACTTAGATTTAAGTACTGCAGTTGTACATTTGAAATACCTTCCTACCTTTCTGATAGGAAGCCTTCTTGAGGTGGTATAAAACATTTCTTCTTATATTCTGATTTGAGTTGTGGACAACTATGACCACATGAATTAAAAAAATTAAACATTTCACTGCCCAAGTCAGCTATAACACAAGTCTTGTTCATCAGACTACATGCTGTACAGTATTTGGTGGACAGATTTTGTCCCAGGATTTATTATGCATTTCTTCTTCTTCGTTGCATGATTTGGAATAATAAGGTGAGAAATGGGTCTGTTCTGAGTTCATCCTGCACTGCAGCAGCTAATAAAGTCCATTTAATCCCAAAAACGCTTTTCTTTTAGGCAGGCTGGAGCAGAAAACAACTCACCTTTCTCAAGTTGTACAGTAATATCACATGTGTATGAAGGTGGCTCAAACAAGCTAATCTTAAATGTCAAAGTAGAGAGGAGCCTAGTAGGCCTATTTATTTTCATTCATTACACAATATGAATAAGCTATGCAGACAGTTGTAAAGAAAGAACATCTTTTTCTTCTGTTCTCTACTTATAGTTACACAGTATTAGGGGTGTGGGCTGTATTAAAAGTATCCACTGTTCTCCCATGCTCTAACACACAGTAACGATGAAATGTGTGCTGTTCTCACATTCTTCCTCTGTATGTACACATAAACAACAAGGCAGGGAAATATAAAAGGAATTTATTTTATTGTTTGGGTACATTATTGTTCAGTGTACATGCTCACATCTGAAACAAACTTTACGTGCTTGATAACTCTCCCACCCCGCAGACATCTACACGTCAATACCAATTTATATTCATAGCGGCAAGTGCTATGTAGCTCCACATAGGGGACACAGGAAGTGACATATAACACCTTCATGCGGCGTCATAACCGCGTAGCAAATTCACAGCCGGCAGAGCTCCATAATATGCAACTCGGCCGGCTCACACGCGGACGCGCTTACAAGTGCGAGGGCCCGCCCAACGCTGCTTGCAGCTTTAATTGTCTTTACACTTGTTAAAGCACTTTGTAACTTGTTTTTGAAAAGTGCTGTACAAATAAAGATTATTATTATTATTATTATTATTATAAGGTGCTACACGTCTACAAGTTATATAAGAATAATAAAAGAATAGAGAAAAATAATACAGCTATTTGCAGAGAAAGAACAATGTGGCAGATATTTACATTTGCATTACATTTGCATTACTCTGGTTTGTGTTGTGCAGACATATTGCAAGAGAAGAGAATATTGTGTACATAAATATATAAATTGACAATATAAAAATATAGAACCAACGATTAACAGCTAACAACAAATATGTGCAATGTTCCAGATTTGTGCATGATATGAAATTAAGTGAAATAATACTGTATTTACACGTGCAGATACATTTGTATTATATGAAGGTTGGGGGGGGTGTGTGTCAGTGAGGGACCTGGGCCTTGTTAATGAGGCTAGCTACAGAAGGGTAGAAGCTGTTTTTGTGGCGAAAGGTTTTGGTCCTGATTGGCAGCGCACATAGGCGGTGACTCAACGGTTCAGAGCTTCAACCAGCTTTTCAGCAGGGTGCTCTGGGTACTGCCCTTCCTGAAACCCTGACGGCGCACCCATCTTGGTTCGATGAGAATACGGATACGGTACAGGTCCCTCTTCTGCTCGACTTTAAGGACCTGGAGTGTAAACACTCACCGTCAGCCACAAACAAGTGGTCTAGATCCTGTAGGAGGTTCTCGAACGTGCAAGGCAGGGAGCAGGTTGCCTGCGGGCCGCTTCCCCTGATGCATCAAGCCCTCTCTCCTCTGGTCTCTACCTCGTTCAGTGTGGAAGCACCAACACGAATCCTGTGTCCTCACTGAGGAAGGATCCACCTGTCGAGTTCCGCACCATGTGGCAAACACCACCCAGCAGTAAGCATAGGAGGCTCTTGTGGAAGGGGCATGCACCTCTTCCACTGTTCTCACCACAGGCTCCGGCAAGCCTAGAGCAGCTCTTTGCTCCAAGACGTTGATATGCCGCTGACCCCACAGCCATCGTGGGATGCATCTGTGAAGACCAGTCGGCGAACCCACTGGTCCCAGTGCACTTCCTCTCTCTACATTGGGCAGGTCCCACCACCATGGTAGACCATGACCCTGACCTGGCGGGAGCCCTGTGAACAAAGGCCCAGGCTCAGCAGGCACCTTTGGACAGGTCTGATGTAGAGGACGGAAATATCTGCACTATGGTGGCCATTAAGCCCATAAGGCGAAGGCAGAGCCCCCAGTTGACCTGAGAATGCAGCTGAATCTATGCAGTGGGTGAAGGTCCGGAGAGCCAACGAACTGCCAAAACTCGAACATCAGGCGCTTGAAGCCAAACCTCAGGAAACACCAGTGCCCCTGCCAGGTGGATATCTGGAAGTATGTGTCCTTAAGGTTGATTGTGGCAAACCAATCTCCTGCTGTGACGTTCCTGCTGGAACGTCAACATCTTGCAACTCAGGGGGCGGAGGTATTTGTTGAGCCCCCTGAGATCCAGAACAGGAAGAAGTCCCCCATCCCGTTTGGGGATCAGAAAATAGCAGGAGAGAAAAGCAGCCTGCGGATCCCCAGACTCCACCTCCCGTCTGGCTGCTTTGGCCAGGAGGGTGGATATCTCTCTCTGCAGTACCTCTCCGTGACCAGAGTCGTTCACCAAGGTGAAGGTGGGGGACCTTGTCACGGGCAGTCTGCGGTAAAATTGTATCTGGTCCACACCTAAAGCCAAACATGCTGTAAGGGGCTGTCTGAACATGCTGGCTGGCTGGGTCCCAGGAACTGTCAGGAAGGAGGGGGCTGCCTTGAGGGCCCCCCTGACCGCTTCCCCTTGGCAGTTGGTCCCTCCACATAGCTTCGAGCTGGGGCCTAAGGTCTCCTGGACTCCACGTCGGAACCGGCGTCGGCTGATGTACAGGGTTTCTTGCCTCCCTGTAGCCCCTGGGGCACCTAGAGAAGGTACCAGAAATCACCTGTGCGACTTGACGACACTCCTGTGCTTGCTGCGACAGTTTAGCTGCATCCACTCAGCACATAGCTGAAGGCTCTAATGGCAGTCTTAGCAAACAGTCTGAATCTGCTTGTTGGAGCTGGGACTGAGATAGCCACAGGTGGTGCTTTGCAACTGTAAAAGACGGCAAGGCTCTGCCTGCAACTACTGCCTGCTCTTTCATAATGGAGGAAAAGTAACAGGAAGCCTCCTGAAGCTCCTCCAGGACTGGGGCCAACAGAACCCTCGGGCACCTGATGAGACAGGTGGCGCAGGTATAGAGACATAATGGCAGCAGAATTAGCCAAACAGGTCTGTGTAACCATGGCTCTATGCAGCTTAGCCAGCAGGCCATCCATACCACTGTAGTTCAATGCGACACACACACCAAGATCCACACAGCTTTCTCTTTTTTAAGTTAAAACATTTCAACATTCCTCAGAATGTAAAGACAGATAAGCGGTATGAAAACCTTCCAGATGTGTTTTCCTCTGCCGTTGTTTGATTTTGTCAAGTCTAAAGTCATATTTTTTGTGCTTCGGTGCTGTGGTTCAGGAAGTAGAGTGGGTTGGCTGTTAATCGGAATGTCAGCGGTTCAATCCCGGCTCCCCCGGGCTGCATGTTGAAGTGTCCTTGGGCAAGATACTGAACCCCGATTTGCCCCTGGCGGCTGTTCGAATGAGTGTGAATGTTTGTTTCTGTTTGAGCACTTAGGCTCAGTGAATGAATGCCGATATAGTGTAAAAGCGCATTGAGTGGTCGAAAAGACTAGAAAGGCGCTATACAAATACGGAGCATTTACATTTTGTCTGTTTTCTCATCTCACTATCCTGTGTGACGCTGACAAGTTGTTAACAACTAATGTAATTAACAAAACGTCAAGATGGACAACCTCATTCCCCTTGGGAATTGAGATTCTTTTCATTTTTATACATTTTTGCATCCTCGTCTCCTCACTCCTCCGTCTTCCTACCTACTAGATGCTTTGTTAATGATACGATGTAATTTCTTACGGGAAAATGAGTCAAGATTGCCAAACCACACTGTGATGGATGAGATGAGGATGCTTTCGACGATGGCCATGTAGAAGCGGAGCAGGAGATGAGACCTTACTCTAAACTTCTTAAGCTGTCGAAGATGAAAAAGTCTTTGCTGAGCTTTTTTGTAGATATTATCTGTGTTGATTTTCCATTTAAGATTGTTACTGATGTGTATCCCAAGAAATTTGAATGTATCAGTGATGGAGATGGGTTCGCCATCAATGGGCACAGGTGTTTTGGAGGATGGCTGATGTCTCAGATCGACGATAAGTTCTTTTGTTTATGATGTGTTAAGTAAAAGATCATGGTCTGTACACCAGATCATTGCTTGGTTGATCTGTGCATGGTATGCAGTTTCTTGGTTGTTGGTAATGAGTCCTATAATAGTTGTATTGTCCGCATATTTATATAGGTTGACAGAACTGTGGTGTGATGTAAGCTGGTTTGTGTAGAGGGAAAATAGCCAGGGTGAGAGGACACAGCCTTGAGGTACGCCTGTGCTGAGAAACAGAGGGGAAGATGTATTATTTTTTATCTTTACCTTCTGTTGCCTATCCCATGAATCCAGTAACAGATGCAAGGGTCGATATTCATGTCCAGTAGTATATTGAGCAGTTTGGCCGGGTTTATTGAAGTAAATGAAGAACTAAAATCCATGAACAGAATACGGGCATATGTATTTGCGGACTCAAGGTGATTCAGTATGTGATGAATTGCAAGGTTGACGGTGTCCTCAACTGACCTGTTGGCTCTGTATGCAAATTGGAATGGGTCCATGAGGGGGACGGTGACAGTTTTTAGGTAATTGAATACGATGCGCTCAAATGACTTCATGACTGCTGATGTCAATGCAATAGGTCAATAATCATTGAGGCAAGAGATGGTCTTGGTTTTGGAAACCGGGATGATAATGGATTCTTTAAAGCACTTAGGTACTGAGTTTTGATGGAGGGAGGTATTGAAAATGCCAGCAAAGACCCCAGCCAGTTCTGCAGCGCAGTGGTAAAGAGCAGTAGGACAGATGTTATCTGGGCCTGGGGTGTTATTCCTTAAGTAAGGACATTTTTTTAAATCCCCGCTGCCTTGACTCCTTGACGCTTGCATCTTGGGAGTGGGGGTGTTAGGGGGCAGAGGCGAGGAGAGGAATTGAGGAATAACAAACTGAGATATGAGACCCTAATCCTAACCTGTAAACAAACAATTTGAAGTTCAAAAGTTTATTAACACAATGTCAAATATTTATTGATTTGCCCATTATTTAACCCACTATGAACCATATTACACACTCTAACTTAATTATCTGATTTTAATGTATGTTTTACATTAGTACAGCAATCTATAGGGAAAGTGTATTATGAGTTCACCCTACTTTGGTGACTCATCAGTGTGACTCTACCTCTGTCCATATTCCAGTTTTTTGTTTTACGTTGACATCCCACAGCTCAAATAAGAATTTGACAGGTAGATAATCCAGGCAACCCAAAAACACATATCTTCAACTTGATTGGTGAGAGGCATGCACAATTATCATTTTTCTGAATGATAGTCAGATTAACCAATCATGCTTAAAGCAAACGGTCAACAGCCAATAGCAATTGTTTCTGCATGGTGACTTGTTATTTCTTTCAAAAGACAGAATAGAAATATGTGTATTAAGTTTTATATGTAAGGTGTTTAATTAATCGGTCAAATGGTGTTTTAATTGCAGTGTATGATTAATAATAATAATGATAATAATGGTAAAGTTTTATTAATACCTATAGGCTTACACACACGGTACAGTATATACCGCATACCCGTCCTTCCTGTTACACGACCCCACCATCATGGCGCGGATCACAGACTGTCTCTTGGACTACTTTGCTCAGTACACCACCCAGCTTTTGGTACAGGCCATGGTTATCTCCCGCCTCGACTATGCAATGCTTGGTCTTCCAGCTTGTGCAGTGAAACCCCTACAAATGGTTCAGAACGCAGCAGTGTGGCTGTTTTCAATCAACCAAAAAGGACTTATGTCACTCCATTACTCCACTCCATAAATGATTAATAAGCATTCATGGAGTGGAGTAATACATACTCAGCAACCTCCACTGGCTCCCCATGGCCTCCCAAATCAAATTCAAATCATTAATTATATAAATACAGAGTGACTACTGGGTCTGCACCCATCTACCTAAACTCCATAATTCTGATGTCATATGTGCTCATTATAGTATTTATTGTTGCTCTTACTAGTAACCATGGGCATACATTTCATCCAACAGTTGGGGGGACAATAAACATAAAATTTCTCAAGAGAAATGAGTTAGGGTCATAGGTTCGCTATGCAATTATATTAAAATTATTAAACTATTTTGCGTCCTACATAGTATTTTAGGTTTTGTCTGGGACACAGGACGTCTCTTACATATACATGTTACATATACTGTACATATATTTAACTGCAGCAAGCCCACTGATCTGCCGCTTAACATCATTTTGAGCCAAACTCAAAACAACGATATCTGCAATATTAGCCTAATATCAGTTCATACCTTGGCTTATCGCGTGTGTTGGTGACTTACTATCCAACAACCTACCAAACAAGATACCAAATAAGCTAGGTATCATTATAATAGCTAACATAGCGGACTTAGCATCATCTGTATTAAAGAGAAAATAATCACTTCATCCGGTGTTTGAAGTGAATAAAATAGCCTTGCCGGTCTACTTACCGGGGTTCCACAACTACTGAAGCGATTCACACTTTGTTCTCTCCCACCTGCCTTGTGCATAGGGTGGAAAAGCAGGCAGTGAACCCCATTTGCGCCATTTAGGTTTGTATTGATTTACTTCTTATCACAATTAATTCCCTCTCTTTTTGTCTCTGTTCCTCTCCTGTTCTCTCTCTCTCTCTGTTCCTCTCCTGTTCTCTCTCTCTCTCTATCTCTCTCTCCTTCCCCCCCAACCGGTGGAAGCAGATGGCCGCCCACCCTGAGCCATGGTTCTGCTCGAGGTTTCTGCCGCTTAAAAGGAAGTTTTTCCTTGCCTCTGTCGCCTAGTGCTGCTCTTGGTGGGAATTGTTGGGCTTCTTTAAATAACATCATAGAGTACGGTCTAGACCTGCTCTTTTATGAAAAGCGCTGTGAGATAACTGTTGTTGTGATTTGGCGCTATATAAATAAAATTGAATTGAATAGTATATATCATTTGTTAATATTTTAAGTAAGTAACTATTGTTACATGTAGATCTCTTACTTTATTGATTCTTGTATGTTCAAATGTAAGTAAATGTAAATTATAACTAATTTACATATATAATATACATATATATAGAAAATTATTGTAAATTTTTGTTTGTTTTTTACACTGTACTGTAGCCCAAAGCGGTGTGTTTGGGGCGGCTGTTCGATCCCTGGCTCCCCCTGGTTGCGTGTCGAAGTGTCCTTGGGCAAGATACTGAACCCCGATTTGCCCCTGGCGGCTATTCCGCCAGTGTATGAATGTGTGTGAATGCTAGTTTCCGTTTGAGCACTTAGGCTCAGTGTATGAATGTGTATGACTGGTGAATGCAGATGTAGTGTAAAAAGCGCTTTGAGTGGTCGAAAAGACTAGAAAGGCGCTATACAAGTACGGAGCATTTACATTTACAATACAGGTTTAATCGAGCAAGTAGTGCTTAACAACTGTGATGTTGAGGTTCACAAATATTTTTTTTATAAACTTAGCAAAATATTGCTTTATTCATTTAGCTGACGCTTTTATCCAAAGCGACTTACAATTGCTATAAATGTCAGAGTTCGCACGTCTCTGGAGCAACTAGGAGTTAAGTGTCTTGCTCAGGGACACAATGGTGGATGGGATGAATCAAACCCGAGTCTCTCACACCAAAGGCATTTGTCTTATCCACTATTTCATCACCAAACCCTTTAAAGGAATACTTTAACATGCATGGGGCTAGTGCCACGAAGTGATTAGCTTAGCATACTGGAAGCAGCTGGTCTGGCACTGTCCAAAGAAAACATACCTCAAAAGTTAACTATTTAACACCTTGTTGTATCTTGTTTATTTAATCTGCACACAAGCAAGAATGCAAAATTGTGGTTTTAGTGAAAGTAAAGTGCTGGAACTAGGGCTGTACCCAATGACATTTTTAAAGTTTCTATTGGGGTTTTCGAATGAAGCTTAGAATATCTGTCATCATATTTGATGATGTCATCACCCAAAAAAGAAAAAATCAGATAAGATCCTCAATTTGAATCAGGTGATTCATCGCAGTTAGTCTTTTTTAGTACAGGCAGAATGAGAGTTCTGAGTTCTGACCTCATACACTGCAACTGCATTATTTATTTATAATTTGAATGTCAATGTTATGAAAGAAGCTTCGAGCTATTTGGGATAGCCCTAGATGGAACTATTTCTTGGTGACCAACATTCAGGCACTGGCTACTTTTCAGGATGTCACTCCATCCTGATAAAATCATTCAGACTTTTTGAAAAGCTGAAGCTGCCAAAACTCATTTTCTTCTGGTTATGAAAATTGTAGTCACAGTCTGGAACAGGATCTGCTGGCCAACAGTGTGTTATGCTCCCTCTGACACTTTTCAGTAGTTTCCAAGGCCAGCTTCAAATTCTCAGTCATGACTGCAGATCCTTAATCAGGCCAGATGCTGCGTTAGATCTGTTGAAGGATGTATTTACCAAGTGTTTTTCAGTTCCTGCTTTAAGGCCCTGCTGTGCCTCTGAAAGGCTCTTTGCCATATTCATCCTCTAAAAATGAACAATAGATGAAGGGATTCACTTCTAGAAACACAGCAATCACATTCATCATTTGTTTCTGAGGAACATAGCTAGATTACAATAAATGATCAATCCCCAGTTGTATTTTAAATCCCAAAAGCACCATATAGAATCATCTCCTCTTTCAGTCTGCTTAGTTACCTCAAAATAGGAGTCAAATTTCCTTCCCATAATTCTAATGACCACAATAAGTATTCATCAGTGTTGTTCTGAGGGTCTGTGGCTTTCATGAAATCTCCATCATCATAGGATTGTGGCCAAGGGAAAATAATAAGAATACTTTGGTGCACATTTTGGCACATATGTGGGCACACACTTTGTGTTTGAACAGTATATGAACTGTTATACTGTTGGAATGTTATACTGTACACTGATGGATAATTTTTTCCCCTTGTTGATATGGCTGCATATGGCTTTTGCTACCTACTGCTACTTTTAGGCAAGGTATTATATTATTTATTCGGTACCAGCTCCTCTGATCTTGTATATGTGTGTGTGTGGATGAGATGAACACAGAGGTGAAGGGACAAAAAGAACAACCTCCTGTCTGTGATGGAGGAGAAACAGAACCAGGCAGAGGAACAATGCATGTCTGTGTGTATGTGAGAGTGAGAATGTGTATTTATTCCTCAGCAGAAGCTGCTGACAGCCATGTGATTGCCAACAGCAGCTGGGGAAGCAGCACAACCTTTACTGTGGCCTCCTGTGCGTCAAGGGACTAATGAGAGGCTTGTTGGAATGTCAACTCAGAACGTGTGTGTGTGCTCTATATGATCTAGAAGTTTGTACTTGTCATCTTATTGTAGTGAATTGATCTGAATAAGAGCATCAGCTAAAATCTGAGATCTTCAAGGAATTCAAAGGATTATGTTGGTTGATAGTAAAGTGATTGGAGGCAGCATTAGCGTAACAGGATTGTGAGGGTAATGTTGCTTCTTTAAACAGCAGAGTGGCTAACAAAACATGATGAGGACAGCTGCTGTTGAATTGTCCTTGAGCAGAGCACCAATCCACCAACTGCTCCAGTGGCCAGCAGTTGAATATGGTGTTCCTGGGTCCTTAGTGCATGTTTACCTTTGATGGTGTATGTGTTTACAGTGTGTGTGGTTGTGTTGTCATCCAACATACTGTAAGTTATAAGTGGAGACCTTTGCAGCTGTGTGGCTAATTTGTCACTGAAGCCAAACACAAACATTCTCTGCTGCAATGGATGTATTCTGCTGTGTTGTGAGTTGCCAAACATAGCACGTCTGTAACTGATGTTTAAGCTAATGTTGGGGTGGGACTGGTGGGCTTCACTCAGCAGACTGGTGACTTGTGAGGTCTCCAAAACAGTAACTACCACTTGAGCTACGTTTCCACCAAATGTAACTCGGGACTTTTAGGCCTGGATCTACTTTTGAACGAACTAAAAAGTTCCTTCAGCCAATAGTTGTGTGCATTTCCACCGCCGTCTAAAGACCTGCAAAGATTAGGCAAATTAACCAGCTGACATATGTTCTTACTCTGACGTATGCCATACAAAGCGACAGACAGGAATAATTATTTAGTAACATCACTATCCATGAGAAAAATGTATATATAAGTATAATATATGGAATATAATGAAATACAGTGTGCCTGACCACTAAAAATAGCTATTTTGTGAGTCTAATGAAGAGACACACAATTCAAGTCCATAACAAATGTAATAACAAACTGCATAAAGCCATCAAGTTCTTAGAAGATCTCCAGCACAGAGAAAGGAACACAAACAAAAAAATAAAAAAATCATGAAGCCAAAAGCTTATTTCCACAGTGTTCCTCATCGGAATCCAAACATGCCATGGTGACATTGCATTGCATTTATAATATTTCATTTCATTTCAACAAATGTCACCATTTTGCAGACATAGAATAATGTGGACAGCTTTCTAGTGGATTTTCAGAAATATATATATATTTGTCTCCACAGTTGAATGCAGAAGAAAATCAGCTTGACTGACAAACTAGGTCAGAAAGATTAGGGTTTTACTTTTACTTATTCTGATTCTTGGTCATCCACATGCCCGCTTCTGAAGATCCCAGGTCTCTTAAATCCAAGATCCAATTTCCAGTTCTCTGTTCAACTTAACTTAGATGATGAAGAAAATGAGACCTTTGGTTAATTTTAATTACAGAAGATTGTATTTGTGTTTATGTGTGTAACTAAGCTGTATGATAAAATATGGTAATTTTTACTTTTTATTTAAGTATTATTAATATTATTGTTTATAGGTAACTTGGTTGCCCTCTTGCAGCAACTAGTGTAACAGGAGTAGAGTTGAACCTTGAAAGAGTGATGTTGGGTGTGTTTACTGTCCTGCTGTATTGACGTTAAAGAATACATTTACAAGAAAATCTGTTGCTCACCTGTCAGCCACAGCCAAAAGTGACTGGAGAACAGTGATGAGACTTCAGGGTTCCAGAATTACTAAAACTTACTTAAATAAGCTAGTGATCTGTCATTTTACCAACATGTTTACATGCACAATAATATATGCACTCAACACAAAGAAGCATGATTAACCTTCCAATTATAACCACAGTAGCACAATGATCTGTTTATTGCTACGGTCACGAAAACACTTTATGTGAGTGAACTTTTGTGATAGAATTGGAGAATATAGAATAAAATACATTTCCTAATCGACATAAGTAACATTACAAGAAATCACTATGTAACTGTGTATAATCACATCTCACTGTACAGAGAAAATGTATTGCCAAAATAAGTTCACTGTTGACAAATGCATTCCTGTGAAAAGAGAGAGTTTGTGTTTGTGTTGTGCACATTATTGTTATTGTTTAGTTGTTATGAGTCAGCAGTGTCAATGTATTAAATGCATGAAGTCTTTCAGAATGTTCATATCTGGTCAAGGCATATTATTGCAGGAGCATCAAGCCAGAGTGAATATTATTCTTGTAAAATTATCAGAATAACCCCAAAAACTCTAGAAGAAGAAAATGCACATATTGAATAATACATATTGAACAATATAAAACACTGCAAACTCTACACACAAATCTGCTTCCTTGTCAAGTATGACTTTGTTAAAATTATGTAGCCAATGAGCTGAAGTCAACTAAACTCTACAGAGTGGTACTTGTCTGGGACATTGTTGTGCCAGTGCTTTAGAGATTAATCCCTGTACAACCACTGAAGGTATAACAGTTGGCTTTATAGCTCAAGGCTTCAATACTACTGAAGGTGTGTATGTGTGTGCATGCATACGTGTGTGCATTCATCCATGACTGTGTGTCTGTCTTTGCAAAGACATGAGCATGTGTGTGTGAGTGTGCACTCACACAAGGGAAACAAGCAGCCATTGAGCCAGTGTGGTCTCAAATAAGTAGCTGCTTAAACCCACACACTGACCCTTTTATACAGTGCATTCTTGACTTAAGCCCAGTTTAATTTTGCATGTACATACACACAGAGACATACACACTGAATGCCTCTATGTGTTTAAGAGTCTTGTGTTGCACAGACTAAGTTAGTTTACGGTTTGAATATTCAAGGTGAGAGGACAGCATGTAGTGGAAATTCTTATATTACTGAAATGAATGCAAAAAACAGCTTCAATAGTTATTACATCACTATATCATGAAGCTGCTTGAGCTGATAAGAAGTGGGTGAAATTATTCTAAAATGAAGATGCTTGAGATGACTTTGGAGGTATGAATATGGATATGTTCCAAAATTAGCATCCTCCAATGAGTTCTTGTTCTCTCTGATATCTATTCCAATCACCATTTTTAGTTACCAGCAAGTTGCTAATGCCACAAACCACAGATGTATGCTCTCCAACCCAGGTTATTTTGTATGGGCTTAATGCCACCCATTAAAATGATACATAAATGCCAAAATCAGCCATCTGTGTGTACTGTTGGCTAACTCTGTATTATACAATTTTGTGATCTCTATATAATAATTATGTTATTTTGTCATCCTCTTCTGCTCCTATTTGTTATGATGTACATCAAGTTTACATTTTAGAGATTATAATCTTCCATTTCTTTTCAAGTTGTCCTGAGGATACCAAACAGCTCCTGCATGGGAGCAAGACATAGGTCCTCTTTATTGGTCCCACAATTCTATTTTCTTGGGTCTCTGTATAAGTTAATGCTAATGCAAACTGAACATTTCCTGCTGCTGCAGCTTCACATTAAAAGCATTTAACTGGCAAAACACAAGTTGAAGTAGTCACAGGAAATGCAATATGTTTGTAAGTGAGATTAGCGCTGACCGCTCTCATTCGTCAAAAATGCGTCTACACAACAAGACAACCATCATTTTCAACAGTTTTCTGACAGCTGGCCAGTTTGAAATATTGCAGTGAGTAATGCAACAGTCAGGAGCAGCAGACACAGTGAGCTGTTAGATAAAGAGCTGCACACCTCCACCTTCTTGGCCAGGTGACCAACTCCTTTCACTTTTGCTGTTTGCAGACTCATGTTGTGTGCAGCATGAAGTCAGAACATGACTGCTTACATAATTATGGAAAATACAAATAACTCCCCGACAATAGTTTGTTTAGCTGCCCCAGACTTCTGTGCCCTGTGGTATTAAAAGGCATCTGCTGTTAGCACCAGTAACTACAGGTGTCTCATGCACAATAATGGCGTAGCTGCATAACAGCGTCAAACCGGTTGATTAATGCCAATCAGATTTACATTTACATTTACAATTACAGATTTTACCTACCACTCTGTGAACTGACTCCTTGGCTTCGGCCTGAGAGCATTTTCTAGTTAAGTAGGCATATGTAGATTTATCATTTTGGATTTTGGCCTACCATGTTTTTAAGGAGTCTGCTCACACTGATATCAGCTCATAAAAACATGGACAGGACCCCTGATGAAGAGGTCAATTAAATAATAGCCTACTTCCATTGGTGGTTAAAAATAAGTTTTCATACTTTATTTTAGGAAAGTTTCTGAGAAAGCTAGTGCAGTGAAAATCAAGATCAAATGTGAACACTCATGTGCATCGGTCTCCACAATGGACTTTGAAGGTGCTGTAAAGTCAAGATGGTTTGCTCCAAATAGCCAAAAAGACATTGGTGCATGACAATGTTGGTTGGCATTAGCAACTTGCTTTTATACTAACGCTTATGATATCCCATTATAATAATAAATAATAATAATAATAATAATCTTTATTTGTAGAGCACAAAAACAAGTTACAAAGTGCTTTAACAAGTGTAAAGACAATAATACCCAAGAGACAATAATACAAAAACAATACAAGATAAAAGCATGAAAACATTGAAAAGACTAAAATACACGTTTAAGAAAATATAAAATTAGTAAAATACAATAAAATAAAAGGGATAAAATAAAGTCAGATAAGATCGGGAAAGGCTCTCCCATAAAAGTATGTTTTAAGAAGGGACTTAAAAGAGTTCACTGACTCAGCTGACCTGATTTCCTCGGGCAGGCTGTTCCAGAGCCTCGGGGCACTGACAGCAAACGCTCTGTCCCCTTTAGTTTTCAGTCGAGACTCTGGAACAGATAGCAGACCTCTGCCCGAGGATCTCAAGGTACTTTCTGGTGTGTATGGGACTAAAAGTTCAGAAATATAACAAGGCGAGAGGCCATGAAGAGCTTTAAAAGTAATCAATAGAATTTTAAAGTCAATTCTAAAACATACTGGGAGCCAGTGTAATGAAGCTAAAATAGGAGTAATGTGGTCATATTTCTTTGTTCTGGTTAAAAGCCTGGCAGCTGAGTTCTGGACAGTCTGGAGTCGATCAATAGATTTTTGGGTTAAACAGGTGAAAAGGCTGTTGCAATAATCCAGGCGTGATGAGATGAAGGCATGTAAAAGTTAACATAGATCGAATTTTTGCTATATTTCTAAGTTGATAAAAACATGATTGAACAAGCTTTGTGGTGTGCTGCTCGAAATTTAAATTACTATCAAACCAAACACCAGGGTTCTTTGCCACAGGCTTAATGTGATTTACTAGGGAACCAGCAGATGGCAGTTTTGATTTGCCATCTGCTGGGACCCAATGACCAGGATTTCTGTTTTGTCTGAGTACAGTTGGAGGAAATTATTTGACATCCATTTTTTAACTTCACAAAGGCAGTTGTTAAGTGAACTCAGCATTCCAGGGTCTGTGGATCTGACGGGCAAGTATATTTGTGTGTCATCAGCATAAATATGAAAAGAAATGCCATGTTTATGGATAATATGTCCAAGGGGAAGCAGATACAAGGAAAACAAAATGGGTCCTAAGACCGACCCCTGAGGCACACCATATTTAACTGGACAGAATGAAGAGACATAGTTGTTTACAGACACGCAAAACTTTCTATTTGACAGGTAGGATGAAAACCATTCTAGGGCAGTACCAGAGATCCCCACCCAGTGCCTCAGTCTGTCTAACATGATGTTGTGATCAATGGTGTCAAAAGCAGCGCTAAGGTCCAGGAGTACCAGGACTGAGCACATGCCTTCATCAGCAGACATTAAAAGGTCATTGGTGACTTTAAGCAGGGCAGTCTCAGTGCTGTGGTACTTCCTGAAACCAGACTGAAACTTTTCAAATATTTTGTTATTTTCCAGTACAGTGAGCAGCTGTTTGGACACAATTCTTTCCAGAATCTTTGCAATAAAAGGCAGTTTTGAAATTGGTCTAAAATTATGTGGGAGGGAGGGATCTAAACCAGGTTTCTTTAAAAGTGGGTTCACGCAAGCCGTTTTAAAATAATCAGGGACACAGCCAGGGAGCTGTTGAAAACAGAGATCAAATGGGGCCCAACAGAATCCATTACTTTCAGTAAAAACTTTGTAGGTATTACATCAAGTGGGCTGGAGGATACTCTCATTTGTGATACTGTTTTTAAAAGCTCAGACAAGTCGATGGGATAAAACTGATTAAAACTCTCTTGTTGCTGGTGAGGAACCTCTGAGTAAGAGGCCGCGGGGGTAATAGAGGCTCTCATTGACACCACCTTATTGGTAAAATAAGATAAAAACAATTCACAGTCATCATTTCTTCCAGCTGAGTCACAAGGAGGGGTTGGGTTTACCAGCTGATCCACAGTCTTTAACAGAAACCTGGGATTGTGTTTATGTGTAGTAATGAGTTCAGAAAAATAGTGTGATTCTCGCATCCTTAACCATGTTATTGTAGTTAATTAATAAATCCTTCAGACTGAGCTAATGGACTTGGAGACTGGATTTTTTCCATCTGCGCTCTGCTTTCCTGCATTCTCTTTTTACGCTGCGAATGCTGTCATTTATCCAGGGTTGCTTACTAGCTTTAGACGTAGGCCTAACCTTTAGAGTAGCAGTAATATTTAGTAACGACAAGCAGATATGATTGAAGTGATCGACCAGATTGTTGGTGTTGGAATCAGACAGGTGTTGGCTTTGGCTCTGAAAGAATGCGCAAACCTTTGAAACACTTTGTTCATTAAAGATGCGAGAACACACGGCGCTTGGTGAGGCGGCATGAGTAACAGGCGAATCGCAGCTAAAAACAATACATCTGTGGTCAGATATGGTCATGTCCACTAATTCCACAGAGGAAATGCTGACACCCAGGGTAAAAACCAAGTCCAGTGTATGACCACGGTTATGGGTTTGCCCTTTGACATGTTGTTTGAAGTTAAAAGAAGTGGCCATATTTAAAAAGTCAGTTGCATTAACATTGGTGGGGTCATCAACATGAATATTAAAATCGCCACAAAGAACAATTCTGTCATAATTTAAAACCAGAGTAGATAAAATTTCAGGAAGTTCTGATAAAAATCCTCCAGGTGGTTTTGGGGGGCGATAAATTATAACAAATATGATAGGTTGCAGCCCTCCAAGTTTAAGAGTGAGAACTTCAAAGGAGTTAAATTTATGACAGCGTACTTGATGACATTTAAAATTTTTCCTATACACGCTCACTAGCCCACCACCACGACCACTGACACTCGGTTGACTAAAACAATCATATTGAGGCGGACACAGTTCAGCTAGCTGGCTATAGTCATTCATTTGCCAGCAGGATTCGATTAAAAACATAAAATCTAGATTTGCAGACAAGATAAAATCATTTAAGATAAAAGTCTTACTTGACAGAGATCTCACATTGAAGAGAGCCATTTTAAATGTGTTTGTTCTAGGTCCTGGAGTTGGTGCAGTTGTCCTAATCCTTAAGAGATTACTAATATTTCTGTGTGGGATGTGCACATTTCGGTTTACTGGTCTATGCGTGATGATGACAGGAATAGAAGTCTTTGGAACAACGCTGGGAGCAGACGGCTTTACATGCCAGCAGGTGGAGACAGTTGTTAGTGGCAGTGAGGCAGAGATCTGTTCAGTGAGCGGTGGTGTGTCCAGGTGTGCTGCATGAATGATTAGTCATTCACGTAAGTCATGTGTGGACCGCACCACATGCTGTATATGAGCAGCTAACATTTCTGAGCCCCGTTTGTTTGGGTGAAGTCCGTCTGTCTTAAAAAGAGACATTCTTTGCCAGAAAATATAAAAATTGTCCACATAACACACACAGTGAGCCCTGCAGGCGGACTGGAGCCAGTCGTGGAGGCCAAGGAGTCTACTGAAGCGGCCAGCACCGCGACCAACTGTGGGAATGGGACCAGAGATAAAAACGGACTTTCCACACTGCTTTAAAAAGTTAAAAAGACGGTTAAAATCTGATTTTGTCAGCTCAGACTGCTGAAGAGCTGTGTCATTTGTTCCCACATGGACTATCACTCTTGTGATGGAGGACGGGAGCGACGGCATCAGGTCCTGGAGTTTTTTTAAAATGTCAGCCGTGGTGGCACCGGGGAAGCAGTGAGTGGTAGCGTTAAAGAAACGGATGTTTCTGGTTATGGAGTCACCAATTATTAGTGTGGTTGGGGAGAAAAGAGGACGAGGAGATGCCGGTTGTGGGGTTCCAGAGCAGGACTGAGCAGTATCTGCTTCAACACTGCGTGCGGACTGTGGATGGAGTGTGTGAGCTGTGTGTTGTGTTGGAGTAGCAGTAACACACCTGAGAGAAGGGCTACCCAACAGTGCAGGGTAGAGACGGCCTCCGGAGCGTCTGAGCACAGCCTGCTTCAGGGTCCTACGTCGGGAAGTGGAGGTTTTTGACCGGGATGATGGCCGCCGATCAGGCCCAGCGGCAGACCGGCGGCCCAGCGCGGGAGATATAGCCGATGAAGGAGATGTAGCCGGTGGAGGAGATCCAACAGTGTCGGCAGGCACTGTCCGCCGAAAGAGATCCGTATCAGGGAGACTTGAAGCCCCAGGTGCATCCGCTGGTTGGACCGGACTGTCATCAGACAGGGCTGCATAGCGGCTGGAGAGGCCGATTTGCGGAGGAGAGGCAGCCCCATCCGAGCCTCTCTTGCAGCCACGGACCACCACTTCAGCCCAGGTTGACTGATGCTTTGGAGTCGAGCAGGAGGAAAGCCTGGGAAGGCTAGAGGGGTCCCAAAACACGGTGTCCTGGATGTTAGCGGTTGCGCTAAGAGAAACAATTTGTTTGGCTTGAACTGAAGCCACATCCATAAAGCCAGTCAGCAGGGAATCTTTCTCTTTGAGTTCCTCTGAAAGTCGTCTGATGTCTTCCATAAGGTCAGCAATCTTCTTGTTCGCTTTCTTAAGGAGTGTGCAGTCCTCAAGGGGCAGAGCTATCTTGGCTAGCATAGTCACCGGAGCTTTGTTGTGGTCAGTAGCGTTGATCGCGTTTTTACGGTCATCTAGTTTAAAATCCATGTCGGATGACTAAAATTCTTAACCCAAGTAAAACTTAAGTTAAAAACTCAAGTTAAATAGAAAGGATATAAAAAATGTAACGAAAAAGAGTGGATTAAAACTGGATAAGATTCCGGTTTAAGAGCTACAGACGCCAACGCATGCGCAGAGTGCAGATTACGTCAGCAATTACGTCAGCATAATTCTATTACCACCTGTTTGAATGTAAATAGGGATAGGACTTAATATACAGTCCAGTGTTTCCCGTTTTGCAATCCAGTACGGCCCGCCAGAGTCTAATCTGTTCCGCCACAGTTCCTTTAAGAAGCGAAAACATTCTCAAACTTCTCATTCTAACACAAAATGTCATCGTTTTTCTTTTTGATTTGGCAAAGTATCTGTCAAACAAACTAAATTGAAAGCACCAAATGGTTTTGTTCCCTTATCAAATCGCAAAAGACTTAACCAAATAAGTATATGTATAAATAAGATATTAAATCAGTATAAATAAGTTATTTTAGGAGGTTAAAAAAGTAACTAGTAAAGTAACTTTTACCCTGAGTAAATTTTAAATGAGCTACTTTTTTCTTTCTTTTTTTCTTTTTTTTTGAGTAGATTTTTATACAGGTAATTTTAATTGTGTAAAAGTTCATCAAAGTAATCATACTTTTACATAAGTAGAATTTTTTTGTATTCTTTAAACCTCTGGTCTAAACATTATTTAATCTAATGTTTCATATACCTTTTTATTAATGTCTCAAAAGACCTGTCTAAATTTTACAACAGATTTAAAGGTTCAGTGTGTAAGATTTATTGGCATCTAGTGGTGAGGTTGGGAATTGCAACCATCTTTCCAGTCTACTATTCCCCCCTACCCTTTCAAAGAGCGTAGAGGACATCTATGGTGCGTGACAGAGCACAAAAGGCGTCTCTTCTGAGACAGCAGAGAGTGGGCAGTCAAGAAATCAGGTTTCTTTAGGTCTTTTTATAAAGAAATTATATTTACTTAATTATTTATTAAAACCATATGTTATTGTGACTTGGCCACTGACAGATAACATGGAAAATGTAAGCCAAGAGTGCGAAACACTGTCACCGTTTCCGCACCACAGTCCATTATAAACCACACATTAGATAAAGTTTATACAAACGTTGACAAGGGAAACACAATAATTCTCTCTGTGATTATGGACCCTCGCCAAAACTGCCCACTAGCAATAACATGCACGCTGCCAGATTAGGGTGCTTTGATACCGGCAAAAAGTGTAAATAAATACTTTGATAGCGATGCTGAAATAGATCTCAGACATGGCAGCAACAGTTACTCACATAATCACTTCCTCTTTAGTGGTTTTGTCTACAAAATAAAAGCTTGTAATGGTGTAATTGAAGTTGAACTGAGCTTTTACTTTGAAAAATTCTGAATGACATTAAAAGAGTCTGTCTCCCCTAAATGTTCTCTGCCTGGAGATACAGAGAAATGATAAAGCGTCCATAGGTTGATGGATGCGGATCAAACACCAAAACACACTGCAGCACATGTTGTAATGTGAGAAACAGTCACTGCAGAATCAATTGTTGAAGAGAGGGAAAAAAAGTTATCCCAAGGGGGGTGGTGAGTTCATGCTCACCACCCCCAGAAAATGAGACCTGCACTTAACCAACTGCGCTATCTGAACAGAATGATATTGTTACCCAACATGTAATGGTTGAAAACATTGCTCTGATGCATAACATATTTGCCGACCCCTGCAGTATATTATTACTACTACTACTTCATCTAATGGACGTATTCAACGTAGTGATGAGTATCTACACTGCCTGAATTCTACTAGAAGCAGAACAAGAAGAACGTAGTGACGAAACACGCTGTGTGTCCATTTTCAGCTACTGTAGTAACATGACGACGCAACGTGCCGACGTCCATGGAAGGGGGGACCTCGGCTTTTGTAGCTAGAAATGATTCATTCTAAGGTAATAAAAACATAACGGTTCATTATGTAAGGTCTTTATACACCACTGAATACATAGTTATGGATCTTATATTGCATTTCTGTCAATAGATCCTCAGAAATATTACACACTGGACCTTTAGCTCGCAAGTCAGGTCATCAAGTCAGCATTGCAAGCGCAAGCTCAAACATGTTAGGAAAGAGCCCCAGTGTCAGTGATATACCATGAATACAAGTATGACTTTCAGTATGTATATTTTCATTATATCTTTTTGTCTTTCAACTTGTTTGGCAAATTAGATTGGATCTAAAGTTTGGGACGGCTTCTCAGCCACCCACTATTTACTGAAACCTTCCCATAGCAACAGCGATAGGCAGACGTGATTATGTAGGGAAAAAAGACACCATTTCAAGACCTCTCTTCACATTTATAGATATGATCTACTTCTGTTTAAGGGTTTTAAATTGAGGGTCTAAGAAAAGAGGGTGTTGCATGCTGTACAAATTGTAAAGCTCCTTGAAGCAAATTGTGATTTGTGACATTGGGCTGTATGAATTAAAATAATTTGACTTCATACAGTGATAAAGGGATACATTTTTGATAAATTGGTTTTGAAAGTATGCTGAATCTGAAGGTTTTGTCAAAGGCAAACAGTTAATTCAAAAATGTCATTGGCTACTTGCCCTCAGCTCTCTCAGTGAATTTTGAACACACCTAATGGCACCCAAAGAGCAGTTGTTTAAGCTCAGAAGACATAGACTTTGTGACACATGTTGTTTGGAATGTGCCTTTTTGGAGCTCTAAAGTACCATTCACTTGTTTAGGATGGGCTAAAACAAACAGCACCATCTAATATTCTGTGTTTTGACTAAAATTATGGCAAACTTTTCCTTTAAGGTGGGAGCACTATGGAATAAAGTCACCTTGCCAAATGTACCAAAATCCATGAAAAGTGAGAAATAATTTTAAAAAACAACAAGTAACAGATCACAACTAATTGCAGGTGGTTCCCGACTCGTGTCTTGACATACAGCTGTTGTCATGTATGTGTGTCATCTGTACACAAAAAAATTGAGAGAAACCTTCTCATAGCCCTACTTTGCATAACAGAGTTTAAAGAGTAAAGAGAAAATATTAGTACCACAGTGTGTTTCCCTACCGAGTATCTCTCTTTGTGATCTTTTTTATCTGGTGTAAGATTACTACAGGGATTCTCCTTTTCACTTCTATGTCTTTGTGATCTGTTGTTTAGACAGCTTCAACCTTCATATCAGATTTTGTTCCTTAATTAAGATTACATGGATGGGTCAGACACAGTGTGTGTTTGTGTGTGTGTGTGTGTGTGTGTGTGTGATGGGAGAATAGTGTGTTATTATTCTAGTGTTTTTATAATAAGTGCTTGTGGTCATAGCTGTCTGTGAATGTTGTTGCTCTCTGTTTCTCTAGCTCTCGTTGTGTGAAATGAACAGGGAGTTGATGTCCACTCCAAATGAATGTGTATTTGAAGTGTATTCACATAATTCTCTTATTGCAATTTGGGGTAACTTTGGGGTGGTAACTTTATCCAGATGAACGGATAAGGACAAAAAGTAAAAGCAACTCCTTCCGCATTCTATTGCCCTTTGCTGGAAGTTACTGTATAGTATCACTGGAATGAGTTTATTATTAACGTTTGTGTTAAGAATATAAAAAATTGAAGTTTGTTAAATCTGAAAGTGCTAACATGATTGCCTAATCACTATCACATTTATTGCTTTCATATTCAGTGGGGTGTTTTTATCATGCTTTTGACAGAATATTGCAATCTAAGAACAATCTTTTGGCTCTTGCTCTGTCTCTCTGTGTATTTCAGAACAGTTGGTGTATGCCCTGGGGTATAAATACATCTTTAGAACAGCAAGTGGCAGAGCTGAAGGTGAACACTGAGGACAAATCAGAACTTTCTCCTACTGATCTTGAGGACAACCGACTCAGTTCAGGTAAAATCATCATCATGCTTCTCCCAGAAAAATCCACAGCATTTTTTAAGGTGGACACCTTGTGCATGTAAGCTTATTTTATGACGTGGTTTCAGTGCTTTGTAATTGCTATTTAGCTAAATTTTGAATAGCTTAGTCTGTGTACAAATACACACACATATCTTCCAGTGCCTTAAAAAATTAATCCATCAGTCCATTAGGGTCACAGGGAGCTAACATGTGACTCAGATCTGATCTGTTTACAACAGTGTGAACAGCCCAAAACATATGGAACCTCATCTCTACCATTTCACATCTTGGCCACTTTCATATGTGGTCTGGATGAGACATCCATATTTTTTAAATGTAAATTCAGTCTGGACAGTCAGATTGGAATTCATGTGACTCGATTTCACTTTAGAATGACGTTGTCACAATTAAGTGCTAGACGGAGCCCCGGTGAAGGAAAAAGCTCCACAATATTGTTAATAGGAGTGTATTTGTCAGCAGAAACACCTTTCTCATTAAGCTAAAGATGTGTCTTGCACACCATACTGTACAATATACAATGAAATATCACTTTAATGCACAGTCTTTGCCTTCTATTTACAATGGTCAGGATTTGTAGGCTCAGGCACTGTTTTTTTTACATCAAAAGAAAAATCATTTTACTGACGTGTTAACACTGATTACAGAATCACTGTTAATAGAATGATTCTGATCACTTTCTTTGTCTTTGCTCTGTTTGTCAGGAGAAGTCCTTGTAGCCAAGCAAAATATCTCTCCTGATTTAAATGACCTCCCTGAGGTGACTTGTTCCCTCTCAGCCACTGCATGCACAGGAAAAACAGATACAAGAGAAATGTGGCTTTTAGACCCAACGAGACAGGTTACTGACCCTTTGGGGAAGAAGAGGGATGTTGACTCCAGTCAGGAAGATTACCAACAAACACAAAAGGTAGAGACTTATATATTTGGATTGATCCAACGCCGAGTCTTACCCACACGTTCCTCAAAGCCCCGCACCAGCCTGGCATATGATGCTCGAGCTATCAATGTAGTGAGGCAGAGCAGTTTATGCCACAAGGAGGGACAATATTCACCAAAGCAAGTGATTGTTCAAGAGATCTCTACTCCATCCCAGTATTCAGAGGGAAGTGCTCCACAGGCTTGCCATAACCTTGATCAGGGGCGTTACCTAGTCGCAGGGTTTACTGAAGATGCACCACCCCCGTACCACCTACATCTCCAGGAAAGTGTCCAGCACCAACCAGGGCTTTATCACAGACCCAAGCAGGTGTCCCTGATTAACACTTCCCGCTCAACCTTCCTGGACTATGCATCTTGCAGTGTGCTGAAAGAGCACCCTGACTCCTGCAATAGTGAGCTTGATTCACCCCAACATTTTCACAACTACCCTTCCAACCTAGCTCTGCCAAAGCCTCACCAACTTCCTTCACTTGATGAGCAGCTGGTAAAAGCAGAGTATATTCCAGCCCAGCCCTGCCAAGCCTCCACCAGAGCTTACGCTCATCACCACTCCAACTCCCATAAGGCCTCTGAGTTGCCCAAACCCAACCGAAGCACATATTCTCCAGAAAGAGTCCATCATCATCAAGAGCAGCAGACCCCAGTTTCTCAGATCCAACCCTCCAGATCCCGAGGGGGCCCAAAGAAGTGTCGCTCGAATGAAGATAGAAGTGGGGCCAGTAGGAAGCTGGGGAAGAAGGCCTGTAGGTCTCAGTCAGAGAACAGCCTACAAAGGGTTCCAGAGCGCAAGTACAATACCGTAGAGAGAGATGGTGGAGGAAGTGGAAGCGGTGGAAGGGGAAGTCGCAGTAATCATTCCAGGAGCAAGAGACAACAGCAAGGAGGTGGTAGCTATCGGCGCTGGCAGTCAACTCTGGAGCTCAGTCAAGATGAGGCTGACCAGCCACCCACTCAAGCACCCATGCAAGGCTCCTCAGCTTTAAACCAAAGGGACCATTATGGAAGGCGTACACGCAAATCTCGCCCTGTGCATGCATCATATGTAAACCCACATCACCACCACTCCCACCATTATCAACACTTTGAGTACCAGCTAGAGAGGGACCAAGTGCCACTGTGTCAGCCTGGTGAGGACTACACTCACCCAGGTCAGGGCGAGTCTGAGTCCAGCATGAGTGAGGCTGACTCTCCAGATTCCAGCTCTTTGTCCAGTGACTCAGATGAGAGTGGTGGCCTGGTTTGGCCCCAACAACTGCCCCCTCAACTTTCCCTCCCATCACCTCCTGCCCCACCTGGAGCACCTCTGCAGCCCAAGGCTTTTGTCAAGATTAAGGCCTCACATGCCCTTAAGAAGAAGATCCTGCGCTTCCGCACAGGTTCACTGAAAGTAATGACCACCGTATAAATTGTAACTAAACTAAAAGAACATCAGAAGCAGAGCTTTGGACTATGTAGAAGGATGGACCACAAAACTACAGTGAATATAAAAAAATCAATGTGTGTATGAAAGTACTATGATCTTGGCCTACTGTTTTGATTGGATGGTTTTAGATCAGCGTTAACAAGCGAAGAAGGAATTGTTTTTTTGTTTAAAAAATGGGTTTGATTTTCCTAAAAGCCTTAAATGGATGAGTCATGCTTTGTCAAAGGGTACTCTAATTTGGCCACATTGGCCCCTAGATAGCCCACTGATATCATCTTACATTGTCTTTGAAGTCACAATGAAGTGTATTTCATGATTTTAATTTCCGGCCAAACACACAATAATCCTCAATATACCCATTAAGCCTAATGCAAGAACAATTTTGAATACTTATTCTAAACCTGTCTTACTTTTTTGTGTCTTCTAACTAGACATAAGTGTAGTTTAAAGTCAGATTCACCAAACTGTCTAAACTGCACAAATCATTTGTTTCAACCTGATGATTGCCACCTGTTCATAAGTAGCTGTGCATTTGTGCAATTTGATTATTATTGATTATTATTATTCCCAAAACTTGGCTATATACAGATACCTGTAAAAACTATGTTTTGGTTGCCAGGTTGTCAGCCTCTATTTAAAAGAAGGACCGTTTGTCTGCAGGCTTTCCTGGAGCCATAGTGGTTGCTCTCCTGTTTCAAGCAAATTCAGTACCAAAAAGCTATGCACAACTATAAGTTGTGAAAGAGTGGCTTTTTAGTACAATGCAAGTGTTGTAAGACATTGTATCTGGAATTTGTGGTTGAAATAGTAAATCTCATAAGAGAAAGAACTGACTTTTAGCTGAAAAGAAGTAAATCTTTATCTAAGATATTACTGTCGCAGCAGACACAAACCAGTGAGATACTGCAGTAGCAATATTTAAACAGTCTTTCTAAAAGGTTTTGTTGGGATCAAATTTCTCGCTCACAGAGCAACAAAGTTCTCTTGAAGGACATTGTTTAAAATATTAAGTAGCAAATAACAGTTTCTACTGTTTTAATGTTAATAGCAGGGTACTTGCAGACTTATACAAATTTGCCTGCCCAAAGAATGTATTAATGTTACAATTTCACTTTGAGTATTTGACAGTATTATCATTTAAAGTGCACTAGCCAACTCACTATTAGCTTTTTTGTATGAATTTTTTTTACATGAATTGTTTGATAAAATGCAGTCTATGAAATTAAAGTGTTGGTTTTAAAAATACCAAAACGATCTCCTTTTTCATAAAAAAGACACAAGAAAGAAAGAAAACACTACTACATCAACCAGCAGTTTCGCCAATGTAGGTTTTTGTTCAATGCAACATGCTACGTGTTACCAAATGGCCAATGACCTGTCATCAGTCCTCGTGTTAGTGATGGAAGTGTTGAGTGATTAAAAAGTCTGGAAGAAAGAGAGTGGGGGAGTTAATAGAGAGAGGACAGATTAAAGCAGAAAGTTAAAGCTCGAGGGGAACATTGGCTTGTTTAAGAGTAGTGATGCCGGTTCTTCACTTAACTATCACCAAAAGTGGATTGAGCCAGTACTAGTACTAGTACTATTTTTATACATTTGGTAATGCCATTCTTGCTATTACTACAACTACTGCTACTACTACAACTATTACTACTTTTACTTCTATTACTTCTACAACTACTACTATGGTATTTTTGCTACTATTAATACTGATAAGACTACTACTGATACTACTAGTGTTACTTTACCATTTATAGTACAACTGCTAATGTGATTGTAACTATTGCTTGACGAAACACACTCTGTAGCACTGTTTTTCCATTTTCAGCTACTGTAGAAACATGGCGATGCAACATGGTGACGTCCATGGAAGAGGGGACCCATGTAGATATAAATGGCTCATTCTAAGGTAATAAAAACATAACAGTTTATTATGTAAGGTCTTTACACACCACAGAAAACATAATTATGGATCTTAAATTGCATTTCTGTTGATAGATCCTTTTTTTTTTTTAAGTTCGGCCCTCGTGGTGTGTGAGAAATTCTGTCCCTTAAATAAAAGTAGTTGAGGGCCCCTGCTGTATATACAGTATAAACACACACACACACATGCACACACATACCTTACTTATTCAACACACACACACACACAGACCACGCTTCCATTACACTCGAGCCCACTCTCATGTAGAAATGTCTTCACCTAAAAAGACGTCTACTGAATGGGTGAAGAGAGGATGTGTGTGTATGTATGTGTGTGTGTGCACACCACAGAGAAGGAGAGCAAAAGGGGATTTCTACAGGCTGGGCTGCCGTAAGAATTCAGTTCCAACTTCTTCAGTTCCTCTGAGGTTTTGATGAGAAAGAACAAATCTTCTCACTTCTGCAACATTTGAAGCTCTTTATCATCTCACATAATTTATCTGTCTCAGTATTACAGACATTTCCCAGCCCCTATATTTTCAGTGTCATATCCATCCCTTCTCTCCATCTGTTAGTGGTTAGAAGAAACATGCTCGCTTCAGGGCAAAAAACCTGTAGTATTTCCTGCTTTGCCAGAGAGCAAGGGGGAGAGGCAAGCAAGTAGGAGGAGGGGGAGACGAAGGGGAGAACAGAGAGGCACTGAGCCTGAGGAGAGAACACACCCAGAGAAAGAGAAACAGAGAGATTGTGAGAGAGGGAGGGAGGGAGGGGGAAAAGAGGAGGAGGTTGAATGAAGGCCTCGTGTGCATACATCTGGTTTTCATTAGCCAGACAGAGAGGGTGATGGTGAGAGAGGAGACAGAGAGGCTTTTATTTTTAGCACTTTGGGGGATACAGAGTGATTGACCCATTTTTTCTCCTCCATCCTTTGATTTTCCCCTTACTTCTACCCAGTTCCTTCACATTCAAACATCTGGAGCCAACTTTGGGGTCTGCTGTCTCGGTAGATAAAGCAGCAGAAAGGCAATTTAAGGTGCAGCCCACTTCCCTTTTGTATTTTATTTCTCTCTGCTCCAACCATCTGTTTCATTTATATATGCAATGGTAAATGGCTACATTTACAGAATATAGCGCTTTTATCCAAAGCCATCTACTTGGTGTTTGTGGCTCATACACCCTTTCATGATTTGTTTATAATTGCGCAGTCACAATTACTATAGTTACAAGCTAGTCAACATCCATCTGTTCAGCACCAGAACACAATGATCATGAAACTTAATTCACTTGATGAGTGCATGTCTCAGCAAGTCTGCTAAGGTATTTTAGTGATAACAAAGAAGAGAAACCACAGGTACAAAAAAATATATATTTGTAATTTCATTATATTTAGGTAAAGAGATCAAGCAATAAACTTGAATATGCTCTAGAAAACTTGGGTCAGTGAATATACAGTAGCCTACCTCGCTGTCACTGTCTTCTTCCTTTGAGAAAGACTGGTTACTTGGTATTTTGCTCTTAAGTTTTTATTCACTACAACAGAGTACATTTGAGGCCCACACTGTATGTATCCTCAAAGTGAAGATCATTTACCAATATATGAAATACTCACTTGGGTTTGTGCAGCAGTTTTCCAGTTGCCTTGCTTTGTATAGCCCATAGCAGTTGAGTCTGATGTTAAATCTAGGACTGATATAAAAACAGCCGTTCCAAGGGGACGACAGAAACATCAGAGTAGACAAAGTATACAAAAATAAATACAAAGTTATAAAAAAAGAGAAACTGAGTGTGACTCAGTGTCAGCCAGTCCCTGGGAATGTCAACCAACAGGTAATGTATATCACACCTAACAGCTGCTCAGCATTGAAGTAAAACATGGGCACTTTTCAGGCTGGAAGCCAGCCACAGTACGGTATTATTGAATCATATAGTCAGATGTCAGACATGGTCTGTCTGTGAAGAAAAAATCTAAATCTAAACTTTCTCTCAAGATTTCTCATTTCAGTACCACACCCCCACACTCAGGGTTTCTTTATGTGTGTAGGGGGTGTGTGTATTTTCTGCCGACTGTGGAGATATTAGCATGTAGTTCTATAGGGAAAATGTAAATGTAAATGCTCCATGTTTGAATAGCGCCTTTCTAGTCTTTTTTGACCACTCAAAGCGCTTTTACACTACATCTGCATTCACCATTCACTCACATTCATTCACTGAGCCTAAGTGCTCAAACAGAAACTAACATTCACACACATTCATACACTGGCAAAACAGCCACCAGGGGCAATTCGGGGTTTCGGACACTTCGACATGTAAAGAATGAAATGTCATGACTGTGTTTGAATCATATATATAGCCCTTAATTCAATCTTCATATTTCTTTTTAATTAAAATGACTTAAAGGCAGTTATTTCAGATTCAGATTCTTATAACTGGTAACAGAAATAGTCCTAAAACCTTCTTATGGAACATTGTTTCAGTTTACTGCAAAAGTCTTTCTTTTTTATGGTGACCATCACATGATAAATTCAAATTGTTTAGGAGAAAACTACGAATGATACACAATAATTCAATATGATAGTGTTATGGGGAGTAAGTAATGATGGGAGACACCAGATAAAAAAAGGTTACTGCACATTTATTTGTTACAACATAAACAAAACAAAAACCTCAGGAGACACTACTCCGTAAAACGCAAAACTGAAACGAATTAGAAAACAAACAGCTACACATGCTCCCCTCCGAGCAGAGTCTGCCGCCGGCCGACACAACGGAGGAATCTGCGATCTGTGGAGGCACTGCCTCCTTTATTCTGCAGCTGAGCGAGCACAGGTGGGTTTTGTCAGCAATCACCACACACTCAAAACCTAGCAACGAGAGGATGAGACGAAACACCACACAATACGTAACAGATAGTTTATTTTACTTTTCTTTTTTATATTTTCATCTCAAATCACTTCCAAATGTACCATTCCTTTATCACCATCACCACCTCCTTCTTCCAGGTATCACTCATTCGTCTGTCTTATTCTCTCAGTCTACCCTCAGAAGAATGCAGTACACAACTGGTTTTCGTAAACAAAAAAACAGAAATTATTAAAAAAAAAAAAAAAAACACACAAAAGCTGCTTTTGCGCTGGTTAGACCCCAGCAGGGATATAAGCACATCTGTAACATTTTGCGTTTGACAACTATCGACTGCAGTCGGCCCTGTGAGACTGTACTTCTTAAAAAGGCTTAGGAAATTTGGCATGTCAACCAAAATCCTTAACTAATCCGTATCTTCTACAGATGTACATTTCCAAGCATGATCACCAACTCAATCACAGTGTGGTATGGAAACTGCACTGCTCAGGACAGGAATGCTCTCCGGCATGTGATAAAAACTGCACAGTACATCTCTGGAGCAGCCTTTGCCTCACTACAGGACATTTACACCACCAGGGTGATCAGGAGGGCCCACAAAATCATCAAAGACAGTACACATCCACAACACAGTCTCTTCACTCTTCTTGAACCACTGTGACATGCGACGTATAGCGCAGTAGCGGTAGCATCTCGTGTGACGTACAACATGTGTCTGAACTAGGCTTTGCTTTCAAAACAACAATGGCGGGTGAACGTATTGAGTTGCTATTGCTAGCCACTCAAATTTATAACTGTCTTCAAACACAAGCGAAGTTGCTGTCCATTATATGCATCATGTTGATGTGTAAAATGGCGGCCTTGTATGAGCTGCGTATTTGTGCTATCAGAAATACGTTGAAGAAGAAACTGAAGTGAGAAGTAATTCGAGGCAGAAAGGCGTGAAGACCGCAGGCGCCGTAGACGGAGGCATTTGCTTCTTCTTGGTAAATTCTCACTGGTCTCGGAAAGAAGAATTTGGAGGAGAGAGAGACCACAAGGGCCCATGTTCTGGTCTAATGTTCTCAACAATTTTGATGAAAATGAGTGGCGGAGTCATTTTCGTGTGTTGCGGAAAACTTTTGACCTTGTATTGAAACTCGTTGAGCCACACCTAAGATGCAAGACTACAAACTAGTGATAGCTGCTGTAACCTAGACTTAGACTTGCCATTGATTTGTGGTGGTATGCTACATCAGGTGAATACAGATCTATCTGTGTGTGTTGGTACGTCAAGTTACAGCAGCACTGGAGAGGGCTCTTTTTAAACGTTTGCTCGCCTGCCATATGGTGCAAGACTTCGAGAAACAATGGATGGATTTGCCAAACAGGGATATCCAATGTAGGGTTGGGCCGATAGACAATGCCATCATCCATCAGCGATGGCTGACAGATTTTCAATGGTTGAGATGACAGGCATCATGATTGTAAAACCCCGGAGGCAAAAAAATCGCTAACGCTTTATGTAAAGGTGCTTGTAAAAAGTAGTAATTATCAGCTAATAAGGAGTAATTAAAAATAATCAAAAACTTTATTTTTCGATTTTATAAGACGCTTATAAACACAAATAAGTGTTAACTAATGCACAATTAACTCATTTATAATTGCTCTTATTAGAAACTTGTTGATGGTTTATATACCTGTCCTTAACATTATTAAGATGTTTATTAACATTAATTAGACTTTACAAGGGTTGGTTATTGAGAAAGAGTAGTTATTTCCTTGTAAGACACTTGTAGTGAACTTATTAAAAAAATGTCAATGTTAATAGGCAGCTTATAAAATACATCTTTATTAACATTGATAAGACTTTATAAGTATTTTCTTAAAAAATAATAATTTACACATTTCTTATTTCCTATTAGCATCCATATGAGCAGTTACTAGAAACTTGTTAACAAGTTATATATACCTTAAGAACCTTAATAAGATATTTATTAACATTAATGACTATCAGTAATATCTCAAAAGACATTTATTATTGGCTAGTAAGATATTTATGAACTCCACCCAAACAGAAGTTTGTCCTCCTGTACTTTGGCCTGAAGTGAAGTCAGAGCAGGGATCCCTCTTTATTAAAGCTGATTTAAGACTGCACCAAATTCCAAGTAGGAGTAAATGTTGTAATCACAATTTCAAGATCACAATTTTATCCTTGTGGCCAGAAAGCTCTCAAAAAAGAGATTTAATTATTCTGTCAGAGAGCCTGAGTTTGTTGGAATCCCAAAAAAACACCAGGAAGGATTAAAAAGTGCTGTCCGGCAGATTAACTGGGATCACATATTGTTGGGAACAAATTGTGAAATGGACTGTGAATCTTTTGTAGCGACTATTGAGAGAACAATTAAAGATTTTAGCTGTAAAGTTAAACACAAACACAATAAAAACATACTTCCCTGGATGAACTCTGACATACTCAAACTAATGAAAGAGAGGGATCTTGTGATAAAAATGCAATTAAAACTAAGTCAGCTAGTGCTAAAAATCTGTTTACAACATTAAGGAATAAAACTGTTTAAGCTATACGCAAGGCCAAAGCAGATTTTTCTTGACTATAATAGAAAATGCAAAAGGGGATTCTAAAACAATCTGGAACCAACTGACAGGACAGGACACAAAAAGGAAACAACTTTTAGAAATTAAGATAAATGGACAAATTGGTCAAATAACACAAACAAATTGCAGATGCCTTCAATAATTTTTTTATTGAATCTGTATCCACTATTGCCCAAAGCTTCCCATCTAACAATCTAAATGTTTGCCCGATAAATAATTAGAGCCAATTTTCAACCTAGGCACAGTCACAGAATCTGAAGTCTTACAGACAATAAGAACACTAAAAGCTTCCAGAAATAGAGACATATTTGGCATAGATATGTAAATGCTCCGTATTTGTATAGTGCCTAGTTCTAATCTTTTCGACCACTCAAAGCACTTTTACACTACATCTGCATTCACCATTCACACACTGAGCCTAACGGAACAGCCGCAAGGGGCAATTCGGTGTTCAGTATCTTGCCCAAGGACACTTCGACATGCAGCCTGGGGAAGACGGGATTGAACCACCAACCTTCCGATTAACGGCCAACACGCTCTACCTACTCTACCTCCTGAGCCACAGCTGCCCCATGTGCATGTTGAAAGAACTCAGTTCCATATTATTAACACCAGTAACCGAAATTGTCAATCTCTCCATTATTGAGGCAGTATTTCCAAGTGTGTGGAAGTCAGCTGCTGTTGTTCCAATTTTCAAAAATGGAGCTCCATTGTCAGTGGACAATTACAGACCAATCAGCATCATACCTACAGTGTCAAAAGTCACAGAGAAACTAATTTCCCAACAAATAATAACACATTTGAATACCACTACATTTTCCCTGCATTCAATGCAATTTGGTTTCAGAACTCAACACTCCACGGAAACTGCTAATTGTTTTTCATAGAAAATATCAAACATTTACTGGATAAAGGTGGCGTTGGTTGGAGCTGTGTTTCTCAATCTAAAAAAAGCCTTTGACTCTGTAAACCATAAAATATTCTTAACCAAACTAAGCAAATTTAACTTCTCCTCGGATGCAATAAAATGGATAGAATCATATCTATCGAATCGCTCACAGTCAGTCAGGATCAGTGAATACCACTCACCGCCCCTCTCCATGTCCACAGGAATAGCTCAAGGTTCTATTTTGGGGCCTCTGCTATTTTCACTTTATATAAACGACCTCCCTTCAGTTTGTCCAGACGTCTATATTCAGATGTACGCAGACGATACAGTCATTTATACCCATGGTAAAAACACAAAACAAGTTGCTGAAAAACTTACACAGTCTATGGCCCATGTCTCTGAATGGCAAACCAATCCTGCTTAAAACTTAATGTAAATAAAACAGTTTCAATGTACTTTTCTAAATCAAACACTGCAAATAATCAGGCAGATATTTATGTGACAGGGGAAAAAATAATAATAATAATAATAATGTGTCAGAATTCAAATACCTAGGCATCTTAATAGACTCTAAATTAACTCTGCAATTGAGTCAAATTTAACATTATATATATATATATTTTTTCGGTTCATAAGATCACACTTGTCACTTTAGGCAGCTAAAATGTTCATGTACAGTATGGTTCTGTCTCACATCACTTACTGTCTTACAACCTGGTCACAGGCAAAGAAAACAACACTAAAATCTTTAGAGTCACTTTATAAACAGACAATCAAAATTCTGGATAAAAAACCATCAAGATATCACCATTGTGCCATTTTACAAAAACATAAGCTTTTAAGTTGGGTGTCAATCAAATGTCATCAAGTATTCAAACCTCTGTCTGTTATACAAAATCATCCATCGTCTGTCATCTCCTCCACTCAGTCAGTTTGTAAACATCAAGAACACCACACAGATAGTAACACCAGGGTCGGTCTGAGGAGACCGTGTTGTTCCTCTGCAGAAAACTGCATTTAGTCAGAGTGCTTTTTCAGTCACAGCAGCACAGGAGTGGAACTCTGTCCCTCAGAACATCAGAGAACTCACCACATACACTCTGTTCAAAAAACATCTACAAAACTGGTTCATAACACATCAGACATGTCAGCATTAATAAGAATATGTATCTTCCCTCAACCCAACCGTGCTGCCACTTGTGTCTCTGCTGTGTCAATGTATAGTATAATTATTTATTTTATTTCATTTTTTTAACCTAATGTCTGTATTATAGCAAACTTGTACACTGTATTTATCAACAGGATTTGAAGAGTTATATCTGTTTTACTGCTCTTTTATGTTTGTATTGTTCACTGTAATCTTCTTATTGCTGTTTTTGTAGGTAGACAATTTTAAGATCTGTCCAGAGACAACAGATGAAAAATAGCCTTTTGCCTAATTCTGGTGCATTTGCAGCAATGTTAATTAATGTACACTGGCCCTTTCAAATAAAATAATAAATAAAAATAAAATAATGTAATGTAATTAAATATTTGATGTTAATAAAATGTTAAGTTTGTATCTTTACATGAATATATCTAGTTTTGAATTAATATGCATTTGTGACATTGTGCATTTTTTCTTTACAAAATGTATGAAGTAATCACATCCAATCTTCTCAGGTACATACACACACACACACACAACAAACCTATTTACTCAGTATAAAAAATGATTGTGAAGCAGGAGGAGCCTGGAGGAGCCTCATTGACTCGAACTTCCCTTCCTGTCCTGTCTAGAAACCCCTTGCATTTCAAACGAGGAACATGTGGATCAAATATAAGGTAAGAAAACAGTTAGCAAAGTGGTTAGCTAAGTTACTACAGTCTTTACAGTTTTATAATTGCACAAAAAACGAGGCTTTACGCGTAATTTGATGATAACATTGTTATAGTGGATTTATACTGGAAGCCAGAGTAATGTAACTTACTGTTACCATGTGGCTAAAAGTTACTTCTGTGCCATGTGAAGTTAAGCTGGTAGGTGGCTTTAGTTGCTTCATGTGTAATTGAAACTCTGAAAGTGCTGATAAAATAATTGGTTGTAGTGTAAAGTTAATTTGAAGCTAACGTTAGCATGCAGCTATAAAATAAGGCATGTATTGTAAGCTAACATAGGCACTTGGATTTTTTGAGCAGCTTGAATAATGTCTTAGGGTAACTTTGTTTTAACTTTGTTTTCTTTCAACCTGGACATTTGAAATTGGTCCAAAAGACCGCTGCCTGAAAGAAGCTACAATGTAACATTAATTGGCAGCTGCACACCTTCAATTTACATCCACAACATGTGCTTGTTTTGCCACTGACATGCCCAGATAATTATTCTTAGTGTCTGATAATATTATGGAAAGGATCCCTGCAGAGGTCGACATTTTATTAAAGAGTAAGATCATTTTGGTTTTAACATGAAATTTAACTAAATTCGCCAAACCCACCAGACTCCATTCAAATTAACTGTAACTTTTTTTTATCATAATAAAACACACTTAAAGGCAGGGTAGGCAAGTTGCTTCTGAAACACTTTTTGTCATATTTGTTGAAACTGTCTATAGACACCAATGTATCATAATAACAAACCATATTAAAAAGTTAGGTGCTCTGAAAAAGAGTATAAAAATCGGCTGTCTGTAGCCCTCTCAGGGCTGCAGTAAACACAGCCAGTCGTTTCATTTGGACCGAATGCAATGATTGGCTGGGTGGCTGTCACTCTCCCTCGCTGCCAAGGCTACCAGCCATGCTGCTACAGGAGCTGCCCCCCGTGCGCACACCTGGTCAGCTCTCTCAGACCTGAAGAGCGAAGCGGTCAGACCGGTGGGTGATATCTGCATGGCTTTTCAATGATAGTGACAACTGAGGAACACAAAGGGGCTGAAAAGTTACACCATGGTGGCTTTATTTCTGCTGGACAGGTAATCTGGCTTTTATCATTTTGATGGCAAACTTAGCTACCTACGCATAGAGCTAACGGTAGCTACCTACGTAGCATACAGCTAACTGTTGCTACAAGTGCAGGCTGGTGTAGGAGCCAGAGTAGAGATGATGAATTATATGTAGCTGTAGGTGAGCTGGAGCAGCGCAAGCTGTGTTTTCCAATGCTAATATTAGGTAAGACAGTGTAGGTGTAGACTGCGCCAGTTTAGGTATTCACTATCAGGGTTTATTATACTATGTTTACACCTATCTTTACACCTTGTATCTAATATGTTTGTGTAATTATCTTGTGTCTGCAGGCGTTGTTTGACTGTATGTTACTGTTGAACAAATGATGTAGCTGTGTGTTTGAAGTTATGAGAAAGACATTTCAACATTAGTATACATAAACAGTGATGGCTAAAGGTCCCAAGTATCTGTGTTTCTGGTATTTAAGCTACCTGTAATATAGTTTGATAGTAGCTAAACCTACTGTGTGAAAACCTTTTACTGTAACTGGTGTTATGCCATTACTTAAGTAAAAAAATCCTGTATGTTTTATTTCTACTGCGCCCTCAGGTCACCTGCAGTCTTCCAACACCCTGTGCTTCTCACTAGTACTGATTGGACCATGCTGGCTGGCCTGGATTACAACCACCATGTCCACAGTCCAGCCAGGAGAAAAGCTGATGACACAGTTCAGTGTGTTGCATTATGAGTACGCATTTTACTTAATACATTTATAAGTGATGAGTCAAAAAATATTAAACAGTATGAGGAATACAGATAGATGGTGCTGATTTATTGTTATTGATTGCAATTTTTGTGGAAATAGTTTACTAATTACTCTATAAGAGAACAATGTCAGGTGTTAGAAAGTTTACCCTAAGCTGATCCTCCTTTCTGTATTATCAGGTACAGCAAGGTGTACAACAAAAAGTCCAGGAAGTGGAGCTTCTACTCATTGAAGGTGGAGAAGGACTACAGTTACATCGCAGACCTCCAGAGTGCTATCCTCCTCCTCCTCCTCCGACGGTTGTCTGCTACTGAGGAGATGCCTAGAAGCAGAACCAGGAGACCAGGTGATCCCCGTCAACATGGGGTTCTGTCAGGTGTCCCTGACAGTCCCAACTGTATTGCTATATACAGCAAAATATAAAACAGTAAATAAGTAATATGGTTGGTTTTGAAATGTGGTAATCATGTCAGAGAGGTGATTGTGATATATATAATCATATCCACAGCAGCGATACGATGCTACGAGTAAAGTCTGAACTGTCATAATCAGTCAAGATACCTCTGGACACCCCTTGTCTTTCTTCCTGTATATACTTATTTTTATTGATGTTTTAAAAATGATCTATTTGTGATATAGGTTGTAGTTTTAGTAGTATATAATAACAATAAACAAGTGTTATACCACATTTGGATGTCATTATTTCAGACATAAGACATAAATGTAGTTGCTTGATTGTTTATGCTGAAAACGGTGCAAACAAAAAAAGGGCTTCTCACTCCTACTCACTGCTAGTAGCTGACACAATATAGCTACGACAAAGGAAATTGCTTCATAGCAACAAAAATGGCAAAGCCAACAAAACCAGGTTGTCATAAGACAATCAGAAGGACTACGATAAACTACTTACAATCTAAGTTGAATATAGTCACAACCGTTCACTATGTACAATAAACACAGACATAACACACAGTAACACACAGTCCTTAGGCAGGTTGGGAATGGCAGAGAGAGGGGGAGAGTTCCTGTCAGTAGGGCTTAAGATGGCTGCTGTCATCCAGGTGCCCAATCAGGAGGCTCCAATCAGCTCAACCAGACCAATCCAGTGTGTCCACCTGTTCTCCAGTACCTGCATACACTCACACACACACACTCTAATGGGGGAGAACAGCTGACAGTGCCAGGAGAGATAAACAAACAACAAAATATGACCCCAGGGTCATAACACTGGGCATAAAAAGAAAACAATGTACAGGTATTCATCCACACAGTGGAGGTTATTATTTTTGTAGCAGTTAGTGACATTACATCTTACACCCTGCTAGGATTAAACCTCTGTATTGTCCTGGTGGATCAGGAGAACAGTTGCATATCTTCCAGAAACAGCAACTTAGTATCACGACTCTGTGACCAAGTGCTCCACACTACAAACTGTCTGTATGCTGCCTGACTGAACTGTCTGTTACTCTGTCCTGGGTCTGGAAGGTCAGCCTTGTGTGGTGCATGGAAACATAGTAGTCTGGATGTTGTCCACAGTCCTCAGATTCTGGCCTGTAAAGGAATATATAGTTGTTAGAACCCCAAATTGGAAAGATCGGTGAAATGGGACAGAACATTTATCAACATGATCAGATATTTTTATTGAACAGGAGTTTGTTGTTCTCTAACAGGACTTCTGTTATATATGTTATATGTTCTGTTATAAATATATATGTATAGATATACCTGTTCATATGCTGTTGTTGGAGCGTGAAGCTCGACGCAGGTCCTTGGCTTGCTCCTCGTTCTCCCCGTCCTGCCTCTTCTTCCTCGGACACTGGCAGCTCTCCCTCCTCTGCCTCGAACCCGGGCCAGTCCCGGTTTGTGGTTGGCTCTAGGGTGCAGTCCTCAGAGACAATAATGCTGTCACCATGGAAGCTCTAACATGCAAAACAATGTGCATGTTATGAGTCTAACACGGAATACACGTTCGTGTAGTGTAACTGATGGAAACGGGAAAATGTGTATCAGCCTGTTTTTAGTTTTGCCCAGTGTTACCGCAGCTGTTAGCTCGTTACTGATTAAAACTCGGTCTTTTTAAACCTATCCAATATTAACATGCTAGCTTGATAGTGAGCACTAACAGCTGGGTTAGTTGTTTATTTTCATAATGATAAAGTTAGATGTTTTCTTACCCCTGATGTGAGCCGCTGCTCTCCGCTTGTCACACTGTCATCGTCCTCCTGCGGTGTCCTGGGGCGTGGCTTTGGAAGGAGCCCAGAAAGAAGGGGGTGGGAGTTTCACTGTTGGATACTTTCAAAATCCAGCAGTTTCTGGCTAGTTTCTTAAACTTACCTACCCTGCCTTTAATTTAAAGTCGACAGAAACAAGATAAAATCTTCACAAACCATCTTAGTTGTCTTCCCATTGTTCCAACAACCACCACTCTAGTTTGGTTGAAATAAACCTTAAATACACCCATTTACATGTAACAATTATGCTGGCTCTATAAAAGTATTGATTATTAAATGGAGTCTGGTGAGTTTGGTGATGGCGATTTTGTAGTTGTTTCTGGTTAAACAAAAATAATTTTAATCTTTAACAGAAATGTCTCTCTCTGTAAGGACCCTTTCTATAATGTTGTCAGACACTTATAATAACAATCTGGACCTGTCAGTGGCAAAAATAGCACTTTTAGTGGACAATAAATAATACATATATAAACATATATACAAAAAACTAACCAACTACTGTATAAAAATAAATAAAATAAGAAATGTACAGAAGTATATAGTGTAGCTGTATTAGGAATGCAAATTACAATGTGATGTGCAATCTGTGCATATTGAGTGTGTGAATGTACAAAGCTTTTGGGCCAGACAAAAAGTTGTTTTCATTTCAGATGTCAGAGTTCTACTTGTCCCGTTTGTTTTTTTGCATTTCACAGAGCGAATTGATAGATCTATCAAAAAATAAGTAAAATTATTATTGACTCTTTTTTTTTTTTTTTTTTACTATGAACAAGACTTAATTTCTAATGTGTATGCACCAGATGTTGCTGGCTGTACATTAGTTTCATTACCTTGGTAATCTGTTTTTGTTGATCCCATTGTGGTAGTTTCTAGGGTTACTTTTTCTTGGTATTCTGGTTTCTTGGTTTCTCTTTCCCTGTGTCTCTAATTCTTTTCTCTCAGTATATCATGATGTTTCTTTCTCTCTCAGTCTCTTTCTCAGATCAAGGAAGAATTCTCGAGGATCAGACTGAAGCCAGTCCACATTCCCCAGGAAGTTGGACAAACACTAGATTGGAAGGGAGGAGCTGTTGGGAAGAAATTTGAAGAGACCCTTGACGTCATAAATGAGGCATGTACTTTTAATATTGTAGCTGTTAGTTTAATATTGTAGCATTCTGATATCTGTACTGTAAGATAATCTCATATTTCATATATGTGTAGGACAGCAGCATTGAGTCCTGAAGACAAGCTGTTATCAGAGGCCTCATTCTCTACCATGAAAAGACAGAGGAGTTAATCAAGGACTACGAGGTAAAGGTTTTCTGACCTCTCACCTTTTATTAATGCACAGTGCAGGAATCGCAAATTTATTTCTTGGTTTATATATGTAGCCCGTGGAATTACATGCCACACAGGACACAATTACTTCAGGGGTTCTTGTAGCTCCGGGTTTATTCCTGACCACATGTACAGGTCAATTTACAGAGTGGTATGCTACTGGGTCTTTCCCGTAAGCAGCTCAAATGCTGGATTTTGTAACAATCTCTAACACCCAAAATGTTAGAGAAGGAAGAGGCAAAATAAAAATAAAATGCAGAGAAATACAATAAAAAACACAATACAAAATACGGCAGTGGGCTATGACTATCGACAGAAAACATAAAATAAATCATGTTAACAACCATAAACCCACTTATATCAACATCAGTGTATAAAATGTACAACTGTAAATGACACTTACACTTCACCGAGTTCCACCAAACCCACGTGGAACTTCCCGGAGATCGCACAACTGAACGTACTTTCAACGTCAATTACCTTCAAAACCTGTAACAGTTTACGAGTAACAAAATACAATATCAGGGTATGACTGAATGCATGCTAGCATTACCATGAAATTTAGTACACAATGGTTGATGATTGGCGCCCAAAATCCCAGCACACAATTCCAGTAGTGCCTAAATCAAACCGTCTTGTTAAAATATTGACAGGTGATTACATTTTATACACTTGTACATGAATATTTTACAAGATATGCATGCATTTACCTACTATTCTACACAAACGAAGTCTCCGCACCAATCCCTTGTACGTCCATCGCACGTTAACAGGAAGAAAGACCATGCACTTGGCGGAACAGCAACACTGCTACTCGATGCTGCCGCCTTGTGACCAAAGTCAGCCATCACATGTACGACTGTGGGAATCCACTTACAATCTACAAAACAACAAAGAACACATGTATTCACATTTACACAACTTTTTTTGATGGCCTGCTTCTTTGTCACCCAACCGAAAAGCAGCTTTTTTGGTTCTGGATAGAGCCCTCACCTCTCCATTCATCCAGCCCTTCTGATTGGGGAATGATTTTATTGTTTTAGTGATCACCACATCATCAACACATTTGCAGATGTAAGGTGTCACTGATGATGTATATTCCTTTAGGTTGATGTGACTCTCCTGGGTGGCGATCTCTCTGAACATACTCCAATCTGTGCTCCCAAAACAGTAGAGCTACTGTAGCCTCATCTGTCCACACTTTCACTGTTTTAATTGTTGGCTTGACCATTTTAATCAGCAGGTGATAAATCAAAATGGGGACGAGGAGGGCTTTGTAGCTGCCAGGAATATTGGTGTAGACGTGGTCCAGCGTGTTTGTTCCTCTGGTGGGGATGTGGACATGCTGGTGAAATTTAGGTAATACTGTTACGAGATCTGTTTGATTAAAATCATCAGCAACAACAAAAACAACATCAGAAAACAACTGAAAAATAAAATAACTGTTCCCTGCCTCGCATATCTCATTCATCACAGGGTGACACAATTACAGTGGTTAGGTACACTGCTCAAAAAAATAAAGGGAACACTAAAATAACACATCCTAGATCTGAATGAATGAAATAATCTCATTAAATACTCCTTTCTTTACATAGTTGAATGTGCTGACAACAAAATCACACAAAAATTATCAATGGAAATCAAATTTATCAACCCATGGAGGTCTGGATTTGGAGTCACACTCAAAATCAAAGTGGAAAACCACACAACAGGCCGATCCAACTTTGATGTAATGTCCTTAAAACAAGTCAAAATGAGGCTCAGTAGTGTGTGTGGCCTCCACGTGGCTGTATGACCTCCCTACACCGCCTGGCCATGCTCCTGATGAGGTGGCAGATGGTATCCTGAGGGGTCTCCTCCCAGACCTGGACTAAAGCTGGAGCGAGACATGATGTCCCAGATGTGCTCAATTGGATTCAGGTCTGGGGAACGGGCGGGCCGGTCCATAGCATCAATGCCTTCCTCATGCAGGAACTGCTGACACACTCCAGCCACATGAGGTCTAGTATTGTCTTGCATTAGGAGGAACCCAGGGCCAACCGCACCAGCATATGGTCTCACAAGGGGTCTGAGGATCTCATCTCGGTACCTAATGGCAGTCAGGCTACCTCTGGCGAGTACATGGAGGGCTGTGAGGCCCCCCAAAGAAATGCCACCCCACACCATTACTGACCCACCGCCAACCGGTCATGCTGGAGGATGTTACAGGCTGCAGAACGTTCTCCATGGCGTCTCCAGACTCTGTCACGTCTGTCACATGTGCTCAGTGTGAACCTGCTTTCATCTTTGAAGAGCATTTGCCCATCTTGGTGTTCTCTGGCAAATGCCAAACGTCCTGCACGGTGTTGGGCTGGAACCCCCACCTTTGGACGTTGGGCCCTCATACCACCCTCATGGAGTCTGTTTCTGACCGTTTGAGCAGACACATGCACATTTGTGGCCTGCTGGAGGTCATTTTGCAGGGCTCTGGCAGCGCTCCTCCTGCTCCTCCTTGCACAAAGGCGGAGGTAGTGGTCCTGCTGCTGGGTTGTTGCCCTCCTACGGCCTCCTCCACGTCTCCTGATGTACTGGCCTGTCTCCTGGTAGCGCCTCCATGCTCTGGACACTATGCTGACAGACACAGCAAACCTTCTTGCCACAGCTCGCATTGCCATCCTGGATGAGCTGCACTACCTGAGTCACTTGTGTGGGTTGTAGACTCCGTCTCATGTTACCACTAGAGTGAAAGCACCGCCAGCATTCAAAAGTGACCAAAACATCAGCCAGGAAGCATAGGAACTGAGAGGTGGTCTGTGGTCCCCACCTGCAGAACCACTCCTTTATTGGGGGTGTCTTGTTAATTGCCTATAATTTCCACCTGTTGTCTATTCCATTTGCACAACAGCATGTGAAATTGATTGTCAGTCAGTGTTGCTTCCTAAGTGGACAGTTTGATTTCACAGGAGTGTGACTGACTTGGAGTTACATTGTGTTGTTTAAGTGTTACCTTTATTTTTTTGAGCAGTGTATGAGCACACACACATCCTTAGAGAAGTAACAGAACAGCTCAAATTCAACCACTGTAAAACCATAAAGAAAACTATGTCAGAATCAGGTGCATCAAGGCGGTGCGAGATGCTAAACAGCTGTATGCAGAGAGACTACAACACCAGTTCTCAAGGAATGACTCTGCTTCTGTCTGGAGAGGATTCAGACAGATCACTAGCTACCAGAGGTGTGGACTCACATGACTTGGAAAAATGATGACTTTAGACTCGACTTGACAAAATCAAAGAACACTTGCGACTCGACTTGAACAGCAACGACTTGTGACTTGACTTGGACTTGAGCCTTTTGACTCGAGCTGACTTGACACGCCCCATGCCCTACATATAAATTATGATATAAGAAACTGGGTCAGCGCATCAACATTGCGCGGTGCTCAATTAGACTAGAGCGTGTGGCTTCCTCCAGCAAGAGGGAACAATCCCCCGCCCGGCCGTTCCGCGATCTCCTGTTCCTGGCCCTGTACGCCCCAGTGACTGACTCCCTCTCCGGGGACCTACAATGGGTTGTGTAGTAGGCCTACTACCAGTGCGCTGTGAATGGTTTGTGATCGTTCCCTCTGGCTGGAGGAATTTTACGCATAGCCTAATCCATGCACAACAGCTGGGGCCCTTACGCAGTGCCACACAACTTTCTAAATTCCTCCACTTCACGGAGAAAAGAAAGATGAGGTCGAAACAAAGTGAAGAAGAAAGAAAGTGTAGAGAGGAGACTGCTGCAGCTGTTGCGTGAAGCTGCTTCTACCAATTATCAAAATTAATTAAGATAAAACGATAATAGTGCTGGGTGCTGTTTTTTTACGACACTTGTTTTGTTTTATAAACCCAGCGCACCCCTTTCCTTTACAGCTGAGGCTCTCGTCCCTCCCTAAAAGGTGTGTTCTGTGTTGCTTTACCTGATCGGTTCTTGTAAAATATCCACTGTGTCTGCGTCTTCTAACGTCATAGCGATTTATAGTTTTCTCACCGCTGGTTTCTGTCACTGCATCTCCCGACAATTAGCAGCCCTAGATGAACATTTATTTTAATTCATGAAATTTGTTGTGTGAAACTACGCCTCTACCTTCTTTCTGTACAGGCCAATGCTTCATTCAATACATTGTTTTATTTTTAACTTGAAAAAACTTTTTAAATGGTTTTAAACTTGGTGAAGAGCGCATTATGACTTGTTTAGGACTTAAACTCAAAGTTTAAGACTTGGATTTGACTTGGACTTGCTTGTCCTTGACTTGAGACTTGACTCGGACTTGCCACTCGGTCTGGACTTGTAAAACGATGACTTGGTCCCACCTCTGCTAGCTACAAACCTAAATCCCGACTCATGCCTTGCCAACGAGTTGAACCAGTTTTACTGTCGCTTTGAAAGACAGTGGGACAGATCTGAAACCATCCCCCGTCACAGCACTGAGAGGCCACAGTCCACCATCTCATCCCCCACCTCGTCCCCCTCTCTTACCATCCTAGAGGAGGCAGAAACCTCGCAAAGCAGCGGGGCCAGACTCTGTCTCCCCATCCACCATGAAGCACTGTGCTGATCAGCTGTGGAGACATGCCATGTGCCAGCCTGCTTCAAAGCCTCCACCATCATCCCTGTCCCCAAAAAACCAAGGACCACAGGACTAAACGACTTCAGACCCGTCGCCCTGACGTCTGTAGTAATGAATTCTTTTGACCACCTTGTGTTGTCCCACCTTAAATCAATCACAGACCTACTCCTGGACCCCCTGCAGTTCGCCTACAGAGCCAACAGGTCTGTAGATGATGCAGTAAGTATGGCCCTTCACTACATCCTCCAGCACCTGGACTCCCCAGGAACCTACGCCAGGATCCTGTTTGTGGACTTCAGCTCGGCTTTCAACACCATCATCTCGGCCCTGCTGCAGGACAAGCTCTCCCAGCTGAACGTGCCTGACTTCACCTGAAGGTGGATCACAGACTTCCTGGTGGACAGGAAGCAGCACGTCAAGATTGGAAAACATGTCTCTGACTCCAGGATCATCAGCACCCTCAAGGCTGCGTTCTTTCCCCTCTGCTCTTCTTCCAGTATACCAACAGCTGCACCTCCAGTCACCAGTCTGTCAAGCTCCTGAAGTTTGCAGACGACACCACCCTCATTGGGCTCATCTCAGGTGGGGATGAGTCTGCCTACAGGTGGGAGATTGACCATCTGGTGATCTGGTGCAGCCAGAACAGTCTGGAGTTGAAGGCTCTGAAGACAGTGGAGATGGTCGTGGACTTCAGGAAGAGCCCGGCCCCGCCCTCCCCCATCATCCTTTGTGACTCCCCCATCGCAACTGTGGACTCCTTCCGCTTCCTGGGCACCATCATCTCCCAGGACCTCAAGTGGGAGCTGAACATCACCTCCCTCAACAAGAAGGCCCGACAGAGGATGTACTTCCTGTGGCAGCTGAAGAAGTTCAGCCTGCCAAAGACAATGATGGTGCACTTCTACACCGCCATCATTGAGTCCATCCTCACCTCCTCCATCACCATCTGGTATGCTGCTGCCACTGCCAGGGACAAGGGTAGGCTGCAGCGTAACATTCGCTCTGCAGAGAAAGTGATTGGCTGCAATCTTCCTTCACTTCAGGACCAGTACACCTCCAGGACTCTGAGGCGAGCAGGAAAGATTGCAGCTGACGCCTCCCATCCCAGTCACAAATTGTTTCAGACTCTCCCCTCTGGCAAGAGGCTGCGGTCCATCAGGACCAAAACCTCTCGCCACAAAAATAGCTTCTACCCGTCTGCAGCTAGCATCATCAACAAGGCCCGGGCCCCCCACTGACATTCCCCCCTTTCAAATAATACAATCGTCTTTGCACATGTAAATATCACTTCATGTCATATCATGCAAGAACCTGGCACATTGCACATACAGTATATATTTCTACATATTTCTATTTATGTCAGCTGTATGTCTGTCTGCGTGTAGCACCTTAACACTACTTGGCAATAAAGCTCCTTCTGATTTTGATTATCTGATTCTGAATCAGAATCAGAATCAGCTTTATTGCCAGGTATGTGTACACATACAAGGAATTTGACTCTGTATTTACAAGCAGCTTTCCAAGGGACACAATCCAAATGGAAATCTGTCAGTCCTCTCATCAAGGTGGGTCCTCAGTTAAGACGTCACTTCCTCTTTAGTTGGAAGGCCACTTCAGGTTCTCATGGTTCAGCTGTGTAGGGGGAAAACGGGACGCAAGTAACACTGGACGAAAGTAATAAGGCGATTTTCTCAGAGCCCTGACTGCATTTGCAGTTCAAGCTGTGACAGCACCTTCAGCACACAACCCAGTGCGTGTGTTCACTTGCACAGACTTCACTCGGTTAAAAACTTGAAATGACATTACAAGTCACGGTGGATATTTCACGAGCACAGACCAGCATTGTGGGCGGCTGTGGCTCAGGAGGTAGAGCGGGTTGGCCGTTAATCGGAAGGTCGGCGGTTCAATCCCTGGCTCCCCCTAGTTGCGTGTCGAAGTGTCCTTGGGCAAGATACTGAACCCCGAATTGCCCCTGACGGCTATTCCGCCAGTGTATGAATAAGTGTGTTTTAGTTCTTTGATAGGCTTGCCTTAACAAGCAAGCGGCTCACCTGCTGCCATGATAACGGATCGCGGGTGGAAAAATATGGAAGAAAGATGACAGCGTAGTCTGCCAAAGCCTCCCTCCACTGCTTGTTTGGGTGGGTGATTTGCAGGCTGATCAATATCCTGCCCCTCCTGTGACCCATGGTTTGACTGTATGTGTATTCAGAGCCAGTGAGCAAGGGACTTTCAAACAAATAATAATAAAATAAAAACTGCATTAACATGCGATAAAATAATTGCCAGCGTTAATTAATTAATGCGTTAACGCGATAATAACGTGTTACCATGCCCAGCCCTACTTTTGAAACATTTGAAGAAACTGTAAATAGTTAATAAACAAAATGAAAATGTAATTTATACATTTTTTGCAAAGATAAAGGACAAAATACATTTGCAGTTACATATTTACAAGGTCATAGTCACATATATTTAATAAGAGCAAGGGAAACACAAACTTACTTTCAACCCTCCTGTGTGTTACTTTCAGCATGTTCTGCAGCTAAAGTGGTTAATTACAAAATCAAGCTGTTTCTATTTCATATAGGCTTCACCCTCTAAGGCTATCGCTCTTGGATTTACACGTCTCTCCTACGTCCGCACCTTGTATATATACAACGGTGAGACCCAGCCGTCGGCTCCCATTTTTCTTCAGCACTGAGCTGTCTAAAGAGCAGAAGATTTCCTGTCGGAAAAGAAGAGTGATGTCTTCTAGCAAGTCGGACTGAGCGGGAAGGGACGCCACTATATCAGTACGGGTGCGAGTTGTCTGTGACACGGGCTTCGTCCTGCCGGGGGACCTCCATCACCCATGCTGGATGCGCCTCGAACCATAGCACACCGGCCGAGCGCTCACCCCCAGCTCACGCTGCTCGTTCTGCGACCTTCTCTCTCCCAAAGAGAAGCAGCGCCGGGCAGATCATTTTGCCGGTGAGGATGAGGTGGTGTGGCGGTCCACCCACTGTCTTGATGAAGCTCTTGACCTGTTGCTATCGGATGAGCAGGAATCCCCCAGTGTCTCCCCGCTTCCGGTGATGCTGGCCTCGGCGTTGCTATGTTGCCGTGGCGAGGCAAGCGATCGTTAAGCTACAAGGATGCTACCATTAGGCTAACGTTGAGCTAACAGGTAGCTAACGGTAAGCTAACGTGTAGCTGACATGCGGTCTGTCCCTGGTTCATCCGACGAGGGAGACCCCATGTGTCCATGTTGCACCACATTAACTGCAGCTATGACATCTAACAACCGGTTTTCATTGCTGCTGGCCGATCTCGTCGGTCAGAGCGGACCACTGGTAAGCTATGGGAAAACTGTGTGTGAAATCTTGTTGTTCCTTTTGTGGAAGTTGTTGAACATATGCTGTGCCTGTCTCAGTCGAACCAGCCACACCAAGCACACATTTCCCACACTGTGAGCCAGCTGCCGTTAGTCAAGTGGCTAATCTGCAGCTTGAAGCTCAAAGCAACAAGCAGTACACTGTTCACAATCAGAGGTCCCTTTACACACCACTCCCTACAGAAACTGTATGAGCCCACAACAGCGGACATTCGCTTTGTGTGGACAGAACACATACACACCCAGTACAGATATTTTTCTGACGAAGAAATCTGCCAGCAGTGTGTGATGCTGTTGACATTATGCACGTTCCCCGGCAGTGCCTGGCTGCGAGCTCGTGCATAATCACGGCATCAATGCGTTCAGGGGTTCCCCCTTGGTTCACAGAAGCCAGGCTGTGTCAAATGAGCCCTTGAAGCGGTCATTACACTTCATGTTACAAATGGCTAACAAGCAGCCTGGGTTTCCTGCAAAGCTGCACATAATCTCTCTCCCATTGCTCCCCTCCCTGACATGGTCAGGTGGCTGGCCTGAGCCCACGTGTACCCCTCCCCATTTGCCTGTCGAGCGGCGCGGCTATGAGCCCCTGCCTCCCTCCACTCACCAGGGGAGTGGCATAACACGGACAGGCTGCAGCTGGCCGGATGGCTTTCATGCAGTCTGGCTCCGATGCCACAAGCAGAATATTTCCTCCTCGGCCCGTCACTGTCTCTACGATGTCAGTGGCTGCCATCACACTGCGTGGACCGGCTGCAGCAACTTTCATGTGTCCGTCATTCCCGGAGGAAGCGGTGGTGCAGACGGCCCAGCTAGTCGCACACCTGTCTTACCTGGGCTTCACGGTGAACTGGAAAGAGACAGCTCCTCTCCCCTCCCATAGACTCACCTACCTTGGCGTGGTACTGGACTCATCTCTCCGGAGAGCGCGGCTCTCTCAGGAGAGGGTGGATGCTCTGGTAGAGCTGTTCTGCCGTGTTGTCCCTCGAACGGCGGTGGCAGCTCTGTCGGTCATGAGGCTTCTGTGCCTCATGTCGGTGGCTCACGTGGTGGTCCCCCGGGGCCTCCTCCATATGAGGTGGCTGCAGCGGTGGTTCATCTGCCGACCCAGCGCCTCGTCTCCAGTCCTCTGTCTGTGGCCCCGGATCTGGCTAGCGGGACCCCCTCTCTCTTTCGGTCGGGGTTCCCCTGGGCAGGGTCACGTCCAATATCTCGGTCTTCATAGACGCCTCCCTGATGAGGTGGTGGGTGGTCTGTGGCAGGGCTGCAGGCCTCTCCACATAAACGTGCTGGAGCTCCTCACGGTTTGGAAGGTGATCTCCTCTGCTGTGGGACCAGCATGTGAGTCTCAGGATTCAGGGCAACGGCAGCTCAGCTGTTCTGTCCCTTAACCCGATGTTCATGCCTAAAAGCATTACGAGCTCTTTTCCGTCGCGGGTCATCACCCTCTTGGGCCCCCCCCCCCATGGGTTGGTGGAGGACGCCACGTCCCACCTCCCCTGCCTAGTGCGAGCGCTGTCCTGTTATGTGGCGTGCACGGCCGCCTGGCTCCGTTCGCAGTGCCTGTGCCTGTCTCTGATGCCCTCCGTTGGAGAATCCCTGCAGACACGTACGCCTGGGAAATGGCATCGCACAGCCAGTGAGTCTCCCGCCAGATGGCATCAGAGCGCATGCCACGAGAGGTGTCTCCTCCTCAGTGGCACGGTGGGGTGACAGTGGACAACAACCTCCTGGTCGTCCCCATACTCTTTCATCCATTTCTACCTGCGGGATGTCTCCTGTTTCTCTCTGACTCACTCAGTACTGAGTGTTTTGGCTGAGTGATTCTCCTTGTGAGTGTGTGGTGCACCCTCTCCCACAGGACGGTGTGGGGGGACGGCCGCTGCTTACGTGGCCTGCCTTGTGTGCAGCTGATGCGGTTGCTGTCGTGACCCCGCCTGCGTCTGTACAGCTGTGGGCCCCCCCACGGCCTCCCATGCTGTGCCATCGGTGCTCGCGCACACGCCGACACCAATGCCTCGGTCAGCGGGCAACTGGGTGGCTCATTATGGCTCTGGGCAGGTGAGCCTGGTGGTACTGTATGGGCCAGTGAGGCGTTGACTCATCCTTCTTCGCCTCTAACCCAATAGCAATAGCCTTAGAGGGTGAAGCCTATACGAAATACAACGGGGGTTATGTACTGTAATTCGGATTCTATGAGTATAGGCGCAGCCCTCTAAGTTGAAGGCCTCGCTTATACCCAAAAGCTGTAACATCAGCTGGGCAGTGTCAAGCCCAGGCTATTACACACTCATTCTCATTATGATTGATTACTCGGACGATCCTTGTTGTTTATCACTTGTGGTAAATATATATGAAATTTTGATATTTTATCCATCATAAATTGTTATATGTTTTATGTTATATGTTTTAATATCTGCAACCTTGTTAATTGTGCTGCTGCCTGTCTTGGCCAGGGCGCTCTTGGAAAAGAGATTTTTAATCTCAATGAGTTTTCTTTCTGGTTAAATAAAGGTAAAATAAAAAATCAGAGATATACTTCACATTATTGCAGTCCTAGTATTAGTGACAATACTGCAGCTCTGTAACAGTTAATGTTATAGGAACAGTCAGTCTATCTGTCATATCAACTACATTACATCAACATGGAGACCTTGTGGTGATACCTTTTTATATACAGTCTATGGGTGATACATGGAAGAAATGGAGTCTGCAATGCCTGTAACATGACTGTACATGCAGCTGTAGAAAATAGGGAGCCACAATACCAATCTGCATAAATGTGTCACATGTAATTTCCTTATTAATAAACTGTTTATTGAGTAATGTTAGTAGTGTGTAACACCCCCAAACTAGTTCCCAATTGACCAACCAGTGTATAAAATAAGCGGGCAACAATAAAACACGCTGTAGAAAATATAACCTCCAAATTTATTTGTATAAAATAGACATGCAAAGGGTTAAAACAAGACTGAGGCTAAGATAGTTAAAAAGAGAGTCCAAATAGGGGAAACTGTTAGTTAAACGGAACTGCAGTTCGTCGTGGCTGGGTGTGCTCAACTTCGTACTAAGTAGCGGTGGCGCTACACTGGCAGCTCCCCAGACCATGACCCAGCCGTGTACCACACTCTTGCAGAGAATCAGCAGCCTCAGCACACAGGAGACAAACAGACGACTGTGAACATCATCAATTTATAAACCATCCCATACAGACACTACCACTAGCCCACATAACAAGAGCTACCCCAGGGAAGAAGACAGTCAAAATCACTCTGTACCTGCACACAGGAGACCAACAGAAGACTCTTGAGCCTAGTGTGTGGCTGGTTAAATAGTTTGCAGATGGATGTCATGCCCAAGCACACCTGTCTGCCATTAGTCCATACCCATGCAATTAACCCAAGTGTAAAACCACACCCACCAAATACACACTCACTGTAAGTGCTCACCCCTCACACTACCACTGCACTCAAAATTGGCTGATACAGGTCTACCCCGTTACAAGTGCATTTCTGGCACATGAGTCTGAACCTTGTGCTGACAATAATGTACCGATCTGTTTGTGTATGTTGCAGCCCATAGAAGATATTCAAAGCCACACTAAGTTTTTATTCAGATGTCCAACAATACACTGTCTTGTGTTTTTTGTACCTTGTTGTAATATTGCTATGTATTTGTCTTATGTCATAATGCTTGGTGATCTTAAAAAATACAATTCTGTAAAATTGCTGTCCTGAAAAGACGTTTGTGTTGGCACATCCCCCAATTGTCAGCCGGGGATTGCACAGCCTGCTTAGCATACTGGGAATACACACACTGACAGTAACCAAATACAATGGCTGCTAACAGCGTCTGTAACAATGGGTAAGAGGGGATCTTGTCCAAACATCAAAAAGTAAAGACCAGTAGATTTATGTGCTGTATGGTATGAAAAGATTACTTGAGTCAGGCAGGATGACCAATCTCTTTTCTTGGTTGTGGGCAAGGTATATAAAAAGATGTGTAATGTGTAAGGTTGAGCAGAACCATGGCTCAGGGTGGGCGGCCATCTGTGAGAGAGCGAGAGTGGTACAGACTGAAAATGAATAATGGTACAGATATTTATAGTAATGTTAATGATAATAATAGTAGGCTAATGTTAATTAAAATAATAACAATAATTATGACAATAGGACTCATAATAACAATTGTAGCAGAGGGTGTCGGGCAGGAACATGGGGGCAGCAGGTGACCCGCAACCACAGATCCAGACTCCACAGCTCCAGAGCCAGAAACATCTGCAGAAAGCAATAGGAGGAGACGGCTGAGAAAGCATAAGACTATGGGAAAGGGAAGAAACTGAGTTAGTAACTTGCATTAATGGGATGAGGTTGCATACAGAGGGAGAGAAAGAGGAGGAGAGAGCAGTTCAGTGCATCATGGGAAGTCCCCAGGCAGTCTAGGCAGCATAACTAAGGGATGGTTCAGGACTGAAGAGTAAGCCTACTCTTAAATGTGGAGATGGTGTCTGCCACCTGAACCCAAACTGGAACCTGGTTCCACAAGAGAGGAGCTTGATAACTGAATGCTCTGGCTCCCATTCTACTTTTTGGAGATTTCACAACATAAATGTTTTTTATTAGCATATATGAATATAAACATACTCCTTAAAATGCAGCGAATCCATTATGATACTTAATGGAAAATGCTCTCATACTGTAAATGTAACTGCAGGATACAGTTCTGATAGGCAGGAAATATTAATTACTTACTATTATATACTACTACTATTATATATATATATTTGCGACATTATTTTGCATGTCACACCTGTAGTTATCGGTGGTAACCGCATGCCAGTTAATAGGCATGAGTTTCCAAAAAAAACAAAGTGATGCAGTTTCTAATATTGCAAATAAATTTCAATACTTTCATCCATGGCCATTCTGCAGACCGGATGAGGAGCTTTGGCAGGCCGTATGTTCCGCCAGTTGATGATCACTGATTTAGGATCATAATATTCATCACCCAGCCAACAGTAAGACCAAATAAATCAATATTATAAACTAATATTAATTCATTTACTAGTACGCCTTTAGATAAGAGAGATGTGATGTTTAAGATTCCACATTTAATTTTTCTGCGCTATTGCACTCATGGTTTTCATTTTGATTCGATTTTTCTGCACAGCCCTTCTTATTTTTACCTTAGATTTAAAGAGGTCAGATGCTTTTCGGCTTTTCCCCTCTCCGTCTTTTTGCATGTAATAGGTTTGCAAAGTCCACCCCATCTCCCACTGAAAACACTACTCTGAATGCCTGAAAACAGCTCGTTTGTAGTCCAGCCTTTTCCCTTTGATCCCTGTGACGACATAATTCTCGCCAAGTGGCTAGTCCGACGCCCTCAAAAACACTGGTGGAAAAACACACTGAGCTGCAGCACACAGTGACAAGACGTCCGCCTTCTGCCTTGCTCCAGTCCACGTTGCCAAGCTGGTAAGGGGAACATATACAGCTGATCCAAAGCCATGTTTAATTATATTAATATTATATTTTTAGTCAGGATTCAGAGCTCATCATAGCACAGAGACAGCACTGGTGAAAATTACTAATGACCTCCTTATTGCATCAGACAAAGGACTTGTCTCTGTACTGGTTTTATTAGATCTTAGTGCTGCATTTGATACCATTGACCATCAGATCCTATTGCAGAGACTGGAACATTTCCTTGGCATTAAAGGAACCGCTCTAAGCTGGTTTAAGTCCTATTTATCAGATCGATTTCAGTTTGTACATGTTAACGATGAGTCCTCCATGCATGCCAAAGTAAGTCATGGAGTTCCACAGGGATCTGTCCTCGGACCAATCCTCTTCACTTTATATATGCTTTCTTTAGGCAATATTATCAGGAAATATTCATAATTTGTTATATATAAATATATATTATGCAGATGATACTCAGTTATATCTATCGATCAAACCAGATGAAACTCATCAGTTAGCTAAACTTCAAATGTGCCTTCAGGATGTTAAAACCTGGATGACCTGTAATTTTTTTAATGTTAAACTCAGATAAAACTGAAGTTATTGTTCTGGGGCCTAAGCACCTCCGTGACGCATTATCTAAAGATATAGTTTCCCTTGATGGCATCGCCCTGGCCTCCAGCACCACTGTGAGGAATCTTGGAGTTATCTTTGATCAGGACATGTCGTTTAAGTCTCACATTAAGCAAATTTCAAGGACTGCCTTTTTTCACCTACGTAATATTGCGAAAATCAGGAACATCCTGTCTAAAAATGATGCAGAAAAACTAGTCCATGCATTTGTTACTTCTAGGCTGGATTACTGCAATTCCTTATTATCAGGCTGCTCGAAAAAGTCCATTAAGACTCTTCAGCTGATCCAGAATGCTGCAGCACGTGTTCTGACAGGAACCAGGAAAAGAGATCACATTTCTCCTGTTTTAGCTTCTTTGCATTGGCTTCCAGTAAAATCCAGAATAGAATTTAAAATCATTCTTCTTACGTACAAAGCTCTTAATGGTCAGGCACCATCTTATCTTAAAGAGCTCATAGTACCTTACTACCCCACCAGAGCACTGGGCTCCCAGAATGCAGGGTTACTTGTGGTTCCTAGAGTCTCCAAAAGTAGACTAGGAGCCAGAGCGTTCAGCTATCAAGCTCCTCTCCTGTGGAACCAGGTTCCAGTTTGGGTTCAGGAGGCAGACACCATCTCCACATTTAAGAGTAGGCTTAAGACTTTCTTCTTTGATAAAGCTTATAGTTAGGGCTGGCTCAGGTGAGTCCTGAACCATCCCTTAGTTATGCTGCTATAGGCCTAGACTGCCAGGGGATTTCCTATGATGCACTGAGCTCCTCTCTCCTCTACTTTCTCTCCCTCTGTATGCAACCTCATCCCATTATTGCATGTTACTAACACAACTTCTCCCCTTTCCGGTAGTCTTGTGCTTTCTCGTCCCTCTCCTCTCTCCTCCTGTCACTTCCTGCAGGTGTTTCTGGCTCTGGAGCTGTGGAGTCTGGATCTGTGGCTGCGGGTCACCTGCTGCCCCCGTGTTCCTGCTCGACACCCTCTGCTGCAACAACTACTGTTACTAGTCCTATTGTTATTATTGTTATTAAAATCATTAACATTACGATTGTTATCATTAACACTACTATAAATATCTGTACCATTTTTCATTTAGTCTATAGCAACATCACCTTTACTGTCTGTACCTCTGTGTGTGTATATTGTGTAGGCTGCCTCCCTCCCCTATCTCTCCTTCCATCCCTCTCTTTTTCTCTCTGTTCCTCTCCTGCCCTCTCTCTCTCTCCCTCTCTCTCCTTCACCCCAACCGGTCGAGGCAGATGGCCGCCCACCCTGAGCCATGGTTCTGCTCGAGGTTTCTGCCTCTTAAAAGGAAGTTTTTCCTTGCCTCTGTCGCCTAGTGCTGCTCTTGGTGGGAACTGTTGGGCTTCTATAAATAGCATCATAGAGTATGGTCTAGACCTGCTCTTTTATGAAAAGCGCTGTGAGAGAACTGTTGTTGTGATTTGGCGATATATATAAATAAATTGAATATAAATAAAAAATTTAATGGAACAGTTGCTGCTCCACCAAATGACCCAGCAGATTGGCCCCCAGTCTTAACAGACTTTATGAGGACTGAGTTAGTCCATTCAAACCAGAATTGGATGTTTCTAGATGAGGTTTCCATCTAGTCTTATTAGAGAGACCGACAGTTTTAAAGGATTGAGAATTGTAGTGAGAGCACTGCAATTCAGGTGTGAATGTGCAGCAATGGCAAGCTGTTTACATGGCTCTGAGTAGGAGGGCCCCATAGCAGAATTTTGCTTAGGGTCCCAATGAGGTCAGGATGTGTGCTTATGCTCCGGTCAAAGCCCTTTCATGGCATGGCAGTGCCAGTAATAATGGGCTAAGCAAGAGAAGCTGGGAAAGCACATTGTAGCACATTTCATATGCTTTCAAAAATGATATGGGTGAGAGCCAGTAGAGCTTTATGTCTAGCAACACCCTTGAAGAAGCCATAGCTAGCTGCTAAGCTTAAGTACGGTAGCGGTAGTTACCAAAAGTCTTGTAAATAACTATGAGATTTAGTGAGAGTCGCTAAAAGATGGAAAGAACTGTGAGTGCTTAAGCAGAACTACTGTGAGATTTAATGTGTAGCGGATAGTTAACCACTGTAATGAAGAATACAACTCATTTAACTGGTTTTCAGTTAGAGCAGCAAAATACACCACCAACACACAAGCACCAGAAACGGAAATGAGTCAATATGCTTACCGCAGCATGTCAGCACGTCAGCATCACCACTGCTCAGATTTGCCCCCATATTAATGGCCCATCTACTTAAAGCTAGGGTAAGCAATTTGTTTCAGAAGCATTGTTTTTTTGTTATATTTGTTGAAATTGACACAAAAATTAAACACTGAGGCGAAAATGAATGGCTACAGACCTGTTTGACCTAACTTGTCAGTCATTCTGCAAAAAACCATCATGCTAGGAAAAAAGGTACTTCTGGTGTGGTGTTGCAGTGTTGCTCATCGCAAGTCTTTAAACAAATTTTCGAAGAACAGGTTCAGTTCAACATCAGTACCTCAAGAACTTAAAATAACTAGTTGGTTTAGACTTCATAACTCGAGATCCAATGGTGTTCTATTATTCATCGTATGCATGTACGTATGTACAGTATAGTGTGTTTGTGAGTGTTATTATTGTAATCTAGTGACAGCCTGTTTGTTATCTTTGTGCTGACAAGGAGCTGGACATGGTTTCATACTTAAACTTGAAAAACAGTATTTTCTGTTTTCTGTTCCAAGTGTCTTTTGCAGACATCCTGGGAAATATTTGGATGCACATGGCCTGCGATCTGCTAGCTGACGATACAGGACAGTACAGTTATAGGTACAGCATAAATGTGTCTTGCTTATTAACCATTTCTGTATGTGTGTTAGCAGGTGGGAGGCTGTGGCTTAGGGGATAGAGCAGTTGAAGTGTTCTTGGGCAAGATACTAAACCCCAAGTTGCCCCTGGTGGCTGTGTGCACATGTAGTGTAAAAGCACTTTGAGTGGTCAAAAAGACTAGAAAGGTGCTATACAAATACGGAGCATTCATTGCTTTGAGTTGAGTTGGTGCTGGACATTTCCACACAGAGGCAGACCTCTGTACAGGCCTTTTCACCTCTCAGTGTAGTTATTCATATAACATGAACTTTTAAATGAAAACCATGTTAAAATAAATAACAGCTTTATTGTTGTACAATGTCCTTTCAGACTGATCTGGCAATAAGGAAAGGTACACACAGGCTTAGAGCTATTTTCATACTTGATTAGGATTGCACAGAAACTTAATAACAAAATTTCTACATTGGTGCAAAATTTATACATTGGTGCTTATGTATCAGTAGCAAGGGATTTCTGGATTCATTTCTCACTCAGCTTTGCCTATCTGCGACTGTACCAGCATTATATATATAACAAAACAATCATGATAAGGACATGATGCAAATATAAGTAATGCATTTGTGAAAAACTAAAATGTTTATAGTAATTCAGGAACTTCTAGATTTATGAATAAAGTTTGCTTCTTCAAGCTTGAGGAAAAACAATATACATTGAAGTTCTCAACAAATAGTCATACAGCTATTATATTCTTTTCACCTTTTTGAAATGGATGGCCTATATCTAAAGCAGCAGATATATCCAGCAGCATTTGAGTAAGTAATGTTTATAAACTAATCACTGTAACTGTTACTAGACAGTATGTTATAAAAGTGAACAAAAGTACACTGGTTAACAATAATGTGAATCCCCTGAATGAATTTTAATATTTTCAATGGCCTGCGCACGAGTATCCAAGAATAAGGTCATTTTAACCGTTGCAGGAAATCATTTCAATGATGAGGGGTGATGAGGCACAGAATCAAGACCTCATATATATACTGGTCAGATCTTAATAACAGACATGTTGGGCCTGGGCCTGGCGTTCGTGTTAATGTTTAGTAAACTTGTCCAGATATTCATTAATTGTATGCTTATTTGCTGTGGGATGAAATTTGCTTTAAAAAAGGAAAACAGTCTGGAGGTTGTTGCTACCGTGTCTGGTTAAATTCAACCCACAATGTCAGATACAGTAGCAGTTAACAACAGAATTAATAAAAAGAAATAATAAACCAGAGGTATTAATCCACAAAATTCCAGTAATGGAATCAGTTTAGTATTAATTATTTGAAATAGACCGTGTTAAGTCTAAACATTTTACATGTGTAAGCATCTAAACCTTCCCAAAGGGTTTTTGTTTTATTGGGATAGACATGCAGAGGTTACACATTGCAAAGATTTCAAACAGTTCAGCTAAACTGCAGTGGTATCAGTCCAAACTGGTTGTAGTGGTTCAGCTCCTCAGGCAGGGTGGGACAGCCTCGGGGGGGGTGGGGGAGGCAGGCGGGGTCAACCGAGAGAGCGACAGTTGACTCTGGGACGGTCCAATAGAACACTTTCTGCCAACCGAGCTGCAACAGTGACAATGGAAAGCCACAGTCAGGTGGTTCATAGAAACAGAGCATATAATTAGGGGTCCAAGCCCGAGAAGGGCAAGGGAACCGAAGCCCAGCAAGGTTGGGAACCCTATTGTTTTAGCTCAAATTTTTATTATCTTCCGCCGCTAAAACTGATAATGCGGCCTAGACAGTAAGTGCTACAGACACAAAACTCACAGGGTACGTCCAAACCTCTGCACATACCTCAGGCGCAAAAATCCGCACACTTCTGCCTCTAGGGGGCTCTATTAGCAAGGTCAACGCATTTGGGCTTGGAACTACTAAGGCGCATATCAAAAACATTATATCCACACGTTTGGGGGATTGAGCTGAATCTCATGGTATAGGCCACGTCCATTTCCATAAATTTTTTCGCAAAATCACGAAAACTGAAAAACCTATTTTAGTTAACTCCTCCTAAAACGAAAGCCCGTTTGGCTGAACCTTATGTGGTATGCCCCCCCCCCCCCCCCCCCCCCCCCATCTGCAAAATTTGGTGCAATTCAACTTAAAGGTGGCGCTATAACCGAAGCTCAAATACCATGTGAAAATCCCATTAATTTCAATGAGATTTGGAACCAAAGCACATTTTGCCTCATAACTACGTGCCACTACATTGCACATTCATAGGCCTTATGTCTACGTGTTTGGGGGATACCGATTCGTATGGTATATGGTATACACGCCTTTGTGCGATGACGTTGTCATTTTGCAAAATCGCAAAAACTGAAAAACCTATTTTAATTAAGTCCTCCGAAGCGGCAAGTCTGATCGGCACCAGCCTTGGCACGGACCATCTCTGGACCAAACCGATAAAAATTTATAGAGGAAATTTTGACATGCGAAAAAATGTCCCAATTATAAGCTAACAAATGCTTCCGAAAAAATGCTAAAAACAGGATGTGATGTTATATCTTAGGTTTCCAAGGTCCCATCTACTTCAGACTTGGAGACCTTATCTGGCACGCCCTCCCGAGGGGCTGTGTGATATTTGGTGTCAATCAGCCTCTAGGTGGGCGCTATTAATCGTATATGAAATAACACTCCCATAGACATACATTCATTTTATATCTCCGTAACCGCAAGTCCCTTTAATATCAAACTCTAGTCATGTATTCACTGTGGGCCCCCGAAGCCACGCTTGGACCCCGCTTATAACTGCTTGCAGTTCTAGTTGTTTTTGTCTGTTTTAGTTTTTGTCTGTTTTAGTTATTATTATTATTATTATTAGGGTTCATACCACGTAGCGGTAGAACCTGTCTATGTTTGTGTGTTGTACAAAAAAGTCTCAAGGACTATTACGGTCCGCCTAGAGTTTTTTTCCGCCATTTTGAATTTTTTGAAAATCACATTTTTGACATCTCTTCCTAGACCGTAGATCTGATTGCCACCGCATTTTCAGTGAATCATCATTGGATCAAGCCTATTAAATGTTGTATAAAGCATGTTGATATCTCAATTACTTCTCAAGATATTGACCAATGAACATTGAAAGGGGCGTGGGTCTGGACTTAAATGACCACAAATCAGCAACCGTGTTGCCGATCATCACAAAACTCACAGGATATGTTCAGATAGGTGCCCCAGATATACCTGGACAGTTTGATGTACATACGTTACTAGGGGGGCGCTATAACCGCAAGAAAGGTTCTTAGCATTACACAAATTACACTATAAATCACATATTCATTCTCCAATCATCACAAATCTCTCTGAAACATGCCTTGAAAGTTTCATTCAAATCGAACACCCGGGGGCGCTATAAATGCAAACAAACTGCAGGGGATAAAATGCAAATCAGGCTACAAGATACATATTGTTTGTCCAATCAACACAAAACTTCCAGGATATGTCTGCATACCCTGAAAGTCTCATTCATAATGACCACTAGGTGAAACGCCTGATTACTTGTGTTTATTTTAATATGTCACACTGCATTGTAACTTTTAATGTTTAATTTTCAACTTCAATCCTCAAAAAGCTATAATTTGCATGCAGAGTTTATAACACTCCTTACCCTTCTTCCATCCCCATGTCCTCCTGCTGCTCTCCATCCACAGAGCCCTCTGTGTGATCAGCACTACTGTCCTCCTCCTCCACACTATTGCTCATTAGGCATCCTGTAGGCCAGTGCAGTTCCCTGCTCTCCAGCTCACTGTGCTCCGTGGGCTCCACAACAATAGAGGGGAGACGCTCCCTCCTGTAGAGGAAGTCTTCAGGATAGGAGCTCAAATCTGAATCTTCATTTACGTTAGCTTCAGGGAAGATCTGGACCAGGGAGGAGATTTATAATCAATTATATTGGTCTTCAAAAATAAACTTGATATTCATTATTTGAGTTATTACATATTTAGAAAATTCATAGAAAATACTAGGGCTGACCCCGAATAGTCGAAGCTTCGCAGCGACACAAGGATCATGCCATTTTGGCGATATGGGGGTGCTGAACTGTTTTCTCCCAAGAAATTAATATACAGCCTATTACAACATACATTTTAACTTTAATGCTGTAAATAAAAATGTAAAAAGAATAAAGCTTTCATTTAATGTTTTAAAAGTGTGTAAATAAATCCGAAATTGTAACCCTAACCCTGGGTCGTCAGTGTGCATGTGTAGGCGTAGCATGTGTGTGTGTGTATGTGTGTAGTGGCAGAAGAGGAACAGTTGCTGAAGAGACCAAGCCCCGGTTTCACTGGTGTTCTGCCGAGTTGTCTGCACCTCACAGGACTTTCATATAATTTATCACCAATGATGAACCACACAAAGAATATTATATTGTTTTTAAATAGCCGGCTACTTGAAATGGAACCACGACGTGCATGCAGTTGTCGCCAGCACGGCATTAACGCAACTCTGCACAAGACCGGTGAATGGCTGGCGAGAGAGAGAGAGAGAGAGAGAGAGAGAGGGTCTTCAAAAGGATCTTGAAAAAGCCTCAGTTTAGCTGGAAAGTTACAGTGTAAGTTGAATGAATAGAGACTGCTTAAGATTAATGCGGCGCTACAGTGCGTTACACCCCCCCCCCGCGCTCGCAATCGCCATGCACAAAGACACACTTCGACAATCAGTTGACTACAGACAGGACTTGAACTTGTCGATTCAGATTCAACTATGTAAATCCTTAGTCAGGGACAGCCCTAGAAAATACATATCTTATTAACATCCTTGCTAAAGCAACCTGTACACAAACCTTGCTATTTAAACAAGGCTAAATAGGGCAGGTTACTGTACTAGAGTCAAGTAAAATACACAGTCAGTTGAACCTGGTAAGCTTTGCTCCCTCTTCTCTGAGCTGGACTCTCCTCCAATTGAGATTCCACTTGACTGAGAATGGTGCTCATGCTGCAAACACAACACATTTTTGGTTAATTTGGTTAAATTTTGTCTGTGACATCTTTAATGTCCAACCTTATTAATACTCTAACTGGCTCACTGAATTACATCAACACAGAATCCAAACAGGTCTTCTTTGCCCCTTCTTTCTTTGTTTACACTGATTTTAACTGAAGGTTTCAGCAATGAATTGAGTGAATCAAATGGCACTCTCCACACAGTTTTAAAAAAATGGCGGAGTTATGAAAAGCTAATGTGACCTAAGACCAAACGCTCAGGGATTTCCAACTCAGCTCAACACCACAGGGACCTGTGGACCTTATGTTTCACTGAGACATGTTCCAATATCTCTACACTTGTTGTGTTGACAACAACATGAGGAGGGAGGGGGTAGGTTAATCTGCAGGTAATCACTTAATAGCATGGCAGGCTTGCATCACAAGTGACTCCTCAACTCCAAGGATAGGGAAGGGGTGAGAGATGGTGGAAGAAAAAAAGAAGGCCTGAGATAGGATAATAATTATGAAAAAGAAATTAAGAGAAGATGTCTAGACCTAAATAGCTCTTAATGAATGTGCTGTATGTGTTTATACTCTATATTAACACAATAATGTTAGCAATGAACATTGGAAAAAACAACTATATGCAAGGGACACATTGTTTACGTTGCTTGTCTCCAATCATCAATTTTTTAAATATCAGTTCAGGGTTCAAGGTTAAGAGTCAATGAGTATTTTAACACCATTGCAGTGCACAGTTATATTACAATACTAATTGGACCTAGTGTATAGGTCGCTGTTGAAATTGGGTCAGTAATTGACAAGATGTTTGTCCCAGACGTTTGGTTTGAAATCCAATTTCCACTTCAAGATTTAAAATAAATTTAGTTTCATAAACATCTTGATCAATTATCAGTTCAGTGTGTTGTATCATATTCTCAGAGTACAATGGTAAAAATGTAGATTTAACAAGAAAACAATATTGTTTGTATAGCACACTTAATTTCTCACAGCCATGGTCTTTTGAACAGGTTACATTATGTAAAATGTCTCTTAAAAGAGTTTTTAGTATTTAGTCATGTAACTTACCTGTGCGAGGCAGGAATACAGCTCATCTTTACTTTAAAGGACCTGAAGACCCTGAGGATCAAAACAAGAGGTTATTCCAAAAGTTGTCTTTTACAAAAACTGGTAAGAAGCTGGATTCCTTCCTTTTTATATTCGGCCACACTTTGCTGTCTGTCACTTTTCTTTCCTTCTTCCTTCCACTCACAGGTACAGCTTCCTATCTTCCATCACCCAAATGCCCTCCTCTGTTTTTCTCCTCCCCTCTCTTAATTTTCCCACAGTGTCCCGTTCAGTGACGCACACAATACTGCACATTCAGACTGACGTGCAAACCTGCTTACCAAGCTGACAGGATTAGTGTCACCTTCAACTACAAAGCCTCGATGTAACATGTGAGACTGTAGCAACACGGGGCCTCATATATACAGATTAGCAGGTGAGCTGTCCTGGGTGCACACGTTCATCACATCTTGGAGATTATTTTACATCAAAAATTAATGCCAGACTTTCCATAGAGTCCCTAATGCATGTTATGTTTCCAGGAGTGTGTGTCGTATGTAAGACAGAATCTTCAGAACTAACTGTGAACTCAGTCATTATTTTTATAAACCTATACTGACAATTAAATTGATCAGTCTGTCTGATTACAGAAGTCATTTTCTAGTCTAACCAGTGGGAGGTGCTAGAACATTTTGGGTAGTGCTGTTATCTGTAACAGGCAGCAACATGAGCGTAGATGTGAGCCAGTCAAATGAAATAATTATTTTGTACATTTATTTTGTGTTTGGTGCGTTTTTTTTATAGTATCATTTAGTTTTGCAGTGCCCATATTTATTTACTATTGTTCATTGTTATTCAGTAGTGCTTATAACTCGACCTTGCCTTACCCATGTGCCCCAAATTAGTACTAATGTGAGCTGACTTGGCCGGAGCAAAGGAGCAAGTTTCCAATACCAAATGTTTTCTACATGCTATGTTTCCTTAAAAACATCACATTCAATTTGTTCACACTCTGGGTTCAGTGAAGAAAAATTGCCATGCTATTATGACCTTCGTAAGGAAATATTAATTTTATGAATATTTTGTCTTTCATAATCCAGGTAAATCAGTGACTATAAGCATACAGGGAAATAAAATAACAAATGTTATGGGTGGGTTTGTGTCAAAGCCCTCCTGGTGACCAAGCATCATCCCCACTGAAGCATCCTTGAACAAAGAAGTAAGAAGAATGAGTTCTCATAAATAAGGTGAAGAGGAGGACAAATTACATTTAAATTGATGCCGTTTTCAATGCGTCAGTCGAGCAAATATGAGAGCATAGTTTCATATATTGTTATCATATGTTCGTTGCCTTATGCGCCAGCGTGTGGATGTGATGCGCTGCTTGTAAAAACACATTATGGAAATATAACACTGTCATTTACAACAAGTCATATTTCTCATATAACTCATCGGCAGCCTCATTAAGTGAGTGGACTGTTTGTGTAGCCTAAATAAATGTTAAAACACGAGCGGAATGCGCTTAATCTCTTTTCAAACAAGGGAATCCAAATTAGTACCTGGGTCATCCTGTCTTGTGTGTGTGTGTGTCCCTCCAGCCAGTGATGTCACTACTCTGCAGGGATGCCCCTTCCTGCAGATTGGTTATAAAGGGGTGGAGCTCCGGTGCCCCCTTTCCTCTGGTGCTTCAGCTTCACCAAAAGGAACTTCAGTGTCACAGAGTTAAATTTCATTTTGTAGCTTTGCTGTCAGATTTTGCCTCCTTTTCTTCCTGCAATCAGTTCGTATTAATTAGTGCTGGACAACGATTAAATATTTTTAATCGCGATTAATCGCGATTAATCGCATTATTTTCTTATAAAATGTAAACATTTCTTCAACAATATTGAATTTAATTATTCTTCTGCGCATGCGGGTCACTTTCAGGCCGCGGACAGTTCACACTGGAGTCTGATATGGGCCACATTTAAGCAATAATGTGAACTGTCAAACAAATAAAATCCCATTCCTCCAATTCAATTCAATTTTATTTATATAGCACCAAATCACAACAACAGTTATCTCACAGCGCTTTTCATAAAAGAGCAGGTCTAGACCGTACTCTGTGATGTTATTTACAGAAGCCCAACAATTCCCACCAAGAGCAGCACTAGGCGACAGAGGCAAGGAAAAACTTCCTTTTAAGAGGCAGAAACCTCGAGCAGAACCATGGCTCAGGGTGCACGGCCATCTGCCTCCACCGGTTGGGGGATGTTCCAGATCATCTTGTTCCCCAGTGACAGAGTTCTAGTGTTTTCCTGTGTTTTCCCTGTGAGTGTGTTTGACATTGGCTTCGGGTTTTGGATATAGATTCCTGCCTAGTGTCTTTTGTACTTTTGCTTGTAGTTTTGGACTAAGTAATAAACCTATTCTTGTGAGTATCTTTCGATATTGATAAAATCACGATAAATATCAAATCGTTAACATGATGGTTAATTATGGTTTAAACTGTTCTTTAGACACTGCCAAACAGTGGATCACTTCACAAATCTGAGATAGAACATTCAAAACAATTATAATAAAATCTTTATCAACAAATATGCATGTAAAATTTATAGGCAGTTTCCTCTACAAAATAAATAAATAATCTTAATAATAATAATCTTAATAAAAAATGAATTTGTGTATGATTCAAGTGAATAAAATCAAACATTTATTGAATATTTATTGAACATTTATTATTGAAAAAATATATCACGATAATTATATAGTTATTGTTTTATTGTCCAGCCCAAGATGTGAGCATGTAAACTGAAGTTAAAACGACTTCCTGTTTCATGGTGAATCATCAATTTTCAACACCATGCCACGGAAACACCCATTGACAAAAACTCACAGATAGCACAACTTTTCATCAAAAATGCCTTTAGATTGCACAAAATTTGTAGTCGACCTGATTAATTCCCTAGGAGGACTTCATTAAAGTATGTGACCTGTGAATAGTCAAAAGTGCCTGTTAAATTAAATGACTGACTTCCTGTTGGGTTTAGGGCATCGCTCCCAGTTTTTTTTTTTTTTTGTAGGTCTGGACAAGATACATCTGCCACAAAATGTCGTACAATTTGGTGAAACGTAGCCCTCACATGTTTCATGCTCGGGCCCTAAATAGAGAATTACAACAAGAACACTGTAAAGTAACTTGAATTAAATTTACGATTTATTAATTTATTAATTTATTAACTTAAGAGTTGGCTGTTAACATTACTATACACTCCTTATATTGTGCCTTCTTCTGGGGCAAATAAGGACCATGCGCCATTATGAAAAAACAAATCAACTAACTAACATATTATTCATTCGTAGTACTTAGTAGTAGTAGTAGTATAGTAGTTTAGCACGACTCTAGTCATTGTTTGCCAGCCCTGACTTTCCTTGATAACTCCAAATTAAATGTCAGTAGGTCAAACTCCCTTCATAGTACAGGCATCAGGTTAGGTTCAAAGTTTAAATTAACTCTCTTTCTAGAATGGAAAACCCAGAGTTTCCCTGATCTCAGGGTTAACTAACCCACTAAACCCACTTTCTGAGACAGTGTACTGCTCTCCACCTGCAACTTGTTTTGTGCCCGTGGGACTGAGGGTCCAACTTAAATTGCCTCTGCAGTCAGGCGGGTGTGGCTTTGGTCAGGGGAGTTTGGACGCTGTTAATACCTACTTGCAGGTCTAATTAGGGCCCGAGCACGACTGTGCGAGGTCCCTATTGAATTTGTAAAGATTTTTATTTTTAGGGCCCGAGCACGACCGTGCGAGGTCCCTATTGTATTTGTAAAGATTATATATATATATATATATTTTTTTTTTTCTGCAAAGTAAGCTCTTTTTTGAGGACCTGAGCATACTCGAAAACTCACCAAAGTGACCAAAGTGTACATGTAGGATGAGAGTCCAGCCCTGAACACATGTACATGCCGACATTCACCCACAGTCATAGCGCCTCCTGCTGGCAACAGGAAGTGACCTTTAACTAAGCAGCCCCCGCCCCACGTTTCACCTACGTGCACGAATTTTCTATGGTGGGTTAGGGTTGTCCAGACGCACAAAAAAGTCTCTTTTAGCCACAGCCTAAACCCAACAGGAAGTCGGCCATTTTGAATTTTACGTCAAATTTTGGATGATTTACACACTCCGTACTTTAACGAACTCCTCCTAGGGATTTAGTCCGACCGACTTCAAATTTCTGCTGTGCCTTCTAAAGGCATTGAAGATGAAAAGTTGTGCTATTTGCGAGTTTTCGTCAATGGGCGTGTCTGTAGCGTCGATGATTCACCATGACACAGGAAGTTGTTGTAACTTCAGTGTAAATGCTCACATCTGGACCAAAGTGTACATGTAGGATGAGAGTCCCGCCCTGAACACATGTACATGCCGACATTCACCCACAGTCATAGCGCCACCTGCTGGCAACAGGAAGTGACTTTTATTGAAGCAGCCCCCGCCGCACATTTCACCTATGTGCACAAATTTTCTGTGGTACGTGTATCTTGTCCAGACGCACAAAAAAGTCTCTTTTAGCCATAGCCTAAACCCAACAGGAAGTTGGCCATTTTGAATTTTACATCAATTTTTGGATGATTTACACACTCCGTACTTTAACAAACTCCTCCTAGGGATTTAGTCCGACCGACTTCAAATTTCTGCTGTGCCTTCTAAAGGCATTGAAGATGAAAAGTTGTGCTATCTGTGAGTTTTCATCAATGGGCGTGTCCGTGGCATGCCGTCAAAGATCAACTCTTCGCCATGACACAGGAAGTTGTTGTAACTTCAGTGTACATGCTCACATCTGCACCAAACTGTACATGTAGGATGAGAGTCCCGCCCTGAACACATGTACATGCTGACATTCACCCACAGTCATAGCGCCACCTGCTGACAACAGGAAGTGACTTTTATTGAAGCAGCCCCCCGCCGCACGTTTCACCTACGTGTACAAATTTTCTGTGGTGCGTGTATATTGTCCAGACGCACAAAAAAGCCTCTTGGAGCGATGCCCTAAAACCAACAGGAAGTCGGCCATTTTGAATTTTACATCAAATTTTGGATGATTTACACACTCCGTACTTTAACGAACTCTGTGAGTTTTCGTCAATGGCCTTATCTGTGGCGTGGCGTCAAAGATCAACTCTTCGCCATGACACTGGAAGTTGTTGTAACTTCAGTGTACATGCTCACATCTGAACCAAACTTTACGTGCTTGATAACTCTCCCACCCCGCAGACATCTACACACCAATACCGATTTATATTCATAGTGGCAAGTGCTATGTAGCTCCACATAGGGGACACAGGAAGTGACATATAGCAGCGTCTGAACCGCGTAGCAAATTCACAGCCGCACCAACAGAGCTCCAGAATATGCAACTCGGCCGGCTCACACCCGGACACGCTACAAGTGCGAGGGCCCGCCCAACGCTGCTTGCAGCTTTAATTATTATTAGGGCCCTATTGAAATGCAAGGATTCTTTTTCCCTTATTAACCATATTTTTGCTGGCCTCAAAAACTCATCAAACTTTGCACAACATTCAAGCATGATGGAAATTAAGGTGTCATATGGTTGTTGCATGTGGCAGTGGCAAAATGGCTCTCTATCGCCCCCTAAAATATAGCCCCCAAGCAACGTTTCACCGAATTAGATAAAATTTCTGTGGAACATCTATCATCCCAAGACGAAACGGAAAAGCTTCTTGGAGTCATACCCTAAACCTAAGAGGAAGTCTACCATTTTTAATTTAATGGTCACTTTTTGGTGAATTTATATGTTCCGTACTTTAACTCCTCCTAGACAATTCATTCAATCAACGTCAAAATTCTGCTGTGCATTCTAAAGGCATTGATGATGAAAAGTTGTGCTATCTGTGACTTTCTGTCAAACGGCGTGTCCACGGTAAGGTGTCAAAAATCTATGATTTGCCATAAAACAGAAAGTTGTTAGAAGTACATGCTCACATCTGTACCAAAAGTTACATGAAATACAGTCCTGCCCCAAACACATCCATATGCCAACTATAGGTGCGTTTGACTGCGCAGCGCTGACTTAACGTGATGCATGCTTGACTTAAAATAAGGCATGCTGGTTAGAAATTGTGTCCAACTTTCGCCGGCTCTGCAAAACGTCACCATATCACATGACATTAAAACCTCACGGGAGCAAGGTGGCTACAGGTACCGAGTCTGGCGGCCAAAGCTGCTTCTCTGTGGCTGCACAAAGTTTTAAGTTGAAGTTTGGTCTCGCGGCATCTTGCCACAAAATCAGTCATTGATCTCAGCTCACAGCAAGCTCACACAGGTAGAATGTGTCCGACTTGACAGCGCTTTTATACCCCACCCCCGCAGTTGCCTGCAGCTCATGTTAGACTATCAAGTTGTTAGCATAGCAGTGTCACGTTTTATGCTGTGATCTACTGCTCCTAGCAGGTTGGCTACATCCACGTTAACACTGTCTCAGAAAAGCCTTAACACATTGATGATGCTATGTTGTGAAACTTTTTTTGCATAACCCCCTCTCAGTGGTGGCGTGGTGGTCCAGTGTATAGCACTGTGGCCTAGTAAGAGGGTTGTGGGTTCACATCCCGGTTGCCCCAGCCTTTCTGTGTGGAGTTTGCATGTTCTCCCCGTGTCTGCGTGGGTTTCCTCTAAGTGCTCCGGTTTCCCCCACCACCAAAAACATGTTTGGTTCTCCAGTCAGTGCTATTGACCAGACACTGGTAAAGATCTGGAATTGGTGCACAGCAGCTGCCCATTGCTCCCTTGAGGTATGGGCTAAATGCAGAGAATGAATTTTGCAATGTGTATGTAATAATAAAGTTTCTTCTTCTTCTTCTTCTGGTGTGGCGGTGAAGTTCCCTATTACTTGCAATAATATTATTATTATACTAAAGTAAATGGTCTGTACTTGTAAAGACCACTCAAAACGCTTTACACTAAGTCACATTTGCCCATTCACACAAATTTCTCTAATACAGGAAGTAATCTGTCTGTTTGTATTTTGATTATGTCAGGAACCATTCATCCAGTCGACTTCGAACATGGTAGGTCTGTTGCTGCGGATCCAAGGGAGTGCAGTGTCATTGCTGCAGTCTGAACACGCAACATGTTCAGAATTAATAAATATACTAGAGAACAGTTGTGATGGCAGGGAACGCTCGCTGGGGCACAGCAGAGCTGCATGCGCAGGCGGGGATTGTGGGCCTTTTGCTGCTCTGCAACAGTGAGAGCGGGGTACGCTTACGGGGACTGGACTTATATGCTTCGATTTGGTAGTAAATTGTTGTGTTATTGTCATCACAAGACTGTAAGACTTTTATAATACTATATATATACTGTATAAACAATATATAATGATAACTTTAAAATGCAGTTTACACAGGCATTAAACGTTTGAGGCTGTGCTGTGTGGCAGCTCTGGTGGAAAGAGAAGAGTCCTTCCTCTTCTCTTCAGTTCACTTGACAAGTCAAAACAGAAGCGTTGGTGAGGAGAAAGAGAAGAGAATTAAAATTAGTACAGACACAGAACCAAGACAGTGCAATAGAGGAGGAAGGAGAGACGCAAAAGGATAAACAGATGGAGAGTAGTGATGGCAAGTTCAAGTCTTTTGACAGACTCGTTCATTCAAATCTCATTCATTAAAATTAACTAATCTTTTTTTGAGTCATTTCGTTCATTTGAACTAGGCTGGTTATTGCGGCGCTGCAGCCCTCTAGTGGGCAATTAAAAAACCGTGCCGTTCTCAAACACGGAAGGCTGCCTGGCTTGCTTTATTTGACAAAGTATAATGCACAAATTCACCTCTTGATTACTGTATATCATCATTATATAAACCCCCCTGGGCCCACAACCATATTCAAACCATGTAAAAACCACAAATATGTTGTCTATATGTAATCACCACTACTCTGGCTAAATCCTTCCATTGTCACAATCTTTCCCGTGTATACAACTAGACCAGCCACATAAAGGCTTATGTATATAATTACTATCATTATCTCTAAAGTGCTTATTCATACAGTAGCCTAACATCCCTATCCATGAGGGAAATATTAATATCAGATTTGCAGTAAATATATTGAAGTAATAAGCTTGATACACTATATGAATAACTATAATAACTCTTATTAAAATTCAACCAATTTAATAATAATCTGGATCAAGCCACCAAGTTCTAAAAGAACTCCAGCACAGAGAGAGGAACAAAGAAATATTAACACATTATATAAGCGCAGCAGTTTGGCAGTTCTGGACACAAAATGGGCAACATCAAGTCCTGATTCTGCAGACAGAGAAAGCCCATCGCTCTCAAACACTGCAGGTTGTTCACCAGTCAGGAGCTGTGAAACAACAGCACGGCTCTGTTGGTAAATAAAAAGGAAAAGTTACGTTGTGTTCTCTGGTGGACTTTTCATTCTCATTCTCATGATTAACTGTTAGCTGTTTACAGGGATAACGCTAATGTTGCTATGTGGCTGCGTTTTAATGTTTTAATGACCGGGTCCAGACCGGGTTTTGGAGAGGAGACGACCTCGGAGGTAATTCAGCTCCAGGTAGAACCCTGTCAGGGCTCTGAAGTGGAGCAGACGCAGAACAACTCTCATTACCTGTTGGCTGTAATGTTAAACACTTGCAGGACTAAAGTTACTGCGGCTGTGTTAAAACTATAACTTAGCACAACATCACTTTGAACTTTCTTTGAACGACACAACACTAATGGAGAGTGAAGAAATTCCAAAACCAGTGAGCTGGGTGAGAGGAAACAATCTCTGCTGCGTCCTTGAAAAAGAGTGAGTGAGGGAGACAGAGGACAACATGAAAGGAGTGGGACTGAGCAGAGTTATGAAGGGGAGAACAGTGCAGACAATAGAGACAAAAATCAAGCGAACTTAAGTTGGACAGTTGACAAAATAAGAGTTTTGCATTCTTCAAAACATGGCTGAGTGTAAAAACAAAAGCTGACAGTAATTCAGGACAGTGGTTCCTGTTTGCTCTGACAGAGCGGTAAGAAAAAGGGAAGAAAAGTAAACAAGGACAGGTAATAAAAAATAATTAGCAACTCAGACAAAGAAAAAGAAAAGAGGAATTGTTTCAGAGCATGTATATGCTTCTCTATTAGGTTTCACTGTTAGAGTAGAACTTTGGTGTACTTCGCATAGAGGGAGTGGGGAGACAGGGAGAACACCAAAAAAAGGTCTGAAGTCAGCACTGGAGAAAATACAGGCTTGACAGATACCCATGCATACCCATGGTGAGAGAAGAATAAGGATAGAGACAGCGATAGGCCGGCAGAGAAAGAATGGGAACTGCCATATAAAGACAAACAGAAGTGAAAAAAAAGTAAGTGACTAAACTAGAAGCAGAACTCTTAAAAAGAGGATGTTTGCATAAAAAACACACACTCCTGTACTGTGATCAAGCTGAGAAGGTAGAAAGAAAAGTCAGGTCAGGAGGGGCAGGGCTAGGTGGAGATCCAGAGAGAGTGTGTGTGTGTGTGTGTGTGTGTGTGTGGTGGTGGGGGGGGGGGGGCTGTTACTGTAACTGTGATTCTGAAGTGACCAACCATAGCAAGTTTAAAACCAGAGGTAGAGGAAGATTCAGCTGGTCTCACAATCCAACACACCATGGACACAAGGGTTTCACAGCAACTCTAAACCAAACAACCCTTCACTCATCAGGCATGTCGACAGGCCCTGACCTTGGTGCCCTTGACCTGGCTGAGGGTCCCCTGAACATGGGACCCGTTGGGCGCCAGACCCTGTTGGACCTACTGGTGGGCGTCTACCAGGAGTTTTACTGCTCACCCTTCGCAAGGGAGAAGTATGTCTCTGATTTCCTGCAATGGGGTGAGTGTTTTCCTCTCTTTATTTCTAGGTGTATGCATATTTTCTATTACACATCAAGTTCTGCTTGTCTGACAAATAAAGCCACTGCGAAAGTCCTGACAACTACAGTTTTCATCTTAACATGCTGAACTAAATTACTCATCCTGCTACTGACAGTACACTTTGTTTGGTTCCTGATGAAGAAGAATTAACTGAGTCATTACCCAAAAATCACAGCACATGACAAAATGTGTGACTTAGCAAAATAGTTTGTGTTTCTGCTGCTCAAGAATAGTTAATTCATTATTCATTAAATATCACTGACTAACTCAAAATTAACACAAGAAGTCCACTAATGCCAATATGTGTGACTTAGCAACGACTTTATTTAATTCCTAAGTACCAAAGGAGCATTTCAAAAATTAAAGTAACTCACTTCTGGTTTAAAAATGTAATAGCTACTATGGGACTGTTGACTGTTTGAACAGCCTGCTATCCTACAAATTATATTTATACTGAATCCTGTATAAATATACAGTCCCCTCCAAAAGTATTGGAACGGTAAGGCATATTCCTTTGTTTTTGTTGTTCACTGAAGACATTTGGGTTTAAGATCAAGAGATGAGTATGAGACAAGAGTTCAGAATTTCAGCTTTTATTTCCTGGTATTCACATCTAGATGTGTTAACTTAGGACATATAGTATTTATATTAGACCACAGCATTCTGAGGTGAGCAAAAGTAATGGAACAAATAATCTTAAAGTAAATAACATTTAATATTTGGTGGCATAACCCTTACTTGCAATAACTGCCTTAAGCCTGCGACCCATCGACATCACCAAACTGTTGCATTCTTCATTTGTGATGCTACTCCAGGCTTTTACCGCAGCTTCTTTTAGTTCTTGTTTGTTTGGGGGTGTTTCCTTCAGTCTCCTCTTAAGGAGGTGAAATGCAGCTCTATTGGGTTAAGGTCAGGAAGACTGACTTGGTCAGTCTAAAACCTTCCACTTTTCCCCTGATGAAGTCCTTTTTTTTGTTGGCAGTGTGCTTTGGGTCATTGTCAAAAAAGACAAAAAGACAAAATGTTTCTGTACACTTCTGAATTCATTCTGCTGCTACCATCATCATATTAATGAGCCTGTTCCAGAAGCAGCCATGCACGCCCAAGCCATGACATTACCTCCAGCATGCTTCACAGATGAGCTTGTATGCTTCGGATCATAAGCAGTTCCTTTCTTTCTCCACACTTTGCTAGAGATTAATCTTGGTCTCATCAGTCCATAAGATTGTGTTCCAGAACTTTTGTGGCTGATCTCTGTACTTCTTTGCAAATTTCAATCTGGCCTTCCGATTCTTGCTGCTGATGAGTGGTTTGCATCTTGTGGTGTGGCCTCTATATTTCTGTTCTCTGAGTCTTCTTCCAACAGCGGATTGTGATACCTTCACCCCTGCACTGTGGAGGTTGTTGCTGATGTCACTTACTTATGTTTTGGGGGTTTTCTTCACAGCTCTCACCATATTTCTGTCATCACCTACTGTTGTTTTCCTTGTCCGACCTGTTGGACGTCTGTTGCTCAGTACACCAGTAGTTTCTTTCTTTTTCAGGACATTCCACATTGTTGTGCTTGCTATGTCCAATGTTTATCCAATGCGATTTTCCTTCTTTTCTCAGCTTGACAATGGCTTGCTTTTCTCCCATAGACAGCTCTCTGGTCTTCATGTTGGTTTATCCTCTTTAACAGGAAATGCAGTCTTTATAGGTTTGAATCAAGGATGAAAACTTAGATTAGTCATGCAGAGCTATTTAATGTTTGGACAATCAACCTAAAAGGCAACACCTGGGTAACATGAAACATCTGTCAGTCACATGTTCCAGTAGTTCAAACAAAGGGTGGTTTGACCTGAGTTATTTAACACATCTAGATGTGAATACCAGGAAATGTGAGCTGAAATTCTGAACTCTTCTCATACTCATCTTTTGATATTAAACCCAAATGTCTTTAGTGAAAAACAAAAACAAAGGAATTTGCCTTACCGTTCCATTACTTTTGGAGGAGACTATAATTTGCAGTTCAAGCAGTGCTAAGGAATCCTTGGTATGTTTTGTTGTCCATACATCTACCCCAACCTCCTCCCTCCTCCCTGACAATGTCACACTGCTTCCTCCTCTGATCTTGACAGACAAGAGTCATTATTCCTAAAACCTCTGGAGATCTTTGTCAGTTGAATTTAAACATATATTGTTTTGGTGGATTTGTTTAAATGATTGAAGCTTTTGTTTTATGGGGTCTCAGTAATGAACAGTTATTTTCTTATAAACTATAATCCCTATCTTTCCTCATCCCCCACCAAGTGTTTTTGTTGCATAATCCTAAAGTATCTGTTGTCTAAAGATACTTTATCTACAGTTTAGTGTATGTGTCATATATTTTTTCCCTCGTAGCCATGTGGAGATAGTGTAGAGGGCAAGAACTTTGAAAACGTTTTCATTAAATGTAGTCTATCTGCCTGGATAGAATTGTTTTAACGGAACATCATCTCTAATAATCTCTTAGACAGTGGCATCCACAGACAGAGCTTCAGTGAAAAAGGGAAATCTCAAATATTCAGGGGAGGGTTAAATTCTGCCCTAGTGTTACACCAGACCTGGACAGGGGCACTTGGGTCAACCAGAAAGGTCTTTGGATTAATTAGAGGGACATGCCACTATAAGTTGCTTATTGCTTAAAATGGTCACCTGAAACGACATTTACCAAACAGAGCCAAGATTTCTTCAAATCGCTGCCATGATCAAATATTGTGACTGTTTACTGTTGATGGTTGTTTTGAAAACATTTATACTGTACGTAAACATCTGCATTTATCTTCAACAATGAAGTTCACGCTTTAATACAGTTGTAAGACAGTGGGATTTTTTAAATACAGAAGTTTTAAAGTGATTAACAGGAAATTGGTCAATAATAATCTTAATATCTTCGGTGAAGCATATTATGCGTAACAGTTTGTCTGTGCTTGTGATTTTGGTTCTGGAACCAAATGTTTTCCTTAATGGCTGGGAAATAAGTGGAAACATCACACACACACACACACACATACACACGATGTTAGCAAGTAGATGTAGACAAACTTATATTTGTTTACAGATTTGTTCACAGTTACAAACCTGCTACAGCTCCAGATACTGATTTTTTTTTTTTCATTTTTGTGTCAGAGCATTTGACTTATTGATTGTTGTCTTGCTGTAAAGAGAATTTCAACAAATAAAACCAAAAACACTTCTGAAATTAATTGCCTACCCCAGCTTTGGACAGCATTAACCTAATTAAATGATTTATATTTATCTTATAAAATCATGCTAGATTTCAGACTGAAAGGCAACATTTTCTAGGCGTTACATTACAATAAAAACACTGGCCACCACTGCTCTAAAATGAGCCTCACGGTTTGGGGTACAGGACGTGAAGAGAATTTCAGAGCTGAGCTAATGTTGGGCCTCACATCCATGACAACAAAAATGGGCCTTCAGGTCACTGAGGAGTCTGTCTGTAAGTCTGTAGACAAAGGACAAGCTAAAGACAAAAATGGGCCTGTAGGTCACTGAGGAGCCTGGCCATGTGGCTTGTCTACACAAAGGGGGCCCGAGAACAATAGAAAGCTCAGACGACCCCTAGTCAGTTAATTCACTATTACCTGTGAACTCTAAACTTCAAAACCAAAGGTTTGTATTGGCTGAAGCTTTCAGGGTGCAGTACAGCCATTTTGTGAACGGAGGTATAAAACTGAACACATCAAACCCCTCTGTGCCATTCCAAGTCCTCAGAGGACTGCAGGAGGTATTTTCTTTCAGCGCTGAACCTTCTTTGTTCCTGTATACAGACGGGACGAGCAACTCTGTTTTCTTCTTCTTTCTACCTCTACTATTTTTTTCTTTTTGTTACCAACACAATTTTGGATCCCTAAGGAAACTGTTACATACAAGTTGACATTTCATTCCTGCAGAAGAAGACGGATAAACTCTGTGCTTAACTGAGAAGATCACTCCCGTGTTCTACCTTCTCAACCTACGTCGACTTCACTGATTCCTGTTGCTGCCACCGAAGAATCAGCTGTGCCGTTGAAACTCCCGGCATCGTCAGAACTGAGCCGAGAGAAAACTGGATTTCCTAAAAGGACTGACGCATCTATTCGCTACCAAAGCGACACGTAAGAGGCTTTAGTATGTCTGGGCAGCAGATAGTTATATCACTTCATTATGGTAACTTACTTATACAAGTGTTAACTTCCCAGCTTTCTGCCCAGAACCGTAGTTGAGAACAGACTGGCGTTCAATGATTAACTTAGTCTGGCTCGCAGCTGGTATCTAGCTTTAGCAGTCCGGGCCACTCCACCAGTCAAAAAGATGAATAAGACGTCGTTGCAGCGTTCGTCAGCAGGAACTTTATTTCTCCTTTACAGCAGTAATTCACACATTACACGTCTCGTGGGCACTTCACCAGAGCTTGGTTAGTCTGTCTCACTCACTAACTGAACAGTTCCTGAACTTACTTCCCCCAGCCACGTTAGTAGATAACCCACTTGTTTCTCTTCCTGTTTCCCACACCGGCGCTGTCCTTAAAGGGGCACAAGCTTCATGTGGTGAATTTCTGTTAAGAAACTCCAAGGGATATTTAGAAACCGCCGCGTCTTGTTTTATTGCTGTGTGTTTTCCATGCTATGTTTGTGTCCAGTACCACTCGCTGGGCCGTGACTGCTTTGTTCCGATTACTGTGTGAAAACGTATCACCAAGGAACACGGTTGCGGAATGCAAGTTCACTACCGTCCTTCTCATTGATAAAGTTGTAGCTGAGTGTGTCAACAGTAATTAGGATTTTTGGTGTTGGTTTCAGTGTTGGAGAACAGATACAATTGCACATTCTAGCTAATCCAAAGCCAGCAGCCGCTGCTGAATGAATTTTTCACTACTGGTGGCTGTAGGATAGACTGTGGTATATTGTATATAGCTTTCTCTGTGCCTTTCTCTCCTCCTTCTGCTTACTAACCCCACATGCACACACCCCGTGATCTCTGAAGCTAACCCGACCTATGACCCACACCAGGCTAGCATCAGTGTGTCTCCAATTTTTTAATTCAGGGGTGTTATGTCCCAGTTGGGAATTAGGGAGTAACCAATGATGTTAAGGGATGGAAGTAATGATGGGAGACACTGGATTAAAAAAAGGTAACTGCGCATTTATTTGTTAGATCAAAAGCAAACAAAAATCCTAAGGAGTCATCACTCCGCAAAATGGCAAAACATACAGCTAGGCATGCTCCCCTCCGAGCACAGTCTGCCGCTGGCCGGCACGACGAAGGAATGAGAGAGCGATCTGTGGAGGCACTGCCTCCTTTATTCTGCAGCTGAGCGAGCACAGATGGGTTTTGTCAGCAATCACCACACACTCGAAACCTAGCAACAAGAGGATGAGACAAAACACCACACAATACATTCTCCGTCATAACAAGGGGATAGTGATTTTCCGCCATCTTGATCCCGAAATCACATGGTCTGAACTGCCATCTTGAACCGGATCTGCAACCACCCACGTGGTCGAATCCACCCCCTCTCTTAGTCTCACACTCACACACACATACACACACACACACCTACACACCTACACACATGCTTGCTGGTTTGTTGTATGTTTTTGTCTTATTGGATTTATTTAATTTTGCTTAGAATAGTTAATAGTGATTTACTTGCTAAAGTTGTTGATCATTGATCTATGCTTGAGTTAAATAAATCCTATTATAATTATAAGAAGTCATTGCCTGTGATATTTGTATATAATGTAGTAAGAGTTGGTTGCCCTTCTCTGTTTGCCATCTATAGGTGGACAAACCCTCTTTTAGACTGATCATACTTGGCTCATATTTGGTAACTGGTCCCTGATTCCAGGGTGGTGCCCCATATTTATTAATTATAATTAATATTTTTTAATATTTAATAGTTTTATTAATATTCCTAGAATATCTTTGATATTCAGCTAATAACCAAACCTGAATCATATGTTGAAAACCCTAACACTAAATAACCACACAGACAAGCCTATTCATACCTGTCTGATCAAATTAATCCTTATTTTCCATCCCGTGAATACAGGCCTCTTGTGTATCCCCAGAGTTAAATAGAGTCAGATGCCTGCTATGACTTTTCCTATCGTGGAGGAGGTTGTGTGGCTCAGGTTTTATCTATTTGCTCAAAGGAATTTTAAGTGCAGCTTGAAAAACTGATCTGAGCTTGTATACACATACCATATCTGAAATGGCCTCTTCCTTTTTTCTTCTGCTGAGATAGTGCTTAGCAACCACAGGCTCCTTTTTACTTACTGTCAAAAGGTACTGTTTAGCAATGAGCTAAAGGGATTCTTCATTTAGAAAGTCATCCGATAACGGATGGCAAACTTGAATGCCTTTTATCAGCTCTGCACCAACACCACAAAATCTCCTTGTGAGCTCACCTATCATCCTGTCAAGACACTAGATGTTGCACTTTAGCTCATACCCAGTGATTACATTAGCCTTTGCGAAGAGAACTCCACAACATAGTCTTCCAATCGCCTCTGCTTGCGCCTATTAACAGTTTGGGTCTCTGATAGATTGTTGGCCTCAGAAATAGCTTTGCCTCCTCTTAAATGTTCTCTGCACTTTGCTTCACTACACAATGATTTAGCGTTTCAAAGACAGCATCTTTGTAAAGTGTTGCTTGTGCCAAATCTAGATTATTCTTCTGAAGGTACTTATGAAGCCCTTCTGTGGTGGACAGCATCCTCTTAAACATCACAAGCATATAAAACTTGAAAATCTCAACAGTTTTGACAGCAGTCCAACTGCTGTGGATGTTCCAGTTTCTTCTAGACACCTTAAAACTGCTGTGAGATTGACAATCACAGCAGTGACTGATCTCTAAAAATAAAATCTCGAAGGAAAGCTAAATTAAGTGCTCGTTTAGGCTGACCTGAGCGTAATCACTGAAAGATAGATATACAAAATTCTTTGCGTAAAAATGTGTTTTAACCTTTTAAATGCATCAACAATCTCAAGTGCCATACACATCATCTCTACATTTGCTTATTTTCAGTCCATAAAACCTCATTAAAAGGAAAACAAAATAAAGTGCTTCTTTAGCGGACCAAAAAAATTAATATTTCACATCCATGAGATCATTCGATCAATCTGTCTCAACCTCCCTAATTTTTCAGTGGGAGAAATTGGCTTTAGCCTTTCCTGCTAGTATTTTGAAGGGAGGAATGGGGTAAGTGCAATCCTCAAACAGGCCTGAAAATGTTCATTGCTCAGTCTTGATCGGTATTTACTTTTAATGAAGGTTACTGTGGAAAATGCTGATTCACAGCTGTATGTGGAGCCAAACATGGTCAAGGTATATACTGCCACTTTCTCAAGTCCAGGAAAGATAGTCTCAGATACAGTCTGTAACCAAAAGGTGGCTGGGTCACAAACTCCACTGCTCTCTCAACGCCACGTTTGCTTGTAGATCAACAAGTTCCATCTGCAGAGATCCTGTATCTGCCCACTTGTAGATCTGTGTAGCCTCCTGTGAAAAAGTTGTAACATTTCTGACCAGAAAAGGATTCTGAAGGGTTTTTCTGTTGTGCCACATTTTTTTCTCATTTCTAATTGCCCAAAAGCGGGCTAGCACCTTGCCTTTTCTCAGCCATCTAATGTTACAATGCAGCAGCAGGTCATTTGAATCTGCATCAACTTCTGTTGATTCTTGGAGGAGGCGGTGCTGGTGAGATGAAGATGCTCTGAGAAAGTTCACAAGTTTTATCACTGTATTCAAAACATCAGCATACTCTTCTGAAAGAGTGGAGCAAAGCACAGCCTGATAGATACAGTGGTAAGAGGATATCCTCCACTGTTCATTTTCCTTTGCCTATCATTAATGGAGCTCTGTCAGTAGTGATGGACACAACATTTTTCAGGCTTATCCCTCTCTGTGTCAACATTTCTTTTATGGCCTGATATATGTCTTCCCCTCTGGTATGTGTTGTAAGAGCTGTGACACCTAAGAAAATCTTTCTTCTCTGCATGGTAAAATCTGACATACACCAAAAGCTGGGCATTGTCACTAATATCAGTTGATTCAGCTGCTAATGCGATGCAAGGTGCGCTCTGAATGGCATCATCAATTTGTGACTGTACATCTTGTGATAATATCTCAGCTCGTCTTGCGACTGTCGTGGCTGAAAGGGGGGGTTGTTTGTTGAGTTCATGTCTTTCTTTTCCATCTAGAAGTTTCACACATGGCATCCATGCACTCCTTTATCATTTCTCCATCTGTGAAGGGCTTATCATGTTGTCCTAAAATCCACTATAATCTAGGTGAATACTCATATGCCCGCTGTTGTGTTGTGAGGCAGTGAGACAGGACTCGTTTAGAGTGCTCATATTGAGCTTTGAGCACATTGATTTGCCTCGTCCTCACCTCAGAATTCTGCAGGTGTGTTTCCTCAAACTGTCGGTGTCTAGTTTCATAGTGGCGTTTAATATTTCCACTTTTGATAATCGCAAATGAGGCACACCGGTCTTGTAGAGCTCTTAGCGGGAAGAATAAACACATATTTTTCTGTCCACTCATCACAGAAAATTGTTTTCTCACTCTCAACGTTTCTATTTTTTGATAATGTCATCTTCTTCCATCATATTGTATCTGTGTGCTTCGGTCAGCTCCTGGTCAGCTCGCTTTGTTGCCGCCTGTTTTGGTAGCAGACACAATCAATGGACCCATACAGCTTTACAAAGCTGTCCTCGCTTTGCCTGTTAAAAATTTATTTAACTGACAAGATAAATACGCCTATTATACGTTTCCTAGTTGTGTCAAAAGGCTTTGCGGTCCGGATGGAAGCCTCAAAATGAGGAAAGAAAGAATGATGCGGTGCAATGGACTATCACTGTGAAGTCTACTGGAAACAAGAATAGCCGAATCACGTCATGTTGGTGTGCATTGCAGATGGAACCAAACTCCCCCCCGTATGTGATGTGAAGACAGTACCGAAAGAGGCAATGCCAGCTGGCATTATCATATGTGCCCAGGAAAAGGGCTGGATGGATACAAACCTTATAGTGGACAGTCTCAAGGTTGTGTGGGGCAGATGTCGTGAGGGACTCAGAAAGAAAAGGAACATGCTGGTTTTGGATGCATTCTCTGGGCACTTGACTGAGCCAGTCAAAACTCAAGTACAGGTGATGAATAGCTGAATAGTGATCATACCGGTGGGGATGACAATCCAGTGACAGGTCTTGGATGTGGTTGTCAACAACCCATTCGAGGAGAATCTGCGCAAGAGTGGCTCCTGTCTGGTAATCACTCACGCCATCCGGAAAAATTAAGAAGCCTTACGTGTGTACATCTGCTCTGTGAATGGATACTCCAAGCAGAGGGTGCAGTTTCTGCTGAGAGCATTATCATCAAATTCAAGAAATGCTGCATATCAAATGACTAGGATGGCAGTGAGGATGACTTTCAATGGGAGGAGCCATTGGAAGCAGAGCATGAGAGTGACGATAGTGAGAGTGAACACAGTGAGGCAGAAGACCTCTGCGAGGGATTGTTTACACGACAGATCTGAGATTGGGCCAGTTTGCACTACTTGTTTAACTACTTTTTTAATGCTGTCATTGACATTTTGATATGGCTATAGGTGTATTTTTTCACAGAGATGGACAGCCTCATTGGTATTGGAAATATCAATAGACAGTTTATTTTCATTTTTAATTATGTTTACTGTAAATATCAGAAGTTGTTTGTTTACAAATTATTACCTGTTGGTTATTTTATTAAGTGGTAATTTAAATGGTACCATTTCATTTAAAAATTTATTGATTAAAAGATATTCAAAACAACAATCTACCTTCTCTTTTATCTATTTAATCTATTTTATTCGGTGTGTTTGCACTGAACATCCAAGAGACCATAAGGATCATTTCCAACATGTATTTGAGTAAATAGCTGTTGTTAAATGTTTTACAGTAATGAAATTTATAAAAAAAATATTTTTTACCTAAACGAAGAATCTTTACTTTTAAAAAATGTATATCTTTACTAGTATAAGTTATTGCAACCAAATGTTTATTCTGCCTAGGTAGGGTAGGCAATTTGTTTCAAAAACACTTGTATTTGTTGAAACTGTCTTTATATACCAATACATATGAAAAAGTTAGATGCTCTGAAAAAGAGATTTTAAAAATGTAGTGTCTGTAGTCCTCACAGGGCTGCAATAAATTCAGACAGTCACTTCCGTTCGGACTGAATGGAAATTACACTCAACCTCGCTACCATGGCTACCAGCCCTGCTGCTACAGGACCACGACTACATGCGCGCACATGGTTACTCAGAACCAACGATGACACAAAGCTAGGAGAGGTCAGACTGGACCCGATATCAGCGTGGTTTTTAACGATGCCAACAACTGGGGACCAGAAGCGACTGAAAGGGACCCCTTGCTTTATTTCTGCTGACAGGTAATCTGCCTTTTTTCGTTTTGATCGTAATTTGTTACTTTCATGAAGTATGAATCGCTAGCCAATGTAGGGACCTACTTAACATACAGCTAACGGTAGCTGACAGTGTAGGTGTATGCTGGTGTAGTAAGACAGAGTAGAGATGATGAATTATCAGTAGCAGCAGGTGAGTTGTAAAACAACAGCGCAGTTGTCTTGGAGAAGTTAGCCAATGCTAACATTAGGTAAGACAATGTAGGTGTAGACTGCTCTGCTTATACCTAGTGTTACCTTGTATCTATTCACTAGCAAGGACCAGGCCACAACAGTGTGTGATTTAGAGGTACATGCAAATATGGAATGCATGGATTATGGAGGATGGATTAATGCATATAGAGGGGAAGGGTGATGGTGGAAGAAGGATGTCGTCTGATAGGCTGGTCTGAGAGGGTGTACAGAAGACAGGAAGGGAGACTCATTGGGGGGTTTGAGCTTATTTCAAGCCCCCAAAAGAGTCAGATTAAGGTGGGGTTCAAGTTCCTTGAGCCTGGGTTATAGCGGAGGAACAGACATGGACTGAAAGAGCGTTTGTGCTGAAATGCGGCTGGGCATGAGGTCCTGAGAGGAGAATGACTGATGTAAATGCTCCGTATTTGTATAGCGCCTTTCTAGTCTTTTCGACCACTTACTCATACACTGGCGGAATAGCCGCCAGGGGTAATTCGGGGTTCAGTAACTTGCCCAAGGACACTTCGACACGCAAACAGGGGGAGCCAGGGATTGAACCGCCGACCTTCCGATTAACGGCCAACCTGCTCTACCTCCTGAGCCACAGCCGCCCCACTGATGAAAGGTAACGTTATGCTTTGAAGCGATTTGGGCAGTTAGGTATGTTGAGAGCTTTGTAGCTTTGGCAATATTGTTGTTATAAGTTCATGCCAATAAAGCTGATTGAATTGAATTAAATTGAGAGAAGCTTGGGCAGATGCTGTAGAGGATGGTTTGTTGTGACACGTCAGAGAGGTTTCTTGAAACGGCAAGACTGGTATGGGATGAAGATATGATTCTGTGGCCCAGTGTCTGAAACTGAATAAGAGACGAGACGATGGTTTGCTAATGGTGTTGTGGTGGCAGGAGTGTGAGCCGCCCTGAGGATGAACCGATGTATAGCGATATCGTGAGTCTGCAAAGGAGTGAGGTTCTGACAGAGGAACAGGATCAACCTTGTGGAATCTCTACGACTGCAGTGTTATCTGGGTGGATGAGTGTGGATTTTGCAGCCTTCTAGTGGGCAATTTAAAAAAAACAGTGCAGTTCTCATACACAGAAGGCTGCCTGGTTTGCTCTAATTGACAAAGTATAATGCACAAATTCACCTCTTGATCTTTCTCTATCATGGTTCTATAAAGCCCCGTGGAGCCACAACCAAATTCAAACCATGTAAAAACCACAGAAATATGTTGTCAATATGCAATCACCACTACTGCAGCTAAATCTGTCTATTTTCATAATCTTTACAGAGTATACAACCAGACCAGCATATCTATATAATTATAATTACTATCTTTATATCTCTAAAGTGCTCATTCATACAGTAGCTTTATGTTGCTATCTATGAGTAATATCTATATATTAACATCAGATTTGCGGGAATATATTGAAGTAATAAGATTGACGCACTAGATGAATAAAACTCTTATTAAAATTTAACAAATTTAATAATAATCTCAAACACTGCAGGTTGTTCACCAGTCAGGAGCTGTGAAACAACAGCACGGCTCTGTTGGTAAATAAAAAGTAAAAGTTAGGTTGTGTTCTCTGGTGGACCGGATCACACCACAGGGCTAACGCTAACGTTGCAATGTGGCTGTGTTAATGTTTTAATGACCGGGTCCGTTTGTTTTGGAGAGGAGACGACCTAAGGGGTAATTCGGTTCCCGGTAGAACCCTGTCTGGGCTCTGAAGTGGAGCAGACACAGAACAACTCTCATCAGCTGTTAGCTGTAAACACTAGCAGGACTAAAGTTAACATACGGCTGTTAAAACCATGACACAACATAACTGCGCTGTAATAACGTTATGCTTTATTAAATGTCACAAAATTATCAAAATAGATATATAATGTCAGTCCAGTGACTGTTACCTGACAACCGACCTGCCTCTCATTCTCTGGCGCTGGCAGTAACTCAGCCTGCCAAATGAACGAAAGACAGAGGAGTGTGAGCAGTGAACGAGTCGTTCATTCCTGCTCCACAGTAGCCGAGATGTCACATGACAAATGAACGACTCAAACCTAGAGACCCACAGTTATCCTGAAGTCCTGAACTAATCAATACTGTTTCCTCTGCTGACGGAACCCAGGCAGCTGCCGTGTGACGACTGAACGTAAGAGTCCAAGACTATTCACGCATGCGTGAAAATGAATGAATTACTGTGACTACCCGTTCGTCCTGAGTCACATACAAGATTAGGTCAAATGAACGAAACGTTCTTTGAACGATGCAACACTAATGGTGAACGCTGGGGTGTTTCGTGAGGAAAAAGGGGGCGTGAGTGGGCTAGTGGTGCGCTGACTATGCATGCTGAGGGACTCTGATGACCTGCAAGAGAGGGATGTACGAGCTGAATAGATGCGACCGTAGAATTAAAAGATTTGAGAGCGCTCCAGTATGTACCCGGGTTAAATTGCTGGCTACGGCCAGCTGCCTGATTAGCAAAATGCATGTGAAGGCTGTAACTTCTCTTTGTTCTTCTCTAAGATTGTTGCGAATAAGCTTTATGCCTGGGATGACCAGCGGCTGATGGCCTGAATGGCTTGATCAGAGATGCCAAGTCTGGCCACTGTGACGCTGTGCCGATGCTGCAAGATGGCTTGAATAATGTTCAGGGATATGCCTAAGATGCAGATGATTCTGTTTCATGTTTATGGAACCAGAATCGAGTGACCATTTCCTGTTTCTATAAGAAAAGTAGGGATTGTGATGATGCCTTGTGGCGTACCTGGAGCCGATGCATTTGATTTGTGGCTTGTAGGAGATGAGTTGTGGCGGAAGGAGACTCCTAGCTGATCCATTTACTTCTTCGAAGTGTGAATATAAGAGAGATGGAGGCACTAGCGGATTGGCTGCCTGGAGGGTCAGGATTCACTGGTGGCCTGAGGGCTTTTTGGCCTGCCGTTAATTATCCACTTTACCAGCAATAGTGATAATATAGCAATTAATTAATTAATCTAGCACATAGGACGAGCCAGTGGCCATTAGCGTTTGTGTGTGTGTGTGTGTGTGTATAAGCCTTTTCAGACGAGGAGCAGCCCCCCTCCTGTGTAGCTAGCTACGTGTTATGATTCACGTGGTGTCATTGTGCTCATTAGCAAAGACGGCAAAACACCGCTGTAACCATGGCAACGGCTTCTGTGTGCTACTAAATCCAGATGAACGGGGTAGCGAAGATTGCCTAGTTAGATACCCGTTACATCGAGGAATGGGGTTTGACCACAAACTAGCGGTTTGGTGGTTTGCGTGAACGGGGTGGTCTGGGATGGAATGAAATGCCCGGCCTGAATTATTGTGGCAGTCCACCCCTGGTCGGAGGTGCGGACGGTGATGTCGGATAGACAGGGATGGTTGGACGGATTATAGGCAGATGACATGTGGTAAATACTGTCACTTCAAGAAAAGGCCGGCAGGAACATGGATCTTGAGTAAAGTTGCTGGGACATGTATCAACGTATGGAAGGATGCAGAGGCTGAGAAAGTCTGAAGTGAATGGTAAGCGTCTGGCTGTAAAGCCGGTTGCTGTTTCCGCGAGCCTTGACTAACATGAGACATGGGAATGAAAGGTAGATTGGAGACCGGTGACTAGCTGGATGAAGAAGTAATACCTGCTAAGTGGGTCTGATGGTAGAGAACAAGATTAATTAAATGATTTTTGTTATTTATTTATTTTAATACTTATTAACATTATTATCATTATCATTATTAATATATATTATTAATTTATTTGGGATGTGCGTAGGGTATTGACGGCTGATATATGGCGTGATATGCCTCGAAGCAATTCCAGCCAGTAAGTGGGCTGAGAGAGTGCTTGGGGCGAAGCTATAGAGAAAGGTTGCTTGTGAGGTGTTGGAGAGGTTCTCGACTGTGAAGTTAGTTGACTGTGTGGCTGAGAACGGTGGGACAGGTATGGGATGAGAATCCGATTCGAGAGCGAAATGCCTGAATTTTGTAGAGAATGTGCAGACGTATCGCGAGAGAGACAGGTGAAGGTCAAGGATTGATAGAACTTGCTGGGTGGCTGGTGCTGCTGGGGCCAGAGAAACTGCTATGGAAGGAGTAAGTTTTTGAGACAAAGAGCAAAAAACATTTGGGTGTTGGGGAAGGGAGGTGGTAGGGATGGGGGTGGGGGGTTGGGGTAAGGACAGACCAGGTGGAAACGCATATAGAGGCCCATTGAGTTGTGAGCGGGTCTTGAATTGCTGCGTTGGCTGCTTGGAAAGAGAGGAGCAGAAGCCATATTGCTATAAACGGCTGAAGGAAGGGTAGAGGAAGGGATGATGGGATGAAAGGAGGTGAGTGCAGCCTGCGAACACAGGGATGAAAAGAAGGCAGAGATTGCCTGAGACGTGGCAAACACAGAGGGAGCAGGCATATGGGGAAATACAACCTGTTCCCCACCAGGGGGAGCTGGAAATGCGAGCTGTGGCCGCCGAGGCGCTGTGACGTCATGCGCCCCCGGTGGAGAACCGGAAGCGCACAAGGCTTGGTGTTTGTTGTTGGCTGAGTATTGCTGGAGGCTATGTTGCGGTTGGATGGAACACCTTTCCCTCTGAGGAATTGTTGGAGACGGGCGACGTTCGAGTCTCTAATGTCGGGCTCCATTTGTGGAGGAAGAGACGGCCGCTGAGAGCCTGAGAGCTGCAGGGAGTCGAGGATATCTCATTGGAGAACTGGAGATCCTGGGGAGCGACACCCTCGAATCGCAAGCTGATCCCCTGATACACTTGATTGATGTCTGCTTCAAACTTAACGTTACCCTGTTTCGAATGGATCGTTGTCTGAATCAGGTGAGTTGTTATTTGGATCTCTGGATCCATGATTGCGATCGTGCTGTTAAGCATGTGCTGTTGAGCATGGATCGTTGTCTGACTTGCATTGAGCAATCTGAAACAAGCGGGGCAGGCTGAGCCGAGCGCTATATGTAGCCTTGACAGGTGATTGGAGGTGTGGTTGAGGCGTGGCCCCGCTCCCGAACCTAAGTTAACAAATTAACTTCATATGTATTTCTGGAATAAGCTACTTATATAGTTTGACATTGTACATAGCAAAACCTACTGTGCAACAACACTGTAATACCATAATAACTAAAATTACTGTATGTTTTATTTCTACTGTGCCCTCAGGTCACCTGCAGATTTGGAGGCTTCCAATGCCCTGTACTTCTCACCAGTGTACACTGATCAGACCTTGCTGGCTGGACTGGGTTACAACCACCATGTCCACAGACCACCCAAGAGACAAGCCGATGCACAGTTCAGTATGTTGCATTTTTAGCACTCGTGTATTTCACTCAATACATGTATAAGTGATGAGTCACAAAATATTAAACAGTATGAGGAATACAGATAGATGGTGTTGATTTATTGTTTGTCACTAAGCTGATACTCCTTTCTGTATTACCAAATATGGCAAGATCTACAACAAAAACTCCAGGAAGTGGAGCTTGTACTCGTGTGGAGAAGGACTACAGTTGCATCACAGACCTTGTTAGAATAATCTTTATTAAAGAATGGCCGAATCACTGGAGTCTTTTTCAATGAAGGTTTTACTTGCAGCTTTACATGCACTACAGTGAGTACAGAATTCACTGACGAGAAACAGTCTGCTTTTAAACAGTTGGTTACATCCATTGTTTTCCATGTCACTTGAAAACAGTAACTGTAATCTGCATTACACCATGTCTCTCACCCGTAGACGTTTCCTAGCTCTGTCTTTGCACCAGTTCCTGTTTTATAAGTTCACTGAGAGTGTATAAGTTCACTGAAAATGTTATCCGCTTTCCTTTTCTATTTTTAGACGAGCTTGCAACAGTTTAAAATACTTAAGCATAGCACAGTTTTCTAACAGACCTCCTCCCCGTCAACATGGCGTTCAGGCGATACGATACAATGCTACATGTAAAGTCTGAACTGCCTTCATAATCGGTCAAGATACCTCTGAACACACCTTGTCTTTCATCCTGTAAATACTTATTTTTAATAATGATGATGTTTATAAGTTATCTAGTTGTTATATAGTAGTAGTTTTAGTAGTATAACAATAAAGAATAAACAACTGTTATGCCACATTTGGTTGTCATTATTTGAGACATAAGAAATAAATGTGGTTGCTTGATTGTTTATTCTGAAAGTGTAAAGAAAAGGCATTTAGCATTTTCAATGTTTTATTTAAAAAAATTATGAAAATATTATCCAATATCCCAATATAGTTTTTATTTTCTATACCCTCCTGGGAATAAAACGTCCACACAGTGGATGAAATTATTTGTATATCTGTTAGTGACATTATATCTTACACCCTGCTAGGATAAAACTTCCTGTCCTAGTGGATAAGAAGAATGGTCACATTTCTTCCAGACAGCAACTCAGTATCAGGACTCTGTGACTAATTGCTCCATATTTCCACACTACAAACTGTCTGTATACTGCGTGTCTGTTACTCTGTCCTGGGTCTGGAAGATCAGACATGTGTGGTGCATGGAAACACAGTAGTCTGGATGTTGTCCACAGTCCTTCAGTTCTGGCCTGTAAAGGAATATATAATTGTTAGAACAGGGCTTTCTTGTCCTCTAACTGGACTTCTGTGTCCACCATGGACACAAACTGTTTCAGACTTCATATTCATATGCCCAAATTGGACATTTACACTTAGGGGTGTACTCACTTTTTTTGCCAGCCATTTAGACATTAATGGCTGTGTGATGTGTTATTTTGAGGGGACAGCAAATTTAAACTGGACACTCACTACTTTACATTGTGGCAAAGTGTCATTTCTTCAGTGTTGTCACATAAAAAGATATGATCAAATATTTACAAAAATGTGAGGGATGTACTCACTTTTGTGAGATACTATATATATATATATATTAGGGCTGGGCACGTTATCGCATTAACACATTAATAAATTTAAAATCAACAATTATGTTATCGCACAAAAGGAGGTTTTGGCAGAGTACACTGTCATCTTTTTTCCATATTTTTCCACCCGCGATCCGTTATCACGGCAGCAGGTGAGCTTGTTAATGACGCAGCCTATTAAACAACTCAAACAACCAAAACCAACATCTGCATCCTGTGTGTTTAATGCCACTGTGACTTGTAACGTCATTCCAAGTTTTTAACCGAGTGAAGTCTGTGCGAGTGAACACATGCTCATAAACCACGTTATTGCACTTTGTGTATATGGCAGTACATTTAACTTAAAAGTGCACAACAACACTACTTTAAAATTCATTATTCAATTTTGCGCGTAACAATGCGATCAATCCCAAGAAAAGCATGCGATTAATGGCGATTAAAAAATTTTATCGTTTCCCAGCACTAATATATTTATATGTGTGTGTGTGTACTGTGACATACTGAATATATACATATACACATGTATATATACATACATATGTGTGTGTGTCTGTATGTAATTATGGTTGCAAAAATGTGAAAACTAGTGGAGAAACTAATCTCTAAAAATTAAAAAGATTGTTCGTTTGCATAGGTTATTTAAATTAATAGAAGCTGCAAATTATCCTTATGGTCTCTTAGATGTTCAGGACAAATCTAAAAATAAGCAACTGGTGAGCCTTGGCATGCACATAGAAACAATCACAAAAGTGATGATATTTAGCTCATAGGTCCAAATTTGGAGTATTTGGAGTAGTGCTACAGGATATTACAAAGTCCCATTGATTTTAACAGACGTTTCACTTGAATGCTTTCAGGAAAATCCATTACATGAACTCTGCAGGCTTTGCAAAGTCGTATTAAACTTTGAATCATACAAATACATACAGGGGTCCCATAAGTACAATATAGGACTGGAAATGCTGTATAATAGGTTGTCTCCTTTAACAATTTTCCTGTCAAGTTTACATCTGTCACTTTCAGCTAACTATTTGTCATGTCAATGCAGTTTTATCAGTGCTGAACTATTTAACTAACTAAATTAACTGTTTTCATGATTTTTCATGTCATGAGATTCCATTATACATTGAACTATTCAGTAGTTTTCTCACTGTTCCACCTGTCATTGGGCAAGGTTTTTACTCCTACAGAACGTATTTTACAGAGAAAATAAATTCTTGACAGAGAGATTCACTGAGAGCAACCTCTCATTTGCAGGAAGGCCATGATCAAAATCATACCTGGAAGCTACCCAGTATACAGTAAGTGCAGCCTGGTCTGCTGGGCCCAGTTGTTCAAAAGTAATCTGATCAGATTGGATCAAATCTTGAAAATGGGTTGTGCAAAAGCAAAAAATGATTCTGTAATTGGATCAGATAACCTAATCCAATCCTGTACACTGTACATTAATTACAAAGGCACAGAGGTGAACCATTCAAAAATAGTTTGTAAAAGTTGCATCCCTTATTGCAGTCCCTCATTCTCAGATCAGCCTCCTAAAAGTTAAAAGTTGCTCTTTGAATGATCTTTAACTATTGGACTAACTAACACATGCTCAACATATCCAGTGTATCTGTGAATAATGTTTTATATAACAATTTGTTTTTTCTTGGATTTGTTGTGGGTCAGGTCTGACTGTTGACTGATGGAAGGAAATGTTTGTGATGTTTTATTGTGCATTTTCTCTTCAAATAAAAGTTACCACGCAGGCTGTTCTACCTGTTGTTCCCTATACAGCAAACAGCCTACGTTGTGATATGTGGTCCCATTTAGAGTTGTGGAAATCCAGATTTGGCAATCCTGAAAAGTTTGTATCTGGATCAGGGTGATCAAATCGAATGTTGCTTTGAAAACCAGCAAAGAAGTAGCAAGGGTTACGTGATCTGGGATAGCAAAACATGGGATTTCTTGAACAACTGGGCCCTGGCCACTGTAGTTATGGTTATGGACCTTGCTCAAGGGCACCTCAGTGGTGTTAGATGAGGGAGGGCAAGTGCTGTTTATTTTACTTGACACACCCAGATTTATCCTGCTGTTCCGGGGATTGAACTGACTGGCAGGGAAACTCAGCTATTTAACCTCAGTGGGGTCGTATGCCAGGGTCATCGATATTGCTGGTTCGTTAGTGTTCCTGGTAGGTAGTTTCCCTGCCAGTCAGTCAGAACTGAAGAAGTCCTTTGGATGAGGGACAAAACATCTTCCAGTATCTTCAACCAAGTCCAGTTGCCCTTGACTTTAACCTTCGTAGGGGTTGTACCAGAACAGGTTTACTTTTCAAAAAATCTGTTGTTGAATGCTCGTTTTAGCTGTGGAGTGATACATCTTGCCTCTACATAATCTTTTTTGGGAGTTGCATATGCGCTACTACTACTACTACTAGCCAATCAGAAGCAGAGAAGGGCGGGTCAGTGGGAATAAACACGGCTTTGGTTCAGCTGTACATGTTCCTTTTACCAGCTTAGCAACATGGACTGGAGCAAGAGTTTCAGAGTGGTAACAAAAGTATCTTTCTTCCATAAAGTTTTAACTGAGCTCTGTCTCTACATCACAGTAACAACTTTATGTCCATTGACTGCCTGGAGGGTAGCTAGTGTTTGGAAGGGAGAGGTGTGTGCTGCAGCTCAGTGTTTTTCCACTGGTGTTTTTGAGCCGCTTGGTGAGCGTTTTATGACGCGCATTTTGCTTTCATCCCTGTGTCGTCACAACCCGTGACACTTTGTAGATAATTGGCAGACTTTCTGTGAACGACCTAGGGTGCTTCTCAAGTCTCTTAATTGCATCCATGTTTCCCTCACTTGCGTCTTTTCATGGAGAGACGCAAGGAAACCAAGCCAGGACAGAAGGAACCGGGAATATGTTTTTAGAGACAAGAGACGTCCTTTCCCCTGAAGCTTCATGTGAAGCCGCTGATCACAGCTGGATCAGCTGTCAGTCGGTTCTAACAGCTGTAGAGACATTTGATGGAGTTTGTGTCTACATACACTGTGTTGGTACTAATAAAGTCTCACAGTCATCAGTGTAGCTCAGCATGATTCCCTGTTGGAACATGTTTAACAAACACCTGCACTGAAAAATTATAGGTTACTGTATGTCCTGCTCAGATGCACAGGATCATTTCTACTGGCACAATGCTTATATTATCTGCATTTATATTTATGGATTCTGATTGAATTCGTTATTGAATAACCCAGAATATGATCATGGTGTCTTCGGAATTATTAGGCTAATGTTTCAGGGAAATTGAAATGATGTAACTCGTATCAAAGTCGATACTCAGTTTTAAGCTTTCTGTTTATTTCTTCTTCTAATATCCTTTAACACTACTGCACATCACTTGTCGCCGATCAATCAATGCGTTCCATCATATCAATCCAACAACAGCAGCGCTTTCATTCATACTTTCATTGGCTGATTTTACTCACGGAGCCGCCAGCTGCTTTCATCAGATGCAGTGGGTGAGATGGCTGGATGCGCGGGTTTATTTTCCTTTGCTTTCTTCATTAGAGATTTTAGTGCAGTTTAGTGAATTAGTGACTTATGCTTTTACTATGTTTTATTGTTTTCTATTTGGACTAAACACAGCAATGATCAGCCTCACGTGTGACTGAATAGAAATGACGATAAATTATATAAAACGTGTTCCTTGCTGACAGACTCTCCGAATCTCTCTGACATTAATTGTCTCCATAATAAAAGTTGATGGGAGAAATAAAAGAAAAAGTAAATCTTTCTAATAAATGAAGAAAGTTGTGTGTGGGGCTTTTGTTGTTCAGACCTACAATGAACAATATTTTAACTAGACAGTAAATCATAAAACAAATCTAATATAAGACTTTGAAGTGAGAAACTAAGTTTAATGTTATCTGTTGTGATGTATCAGATCAGTCCCATCAGTTGCAGTGTCCAATCAATATAACGGCTACCCAATAAGGGGGCGTGTCGGTGAGTGAAAGACTTTCCCGAAGGATGCACTGGTGTATCCTTACTCATAGCTCCTCAGATATTGCTCGATCCATAAGAACTTTGGGATGGTCTGCAAGATGGCGGAACAACTTCCAGTTCAAGCGAGGAGCGAGGAAACGCCAAACAAGAGACATGAGAAGCTCCCTTAGTCCGATTAGGAGAGACAGCATTCATCCCACTTGGGATGGAGCAGCTCTCATATCTACAAATATGGCCAAGTTTATTAGTGGGCCAAATCCATGACGATCCAGAATTTTAATTGAATTGAACATTGTGAAGTCAACCACAGTGCGAAGAGAATCTGAGTGACCATACATGGCTATGTGTTTGTGTGATGTTCTGAATGTATGTTTGTGTATGATCTTTAACTGTTAAGATGGAATTGTGGGATATCAATATATTGGTTAGAGATCATAGAACCAACATGCTGGAGGAATTAGATATCTCATCTGGCCAAAAGCAGAGGTGGAATGTAACGATTACTCACGTTACTGTAATTGAGTAGTGGGGTTTTTTTTGTGTACTTGTACTTTTTAAGGGAGTTTTTTAAATCGGTAATTTTACTTTTACTTAAGTATCCATCCATCATCAACCGCTTAGCCTGCGTTAATGGTCGCAGGCTTTTACTTAAGTATGTTTTCTTTATAGTATAAGTATAAATTTTATTATATATAAATTTTAAATACACAACAAGACAACCATCATTTTCAACAGTTTTCTGACAGCTGGCCAGTTTGAAATATTGCAGTGAGTAATGCAACAGTCAGGAGCAGCAGACACAGTGAGCTGTTGGATAAAGAGCTGCACACCTCCACCTTCTTGGCCAGGTGACCAACTCCTTTCACTTTTGCTGTTTGCAGACTCATGTTGTGTGCAGCATGAAGTCAGAACTTGACTGCTTACATAATTATGGAAAATACAAATAACTGCCCGACAATAGTTTGTTTAGCTGCCCCAGACTTCTGTGCCCTGTGGTATTAAAAGGCATCTGCTGTTACCTCCAGTAACTACAGGTATCTCATGCCCATAATGGCGCAGCTGCATAACAGCGTCAAACATTATATTTACAATTACAGATTTTAACTACCACACCTTATTGAACTGCCTCCTTGGCTTCGGTCTGAGAGCATTTTCTAGTTAAGAATGCCTATGTAGATTTATCAATAAGGATTTAGGCCTGCCATGTTTTTTAGGAGACCATTTACACTATTATAAGCTAATAAAAACATTCATTTTGCAAAAGTTGAAAATATTAAACAGTAATTTGGCAATTATTTTTGAATGTCCTTCCCCCACAGCGTCTGCTTAGAAAAATTCATGCCCTTGAACAAATATAGTTGAGGACCCCTGATGTAGAAGGAAGTAAAAATAAGGATTAGACATATACTTATTCATACACTGTCCAGTGTTTACCGTTTTCCCAGTCCAGTGTGGCCTGCCAGTCAGTTCTGCCACAGTTAAAACTTCTCATTATAACATTAAATACCATTGTTTTTCTGTCAAACAAACTAAAAGCACCATATGACTTTGTTTCCTTATCAAATTTTATAAATAAGTCTAACAAGTATAAAATATTAAATCAATATATATATATATATATATATATGGTATTTTAGGAGGATAAAAAAGTTTCATAAAATTTTAAATGAGCTACTTTTTACTTTTACTTGAGTAGAGTTTTATACCAGTAACTTAACTTGTACGTAAGTAAAAGTTCATCAAAGTAATTGTACTTTTACTTAGTAGAATCTGGAGGAGGTGACTAGGGAGAAGCATGTCTGGGCTACCTCGCCTTGTCTGCTGCCACCCTTACCCAGACCTGGAATAAATGCTTAAAATGGACAAATGGCAATTTGATTAGCCTTTATTGCGGCTGCCCTTGTTTTTTAACAGTTTACTGAGTTTCAAGGCTTCCATACCAAACACTTCTTTTGACTAATTAACTTTGACTTTGTATGACCCTTCAAGACTGATCTGCTCTATTTTTTCTTGTGTTGAGATAGTAAGAATTTCTTGGAAATTCTTCTGTGAAGCTGTATGGTAGAGCACTGGAGTTATTATTTCATCATGGGAGAAAAAAAATCAGCTATCATATAAGAATGATTTATACAGTCATGTTCAGTAAAATAATAAATTGCTAGTCTTTGTGACCACTCAAAGTGATATTCACTATGTCACATTCCCCCATTCACACATTGATGGCAGAGGCTATTGTGCCAAGTGTGCATCAGAACGGAAATTACATTCATACACATGCATACAGTGATGGAACAGTATCTTGCTCGAGGACACTTCGACGTGAAGACTGGGTATCGGACCACCGACTTTCCGGTTAGTGGACGAAAACTCTGAGTAGTGGACCCCCTGAGTCACAGCTGCCCCTTAATTGAAAAGTCAGTGATCTTTATGCCATCAAAATGAATGCTGTCTCTTCTTCTGTATTTTTCTGTCACAGACTGACGGGGCATAGGTCATCTTGCTGGCCTGGTCTACTGACCCAGGGCCACTGTATGTGTTCACAGTAGATAAAAGATCCTTTTCACAGGATTGTCCTGTTGCTTCAGGAAACTTTTAACTTTGATGCAACAGTATTAGTGTGTGTCTGACGTTGCTTTCTCTCCTCGTCAGTTTAGACTGTGACCTCTGCCTCACCTGCATTCCTTTCGGTGTGTGAGATGGTGGTGAATGGAAATAAAAATGAAGGACTAGAAACGATTCATAAATGATAGCTGCTATTTTTAGCTTTACAGAGGGACTGCAGTTCAGACAGCTGAGGAGGAACTCCCTTTATGGCTAATGGAATCTTCTGTTCAGCTGGAAGAACACACAGAGTGGCAAACAGTATGCATGTACTCAGGTTATAGGAGGCTGTTGTTTGAGAGTCAAAATTAAATTACCACATCTGAAAATGAATCATACGCAATGAATGAATGAACAAAAAGGAAAATGCAACAACCATGTTCAAAGTGTGTGTCAATTATGGAACCAAAGAAAGGCTATAATTAATTGAAATTTAGGAGCAAATAAATACCTAGTGGTGACTACTTTTGAATCCTAAATGGAATAGTTCAACATTTTGGTGTAAAATTAATATACCTAAATATGGAGCTGAGCCAGCAGGCGACAAGCTGAGCTTGAAATGAAAAGTAAAACAAAATATCTAACACGGATGTGGGGATGCTTCTGGTGCAGGTGCCCCTCTCAGGGCAGCTCCCCTGGCAGAACAGGAAATGCACTCAAACAATGCAAAATAAAGTTGTGTAGACACTTCGGTGGAAGTGATTTTGTCATGGATTTCTATTTTTCTTAATGCGTCAACATTAAAAAGAACTACTAATTCTTTAAATGTACAACTCTGTTTCCAAAAAAGTGTAAAATGTAAATAAACAAAATGTGATGATGTGCAAAACATTGAAACCCAATATTTAATTGAAAATAGCTAAGACAAACTAACTAAGACAACTTATCAAATGTTGAAACTGAAAATCTACATTTACTCATTTGGCAGACGCCTTTATTCAAAGCGACTTACATTTGAGGAACAACTTACAAACATTAACAAAGTATCAATACAGCAAGAGATCTACAAGTGTTAGGATTTGTTATTTGCTGTTTTTCCTTTGTTTATTCCATCGATCTTGGTTTTGTGAAGCCATGTTTATTCTTTTGGTTATGTTAGTTCTCTTAGTGGCTCAGGCTGTGGCTCAGGAGGTAGAGCGGGTTGTCTGTTAATCGGAAGGTTGGCAGTTCAATCCCTGGCTCCCCCTGGTTGCGTGTCGAAGTGTCCTTGGGCAAGATTCGTTTGAGCACTTAGGCTCAGTGTATGAATGTGTGTGACTGGTGAATGCAGATGTAGTGTAAAAGCGCTTTGAGTGGTCGAAAAGACTAGAAAGGCGCTATACAAGTACGGAGCATTTACATTTAGTATGTGTCTTGCCTTGCATCTTAGTTTTCAGTCCTGTATTTTGGTTTTGTGTCTTAGTTTATATCTTTGTATTTATTCCTTGTTCAATGTTTGTACTATGTTGGTCTTGTCTGCTTTGTGTTCTGTTTATTCTAGTGTTAGTGATTGTATGTTATTTGCATGAAACCGTTTTCACCAATGAGTGATGAGGCAAGTACATTATGCAACATATAAAGTATTAAACATTAGCGCCTTAATTTTGATTTGGGAGGCCATGGGTAGCCATTGGAGGTCACTGAGTAAAGGAGTGACATGAGTCCTTTTGGGCTGATCAAAAACCAGATGCGATGCTGCATTCTGAACCATTTAAATGGTTTCACCGCACAAGCTGGAAGACCCACTAGGAGGGCATTGCAATAGTCGAGGCGAGAAATAACCATGGCCTGTACCAAAAGCTACAATTTAACCATCAGTCCTACCATCAGTAGGAGTGATGGTTACATTCACCCCATTCACACACATTCATACACTGAGGCACAGCCATCAAACCTACAGTAAAACATGCTCAGGTCTTCTGCCAGTTGATGGTCCTTCACGGGCATGGTTTCCTGTAGCTGGTGGTCCTGCAGGCTTCTCCACACTGACAGTGTTGACTAAAAAACAGCTTACTTTGATTTAGTTAGTTTACTTTGATCTCTTTTTTTCTGGCCTGGTTGTGCAGGATTCTATTCCCTCTTCTGTAGACCTCCTTGGCCTGATGAAGCTGAAGCAGTTTAGTGGAAACCTATGCTTGTTGGATGTGAATGCTTGCAGCATTCCAACTATATTATTGCTAACCTTCATTATTAGTGTGAATGCTGTGAAGCAGCACACTATTGTTATTCAAATCTATATTATTTTGAATTCTTCTTCCGTACGTTTTTTTGAGTGCTAACTACTTCTGCATACTTTGTGCTACAAAAACCATTCAACTATTAAAATGTTCAGCTTTTTAAGGACATTTATGCTATTACATAACTTTTATACCTTTTACACTTTTTAAACTATTAAGCTTTTCATGTAATTTTTTAACATGTTAGTCAGTGGAGAAATCTTCAACTCCTCCTTAAACATCTCCAAATTTCAAAGGCTACTACTTCTGCAAACTTTCAGCTACATTCATCAGTTCAACTGTCAATTGTTCAAAAATCTTTAAGCTATTAATGTTGTATTCAACTTTTTGATATCTTCTACAGTTTTTTCACAGTCCCTGTTTTAGTTTTACAAAGATTTCAAGCCGTTTCTGAGTTTATAATGGAAGCGGATGGGACGGAATGTTGGGAGTCAGAGCACGTGACATCATCGTCAGAGTGGAGCCCGCTTAAAATCTCATCTTAAAAAATTCTCTTTAACTCGCTGCCCTGACCACAATTTTAACTCTTCAGGCATCATTTTGTACTAGAAATGTAGATATTTTTGTTGTGATTCCTCACATGTTTAGGATATCCCTCGGACTTTTAGATTTGTCTCTGTGCCCTTCCAAAGGACAAGAGTGACAGAAAATTCTCCATTGGGAGCCAAAGTGGTCCCTTTCTCAACTTTATCCACACAAAAAATATATCAAATCATTCGCAAATGCCTTCTGCCGCTGACGGTCAGGTCATTTTGCCGATACGACCTATAGTTTTGTCTTTAGGGAGGTTTGTTTGAGGCAAAGATTTAGAGAATTTCCTGTATAGGATTGCTGGTTAATAAGCACAGAAGATCAAAGGCAGACACACGGACACACATTCTCTCTCTCACACACACGCACACACACACACTTGATGCTGTGTTCCGATTGGTGGACAGACGTTTATGTCACGATCGTGGTGTGGAGGCAGGTTGGAGGACCCAAACGCAGGACACAGAGTGGAGCAGGTATAGTTCAACAAGGGGTTTTAATAAACAAACAAAAGCGAGCACACTTACAGGTGAGTGGCTGAATAACAGAAATCCAAAATCCAAAAGTACAGGGAGACGAGACGAGACGAGACGAGACGAGACAAGCAAGGCTGGTTACAGGCAGAGAGTACACACACGACAGACTGGGGGGTAACATGAACAATGACCGGACAAGGACAAGACAGAAACACCAGGTATATATACACAGGGACTAACGAGCAGGGCGGGAGCAACACAGGTGACAGACATGAGACTAACGAGGCAGAGAGAGAGAGAGCAGAGGAAAACAGAGAGACTAGACATGACAAGCAGACTATATAACAGATACTGGACACTAGACAGGACAGAACCCAAAACTCAACATACCAAGGCAGATACCAAACTCAAAAGTAAACACAAAGGATGGCCAACCGGCAGAGCGTGACAGTACCCCCCCCCGACGAGCGTCTCCAGACGGTCAACAAAACCCAAAACAGCACAAAATCAAGGCACAAGCCGGCCCAGGGTGGGCGGAGGGAGGACAGGAGGAGGGCAAGTCGAGCCAGGGTGGGCGGAGGGAGGACAGGAGGAGGGCCAGACCAGGAACTCTCAGGAGGGTGGCCAGAGGGCAAGGCAAGGGAGCGACAGAGTTCGGGAGGTCGCACAAGCAGGCCAAGGGGACAAAACAGTCCGGGGGAACCACCCAACAGGCAGATCATGCCCAGGAAACAGGGCAGGTAAGGCGCTTGGCCTAACATGCAGGGCAAGGCAGAGGGGCAGAACAGTTCAGGAGGTCGTCCCGGAGGGCGTCCCAGGAGGCCGTGCAGACCAAAGGGATCACGGAGTTCAGGAGGTCGTCCCGGAGGACGACCCGACAGGCCGAGCAAATCAGGGGGAAAACACAGTTCGGGAGGCCGTCCCGGAGGACGACCCAACAGGACGAGCAAATCAGGGGGAAAACACAGTTCAGGAGGCCGTCCTGGAGGGCGACCCAGGAGGCCGTGCAGACCAAAGAGATCACGGAGTTCAGGAGGTCGTCCCGGGGGATGACCCGACAGGCCGGGCAAATCAGGGGGGCCACAGAGTTCAAGGGGTTGGCAGGACGGCCAACAGTGAGGCAGCAACCCCACTGGGGGCCGAGCAGGAGGCTGACGGCAAGACCTCTCCGGAGGTCGGCACCCAAAGCTTGGGTGCTCTGGAGGCACAGCTGGGCTGAGGACCACCGGCGAGACAGCTGGGCTGAGGACCATGGACCGGACACGAGGAGCTGGAGTCGGTCTGAACACCGACTGAGCAGCTGGGCTGAGGACCATGGACCGGACACGAGGAGCTGGAGTCGGCCTGACCACCGACTGGACAGCTGGGCTGGGGACCATGGACCGGACACGAGGAGCTGGAGTCGGCCTGACCACCGACTGGACAGCTGGGCTGGGGACCATGGACCGGACACGAGGAGCTGGAGTCGGCCTGACCACCGACTGGACAGCTGGGCTGGGGACCATGGACCGGACACGAGGAGCTGGAGTCGGCCTGACCACCGACTGGACAGCTGGGCTGGGAACCATGGACCGGACACGAGGAGCAGGGGTCGGCCGGACCACCGGCGGGGCTGAAGCCGGTCCAACCGCCAACAGAACACGAGGAACAGGCTGGGCCACCAACGGAGCTGGTGTTGGTCGGACCACCGACGGGAGAACAGGAGTCGGCTGGGCCACCGGCGAAGCAGGTGCCGGTCGGACCACCGACGGGGCACGGGGAGCGGGAACCGGTCTGGCCACCGACGGAGACCTTGGAACTGGTGTCAGTCGGACCTTCGATGAGGGACCAGTAACAGGTGTCGGTAGGACGACCGAGTGAGACCTGGGAGCAGGAGTAGGCCAGGGATCAGGCAGGCGGCTAGCAGCGCTAGCAGGCCGGGGATCAGGCAGGTCTGATGTGGAGCTAGCAGCGCTAGCGGGCCGGGAATCAGGCAGGCGGCTAGCCGTTTTAGCAAGCCAGGGTACAGGTTTGTTGCCGACGGGTCGCTGATGGTGACCTCGTCGCCTCCGATGACCACCACGGGAACCCGAAAAGATGGCTAGGCGACTCCCTTCAAAAGACGACTCCAGGGAAAGCCTAGCCTCCAGGCTATCAGGCCATAGCCTAGCTGCCCGTGCTGCCTCTGACTCCCTGGCCTTCATGGTCAGGTAGGCCAGGAGAGTCATAGTCCCTGAGTCCTTGGTAGGTAGGGCAGGCAGGCGGACGGACAGGCTAGGCGGAGGACTAGCGGCGCTAGCCGAGCAGGATACAGGCAGGACAGGCAGAGGGCTAGCGGCGCCAGCCGAACAGATAACAGGCAGGACAGGCGGAGGGCTAGCGGCGCCAGCCGAACAGATAACAGGCAGGACAGGCGGAGGGCTAGCGGCGCCAGCCGAAGAGACAACAGGCAGGACAGGCGGAGGACTAGCGGCGCCAGCCGAACAGGTAACAGGCAGGACAGGCAGAGGGCTAGCGGCGCCAGCCGAACAGATAACAGGCAGAACAGGCGGAGGGCTAGCGGCGCTAGCCGAGCAGGATACAGGCAGGACAGGCGGAGGGCTAGCAGCGCCAGCCGAACAGGTAACAGGCAGGACAGGCAGAGGGCTAGCAGGCCGGGGAGATGACGGCCAGAGGCTAGCGGTCCGGGTGTTAGCCATTTCCAGGCTAACAGACTGAGGAACTGATGAGGACTTGGCTGGGGGATTGGCTGAGGTGTGGAGGAAGTCACAAACCCACCCAGGGAGAGAGTCTGCTGCTCCTGGCTGAGCAGCCAGGCTCTTCCAGGCAAGGGACACGATAGCTGCCTTATGGCTAACATGACTAGCCCCATACCACATATTCCTCAGCACCATAAGCTCCCGGCACAGATCAAGCAGTTCATCGGACATGGTGTCCGCTGGGTCCCTTTGTGGTCCGGTCATTCTGTCACGATCGTGGTGTGGAGGCAGGTTGGAGGACCCAAACGCAGGACACAGAGTGGAGCAGGTATAGTTCAACAAGGGGTTTTAATAAACAAACAAAAGCGAGCACACTTACAGGTGAGTGGCTGAATAACAGAAATCCAAAATCCAAAAGTACAGGGAGACGAGACGAGACGAGACGAGACGAGACGAGACGAGACAAGCAAGGCTGGTTACAGGCAGAGAGTACACACACGACAGACTGGGGGGTAACATGAACAATGACCGGACAAGGACAAGACAGAAACACCAGGTATATATACACAGGGACTAACGAGCAGGGCGGGAGCAACACAGGTGACAGACATGAGACTAACGAGGCAGAGAGAGAGAGAGCAGAGGAAAACAGAGAGACTAGACATGACAAGCAGACTATATAACAGATACTGGACACTAGACAGGACAGAACCCAAAACTCAACATACCAAGGCAGATACCAAACTCAAAAGTAAACACAAAGGATGGCCAACCGGCAGAGCGTGACAGTTTACCTGTTTGTTGAATGAAAGTCATTGTACTGCATCCAGAGTACTGCTTCTGCTACTACTACTACTACTACTACTACTAGTACTATTAGTAATGCAGTAGTTACTACAACAGCTGCTAATACTCCTACCATTATTAATACTTCTTGTACTACTTCCACCACCACTACTGCACTAACTACTACTACCACTACTACTACTACTACCACCTGGTACTACTACTACCACTACTACTACTACTGATACTATTATTACTATTAGTAATGCAGTAGTTACTACAAAAGCTAATACTCCTACGACTAATAATATTTCTTGTACTACTACCACCACTACAACTGCACTTACTAGTACTACTACTACTACTACTACTACCACCTGGTACTACAACTACCACTACTACTATTAGTAATGCAGTAGTTACTACCACAGCTGAGAATACTCCTACCATTATTAATACTTCTTGTACTACTACCACCACCACTACTGCATTAACTACTACTACGACCATCACACTGGTTCTACTACTACTATTAGTACTGTTAGTAATGCAGTAGTGCAGTAGTTACTACAACAGCTTCTAATACTCCTACCACTAATAATACTTCTTGTACTACTACCACCACCACTACTGCACTCACTAGTACTAGTACTACTAGTACTACTACCACCTGGTACAACTACTATTACTAATACTATAAGTACTATTAGTAATGCAGTAGTTACTACCACAGCTGCTAATACTCCTACCATTATTAATACTTCTTGTACTACTTCCACCACCACTACAGCACTACCTACTACTATTACCACTACTATTAGTACTATTAGTAATGCAGTAGTTACTACAACTGCTAATACTCCTATGACTACTAATACGTCTTGTACTACTACCACCACTACAACTGCACTTACTACTACTACTACTACTACTACTACTACCACCTGGTACTACAACTACCACTACTACTATTAGTAATGCAGTAGTTACTACCACAGCTGCTAATACTCCTACCATTATTAATACTTCTTGTACTACTACCACCACCACTACTACTGCATTAACAACTACTACTACTAACACCACCTGGTACTACTACTACTACTACTACTATTAGTACTGTTAGTAATGCAGTAGTGCAGTAGTTACTACAACAGCTTCTAATACTCCTACCACTAATAATACTTATTGTACTACTACCACCACCACTACTGCACTCACTAGTACTAGTACTACTACTACTACCACCACCTGGTACTACTACTACTACTACTACTATTAGTACTATTAGTAATGCAGTAGTTACTACCACAGCTGCTAATACTCCTACCATTATTAATACTTCTTGTGCTACTTCCACCTCCACTACAGCACAAACTACTACTACTACCACTACTATTAGTACTATTAGTACTGCAGAAGTTACTACCACATTCCGTCCCATCCGTTTCCATTATAAACTCAGAAACGGCTTGAAATCTTTGTAAAACTAAAACAGGGACTGTGAAAAAACTATAGAAGATATCAAAAAGTTGAATACAACATTAATAGCTTAAAGATTTTTGAACAATTGACAGTTGAACTGATGAATGTAGCTGAAAGTTTGCAGAAGTAGTAATTTGAAGATGTTTAAGGAGGAGTTGAAGATTTCTCCACTGACTTACATGTTAAAAAAATTACATGAAAAGCTTAATAGTTTAAAAAGTGTAAAAGGTATAAAAGTTATGTAATAGCATAAATGTCCTTAAAAAGCTGAACATTTTAATAGTTGAATGGTTTTTGTAGCACAGAGTATGCAGAAGTAGTTAGCACTCAAAAAACGTACGGAAGAAGAATTCAAAATAATATAGATTTGAATAACAATAGTGTGCTGCTTCACAGCATTCACACTAATAATAAAGGTTAGCAATAGTTGTCTAGTTGTTCTTGTAATTGTCAAGTGTCCCATCGCCCTTTCACGGTCACTCTGTCCCTCTGCTTCACTGTCACACGCCTCCTCCTCTGCCTGGCAGTGACCATGGCTATCCTCTCCTTCTGGCTATACTAACTAAATTGGCCCCAAGGTGTGTCGGACCACCAGGCAAATGCCAGATTACCAGTCCAGCCCTTGACAACACAAAGAGAGCCTGCAGGCTATGCAGAGGTGGTAGTACACTATGTGCTCACCAAGCAAGGTTTCGGTGCAGACAGGGCAGCAGATCTGGAAAAGTCTGTTTGCTCTGTTGAGAAGCATCAGTTTATTGGCCAGACAGCATGTGCCAAATGTACTTATGAGAGTGCAGTTTGAAGTGATTTATACCATAATTTTTAATACAAATAAAACTTTTGGTAGACACAATCTCTGTCTTCTCTCCTGCAATCACAGCTGAGACCCTGGTGAGGCAGGTGAAGAGGACTCGTATCAAAAGAGAGGACTTTCACATCCTGAAGGTCATCGGCCGAGGCACGTTTAGTGAGGTGAGCAGGAATAGTACTTTTGAAAGTATTTGAAATCAGCATGTTCTGACTCAGCATTGATTTAGAGTATTTATTTAGCTGCTTATACAATTTTACTTTCTCTTTTTATAAGCAATGGCATGGTGTTTTAATTAATAAATTGTCACCGGACCTGACTGCACTGGTGCTGCAAAGCAACATTATGTAGTATTTTTATCTTAAAATTTAGCTGAATTTGTTGAATATCCAAGATATTCTTGAAATATTAATCAAAGTATGAATATTCAAAATATTAATTATAATTAATAAATCTGAGGCACCACCCTGGAATGGACCAATAACCCAGTATGAGCAAAATAATCAGTCTAAATGGTTTTATGCACCTATAGGTGGCAAACAGAGAAGGGTGAATCTGTACACTGACCGTGGTAACCAACTCTTGCTACAACATTATACACAAAGAATCACAGCCAACGACTTGCCAACAATCTCTCTCCTGAACTACAAAAATGGTGACGCACTAGCGGCTAGCTGCAGGGGTCATATGGCGTGTGCATGTGGGGTTAATAAGCAGGAGGAGGAGAGAAAGGCACAAAGAAAAGCTATATATACAATATACCACAATCTATCCTTCAGCCACCAGCAGTGAACATTCATTCTGCAGTGGTTGCTGGCTTTGGATTAGATAGAACAGGGGTCAGCAACCTTTGGCACATGTGCCAGTGTGACCTTCTCTATTTTGTTCTGTCTGCTATCCCCAAACACTTCGCTGGAGTCAAGATGGATTGAGCACTCAGAATAGTTTATTCAGCAACAATGGGACACAAACACAACCACAGTTGCTCAGTATGAATGAGAAGTTGGTCAGAGGTCCACTCTTGCTTGAACCATAGCATGGCATTCCCAACTACTGTGGGTCACCCATAATGCGATCGTATAGTGGTACAGTTATATATAAAAAATATATAAATGTGAATATAAAAAAACATAAAAAAAAAAAAAGGTTACAAAAACATACGAAATTAAAACATATTCTAGGCTTTGTAATAGTAAGCTATCAACAATAAATGCAATAATATTTAATGACAATATTCAAAATAACTCGCCATAGACATATTACATGGATTACATTTTAACCCACTAAGGCTCCGTTTTATAAATATAGAACCAGGATATGCTGTGCAATGGAGTATAGCAGGCCTGTCGGCAGCCTACACAAATTTACTCCTGCCAGTTTAACTCGTCAACTACATACACTGCAATAAAATGCTTAACAGTTTTATATATAAACATACCTGCAACAATGGGACACAAACACAACCACAGTTGCTCAGCATGAATGAAATGTTGGTCAGAGGTCCGCTCTCGTTCGACGAGAAAGCACGGTTCCAGATTAATAGACTAGTCTGTCACGTACACCACAGAGCTCGTTAGCAGCTAGCCAAAATGCTATTTGTTACTACACATTCAACAAACAATAGCTTGTAGAGCACTATAACTACGAATTTTGCCAGTATGTCTTTGAAAATCAATATCAATGGTTAATGCTGACAGTTTTTACACCTCATAGGAAACGTAAACTACATTTATTGCTTAATATGTGTCCGAGCAGACAAAATCCCAACTTACCCATAGCATGGCATTCCCAACTACTGTGGGTCACCCATAATGCACTGCATTTAGCTCAAAACAACCTTTTGCTGGGAATTTCTGTTAACAAAATGATACCGCTGAGTAGATAGACCATGGTTAATAGTCCCAATTTTAACAGGAATTTAACCATAAACATATGTTAATTATTTACACTGTTACATACACCCCCTTAAATTCTGTTAAACTCCAGGCAACATCTAAGCATTACCAGAACAATTAAGGTCAATATGAAATTCTCCCATAAGGAGTGTAAAAGGAAAGGGTGGTACCATGCCCCATACTTATTACAGACCAAAGAAGATGCCATTTACATCTCCTGAACATCTAACACCACATAGCTCTCATTACATACTTCAAATCCAACCGAATAACAAAGTCCTCACTTGACCGAGACCCATACAAAACTTAAAAGTCTGATAGGCTAGACTTCAAACATTCTACTGAAAGTGAAAACAGAACTCGAGACAGGCAAGCTATTCTCAACCTTTTGTGTTGACATCTCATAAATCAACCTATTGGGGGGGTCTGACATGTCTCCCCAATCTTGTAGTGACTGCCCCAGTACGACCTGCATGTAACCTATGAGGCTGCGTGCTAACTGCGGAACATTGGTCAATGCCATCTGTAGAAGTTAAGCGAGCTACATCAACAGAGTCTGGATCAGGTAATTGAGCTGCACTGAGAGGGTCTGGATCAGGTAGGTCAGCTGCACTCACTGAGTCTGGATCAGGTGATGGGATCTGACATCGCCTCAGCCTCCTCCATTGTAGCGAAGCCATGTGCAGGACAGTCAAGAGTTCCAGCAAGGACATCGTCGGGGACGGAATCACTTCTTGCATCAGGGGATAAGTCACCATTCACAACAGGATCCAGAACTTCAGGATTATGCATGAGCCAGTCCATAGTCTGGGCATTGCGATCCACATTGCCCACCACCACTGAATCCTGCCCACTTCCACCAGCCACATCAACAGGGTATGAGCCCACAAGGGAGACTGGTGTTTCGACCACATCCAGGTAAAGAAAGTCAGCTGGGAGTAGAAGGTTCCTGTGCACAACTCTCTCTCTGCCAGTTTGAGCATCTTTTATCCTGTACACATTAATCCCGGACCTCACTGAAACAATGTCATAAGGGGATGAATCCCATTTATCAGCAAGCTTCCTCTTGCCCCTTTCACCACAATTGGCCAGCAAGACTCGATCACCCACAGCCAATGGGGAGCCCCTGACCTTGCGGTTATAGAGCCTGGCGTGACGTACTTGCTCTCCAAGACTGTGCTGTCGAGCAATCTGTGTGGCCTCACACAAGTCCTGCTTCAAGTGAATAACAAACTCATTACGGCTGACCACTTTTTCATCCTGGAGCACATGCTGGAACATGATGTTGATAGGAAGGCGCGGAACCTGCCCAAACATCAAGAAAAATTGGGTGATGCCAGTGGTCTCGTGTACTGTGCAGTTGTAGCAGAAGATCAATGTCTGCAAAACCTGTGGCCACTTGGCTTTTGTTGTCGGGGGAAGGGTTCTCAACATATTTCCAAGAGTCCTATTGAAGCATTCTGTGACACCATTACCCATTGGGTGATGGGTGGGGTGGTACGTGAGTGTGTGGTTTGTGCACCCCCGCCATCTCCAAAAGGTTTCTCATGAGACTGCTTTCAAAGTTGGCACCCTGATCCGAATGGATTCTTTTGGGGAAGCCATATACACAGAAAAAATCATCCCATAACCGACGAGCAACATGTTTTGCAGATTGGTTCCTACAGGGGAAGGCGTGTGCCATTTTTGAGGGTCCGTTACTACCAAGACATCGACTGTTTTCTTGTTGCTCAGTTCGGCAGACCAAAAGTCAATACACACTAATTCCATCGGTGCAGATGTCTGAATGTTTTCAAGGGGTGCACGAGCCTCAGATTCAGGCGTGTTGCCAACAACACATCTCTCACACTGGCGTACATGGTTCACTATCTCTCTTTCCATTCCAGTCCATAAAAAACGTTCCCTGGTGAGGGAGAGAGTACGTGGACAACCCTGATGGCCAGCAGCATCATGAATGCAGAGCAGGATCTGATGTTTAAGGCCATCCAGTACAATAAACTGGAAGAGCTTCTTATTCACCCGGTGGTTTTCCTCACTCTGTACAGGATCCCATTTTTTAGCTTTAGCTTTTTCCAGTGTCTGAGGAGCTTAGTGATGCAGGCAGGTTCAGATGCTGCTTCATGTCTGGTAGATTTCCTATGACGTTGCACATAAAATAAAACTCTACTTATCGTTGTATCCTGCTCCTGAAGGCAGACAATAGAAGGGTCCTCACCAAGCAGCTGTGGCAACGGTGGGTAAGCGCTAGGCAGACTGGCTAATCCACAACCCCCTTGGGCATCCAGCGCAGCTGACACCTCTTCTGGACTAATGGAACCCCCCACGTGCTGAGACACAGCCCCAGCACCAGGATCTGGCGACTCTGGCCCTGACTCCCGTACATCTTGACAATTATTGGTCAGCCTAAAAGCATCCTGCACTGTGCCCCTGACAATGCCATTGACCTCGTTCAGAAGTTGAACATAAGATTCTTTCAGCAATGGATGACTAACACATGATTGGACAAAGGGCTCACTGCTCAAGGCGTCTGCAACAGTGTTCTTAATACCTGGTACATACTCCAGATCAAAGTCATACGCTGCGAGCTTGGCCATCCATCTTTGTTCACAGGCGTCCAGGTGGGGCTTTATCAAGATGTAGGACAGGGGATTGTTATCTGTCCAAGCAGTGAAGTGCCATGTTAAGTCTGTTGTAACAAACCTTGGAGTAATAATGGATTGTGATTTTAAAATGGAGAAGCAGATCAATTCTGTTGTGAAAGTTTCTTTCAACTTAGGCTTCTTACTAAGCTTAAGCCCTTTTTATCCCTCACAGACTTTGAGAGGGTTATACATGCATTTGTCACAGCACGCCTTGACTAGTGCCATTAATGCTGCAATTAACGCCTTGACTTAGAAATAAAGTTTGATTGATTGATTGATTGATTGTCACGGCAAATATCTACATATGCAATTCATTATTAATTATTTAATTAATTACATTCATTTTTTTAATCGCTTGAAAGCCCTAATTATTATTTGTCTATTATTAACAGAAATTCACCACATGAAGCTTGAACAAGTAAGTTACAGTCAGGGCTTTACATTAACTTTTTTGCTCCAAAGTTACTAGCCACAGCATTTTAACTATCCACATTTTTGTTGTTGAGAAATTACATTTTATATGATTATATATTATTACATATGATTGTTTAGTTGACTATGGTGTGCTAAAACTGGCATGCTAAAATTTACTACCATTATCATTAGCTCTGATAAGGTTGTGTGTAAAGCTCCTTTTTCATGAAAACATGATAAGATAGACGAGACAAGATAAACACGTAACTAGAGTACCTTCTTATTGCATATAATAAAAGTGCTGCATTGGTGTAGAAGATTAATTGAAAAGATAAAAACTAAACATGAAAAAAAATTGCTTCAGAAACACTGTTTAAATATTCATTTATGACAGCATTAAAAACTGTATACAGGGTAGGAAAATGATCTGCATTAGAAACAAAGACCAAAGAAGAAGAAATACTTTTTGTCTAAGAAAAAATCCACAATTAAGGCAGGATTCAAATTTTATGTTGGCCTATATCATTTAGTGCGCTTTTGTTTTGCATCTGGATTACCTCAGAACTCTGACTGGATTTACATTTATCATTCTAAAAATGATGCAGAAAAACTAGTCCATGCATTTGTTACTTCTAGGCTGGATTACTGCAATTCCTTATTATCAGGCTGCTCGAAAAAGTCCATTAAGACTCTTCAGCTGATCCAGAATGCTGCAGCACGTGTTCTGACAGGAACCAGGAAAAGAGATCACATTTCTCCTGTTTTAGCTTCTCTGCACTGGCTTCCAGTAAAATCCAGAATAGAATTTAAAATCATTCTTCTTACCTACAAAGCTCTTAATGGTCAGGCACCATCTTATCTTAAAGAGCTCATAGTACCTTACTACCCCACCAGAGCACTGCACTCCCAGAATGCAGGGTTACTTGTGGTTCCTAGAGTCTCCAAAAGTAGACTAGGCGCCAGAGCGTTCAGCTATCAAGCTCCTCTCCTGTGGAACCAGGTTCCAGTTTGGGTTCAGGAGGCAGACACCATCTCCACATTTAAGAGTAGGCTTAAGACTTTCCTCTTTGATAAAGCTTATAGTTAGGGCTGGCTCAGGTAGTCCTGAACCATCCCTTAGTTATGCTGCTATAGGCCTAGACTGCCGGGGGATTTCCCATGATGCACTGAGCTCCTCTCTCCTCTACATTCTCTCCCTCTGTATGCAACCTCATCCCATTATTGCATGTTACTAACACAACTTCTCCCCTTTCTGGTAGTCTTGTGCTTTCTCGTCCCTCTCCTCTCTCCTCCTATCACTTCCTGCAGGTTTTCTGGCTCTGGAGCTGTGGAGTCTGGATCTGTGGCTGCGGGTCACCTGCTGCCCCCGTGTTCCTGCTCGACACCCTCTGCTGCAACGACTATTGTTGCTAGTCTTATTGTTATTATAATCATTAACATTACGATGGTTACCATTAACACTATTATAAATATCTGTACCATTTTTCATTTAGTCTATAGCAACATTACCTTCACTGTGTGTACCTCTGTGTGTATATTGTGTAGGCTGCCTCCCTCCCCTCTCTCTCTCCTTACATCTCTCTCTCCTTACATCTCTCTCTCTCTCTCTCTCTCTCACCCCAACCGGTCGAGGCAGATGGCCGCCCACCCTGAGCCATGGTTCTGCTCGAGGTTTCTGCCTCTTAAAGGAAGTTTTTCCTTGCCTCTGTCGCCTAGTGCTTGCTCTTGGTGGGAACTGTTGGGCTTCTGTAAATAACATCACAGAGTACGGTCTAGACCTGCTCTTTTATGAAAAGCGCTGTGAGATAACTGTTGTTGTGATTTGGCGCTATGTAAATAAAATTGAATTGAATTGAATTGAATCATGAGCTCTGGTCGCTCTGAATAACTGCGTCCACCTGAAACGAGTATACAGGTCTTTATTTTCCAGATTATTCCAATAAAAAAGCATCTACTGCTTTCCTACATGACATGAGTAGCCTACTTGTATTAAAACATAGAATCAACTCTGGAAAGATAGTTGCGATGTGATGATATGATGGGATGTGAGTGCAACCCTCCTGTTTTCTTTTTAAATACCACCATGTCCCTTAATCATGAAGATATCTGTAATTTTGCAGCATTAATGGCACTGTCCTCCTGCCTTTTCTCTTTCTCTTGTTCTCCTGCGCATTTTTCTCCACACTGGTCAGCCACGCACACTCACACTCATGTGCATCTCCACATCTTGTTTCCAGTGTTGTCGGTCAAGACAAAAGGCTTCACGAATGTACCAATGAGCAAACACTATGTGCAGGTATTCTTCATGGTGCCGTTGTTGTGCTGTAGCGTCACATTGCAATTAGTTTGTTATTTCAAGTGCCTTTTGACAAGATTACAATTTTTCAACACGCCAAAGTGGCTAGTGAGAGTGACTGTGTTACGTACCATATCTGAAATCTACCCGCATTTGGCAGGTGTTAATGTCAAGCCCTAGTTACAATAACAAAGTTATAAAACTATCTGCTGCCCAGACACAAGCCTCTTACTCAGGTCGCTTTTGGTAGCAACGATGATAGTGTCAGTCCTCTTTAGGAAGCGCAGCAAGGAGATATTTACCTCCACTGAGGAACTTGTAATGGGAGAGAGCTCTGGGCTCGGGTTCCTTTTATATCTTTGAACACAAAATGGCTAGGTATGAGTAGCTTGTTCTTTGTGTAAAGACTATAGCCAGTCTCAGTTACCTGAAGGCCCGTCATTGTCATGGATGTGAGGCCCAACAACGGAGAATACGCAGCAAGTCTGTTTTTGACAGCACAGAGCGATCCGGGCAGGAAGTCATAAACAGAACAGCATTGAGAAACCGGTCAATTTTCAAAATAAAAGACCCTGTGCAGAATCCTGATTGAATTTAAAATAAACACAATTAAAACAGCCAAAAAGATAAACCAGTTAACTACGTAGCCAACTTAACCATGGTAGAAGCAGAAAACCAAGCACTAATTAACAAAGCAACAAAATCTAAACATGTCAGCAAAATCAGGCAGGCAAAATGCTCTGCTTCAGCAATGGAAACCATTTCTTCTACAAAAATTGTTGTTTTGTGTTCTTGTGTCGTTTTATTTTTTTATTGGTCTAATTATCCTGGATATTACTAGGAACACATGTGCAACTAAATGCAATCCAATACAATTGGCCAGCTATAAATCCCACCTTTTGAAGGTTTTATTCAGTTTTTGTTGACACTGTGTCAGATACATGTTAATTCAACTCAACTCCACATCACTCTATCAAACAGTTTAAGATGACTCAGTGATTAGTCCTGACTTAAGCATGCATTGATCTCATGTCTTCAGTAATTCTTGCATCCATTTTTTGTATGCATGCTTCATGTTATTGTGGTTGTTTTTTCTTGTCACTGTTGCAGGTTGCTGTGGCCAGGATGAGAAGCACACAACAAGTTTATGCTCTGAAAATTATGAATAAGTGGGACTTGCTGAGGCGAGGAGAGGTACACACACAGACACAAAGCTGCAGTCACATTCACAGGACAAAAAAACATAGGAAAAAAGGAAAGAAAAGTCAAATTGTAGCATATGCTCTTTGATTTAAGATGGGTGTCCTTCAGTTATTTGTAGCTCAGTGTGACATTCATCTGGCCATCTGTCTTTCTGTTTTTTATGTTTGTGTCTCATACAGACAGCATGTTACCAGGAGGAGAGGGAGGTTTTGCTGAGGGGTGACAGACGCTGGATTACAGAGTTGCACTATGCCTTTCAGGATGACAACTTTCTGGTAAGTACAAACACGGCCAATAAGATGTGTCAATTAAATGTTTTGTACAAATATGACCTGCTAGGCTACAGCATATTCTGTATTTAACTTAAATCTCACTGACATTTTCCTCACCATCTGCTCTCTCCTACCCCAGTACCTGGTGATGGATTACTATGTAGGGGGGGACCTGCTGACTCTGCTCAGTAAGTTTGGAGATCGCATCCCTGAGGACATGGCTCAGTTCTACCTGGCTGAGATGGTCATGGCCATTGACTCTGTCCACAGACTAGGTTTTATACACAGGTAGATTATTAACTAAATTATAACTAAAGTTGGTGATAATATTGTTTTGATTGGATTGGATTTTAGTTTCAGACTGCAACATATCTCACAACATATGCAATCTCTCCTGGAACTGTAATATGACAAGTATAAAAGCACTGCAAACAAACTATGCCATGGTTTTGATATCTGACCTTTAGAGGTGACAATTGCCCCTCTACCCCATATGTTACACAGAGACATCAAACCTGACAACATCCTGCTGACAGCTGATGGACACATCAGACTAGGGGACTTTGGTTCCTGTCTGAGACTCCTAGAGGATGGGATGGTGAGGGTTGACACTTACATGTTTCAAGAGATACTCTCTAAACCCCAATCCCAACCCTAAACAAATCATGGTTTAAACATATTTTCATGTGAATAACAGTTTCACACAACATAACAAATGCCTGTAGACACTTTTTTTTTGTTTTGAAATACATTCCAATCCAGCCTACTGATTTCCTTGCAGGTTCACTCATCTCTAGCAGTTGGGACCCCTGACTATTTGTCTCCAGAGATTTTAAGGGCAGTAAAGGGAGGTGGAGGTTATGGTCCTGAATGTGACTGGTGGGCTCTGGGTATCTGTGCCTATGAGATGTTGCTGGGGAACACACCCTTCTATGCAGAGTCCATCTCTGAAACTTATGCCAAGATCATCCACTTTCAGGTACACTGACAAATTCTGCAAACAACGGTCATGTCAAAAATTGGCATATCAATTTAAATCTATCTATCTATCTATCTATCGTAAAACTTGACATGATTTGAGCTTTGTGACATGGTGCATTATCCTGCTGGAAGTAGCCATCAGAAGACTGTGGTCATGAAGTGATGGCCATGGTCAGCAACAATACTCAGGTAGTCTGTTGTGTTTAAACAATGCACAATTGATACTAAGGGGCCCAAAGTGTGCCAAGAAAATCCCCACCACCACCAGCCTGAACAGTTGATACAACGCAGGATGGATCCATGCTTTCATGTTGTTTACTCCAAATTCTGACTGTACCATCAGAATGTCGCAGCTGAAATCGAGACCCATGGGACATTATTTCAGCCTGTTACCTGGCAGAAATACCCTTCATACGTGGTATGGATACAACTGGGTTCATGAAAATTGTTATAAAAGATTAATTGGTAACTTGGATTAGAGATTTCTTATTCCTTCACTGCAAAATGTCCAATTTAAATTGTGTTACTGTGCAAAATGCTGACGGACAATAAAATAGTGGACAGCAATTATTAGTTTTGGAATATTAATATCTCAGTGCAAATGTCCTCTGCTTTTGTCTGCAAAGTAACTTCCATTTTTGATAAATGAAAGAAATGAAAAAATAATTGGATTAAATTGGAGTTCAACAACAAGCTCTTGGTGTGAGATAACAGCGCTACTGAATCTCTAGACAAACGGCAACAGAAATCAACGGATCACAAAATGACTCCTGAAAAGTATCAAACTGTGTGTGTGATTTCCTAGTCATGTTTTTACAGTACCAATCCTGATCTGAGTCCTTAAGTACTAAGTGCCCATGCAGAGTTTAAGCACGACCGTGCGAGGTCCCTATTGAATTTGCTCGGATTATTATTAGGGCCCGAGCACGACCGTGCGAGGTCCCTATTGAATTTGCTCAGATTATTAGGGCCCGAGCACGACCGTGCGAGGTCCCTATTGAATTTGCTCGGATTATATATATATATTTTATTAGGGCCCGAGCACGACCGTGTGAGGTCCCTATTGAATTTGCTCGGATTATATATATATATATATATATATATTTTTTTTTAGGGCCCGAGCACGACCGTGTGAGGTCCCTATTGAATTTGCTCGGATTATTTTTAGGGCCCGAGCACGACCGTGCGAGGTCCCTATTGAATCTGCTCGGATTATATTTAGGGCCCGAGCACGACCGTGCGAGGTCCCTATTGAAATTGCTCGGATTATATTTTATTAGGGCCCGAGCACGACCGTGTGAGGTCCCTATTGAATTTGCTCGGATTATATATTTTTTTTTTTCTGCAAAGTAGGCTCAACTGACATGGCCTAAACATTCTCGAAAACTCACCAAAATTTGCAAACGTGTCAGAACCGGTGAAAAATTTCGTATTCTACAAGTTTCGCACATGGGCGTTGCAAAATGACTCGCTAGCGCCACCTAGAAAATTGGAAAAAATTAGCCCCTCGTTCACGTTCAACCTACATGTACGAAATTTTCTGGGGACATGTATCATATCAAGACGCACAAAAAAGCCTCAAGAACCCATAGCCTAAAGTCAACAGGAAGTCGGCCATTTTGAATTTTACGGCCATTTTTGGATGATTTACACACTTCGTACTTTAACGAACTCCTCCTAGGGATTTAGTCGGATCGACGTCAAATTTCTGCTGTGCCTTCTAAAGGCATTGACGATGAAAAGTTGTGCTATTTGCGCGTTTTCGTCAATGGGCGTGTCCGTGGCGTCGATGATTCGCTATGAAACAGGAAGTTGTTGTAACTTCAGTGTACATGCTCACATCTGGACCAAACTGTACATCTAGGATGATAGTCCCGCCCTGAACACATGTACATGCCGACATTCACCCACAGTCATAGCGCCACCTGCTGGCAATAGAAAGTGACCTTTAACGAAGCAGCCCCCGCCGCATGTTTCACCTACGTGCACGAATTTTCTGTGGTACGTGTATCTTGTCCAGACGCACAAAAAAGTCTCTTGGAGCCATAGCCTAAACCCAACAGGAAGTCAGCTATTTTGAATTTTATGTCAAATTTTGGATGATTTACACACTTCGTACTTTAACGAACTCCTCCTAGGGATTTAGTCCGACCAACCTCAAATTTCTGCTGTGCCTTCTAAAGGCATTGAAGATGAAAAGTTGTGCTATTTGCAAGTTTTCGTCAATGGGCCTGTCCGTGGCGTGGCGTCAAAGATCAGCTCTTCGCCATGACACGGAAGTTGTCGTAGCTTCAGTGTACATGCTCACATCTGGACCAAACTGTACATGTAGGATGAGAGTCCCGCCCTGAACACATGTACATGCTGATATTCACCCACAGTCATAGCGCCACCTGCTGGCAACAGGAAGTGACTTTTAACGAAGCAGCCCCCGCCGCACGTTTCACCTACGTGCACGAATTTTCTGTGGTACGTGTATCTTGTCCAGACGCACAAAAAAGTCTCTTGGAGCCATAGCCTAAACCCAACAGGAAGTCGGCCATTTTGAATTTTACGTCAAATTTTGGATGATTTACACACTTCGTACTTTAACGAACTCCTCCTAGGGATTAAGTCCGACCGACCTCAAATTTCTGCTGTGCCTTCTAAAGGCATTGAAGATGAAAAGTTGTGCTATTTGCAAGTTTTCGTCAATGGGCGTGTCTGTGGCGTGGCGTCAAAGATCAAGTCTTCGCCATGACACAGGAAGTTGTTGTAACTTCAGTGTACATGCTAACATCTGAACCAAACTTTACGTGCTTGATAACTCTCCCACCCCGCTATGGAGGACCGATCCTGACACAGTCAGAAATAAATACAGAAATAAATAAATGCTCAATAAATAAATAAGCATCCAATTAAATACACAAAAAAATAAAGTAAATAAATAAATGTAGGTAGTAATTAAATTATACAAGGAGACATAAATGTATATTTTAATTAGTGCCTTTACTTATTCACCTTTGTTATAATTACCTTATTTATTTATTCTCCGTTATAATCTTCAACTTTATTTATTACTAATTTTTAAAATATTTATTTATGTGTGTGTTTTAATATTTTTGTCTGTTTTATTCTTCCTTTGTATTTTTCTACCTTATTTATTTTCACCCATGGTATTTATTTCTGCCTGTCCTTTTTAAATTTCTGCCTCATTATGCAAATGAGGAGGGGCTGTGTCTCAAGGGGTCATCTTCTCTGCTATTGGTGGACCAGTCAGACAGGAGAGCTCTAGGCCTACTCTGCCTGCAGACATCAACGATCTTGCCCCTCACACAGTCAGATGGCTTCCTTCAGTGCGCTGAGGTGTTTAACAACTCTGAAGACACTACCAGCCATGTCTTCCTTCTCTTTTCACGTAGACGCTCCGACAGACAGTGCTTTCAGTTTGCTGCATGCATGGACACAGAACTGCGGTACAGGGAGAAGCACACGGTCAGCTGGCTGCAGCTAAATCTGGAGTGCACTCGTATTCAATTCTGTATGGTAAATTCAGTTTTAACGGAGCAGAGCGAGCTGACAGGCAGAGTTAGAGACTTTTTCTGTCCGTTTCTCTCTTTACAAAGACGCATGTTGCAGTCAGAGTCTTCTCTGAAGAGGGCAATGAAGTCTCAGTAGTACCCGATGCGAGCACCACATACAACACAATTTATCAAATTACACAACGGATATACAGTATGAAAATAAGACTGATTGGATTATACTCACAGGAAGTATAAAACCTGTTACATGCGTAACACAGTAATGTCAGGGAAATTACTTTACTTAGAATTAAGTACTGCAGTTGTACATTTGAAATACCTTCCTAACTTTCTGATAGGAAGCCTTCTTGAGGTGGTATAAAACATTTCTTCTTATATTCTGATTTGAGTTGTGGACAACTATGACCACATGAATTAAAAAAATAAACATTTCACTGCCCAAGTCAGCTATAACACAAGTCTTGTTCATCAGACTACATGCTGTGGACAGATTTTGTCCCAGGATTTATTATGCATTTCTTCTTCTTCGTTGCATGATTTAGAATAATAAGGTGAGAAATGGGTCTATTCTGAGTTCATCCTGCACTGCAGCAGCTAATAAAGTCCATTTAATCCCAAAAACGCTTTTCTTTTAGGCAGGCTGGAGCAGAAAACAACTCACCTTTCTCAAGTTGTACAGTAATGTCACATGTGTATGAAGGTGGATCAAACCAGCTAATCTTAAATGTCAAAGTAGAGAGGAGCCTAGTAGGCCTATTTATTTTCATTCATTACACAATATGAATAAGCTATGCAGACAGTTGTAAAGAAAGAACATCTTTTTCTTCTGTTCTCTACTTGTTATAGTTACACAGTATTAGGGGTGTGGGCTGTATTAAAAGTATCCACTGTTCTCCCATGCTCTAACACACAGTAACGATAAATGTGTGCTGTTCTCACATTCTTCCTCTGTATGTACACATAAACAACAAGGCAGGGAAATATAAAAGGAATTTATTTTATTGTTTGGGTACATTATTGTTCAGTGTACATGTTCACATCTGAAACAAACTTTACGTGCTTGATAACTCTCCCACCCCGCAGACATCTACACGTCAATACCGATTTATATTCATAGCGGCAAGTGCTATGTAGCTCCACATAGGGGACACAGGAAGTGACATATAGCACATTCATGCGGCGTCGGAACCGCGTAGGAAATTCACAGCCGCACCGGCAGAGCTCCAGAATATGCGACTCGGCCGGCTCACACGCGGACGCGCTACAAGTGCGAGGGCCCGCCCAACGCTGCTTGCAGCTTTAATTAGGGCCCGAGCACGACCGTGTGAGGTCCCTATTGAATTTGCTCGGATTATTAGGGCCCGAGCACGACCGTGCGAGGTCCCTATTGAATTTGCTCGGATTATTTTTTTTTTTTTTTTTTTTTTTTTTTTTTTTTTTTTTCTGCAAAGTAGGCCCAAATGACATGGCCTAAACATACTCGAAAACTCACCAAAATTTGCAAACATGTCAGAACCGGTGAAAAATTTCGTATTCTACAAGTTTCGCACATGGGCGTGGCAAAATGACTCGCTAGCGCCACCTAGAAAATTGGAAATGATTAGCCCCTCGTTCACGTTCAACCTACATGTACGAAATTTTCTGGGGACATGTATCGTATCAAGACGCACAAAAAAGCCTCAAGAACCCATAGCCTAAAGTCAACAGGAAGTCGGCCATTTTGAATTTTATGGCCATTTTTGGATGATTTACATACTTCGTACTTTAACGAACTCCTCCTAGGGATTTAGTCGGATCGACGTCAAATTTCTGCTGTGCCTTCTAAAGGCATTGACGATGAAAAGTTGTGCTATTTGCGAGTTTTCGTCAATGGGCGTGTCCGTGGCGTCGATGATTCGCAATGAAACAGGAAGTTGTTGTAACTTCAGTGTACATGCTCACATCTGGACCAAACTGTACATGTAGGATGAGAGTCCCGCCCTGAACACATGTACATGCCGACATTCACCCACAGTCATAGCGCCACCTGCTGGCAACAGAAAGTGACCTTTAACGAAGCAGCCCCCGCCGCACGTTTCACCTACGTGCACGAATTTTCTGTGGTACGTGTATCTTGTCCAGACGCACAAAAAAGCCTCTTGGAGCCATAGCCTAAAATCAACAGGAAGTCGGCCATTTTGAATTTTACGTCAAATTTTGGATGATTTACACACTTCGTACTTTAACGAACTCCTCCTAGGGATTTAGTCCGACCGACCTCAAATTTGTGCTGTGCCTTCTAAAGGCATTGAAGATGAAAAGTTGTGCTATTTGCGAGTTTTCGTCAATGGGTGTGTCCGTGGCGTGGCGTCAGAGATCAAGTCTTCGCCATGACACAGGAAGTTGTTGTAACTTCAGTGTACATGCTCACATCTGAACCAAACTTTACGTGCTTGATAACTCTCCCACCCCGCTATGGAGGACCGATCCTGACACAGTCAGAAATAAATACAGAAATAAATAAATGCTCAATAAATAAATAAGCATCCAATTAAATACACAAAAAAATAAAGTAAATTAAAGCTGCAAGCAGCGTTGGGCGGGCCCTCGCACTTGTAAGCGCGTCCGCACGTGAGCTGGCCGAGTTGCACATTCTGGAGCTCTGCCGGTGCGGCTGTGAATTTCCTACGCGGTTCCGACGCCGCATGAATGTGCTATATGTCACTTCCTGTGTCCCCTATGTGGAGCTACATAGCACTTGCCGCTATGAATATAAATCGGTATTGACGTGTAGATGTCTGCGGGGTGGGAGAGTTATCAAGCACGTAAAGTTTGTTTCAGATGTGAACATGTACACTGAACAATAATGTACCCAAACAATAAAATAAATTCCTTTTATATTTCCCTGCCTTGTTGTTTATGTGTACATACAGAGGAAGAATGTGAGAACAGCACACATTTCATCGTTACTGTGTGTTAGAGCATGGGAGAACAGTGGATACTTTTAATACAGCCCACACCCCTAATACTGTGTAACTATAACAAGTAGAGAACAGAAGAAAAAGATGTTCTTTCTTTACAACTGTCTGCATAGCTTATTCATATTGTGTAATGAATGAAAATAAATAGGCCTACTAGGCTCCTCTCTACTTTGACATTTAAGATTAGCTTGTTTGATCCACCTTCATACACATGTGACATTACTGTACAACTTGAGAAAGGTGAGTTGTTTTCTGCTCCAGCCTGCCTAAAAGAAAAGCGTTTTTGGGATTAAATGGACTTTATTAGCTGCTGCAGTGCAGGATGAACTCAGAATAGACCCATTTCTCACCTTATTATTCTAAATCATGCAACGAAGAAGAAGAAATGCATAAGAAATCCTGGGACAAAATCTGTAGTCAAATACTGTACAGCATGTAGTCTGATGAACAAGACTTGTGTTATAGCTGACTTGGGCAGTGAAATTTTTTTAATTCATGTGGTCATAGTTGTCCACAACTCAAATCAGAATATAAGAAGAAATGTTTTATACCACCTCAAGAAGGCTTCCTATCAGAAAGGTAGGAAGGTATTTCAAATGTACAACTGCAGTACTTAAATCTAAGTAAAGTAATTTCCCTGACATTTTGTGTTACTTTACTTTTAATAAACCATGTAAGAGGTTTTATACTTCCTGTGAGTATAATCCAATCAATCTTATTTTCATACTGTATATCCGTTGTGTAATTTGATAAATTGTGTTGTATGTCGTGCTCGCATCTCAGAGAAGACTCTGACTGCAACATGCGTCTTTGTAAAGAGAGAAACAGACAGAAAAAGTCTCTAACTCTGCCTGTCAGCTCGCTCTGCTCCGTTAAAACTGAATTTACCATACAGAATTGAATACGAGTGCACTCCAGATTTAGCTGCAGCCAGCTGACCGTGTGCTTCTCCCTATACCGCAGTTCTGTGTCCATGCATGCAGCAAACTGAAAGCACTGTCTGTCGGAGCGTCTACGTGAAAAGAGAAGGAAGACATTGCTGGTAGTATTGTCTTCAGAGTTGTTAAACACCTCAGCGCACTGAAGGAAGCCATCTGACTGTGTGAGGGGCAAGATCGTTGATGTCTGCAGGCAGAGTAGGAGCTCTCCTGTCTGACTGGTCCACCAATAGCAGAGAAGATGACCCCTTGAGACACAGCCCCTCCTCATTTGCATAATGAGGCAGAAATGCATACAAAAATTTAAAAAGACAGGCAGAAATAAATACCATGGGTGAAAATAAATAAGGTAAATAAATACAAAGGAAGAATAAAACAGACAAAAATATTAAAACACACACATAAATAAATACATTAAAAAAATTAGTAATAAATAAAGTTGAATAAACAAATAAGGTAATTATAACAAAGGTGAATAAGTAAAGGCACTAATTAAAATATATACATTTATGTCTCCTTGTATAATTTAATTACTACCTACATTTATTTATTTACTTATTTTTTTGTGTATTTAATTGGATGCTTATTTATTTATTGAGCATTTATTTATTTCTGTATTTATTTCTGACTGTGTCAGGATCGGTCCTCCATAGCGGGGTGGGAGAGTTATCAAGCACGTAAAGTTTGGTTCAGATGTGAGCATGTACACTGAAGTTACAACAACTTCCTGTGTCATGGCGAAGACTTGATCTCTGACGCCACGCCACGGACACACCCATTGACGAAAACTCGCAAATAGCACAACTTTTCATCTTCAATGCCTTTAGAAGGCACAGCACAAATTTGAAGTCGGTCGGACTAAATCCCTAGGAGGAGTTCGTTAAAGTACGAAGTGTGTAAATCATCCAAAATTTGACGTAAAATTCAAATGGCCGACTTCCTGTTGATTTTAGGGCATCGCTCCAAGAGGCTTTTTTGTGCGTCTGGACAAGATACACGTACCACAGAAAATTCGTGCACGTAGGTAAAACGTGCGGCGGGGGCTGCTTCGTTAAAAGTCACTTCCTGTTGCCAGCAGGTGGCGCTATGACTGTCTGTGAATGTCAGCATGTACATGTGTTCAGGGCGGGACTCTCATCCTACATGTACAGTTTGGTCCAGATGTGAGCATGTACACTGAAGTTACGACAACTTCCGTGTCATGGCGAAGAGCTGATCTTTGACGCCACGCCACGGACACGCCCATTGACGAAAACTTGCAAATAGCACAACTTTTCATCTTCAATGCCTTTAGAAGGCACAGCACAAATTTGAGGTCGGTCGGACTAAATCCCTAGGAGGAGTTCGTTAAAGTACGAAGTGTGTAAATCATCCAAAATTTGACGTAAAATTCAAAATGGCCGACTTCCTGTTGATTTTAGGCATCGCTCCAAGAGGCTTTTTTGTGCGTCTGGACAAGATACACGTACCACAGAAAATTCGTGCACGTAGGTAAAACGTGCGGCGGGGGCTGCTTCGTTAAAAGTCACTTCCTGTTGCCAGCAGGTGGCGCTATGACTGTGTGAATGTCAGCATGTACATGTGTTCAGGGCGGGACTCTCATCCTACATGTACAGTTTGGTCCAGATGTGAGCATGTACACTGAAGTTACGACAACTTCCGTGTCATGGCGAAGAGCTGATCTTTGACGCCACGCCACGGACACGCCCATTGACGAAAACTTGCAAATAGCACAACTTTTCATCTTCAATGCCTTTAGAAGGCACAGCACAAATTTGAGGTCGGTCGGACTAAATCCCTAGGAGGAGTTCGTTAAAGTACGAAGTGTGTAAATCATCCAAAATTTGACGTAAAATTCAAAATGGCCGACTTCCTGTTGGGTTTAGGCTATGGCTCCAAGAGACTTTTTTGTGCGTCTGGACAAGATACACGTACCACAGAAAATTCGTGCACGTAGGTGAAACGTGCGGCGGGGGCTGCTTCGTTAAAGGTCACTTTCTGTTGCCAGCAGGTGGCGCTATGACTGTGGGTGAATGTCGGCATGTACATGTGTTCAGGGCGGGACTCTCATCCTACATGTACAGTTTCCGGATGTGAGCATGTACACTGAAGTTACAACAACTTCCTGTTTCATTGCGAATCATCGACGCCACGGACACGCCCATTGACGAAAACGCGCAAATAGCACAACTTTTCATCGTCAATGCCTTTAGAAGGCACAGCAGAAATTTGAGGTCGATCCGACTAAATCCCTAGGAGGAGTTCGTTAAAGTACGAAGTATGTAAATCATCCAAAAATGGCCATAAAATTCAAAATGGCCGACTTCCTGTTGACTTTAGGCTATGGGTTCTTGAGGCTTTTTTGTGCGTCTTGATACGATACATGTCCCCAGAAAATTTCGTACATGTAGGTTGAACGTGAACGAGGGGCTAATCATTTCCAATTTTCTAGGTGGCGCTAGCGAGTCATTTTGCCACGCCCATGTGCGAAACTTGTAGAATACGAAATTTTTCACCGGTTCTGACATGTTTGCAAATTTTGGTGAGTTTTCGAGTATGTTTAGGCCATGTCATTTGGGCCTACTTTGCAGAAAAAAAAAAAAAAAAAAAAAAAAAAAAAAAAAAAATCCGAGCAATTTCAATAGGGACCTCGCACGGTCGTGCTCGGGCCCTAATAAATAAATGTAGGTAGTAATTAAATTATACAAGGAGACATAAATGTTTATATTTTAATTAGTGCCTTTACTTATTCACCTTTGTTATAATTACCTTATTTGTTTATTCAACTTTATTTATTACTAATTTTTTAATGTATTTATTTATGTGTGTGTTTTAATATTTTTGTCTGTTTTATTCTTCCTTTGTATTTATTTACCTTATTTATTTTCACCCATGGTATTTATTTCTGCCTGTCTTTTTAAATTTTTGTATGCATTTCTGCCTCATTATGCAAATGAGGAGGGGCTGTGTCTCAAGGGGTCATCTTCTCTGCTATTGGTGGACCAGTCAGACAGGAGAGCTCCTGCTCTACCTGCAGACATCAACGATCTTGCCCCTCACACAGTCAGATGGCTTCCTTCAGTGCGCTGAGGTGTTTAACAACTCTGAAGACAATACTACCAGCAATGTCTTCCTTCTCTTTTCACGTAGAAGCACCGACAGACAGTGCTTTCAGTTTGCTGCATGCATGGACACAGAACTGCGGTATAGGGAGAAGCACACGGTCAGCTGGCTGCAGCTAAATCTGGAGTGCACTCGTATTCAATTCTGTATGGTAAATTCAGTTTTAACGGAGCAGAGCGAGCTGACAGGCAGAGTTAGAGACTTTTTCTGTCTGTTTCTCTCTTTACAAAGACACATGTTGCAGTCAGAGTCTTCTCTGAAGAGGGCAATGAAGTCTCAGTAGTACCCGATGCGAGCACCACATACAACACAATTTATCAAATTACACAACGGATATACAGTATGAAAATAAGATTGATTGGATTATACTCACAGGAAGTATAAAACCTGTTACATGCGTAACACAGTAATGTCAGGGAAATTACTTTACTTAGATTTCAGGACTGCAGTTGTACATTTGAAATACCTTCCTACCTTTCTGATAGGAAGCCTTCTTGAGGTGGTATAAAACATTTCTTCATATATTCTGATTTGAGTTGTGGACAACTATGACCACATGAATTAAAAAAATTAAACATTTCACTGCCCAAGTCAGCTATAACACAAGTCTTGTTCATTAGACTACATGCTGTACAGTATTTGTGGACAGATTTTGTCCCAGGATTTATTATGCATTTCTTCTTCTTCGTTGCATGGTTTAGAATAATAAGGTGAGAAATGGGTCTGTTCTGAGTTCATCCTGCACTGCAGCAGCTAATAAAGTCCATTTAATCCCAAAAACGCTTTTCTTTTAGGCAGGCTGGAGCAGAAAACAACTCACCTTTCTCAAGTTGTACAGTAATGTCACATGTGTATGAAGGTGGATCAAACAAGCTAATCTTAAATGTCAAAGTAGAGAGGAGCCTAGTAGGCCTATTTATTTTCATTCATTACACAATATGAATAAGCTATGCAGACAGTTGTAAAGAAAGAACATCTTTTTCTTCTGTTCTCTACTTGTTATAGTTACACAGTATTAGGGGTGTGGGCTGTATTAAAAGTATCCACTGTTCTCCCATGCTCTAACACACAGTAACGATGAAATGTGTGCTGTTCTCACATTCTTCCTCTGTATGTACACATAAACAACAAGGCAGGGAAATATAAAAGGAATTTATTTTATTGTTTGGGTACATTATTGTTCAGTGTACATGCTCACATCTGAAACAAACTTTACGTGCTTGATAACTCTCCCACCCCGCAGACATCTACACACCAATACCGATTTATATTCATAGCGGCAAGTGCTATGTAGCTCCACGTAGGGGACACAGGAAGTGACATATAGCACATTCATGCGGCGTCGGAACCGCGTAGGAAATTCACAGCCGCACCGGCAGAGCTCCAGAACGTGCAACTCGGCCAGCTCACACGCGGACGCGCTACAAGTGCGAGGGCCCGCCCAACGCTGCTTGCAGCTTTAATATATATATATATATATTTTTTTTTTTTCTGCAAAGTAGGCCCAAATGACATGGCCTAAACATACTCGAAAACTCACCAAAATTTGCAAACATGTCAGAACCGGTGAAAAATTTCGTATTCTACAAGTTTCGCACATGGGCGTGGCAAAATGACTCGCTAGCGCCACCTAGAAAATTGGAAATGATTAGCCCCTCGTTCACGTTCAACCTACATGTACGAAATTTTCTGGGGACATGTATCGTATCAAGATGCACAAAAAAGCCTCAAGAACCCATAGCCTAAAATCAACAGGAAGTCGGCCATTTTGAATTTTATGGCCATTTTTGGATGATTTACACACTTCGTACTTTAACGAACTCCTCCTAGGGATTTAGTCGGATCGACGTCAAATTTCTGCTGTGCCTTCTAAAGGCATTGACGATGAAAAGTTGTGCTATTTGCGAGTTTTCGTCAATGGCCGTGTCCGTGGCGTCAATGATTCGCAATGAAACAGGAAGTTGTTGTAACTTCAGTGTACATGCTCACATCTGGACCAAACTGTACATCTAGGATGAGAGTCCCGCCCTGAACACATGTACATGCCGACATTCACCCACAGTCATAGCGCCACCTGCTGGCAACACAAAGTGACCTTTAACGAAGCAGCCCCCGCCGCACGTTTCACCTACGTGCACGAATTTTCTGTGGTACGTGTATCTTGTCCAGACGCACAAAAAAGTCTCTTGGAGCCATAGCCTAAACCCAATAGGAAGTCGGCCATTTTGAATTTTACGTCAAATTTTGGATGATTTACACACTTCGTACTTTAATGAACTCCTCCTAGGGATTTAGTCCGACCGACTTCAAATTTGTGCTGTGCCTTCTAAAGGCATTGAAGATGAAAAGTTGTGCTATTTGCAAGTTTTCGTCAATGGGCGTGTCCGTGGCGTGGCGTCAAAGATCAACTCTTCGCCATGACACAGGAAGTTGTTGTAACTTCAGTGTACATGCTCACATCTGGACCAAAGTGTACATGTAGGATGAGAGTCCAGCCCTGAACACATGTACATGCCGACATTCACCCACAGTCATAGCGCCACCTGCTGGCAACAGGAAGTGACTTTTAACGAAGCAGCCCCTGCCGCACGTTTCACCTACGTGCACGAATTTTCTGTGGTACGTGTATCTTGTCCAGACGCACAAAAAAGCCTCTTGGAGCGATGCCCTAAAACCAACAGGAAGTCGGCCATTTTGAATTTTAAGTCACATTTTGGATGATTTACACACTTCGTACTTTAACGAACTCCTCCTAGGGATTTAGTCCGACCGACTTCAAATTTCTGCTGTGCCTTCTAAAGGCATTGAAGATGAAAAGTTGTGCTATTTGCGTGTTTTCGTCAATGGGTGTGTCCGTGGCGTGGCGTCAAAGATCAAGTCTTAGCCATGACACAGGAAGTTGTTGTAACTTCAGTGTACATGCTAACATCTGAACCAAACTTTACGTGCTTGATAACTCTCCCACCCCGCTATGGAGGACCGATCCTGACACAGTCAGAAATAAATACAGAAATAAATAAATGCTCAATAAATAAATAAGCTTCCAATTAAATACACAAAAAAATAAAGTAAATAAATAAATGTTGGCAGTAATTAAATTATACAAGGAGACATAAATGTATATATTTAATTAGTGCCTTTACTTATTCACCTTTGTTATAATTACCTTATTTATTTATTCTCCCTTATAATCTTCAACTTTATTTATTACTAATTTTTTTAATATATTTATTTATGTGTGTGTTTTAATATTTTTGTATGTTTTATTCTTCCTTTGTATTTTTCTACCTTATTTATTTTCACCCATGGTATTTATTTCTGCCTGTCCTTTTTAAATTTCTGTATGCATTTCTGCCTCATTATGCAAATGAGGAGGGGCTGTGTCTCAAGGGGTCATCTTCTCTGCTATTGGTGGACCAGTCAGACAGGAGAGCTCTAGGCCTACTCTGCCTGCAGACATCAACGATCTTGCCCCTCACACAGTCAGATGGCTTCCTTCAGTGCACTGAGGTGTTTAACAACTCTGAAGACACTACCAGCCATGTCTTCCTTCTCTTTTCACGTAGACACTCCGACAGACAGTGCTTTCAGTTTGCTGCATGCATGGACACAGAACTGCGGTACAGCACACAGTAACGATGAAATGTGTGCTGTTCTCACATTATTCCTCTGTATGTACACATAAACAACAAGGCAGGGAAATATAAAAGGAATTTATTTTATTGTTTGGGTACATTATTGTTCAGTGTACATGTTCACATCTGAAACAAACTTTACGTGCTTGATAACTCTCCCACCCCGCAGACATCTACACACCAATACCGATTTATATTCATAGCGGCAAGTGCTATGTAGCTCCACATAGAAAGTGACATATAGCACCTTCATGCGGCGTCGGAACCGCGTAGGAAATTCACAGCCGCACCGGCAGAGCTCCAGAATATGCAACTCGGCCGGCTCACACGCGGACGCGCTACAAGTGCGAGGGCCCGCCCAACGCTTCTTGCAGCTTTAATTATCTGCATATTTTTCCTTAATAATATGGCTGCACAGTTCACCATAGCATAAAATGCAGGGGGAGCAAAGAAAGCTGTCACTTCACACTACCGTATGAAGGATATTTGTCTTCATCCTAACTGTTAAGATAAAGGACACCCTACGCCTGCACAAATCTCAGACAGTTGAAGTCTGAAGGTACTATACCTTCTTGTTTCCTAATCAGCGTATTTTCTGTGACAAGATAGAAACAAAGGTCAAGGGCAAAACTGAACATCTTACGAAGTTCAGAGCTGGAAACGCAAAGAGCCAGCCTGGAAAGTTAACAATACTATTGCTTGAAGTGGGGTGGTACGCTCCGGCACCTCGACATTTTACTCTTTGGCGTACCGGGAGATTTCTTTGTGTACCAGGACTTCTCCCAAGCTGCTGGTACTCTCCTCTGCCCTCTCCAAAATCAGGTTCTCTGGCGCTACGTGATGCTCACCCGTTCTCGCCTGCCTGCCTGCCTGACTCAGCAGAGAGACGAGGGAGAAGAGAATTTTCACTGGGGACAGGTCAGAATCAGAATGTCTCCATCACTTTTTGAAAGCTTTTGTTAAAAATGTTCTGAACAACAGCAACAATAAATGGTAAATAACAAATGAAATGATGGACAAATTGTAATGCAGCTGAAATATAGAAGAAGCAAATGTGCATTGTCCAAAAGTTGATTACTCCATTAGATTCCATAGTATTTTTATATTTTGAATTGTCACCTGCCACCTTAATTTTGTTCCCCTTCATATAAATAAAGACATTTCCATAAATTGGTACAGAAAATGCCTCAAGAATGCAGGAAAGTCAGTATTTAATACACAAAGTCGTTAATGTTATGTAATGTTATTTACTAGTTTCATGTTACGGGTTAGGATAGAAGTGGGGGGGGGCAGGGTTCTGGCACCTATTTTTGTCAACTTCAAGCACTGATCAAGAATAGGTTAAGGGAACTGAAAACGAGGCTCTTTAGCACAAGGTGAATTCTAAATACCTTTTGTATTGTAACAAAGTCCAACCCTGTTTCCAGAAAAAGTTGGCATGCTGTCCATCCATCCATCGTCAACCGCTTAGCCTGTGTACAGGTCGTTGGAGGCTGGAGCCAATCCCAGCTTACATCAGGTGAAAGGTAGGATACACCATGGACAGGTCGCCAGTCCATCCCACACACATGTACAAACAACCACTTACACTCATACTTACACCTAAGGACAATTTTAGAGACACCAATTAACCTAGCCTGCATGTCTTTGGATGGTGGGAGGAAGACTGAGCATTGGCATGCTGTATAAAATGTAACCAGAAACAAAATGTAATCATGTGCAAAATATTGATACCCCTATATAATTGAAAATAGCAGAGTCAACTTATCAAATGTTGAAACTGAGACATGTTATTGTTTAGGAAAAGTATATGCCTATTTCAAAATTTTCTGCCAGCAACACTTTTCAGAGAAGTTGGGACAGGCTCATGTTTACCACTACGTTACATCACCTTGTCTTTTAACAGCACTCTGTAAGCATCTTTGAACTGAGGAGACCAACTGCTGTAACGTTGAAAGTGTAATGTTTTCCATTCTTGCCCAATCTAGGATTTCAGCTGCTCCACAGTTCGGGGTCTCCTTGCTGTATTTTATATTTCATAATGCGCCAAACATTTTCAATGTGTGACAAGTCGGGATTGCAGGCAGGCCAGTTTGGCACCCGGACTCTTTTACTACGGAACCATGCTGTTGTTAATTCGTTTAGAATGTGGTTTGGCATTGTCCTGCTGAAATAAGCATGGCTGTCCCTAAAAAAGACAGCTTCTACTTGGCAGTATATAATGCTCCAACATCTGTATATATCGTTAGCATTAATGGAGCCTTCATAAATGTGCAGGTTACCCGTGCCATGTGCACTAATGCATCCCCATACCATCACAGATGCTGCCTTTTACACTGGGCACTTATAATGAATTGGATGGCCCTCTCCTCTTAAGTCCAGAGTATGCGAGGTCCATGAATTCATATGTGGACTTGTTAGACCACATGCCAGTTTTCCACTTCGCCTTAGTCCATCTTAAATGAGCTTGGGCCCACAAAAGGCAGCAGCATTTCTGGTTTATATACAGTTTCCTCTTTGCATGGTAGAGTTCCAGCTTCCCTGTCTGGTTTTGATGCAGTGCTGTCTTAGAGCCTAAAGCCCACGGCTATCCAATAGCCTATTGGTTTTCAGCCTTATCCCTTGAGCACAGAGATTTCTTCTGTTTCTCTTAATTACTGTAGACAATGAAATGTCCAGATACATTATTCTTAAATGATGGAATGCTGGAATGTTCTTTTTACACCCAATCATGTTAGAAACCGGTTTCCAGATAACCTCATTAATTGTGAGATGTTCCACCAGGTCTATGTTTGTAGCTTGTAACTTTTCCAGTCTTTTATTGTCCTTGTCCCAACTTTTTTGAAAGGTGTTGCTGGCATCAAATCCAAAATGGGATTAATTTTTTCAAAAAACAATAACATTTTCAAGCTTCAATATTTATTAAGTTGTATTTGTGCTATGTTCAATTAAATATGGGGTATCAATGTTTTGCACAGGCTGGAAACAGGCAGGCAGGCAGGCAGGCAGGCAGGCAAGACAAGACAAACAGCAACCACAACACACTACAATGACCAGACAGAGACTGAACAGAAACAATAACATATATACACAGGGTTAATGAGCAGGGCGGGGGCAACACAGGTGACAGAGATGAGTCTAACAAGACACAGTCAGGCAGAGAGAGCAGGGGAAAACAGACATTAACTGGTTGCAAAACACAAGGCAAGAATCTAATTGGAACTCAAAACACAGAACACAAGCAGACAGATCACAAATAACCAACAGGGAAACAGAGTGGACTGGGATCAGACAAAAACACAGAGCAGATCGCCATCACGCAGGCAATGGAAAAAAACTAACTAACTAACACCGGCAATACTGAACCCAAAACTAAAGACAAAGCTGAAACCTAAGACAGACTAAATAACAGATACAGAAAAGACTAAAATACCAAAACTAACAATAAACTTAACAAAGCAGGCAGGCACACAGTGTGACATTTTCATGTCATTTGAGCACCTGCAGAGACATGTTACTGTTATCTCCAACTAAGATCCTTGCTGAGAGCTAATTTGGGTCCTGAAATGACTCCTGCCTGTCATGAATGTTGTTGAAAGATTTCTTTATGATGGGAACACACATAAATTTATTTCCAAAATGTATCGCCTGTTGTTGAGTGAGGGACCAAAACCAGGCGAGCATAAGTCTAGATGAAATGGGAGTCAGATCTCAATGTTACAATTGATGAACAGTTTGACAGAATTATGTCAAAACTGCTTGTCAACTATTATCAATGCCTGGTACAGATTGATTAACTATAATATTCTACATCAATTATAAAAAAATTTATAAAACTTACACTCAATTCAATTCAGAGATGTGCTTCAGGTGTGAAACTGAAGTTGGTTCCTTTTTGCACTGTACCTGGCTGTGTATGAAAGTTAGGCCTTTTTGGCATGATATCAGCTCCACTCTAACCAGGATCACAGGAGTTAATGTTCCTGCGGACCCTGAACTTTTTTTTATTGGGAAACTTTACAATTATTCGTAGTTCTCTAAACAATGCACAACTGCATGCATTGCAAGTTGTCCATTGTTTCATTTGTTATTTAACATTTATTGTTGCTGTTGTTCAGAACATTTTTAACAAAAGCTTTCAAAAAGTGATGGAGACATTCTGATTCTGACCTGTCAGTATTTTTAATATTCCCACCCTATCCAGGCTGTGATTGGTCGGTTCACGACAAGTGACATTGACAAGCTACATTCAGCACACGGCCACTTGAAAGGCACCAAGCTTCTCTTCTCCCTCGTCTCTCTCCGCCGACGGAGTTTAGCAGGCAGGCAGGCGAGAACGGGAACAGGTGAGCGTCACATAGCGCCCAGAGAACCTGATATGGAGAGGGCAAAGGACAGTACCGGCAGCTTGGAAGAAGTCGTGGTACACAAATAAATGTCCCAGTACGCCAAAGAGTAAAATGTCGTGGTGCCGGTGGTGCGTACCGCCCCACTTCAAGCACTTCTATGTGTGACTAAGAAGTGCATTGCAGTGTCATGGAAATTTGGCTCCCTTCTTGACAGGTGGTCTGTTGAGATGAATAGTTGTTTTCCCCTGGGAAAAAATCACTTATTGTCTCAGGAAACGATATAATACCTTTGAAAATTTGACATCTATTACTCCAAGTACTTAATGAAGTCGTTTGTATTGACCTTGTACACTGAATTTTTTTTTTGTGGGGAGGGACCGTAAGGTAAGGTTTGTTATGTCAGTATACTTTTGGTATACTGACATGTTTGTATGCATTATTTATATAAAACTGAAAATAAAATATTTCAAACAAACACTGACATCTGTACACCAACCTTCGTTTATGTAGAGACAGAGTCCCCTTGTCTTTCCCGTGAGCTCAGATCCGCGATCCGCATGGAAGGGATTAAATCCCGGTAGGTGAAGTGCACTGAAGTGCGGATGTGCTCGGTGAGCCAGGACTCTGTGAAACAGAGGGCGGCAGATCTACAAGAAGTCCAAGTTAGTTCTGTTGATTTGCAGCAGTTCATCCATTTTGTTTGCCAGAGAGTGGACATTTGCCAGGTGAATCGAATGGAGCACAGTACAAAAACCCTGCTGTCTCAGTTTAACCATTGCGCCAGCACGCTTTCCCCTTCGACGTCTGTGGTAGATCCCAAACAGAGCTGCCGCTCCTCCAACTAATAACTCTGGGAAAGTTCCAGGTTTAATAAGGAGTGGTGGAATAGTGTGAACAGTTAAAAGTCCAATGTTTGAGAGGTCTTCTCTGGTAAATGTTACCAGAGAGGGACGGCAGAAAACAGATTTAATAAAAATAAAAATATTTAAAAAATAAAAACACAAAAAGCACTACGGAGCGTAATCCATCCGCGGTGGATTTGAGTTACTGTTGCCTGCCTGTCATCTCGAATCAGTCTGCCCATTCTCCTCTGACCTCTGACATCAACAAGGCATTTTCATCCCCACAACTGCCACTCACTGGATATTTTCTCTTCAGACCATTCTCTGTAAACCCTAGAGATGGCTGTGCATGAAAATCCCAGTAGATCAGTTTCTGAAATACTCAGACCAGCTCGTCTGGCACCAACAACCATGTCACATTCAATGTCACTTAAATGCCCTTTCTTCCCCATTCTGATGCTCGGTTTGAACTTCAGCAAGTTGATACAGGTGTACCTAATAAAGTGGCTGTTGAGTGTATATATATGTGTGTGTGTGTGTATACTGGAAAACACTGGATTATGTACAGTAGAACTTCAACTGCAAATCACCCTCAGTGTGTTTTTTTTTCCAGGTTAAAATATAACATCACAGACAACTATGAGACTTTTTTGTTTGTGTGGTTTTGGTTATGCAAATATGATCACTCAAATTGGCACAGCTAGCAGCGATAATAGGCTACTACTAGTGGTATAGGAATTGATAGTGAAAATACCAGACATCTAAAAAAAATCTTTTCTTTTTTAATCCTAAGGAGTATTTTGAGTTTCCTCCTTCTGGCCCTAAGATTTCAGACAAGGCTTGTTTCTTCATTACTGGGCTCATCTGTGAGAGGGAAATCCGTCTGGGTAGGAAAGGCTCCAGTGACTTCAAGAGCCATCCATTCTTCTATGGACTAGATTGGAGTTCCCTGCATAAACTCCCTGCCCCTTTCCTGCCTGAAGTATCTAATCCAACTGACACTGCCAACTTTGACATCCTGGACGACTGTCGCAGTGAAATGGTATTGTCTTGACTTGAGAATGTTACTTACCATGTCACGCACTTATGCTGGAATCTAGGTTGTGTCTGAAAGAAAATTACATACTTACACATACTGTTAGCGACTTGGTTAACCATTCACACTTTTCTATGAGGAATGCGAGAAACCTAAGTATTGCGTTGCGCCATCTTATCTGCAGCCCTACAGATACAAATTATGCATTTATTGTTGTCTTTATGACATAAGTTCTCTAGAAAGGACCACACCATAAACAAGATATATTTTGGCTGCTTTGTGGGGAAGCTTTGGCAGGGGGTCCGCCATAGCACCAGGCACAGTCGACTCCCTCAGGACCCTACGAAGAGTAGGGAAGAGAGGAAGAAATAGGAGAAAGAAAAGGGGTGGGGGAAAGAGTGCACAATACAAGAGCAAAAGAGGAAGAGAGGGTTAGGAGTGCGTGAGTGCGTGTACATACTTACATACACTGCAAAAACTGAAATCTTAGTAAGATTACTTATCTTAATTGAAGGCAAAGATATTTCTTCTAACCAGGCAGCTTTCATGTTAGAGAATTTCACCTGTTTCAAGTTTTTTTGGCCTTAAGTAGCAAATGAAATGTTCTTGTTCTGTTGGCAGATAATTTTGCTTATTTAAATATTTCCCCCATTTTAATGCTGGTTTTTGAGAGCTCAGTTTTTGCAGTGTACATGACTGTCTAAAGTGGCAACATTGAGGTATACAATTCCAATACGGAACGGTAAGGCAAATTCCTTCGTTTTTGTTGTTCACTGAAGTTTTTTGGGTTTAAGATCAAAAGATGAGTATGAGACAAAAGTTCAGAATTTCAGCTTTTATTTCCTGGTATTCACATCTAGATGTGTTAACTTAGGACATATAGTATTTATATTAGACCACAGCATTCTGAGGTGAGCAAAAGTAATGGAATAAATCATCTTAAAGTAAATAACATTTAATATTTGGTGGCATAACCCTTGCTTGCAATAACTGCCTCAAGCCTGCGACCCATCGACATCACCAAATGGTTGCATTCTTCATTTGTGATGCTACTCCAGGCTTTTACCGCAGCTTCTTTCAGTTCTTGTTTGTTTCGGGGTGTTTCTCCCTTCAGTCTCCTCTTAAGGAGGTGAAATGCAGCTCTGTTGGGTTAAGGTCAGCTGATTGACTTGGTCAGTCTAAAACCTTCCACTTTTTCCTCTGATGAAGTCCTTTGTTTTGTTGGCAGTGTGCTTTGGCTCATTGTCCTGCTGCATGATAAACTTCCTCCCCATTAGTTTCAATGCAGACAAAATGTTTCTGTCCACTTCTGAATTCATTCTGCTGCTACCATCAACAGTTCCATCATCAATAAATATTAATGAGCCTGTTCCAGAAGCAGCCATGCACGCCCAAGCCATGACATTACCTCCACCATGCTTCACAGCTTGTTTGCTTCGGATCATAAGCACTTCCTTTCTTTCTCCACACTTTGGCCTTTCCATCACTTTGCTAGAGATTAATCTTGGTCTCATCAGTCCATAAGATTGTGTTCCAGAACTTTTGCTGCTCAATTTCAATCTGGCCTTCCGATTCTTGCTGCTGATGAGTGGTTTGCATCTTGTGGTGTGGCCTCTATATTTCTGTTCTCTGAGTCTTCTTCCAACAGCGGATTGTGATACCTTCACCCCTGCACTGTGGAGGTCGTTGCTGATGTCACTTACTTATGTTTTGGGGGTTTTCTTCACAGCTCTCACCATATTTCTGTCATCACCTACTGTTGTTTTCCTTGTCCGACCTGTTGGACGTCTGTTGCTCAGTACACCAGTAGTTTCTTTCTTTTTCAGGACATTCCACATTGTTGTGCTTGCTATGCCCAATGTTTGTCCAATGGCTCTGGTCGATTTTCCTTCTTTTCTCAGCTTGACAATATTTTTCTCCCATAGACAGCTCTCTGGTCTTCATGTTGGTTTATCCTCTTTAACAGGAAATGCAGTCTTTATAGGTTTGAATCAAGGATGAAAACTTAGATTAGTCATGCAGAGCTATTTAATGTTTGGACAATCAACCTAAAAGGCAACACCTGGGCAACAAGAAACATCTGGCAGTCACATGTTCCAGTAGTTCAAACAAAGGGTGGTTTGACCTGAGTTATTTAACACATCTAGATGTGAATACCAGGAAATGTGAGCTGAAATTCTGAACTCTTGTCTCATCCTCATCTTTTGATCTTAAACCCAAATGTCTTAAGTGAAAAACAAAAACAAAGGAATTTGCCTTACCGTTCCATTACTTTTAGAGGGGACTCTAGTCCTGCTTCTGAAACTTTGCTGATAGCCTCAGTTTACTAGCAAAGACCACACTATGAACAAGATATGTTTAAATGATTTATAAACAAAAACAAAAAAATAGGAGCAAAGCTTGGACTCTACAGCTCGGTCTAAAGCTTTGGTGGGAAATGTGCTGTAGCACTTGGGCACAACGGACCCCCAAAACCTTCAGCGACTTGAGGCAAGATTGAGCACATCTGAGATCTTTAAGATCTGAACGAATGTGGCAATGATACCCTTGGGAGGACCAATGGTCCATGACATGAAGTGCTCTGGGATACTATTGCGGGAGGCCCAGGTGGCAGCTACGTTTCAGAAGAAGTGACCAGCGTAATGGACGGGAGAAATGCCAGACAAGGACTGTGCGTGGCAGAAGTGCTGGTGAAACCAGAATCGAGTAGACGCTTGTCTGGACTCAGATGAATAAATTGCAAGTAGGATCTTTAAAGTATTCAACGGGGACTGGACTTTAAAGTAAAAGAAGGGTGTACGCAATTGATTTTGGTTCACTTTTTTCATTTATTTAAAACCTGTCCCACCCAACAGCCTGGTATACAGTATGAGGAGCTGGATACCATGTTGTGCCAGACAGATTTTGCTTTAGCAAGAGTGTTTTAATATACTCCTTTGTATTCTTTATTATTTATTTAATTATGTATTTATTTGTCACCGGGCCGGACAGGGGGGCAGAAATGGGGATGGGGGGCACAAATATCAAACAAACAGACACCACAGAGACAGGACAGCACATGCAAGAGAACACGGATGGAGACTACATCTATGTCTCCATCACTGCCCACATGAGGTCAGACTAGAAAGGCGCTATACAAATACGGAGCATTTACATTACATTTAGACCTCATGTGGGCAATGATGGAGAAACCAGGAGGAGAGTGATGGGAGGAACAGCCTGCCTGATCTTAACAAGAGTGGGGTTTTGTTATTGGACTTACTGGACAAAAACGAACACCATGTCCGAGCATAAGGTTGGTCATAAGTGTACTTAAGAACACCTTAGACCAAAGATCGATGATTGACTTTGTGGTCAAATCTAAGGCCGTAAGGGAGGTTGGGGACATGGAATCCGAGAGAAAGCCGGGCCTGAGTTAGGTGGTGCTCAGCTTGGGGGGAGAACTGCTGACCTGGACGGGGGATATTGTCGAGCACTGGAAAGACCATTTTGAAAATCTTGAAGACTCAGGGAAGCCTCAGCCATATGCCTGGCAGAGGTTGCTGAGGCAGTCAAAAAGATTCTTGGTGGCAAGGCACTGGTTGTAGATGAGATTCACCCTGAGATGCTAAAGGCTTTGGACATTGTTGGGCTGTCTTGGCATCGTCAACGTCGCATGGAGGTTGGGGACAGTACCTATGAAGTGACAGACTAGGGTGCTGGTTCCCATTTTCAAAAAGGGTATGCTTCAACTATTGGGGTATCATACTGCTCAGCCTCCCTGGGGAATTTTATTCTAGGATGCTGGATGCATCATCTTCGATGCATAGCACTGGTTCTGGATCCAAGTCTCTGTTGGGGAGGTCATGGGAGTTTGACCATCTAATCTACCTAAACTTTGAACTAGAGAAGGCTTATGACCATGTCCCCAGGGGAATCCTGTGGGGGTACTGCTGGAGTATGGGGTACCGGGGCCATTGCTATGAGCCATCCAGTCCTTGTATAACCAAAGTGGAGCTGTGAGGATGTAGGAAGCTCAGAGGAGAGATGCTTCTTCATACTGAATGTAGCCAGCTGTGGTAGTTCGGGCATCTGACAAGGATGCCTCCTGGACACCTTCCTTTCGAGATTTTCCAGGCATGCCCAACTGGGAGGAGATCCCAGATCCCCACTGAGTGTGCTTGAGGTGATGATGATGTTGGGTTAGGAGTGTATTTCTATAAAAATCATAAGTGGCCCGATTAAGGTGTGGTCCTGCTTCTGAAACTCTGCTGATAGCTTCAATTAACAGAGCTGAGATGTGAGCTAATGTTACGACCCAGTTCGTGTAGGAAAAGGGAAGCAACATAAACCAGAATGTTTTTGGTAAAAAGGCAAGTTATTTATTTGCAGGGTTTTTACAAAAGAACAGAAAACTGGCTGGCAGGCGCTGCTTAAAGCAATGAACAAAATATAACAGATAGAGATCTCTTCAAAACAAGAGATTAACTACAGACTACTCTGAAAACAAAGTAAAACAAAAACTCTCTGTCTTGTTCAACAATAACCAAACACAAGGTGAGCAGCACCCTCTAAGCCTAATGTCTCTAAACATAAAGTTAAACTACACGTGTCTTGTTGTCATCAGTGATTACCACTAAGGGCCTTACCCAGTTTCATACACAAACTCAGTTTAAGGCAACACAGGGAACCCTACATTAACACAGGCTAATACTGGTAGTTTTCAACTACTTCAAACAGTATCTAACTCCACCACAAGGTTACTACATAAAATATCACATTCACTAGGATATGGCAAAACACAAACAAGGCGAACTACAGGGGGATGGTCTTGATGGTGGTAGAGGATTGGAGGAGATAGCCAGACGCCGCTCCAATTATATCACCGGCCGGAATCAGGAAGTAGTCAGGTCTCTCAGCCAATCCTCTGCAACGAATCGCAAATCCTGCGGCACAACACAGATACACAATACATAGATAACAGCAGTGGCCGTAACAGCAAAGAACCTGAAAAAAATCATATTGTGGCTCCATGTGAAAATGACACAGCTTAACAAAATAACACCAGCTGGTGGTTGTTGGTATCTGTTGTGTTCTGCAGGAGACGCTGTCTGATGTAATGGACAGAGCTCCAATAGGAGTACACTTGGCTTTTGTTGGATACTCTTACACCACTACAAGGTGAACTTACATTCATGATTCAAGTTGTATGTGCATCAAACAACTCTAACTGGGATATTCCTGGCATATTGTTTAATTGGTCTCTTTTTTATAGTCAGATGGGTGCCATTGACCGCAGTCAAGACATCTTGATGCAAATTGACCACACAAGGCTCAATGACTGTGAGAGTCTTTACACACCGGAGAAACTGGTGAGACATAATCACCCTGAAGAATGTACAGTTACTTATAACCGAATTAGCAACATTTATAAGACAGCTTTGTATTTTCAGGTATTGATTACAAATATGTGTTTTTTCATTGTTATGCTGGGCCTGATATATCCATGGTTTGAATTCAGAGCCAGCTGTGGCAGCTTACAGACACTGTACCAGATAACCTGCCTACATTGCTGGAGCTACCGCTCACTCTGGATCAGGGTCCTACTGGAACCACCCACACCTCAACTGAGAATGAAACTGACCAAATATCAGGACTCAATGAAGACTTGCAGAGGTATCAATTCACACTAATACCATTTTTAACCACTGTTCTCATCTCAGGGCGTCCAATACCAACGTTTTCAGCAAAAGTGACAAAGCGTAGTTATTTGACGCTAAAGGTACCCTTTGTGTTGCTGCAACGTAGCAAACGGTGGTGTTTGATACGGACACTGAAGGGTACCTTTAGCGTCAAATAATTATGCTTTGTCATGCTGTCTGAAAGCGTTGGTAATGATGCACTGAGATGAGAGCGCATTGTTTTAATCAATCCATATTCTTCATTTGGTGGGATGACCCATACTCATTTTTAATCAATATCTCTCATATTTCAGTAGACTTTGTGTTTCTTTGGATGACAAGCCTTAATATGCTTTTATATAGATTTTATATATTTATATTGTTTGTATTGGGCCCTCTTCGAGATAATATTGCACACGTCATTTCCTTCATCGAGTCTTCCCACTACAGACATTTTCTTTCTCACAACAAGGTTTATTGCTCCAAAGTGCAAGTCAATATGAGAATCAGAATCAGAATGAGGTTTATTGCCAGGTACATTTTCACATATGAGGAATTTGCCTTGGTATATTGGTATAAATAAAGTAAAGAGACCAAAAATGTACATAAGTAGTATAGTATATTCAATTCAATTTTATTTATATAGCTCAGAGCACTTTTCATGAAAGAGCAGTGGCCTGTACTATGAAGCGAGGTAACTGGCTTATTGAGATAACTTCAGGAGTAACTTTGTGATGTCGGGTGTAACTTCCCGGTTAACCCGTACTACGAAAGGTGGATAGGTGTTACCCAAGGTCTGTTGCCATGGTAATTTACGCCGCATCTCTAAACTGCTTCGAGCAGGTTTTGTTCATGGTTAACTCGAGGTTACCCTGCACGTGGACTACACACCACATCTGTACTCAGTGTTAATCTCTTCATAAAATGTTTAGATTTCATCCTGATTTGTTCCACTGCGGTTGCAATGAAGTTCTGAACACAGCAACATCACAGACAGCAAGCCCTGCAGCCTCTGTGATTTTAGAGGGGAATCTTAATTAACGGGATAGTTTCTTAGATGTAGCCCCTCTGTAGTCTATAATTGAATTCTCCAAAGTGTTTTCACATATTTAGATAGATTATTTTAGGCCCCTACGTGTCCAAAATATAGGGAGCCAGGGATGGGGTTAATAACGAGAAAAGAAAAAAAAAACTCCTACATGAAAGCGTGAAATTTACAAGAAGAAAAATCAGAAATTCCCTGAAATTAATGTCATAAAAAAAATCGAAAATCACTCTGTTTTCTTCTGAATACGCCCAATCCAAGGCAAAGTCTCTAAATTGCATAGTAGTTAAACTCAGGAGTATTTCCTCACTGCTAAATCTGATTGCAAAGTTTAGGATAACTTTCCAGTGCATGTGTGTGTGATGTTGCAGCCTCTCATAAGTGTGTGACTGTAATGTCACAGAATATTCAAGTTTTTTACTTGTAGATTAATCTTGGAAATTAAATTCTGTCTCGGATTATTAGCCTACCCCTCTCCGCTGGCTCCTTTTTTTCTATTACAATGGACTTTATGTGCAGTTGTACAACCACCACCAATGTGTAGCACCCACCTGGGTGATGCACGGCAGCCATTTAGCGCCAGAACGCTCACCACACATCAGCTTGAGGCAGATAATAATTGTCGGCATTAATTAATTAATGCGTTGATAACGAGTTAACAACGTTCTCAACCTTTTTTGGGCCAGCGCCCCCCTATTCATTATCCAGGTCCCTTACCACCCCACATCAAAAAAGATGTTTTCTATTTGCCCTGAATATTGTTGATTTTTTTTATTGTTACTATTGTTATTAAAAACATGGAAAAGGTAACAGCACTGTAAAATCCGATTAGTTAACCTTACTCAAAAAAAGCATGCAAACTGATTGCACTTAAAAAACTAAGTATAGTGGAACAGGTATTGCGTGTTGTATTAACAAATCCTTGTTTAGTCTAGTAAACTTACTCTTGAGTTTAAGTAACTAAAACAAATGTGTGCGGTGTACTTGACAATTTACTTTAGATGTACTCCTGACTGTAGTATGGACTACTCAGGATTACTATTTCAAACAACTAAGTAGTGCCATGGGAACTTTACTTTATGTGTACTCTAAACACAATTATTTAAGTTGGGCTAACTAATGTGACAATTCCTGCAACTTAGAATTTCTTGTTTTTAGTTACTTGAAGAGCGATTCTGATTTACTTGTTAAAACCAAGCAAACCGATTGCCTTGAAAAGACCAAGTAACTGTTATTTGTGTAAATTAAGTACTTCAAACGTTCTTTTTTTTTTTTCATTTTACCTACTTTCCATTTACAGTAATCAAATGACATTGAGATACAATCTCAAACACCATATGCTCACCTATATGTTCTGCGAACTCACTGTACACTTGTCACACACCAGAGAATAAGTATAAAGTATCATAAAATAGAAATATTTAACACACAACCACATTATAGTTGAAACGTGTTTATTCTTTGAACTTTAACCATTGGTATTTAGTTTCCAATGTTAAAATGAAAGTCTAAATCTGGTATAAAGTATGCATTTACTTGACTTTTATAATTTTATTCTGATTGTATTTTATCATCTTAAAAATTTTGGCACAGTATTTCCAGATTTTGAGTAATATTATTGTTAACTTTTTTTAACTGGATTATTTATAGGAGTATGAATTTCTGAGAAATATACTTGATTTTACGAGTGTATAAGGTACAGAGATGTTTACTTGGAAAACCCAGTCGAATCTGCACCTTAGACAGCTGATAGAAATACTAATTGGTTTCAAGCAGATTAAAATGTAAGTCATTACTATAAGTGATCAGTACCACTTGAAGACAACATTCAGACTAAAATGATCAATGTCAAGGTATTAGCGCCAACCCCAGAATATGTCTTCTCATAGAACCAGAACGCGCACAAACGCTTATTACACTGCCATAAAATATACAAATAAAAACATTCTTCAAATGAGTGAAAGGGTGTGAATAACAGACTCTGTTGGACTAAATGTATGCCTATCTGCACATATACATACCAAAATTGTTCTTCAATAATCTTCCAGTAATAATTGGCTGCCAATGTATTTGGCTGCATAAAAAGACAGACCCTGACCTTTAATTCAACATAATCCTGAACAACTGCATTACTTTTGTAATAACAATAAAGTTCAAAGACCAATCTTGGTAAAGAATCAACGGCTGACAAGTACAAGTGACATCTAGTTAGTGTACAAAAATGACAACAGATCTCACACATGTATGAATGACCATACATATAAACAATATGAAAGGAGTGCCTTAATTTAGTTTACAATTAAAAGCAACTGCATCCACTTTCATAAACAAATGATATTGTATGACAAATGTCAGTCTTGATTTTTACCATTCTAACTCAACAGGAGATTTTTAAGAGTTTGAAGTTTGGGGGGGAGTTTCTCCCAGGCCAAGCATCACTTGTTGAAAGAAGTTGAATGTGTTTTTCATGGCTTTAGGGTAGTCCAAGTGTAGTGCATAGGACAGCCCAAACAAGAGGCAAAGTGCTTGAGGTAGGTTCAGGAGATTGTCCATTACAATACCTCCCTCAAGAATGATAGCAGTAGACACTGGGTCAAGATGGAGATGATTTGGAGAGAGAGGCGCAACCCAACAGATACCTGGGCCCAGGCCTCATTACTGTCAGAATCCTGTATACAACCAAAGAAAAGCAACATTACAACAGGTAAATTTTGATAGGCATTGTCAATTGTCATCAAGTGATCTGTCCTACACCCAGCTTAAGAAACATGAATAAAATTAAGCTCTGATGTCTGTCTTAATGTACAATTTATTCAGATGTTATTGCTGTTACAGCTAGAGTATGTGAGGAAGAGAAATGTTCTACCTCTTGTGCAGAACCCACAATTGCAGCATGGCAAGTGGGCTTAGCATTGTTGCACTCAGCAGTGCAAGACAGTGACATGGACTGCAAAAGGAGTTAGTTGAATGGCTGCTTCATCTTTTGTTTAGGGGATTTTTTTGTGTTGTTTTTTTATCTCAACTGAATCTTAAATTTGCAAAAGCTGTATTTCTCTCATTTCACAGGAGCTAGGCTAGTAGCATCACCCTGCTGGCATACACTGAACTGTCACAGCATGCTGCCCATCTTTGTGATATACAGTATGTGCTCCTTTAAGATGTGAGAACTTACAAAGGAGGTGTTGTAGAAGTTACTGGGGTCATCACCAAGTAGAACAGGGATGCCTTGGAGAACAAGGGTACGCACTGCTGTCACATCTGGTTTCTAGAATTGGATAGAACAAATAAAGTTCAAGATTACGCAACATTCAAAAGTTACAATACAAACCCAGTTTTAAAAGTGTATATGAAAAAGGTGTCACCATTTACGCTTAACAGTGCAGAGAACAGTTGCCGATTGGAGTAGTTATTTGATCTAATCCACAGCAAAAACTTAACAAGTCTGTAGTCGACTGACCCTTGAATCAATTTGCTGCACAATTTCAGCCAGTTTCTCTCCAACACTTCCTTTCTTGGACTTGAAGATTGTGACAAAGCGTGGTGTGTAGCGGTCAACAGCACCAAAAAAGTCATTCTCCAGGTTTGTTGTAGCTATCCTGTTGAACTCAGCAAACACCTACAAGACACGGAAAAAAATTAGAGTGAGTAGACTGGCATGAGCCAGTGTGTAAATTTTGGAAAACCTTTTGTTACCAGTCCTAAAACCTAAATGCACACTTTATCATAGGAAAAACAAAAAAGCATATCAATATCTGTACATACTTGTCTCTCTGTAAAAAGAGCTGGCCAGCGTTCCTTCAGGGTTTTCACTGGAGGTTCAGCCTCCACAATCTCCAGTCTCCGCAGTGGGAAGGTCTGGTCCATCTTAGATGCAATAACAGTTCCACTGATCAATGAACAAGAATGATGCAGAATCCAAATGGAAGGCCATCATCTTCTGGTGTCTTACAGCCATAGTGTGTGCAACATTCTTGAAATTACGAGTGTCATGCACTACCTTTTTGAGCTTTTTTTGAATTTGTGCTTCCCTTCAAAACGCATTGTCCACACATCAACTAGTGGTCCAAAGGTTTCTATCATTTGAGGGTAATGTTCAATAAAATGATGTTTTGGATGGAGTTTGAAGGCCGGAAAAGTTTGCTGCAGTAACTCTCTATGTTCTGAGATTTTGCAAACCAGAAAGTGGATTAACTCTTCAGTAAAGTGTGATGAAATTACTAGTTCTAGTATATCTTTTAGATGCATCAGTATCTCCCATGCTTCGTCTCCTTCTGGGATAACATGGCCTATCATCAATGGAAGCAGCCTCAGCAGAGCCCAGTTTTCGTGACCGTTGCCCCAATGGTTTTCTAAGAGATGAAGATTTTCGGAATGATCTGTGGTTGGTCAGCTTTATCTGAGAATGTGTAAGGAAACTGCCTAATAGCCTTATTCAAAGAGTCCAAAGAAACATACTTCTTGGTCATCAAATCCTGAAGACACAGTGACATTTCTGCTGGTATTATACCCTCTAAAAAGTCATGCAGAATGTCAGGTGGAAAACCATCCACAACATGAAAGCGTTTCAAGTTTTCATTCAGTGGACACCCTCTTTTTACACCATGATGCCTGGCCATAGTATGGCCATGTATAACCTCTTGCACATCCTTGGCTGGTGTAGACCTGATCTGACCTCCTTATCCTGTATGTTATCTTGCTTACACATACAAAACCGACAAAAGAGATCTGCTGCAAAACTCTCCTGGAATCCTGCCAAAGTGTGAGCCCCTAAGTTGTCCGCTGCTACATACAATACAGTGCCTTTAACACTTTCTGCTAGCTGTTCAACATACACACTGTGTTCCTCAAGAGTAACAAAAGATCCTGAATGAGAGGACAAAGAACTTCTGCATAGCCATGTTCTTTCACAGTCTTGACCTTACATAAAAGTGCAAATTGTATAGAGTGAAGAGCTGACCGATATTTGGAGTCAAGATTAGCAAGTACCCAATATACTGCCTATAGTTTGTGTTTTTTCTTGGATGTTCCCAGTGGATTAGCAACCTCAAATCATCTATATATAGCCCAAGAGCGATCCAAAATTCTTCCACATTCAAAAGAACATTCTCTTTAAAATGAGAGCCATCTCTGAATGAGTGGTATCCTTCTGGTGAAGCACCACATTCTACATGCAGCACCTTATCCAAAATATCATTATTGCTTAACAAACGCCTGCAACATTTTCAGTGTGGGGACATATACAACAGAACTATCTCTGTCAAGACGAAACACAATTGGCATAACGAGAGGAAATTCTTGCTGTATATAAGACGCTCTCCTGCTAGCTGTTGATAAGGATCCTCCTGCAGAGGTGAATTTCAGCAGGACATTAGTTTGTGAAACTACATTTACAACGTCACTCACTATGGAATTATCCACATCACCACAATGCTGACTGATAATAAGCATTACAGAACAAAGCTTGTTTTCCAATTTAAATATAAAAACATATATACACACACATATATATATATATATAAAATACTGATAAATCAGTGCATTAGCAGCATTTTATTTACATTTGATCTTCAAGACTTTTGCAAGAGTCACAAGATAAATCTGAACCTATCAGATGATAATTTGTACAGGAAAGAAGAAAGAATAATTCATACATATACATTTCAAATATAAATAGATCAGAATGTTTCATCTATTTTACACAAGTTTAGAGAAGTGAATTCATCTCAACTATTTAGCACCTTTCATTTAAACATGCAACAATGTGTTTGACTGTAGGATTAATGTTAAAACAACTCATACTGTAGACATGTGAAACATGACAAAGAGACACACCTACACTAAACTGATCTATGTTTTATATTTAAGGTGTCCCTGTAACACCCTGCAACAGACACCAATTTCAGTGACAGTTGGGAGGGAGAGAAACAATACAGCAAGCTAAGTGGTGGTGTGGCCCTGCAGTTCCCTCTTTGATGAAGAAGTGTTAAAAATTCTAATTAATGTTAAAAGGTTAACTTAAGTTAATATTGTGACAGCCACTTGCCAACTGTCATCATGTATTCTCCACGTTTTGGCTTTGCAAAAGACTAAACAGAAACTAGTAGTAAAGAAACTTATGTTCTCCTAATTGTCCGACCAATGTGGGTGCAAACTGGGTGTAGCCTAGTTTACAAATTGCCTTGTTTTGTGTTTCCTCTACACACTAGATGCAGCAAAATTCATTAATACATTAATTTGTAACTCGGAAATTTCTGCGTTGTTGATACCCAACATTCGACCAAAATACATCCACTGTGTCAACTCGGGGAAAACTAAAAATTGCTATAGCTACATTTAAAATGTGAGCATTTCCACTTTCAGTTAAAACAGATTTTCAGGTGAATCCCTGGATGGTGTTGGAAAGCTCCAAAACATGCCCGAACATGTTCTCTGCCTGTTAGCTTGTTAATGTTTGACAAATGTTAGCTAATATTGAGGCAGCAGACAGAAACACAAATTCACACATAAATATTAACCTAACTTGCTTGAAAACTTACCTTATTTTTCCACAATCGATGAAATCGTTAAATTTCCAGCCAATGTGTCTGCATAGTCCGACCGGCACCACTGTGGTCCTGAGCAGGGGACTGAACGTTGGTGGCTTCTACTGAGCATGCTCAGACCCAGCCCTGATTGTTCTTAGGATGAGTTCCAAATAGTCGCTCTAAGCAAGTTAAGATATATTCAAACAAAGTTATATTCACTCAAAACAATACAGCAAGCATTATTGATACCCCACTACAGCTCATTTATGCAAGTTATGACAGCTATTGGAATTTACAGTGAAAAAAGCCATGTGAAAAGTACTTATATTTAACTAATAAGTGAATGTTCCTCCCAGAAACTGTGTCTGAAGCAAGATACTGTTTTCCTGGATGGGCCACTTAATAAGTTGGGGGTATGGGGGTCCTCCCCCAGAAGATTTTGAGCATTAAACACTTAATTTCTTGCATTCTGGTGAAAATTTCTCCTCCAATTTCTGCCTTTTCTGCACCAATTTATGGTGGAAATGTCTACAAATTCAGTTGGCAGGTGACAATTAAAAATATATAATAGAATATAATCTAGTGACACTCTCAGGCATTCTTATTCTTATTTTTCCTGAGCTCCTGTAGATCAACTTATTTAATATTATGCCTGCTGAGTCAATACACATGATTAAGTCTTCCCATCTCTTTTGTGGGGAAGTAACCTACAAATTTGTCTGTGGCCCCTTTTCATCTCAGTAATAAATTAATCTGTTTTATTTCAGTTATTGACTGGACTTTATTAGCTCTTCTGTTAATAACTTATCATAACTCAGTGTTTCCCACAGAATGACAGTGTAACTGTGGCGCAGCTGTGCAGCATGCTAGCCTCGAAAACCCAGCTGTATTCTAACATTAACTTAGCGCTCCTTATTAGCTAGGCTCCTTACATGCTTGCTAATAACTTTTAATAGCTGGGTCTCCGACATTGACGGCGTTGTGCAGCTGTGTTCACGAGGGAGAGAGAGCGATAGATTGTGGGATGGATGAGAGACGAGCGAGAGGATGTGCTGCGCGAATACGTGCTGCCTGCAGCTCAAACACGGTTTTAAATAGGCCTAGTAAAAAAAATCGAAAACCAATATGTGGCGGTCAGTGTTGATATTGTGGCAGGCCGCCACAAAAAAAAATGATAAATGACGTATGGGAAACACTGTAACTTATCTGCTCATGGTCAAAACTTTCTGCACATTCTCCCACGTATCTGAGTTCTCTGACATGTAAATAAAAAAAGTCGTAATGGGAGACTAACGTCATTAGCCTATTTAAAGTTAATTCATAATATTTTACTACATGCCCTATACTGCATGATGTTACTGATTCGGTGGAAGTATCCCCTCGCCGTCTAACAGACAAAACTGAATGAGATGAGGAGGTGCTCATGCCGGGGAATACGAAACTAACCAACAACACCTAGCTGTGATCAGACTGTGGAATAATTCCACACACGTTAACTTCAGCACCTCTGATAAAGTGCCGCTTACAATCCCCAACAGAGCAAGACAAGTCTTAAGTTTTTGACGTTACATTTTTATAGCCTACTGAAACTACAGTATATATCTGCTTTGGCACAAACTGTCTGCGACTCACAGCGCGAGGAGGGTCCACGTCACTCGCTGGTGTCGCAGAGAAGTTGCTTTCAGGGTGAGTCCTACAGCGGAATATCCCTCTTGTAAAATGTGTAACCACTGAGATAACAAGACGTTCACGGTGTATTCCTCAGAGAAATAAACACTTTTCCACAAAGAAAGAGAACGTCAATTTTCCAGAGTTTACACAGTAAACGCCATGTGGGTAAAATTTTAGAGATGATACTCTAACTTCCCGTTCCCGTGAAGGCAGCACAGAGCTGCACCACAAGTAGCTGACGGAGAAAAAATACACAACTAAACTGGCAGGTTTTAATGTTGTAGACAACAGTTTTTTTTGCAAGTACTTTAAAGTTTAAACTCGTAATGTTGTGAATCTTAAGTGTAAATTCGCCTTAGAATTTCCAACTAACAAACGCCATCCAAAAGCAGCTCAGTGCCCCCCCTTCCAAAATATTGGTTCCAGCACCCCCCATCGTCCTCGGAACGCCCCCTGGAGGGAAACACTAGTGTAAGATAAAAAAGATATTTAAGAAGTTGTTGTTAATTCTAAAGCATTTTAAACAGCTCAGGTTCTAATTCAAGAAGACCCTGAAATTAATTAGTTTCCACAATGACCATCAGGTCAGGATGGAAATGTTACATCACACTGACCATGAGAACATGCCATATTGCATTCGCGTAGGAGCCATTATACATGAGGGGGACATGTCCCCCCCACATTTCAAAATCTATGTTTTGTCCCCCTCACTTTTTTTGGCGATTTCGGTGTTGGCTCATCGGAGGTGGTTTGAATGACTAGTCTATCAATCAATCAATCACACACCGCATCAGACATGATTAAACGGTTGAAACGTGGACAAAAATCCTGTTGGCCTATAGAAAACATGTGACACAAGGCAAAGGTGGTGCTGAAAAGTTAAGAGAGAAAAAAAGAGTTCGGGTGCAGCAAAGTGCCTGAATAGGCTACGTTTCTTTTGTGCTGCTGTTACTTATAGCCTACCTGAAGACAGCAGTGAGGATTCCTGCAGGGTGGGTAGTAACTTGTTACAAATAACGCACATTTGCTAATAAATACATTTAAAAAAAAGTAATTGGCACCTTTTCACGTACCTTTTTTTAAAACTCTACTTTTACTCTTTACTCCAGTATTTTCTTTAGGCCAGTAATCTACTCTTAATTTCTCTACATTTTCCATTCATACCTTCATAAGTTAACCAGTCTGTAATCTGCATTTTGCTTCATTAACCGAAATGATCCAGTCTGTGTGTGCGCAGTTACACAGAAGAGCGCCTGGTCTCGGGCACTTGTCACAGTCACAGAGCTGGGCGCAAACATTTAGAAAATCAGGCAAACACCTTTTTCAGATTAAGGCTTTATTGTTCTAATAATGTAACTTAAATCCAGTGAGCACACACCATGGCACTGCACTATGGTAGAAAGCAGCCTGCGTTGCTCTTTAACAAGCCGGCAAATAAATATATTATTTACTTTACTTTCCATTAACGACGCATTAAAAGCGTATTTAGTCTCTACAGAGATGGATATTAGCCTGTTAGGTTTTTTGTTGTTTTTTTTACATTGGTTAGGCCTACTATTACTATAGCAATGTCCGACGGTAAGTCCATAAACAGAAGCTCGCCGGTGAAACTAATCTTGACTTTCACTCATCAGCTACCAGCTGTTATTTATTCAGGAAACAATAATTTTTGAGATGCACAGAGAGAGAGAGAGAAAATATGGGTGGATAAAACAGTCCTGTTGGGCTTTACGCATGACGCACAGCTTCCCCTGCTTCAACATCGAGCTGCTCCGTGTTGCTGCCACAATAATTCTTTGCGTTGTGAAGATTATTTAGATGCTTTAGGAATAACCAGATTGTATTGGCTGCCTGTGCTACTGCAAAGCAAGAGGTTTGGTTGGCTACATGTCCATAATAAAAGATACAGATTGCTGCTGTAAGAGTTATACTTAAAAGTGAACGTGACTCTACTTTCACCTAATGTTAGAGGGACTGAAATAAAACAGGACTGTATAATCACTTCCGACTACACATCACGCTTTATGGGGATGTGTGCAAATAAAAAAAGCATTACAACAACAACTTTCTTTCAAGCAAAATGTTTACTACGTGTATAAAAGCCACACAGAAATAAAACGCAGTACTGACAATATTTACATAATATACAAATTGTCATGTTTTAACTTTTAAACAATATTTATATATAGAGACTATATAAGACTAACTATGTATTGAAAAAACACAGAAAAGCCCCACTATTTGCATAATTTGCATGATATGAGCATAGCCCTGTGTCCGAGCTGGTTGAAACCTGGAGATGGAGAGTGATGGCTGGGTCTTTGTCCGACAGTGGAGCTGGCTGCTGAGTAGATGGGGGTGCAGGTTGCTGTTGGGGTCCTGGTGGTGACCTGGTGGCAGGCACAGGTCATGCTGCCTGTGTTTCACTGGGCCCTGGGCAGCTGGAAATCCTCTCAAAAAAACAAAAACAAATTGGGACTTGCATTTTCAAATTGAAAAGAAAGTTTACACATCCTCTCTTCCTTTAGGTCCCCCTCACATACACACATCACTTTACACCTAACAAGAATGTGGAGGATGTGTGAGGCTTTGACAGATTTTCCTTCAGCTAATCTTCTCTGTATCTATTCCAAATTATTATCTGTGCTGCCTGCCCTGTCCACCCCAAATCTGAGCAAGTAACACCTGAATGAGATGTGGGAATATTGTCTCTTCTATTTACACTCATTCAGTATAAATATACTGAACATAAATGGATAAAATGACATGATAGACCACATCTGTACTATGATAAAATAGTCAATGGCCAAAACATTTACTCATCACTACAAGAGATAATGTTATTCATATTGTGAATGGAGGTGAAGATATATCACATTAGTTATCAAAAGGATATCACCTAGAACAGCCTACATGCCTACAATGTTACAATTTGTAAGTGTATCCCAGTTTTACACAAGAAAGTAATTTTTACACAAAGTAAACTAAAGGGGCAGTCAATTTGTCAAAGTTCATGACAACTTACTGAAACACAAAGCAGCACAGCTTATTTTAGCCAAGATGGTCACATTTAGCCAAGCACTAAGTGCACCATTGCGAAAAAGGTTTAATAAAATAAATACACTTACCCGTCGTCAAATGGATCTCTTTTGTGTAATCCTCCTCATTGTAAGAATCAAAACAGTCAGGCCCCGAAACTCGTCTCTCATCCTCGTCGCTGCTCTCCAAAACCGCTGCAAGAACTTCTTTCAATGTAGGCGCCATTTTCTGTCTTATTATATTTCCTCTTCTTTATACATGTTTTTTCCATGTTTTTCTCGCAGACTTTTCCGCCCTTTCTCGTCAGCTCGGTATTTTTCCCCACTGTGAGGTGATGGGTGGGTCCTTAGGGATTTTGAGAGTGTCTATTGGTTAGCATCATACAAAATGCAGACAGACAGGCTAACCCACCAATTACGCAAGGTGAAAGGCCATCTTGTCTTCCCCCTAGCTCGTTGTGTGAGTCGCGTACCATCTAGAATAAGGACTTTGAAGCTGAGAATTCTGTAGATTAAGGCAATATCTGAACCTTTTCTGTGTGCCGCTTGATCCTAGGAGATATTAATAGAAACATTTAGTAAACACCGAGTTGACGCGCCCCCGCGTCAACCGACCTCAGGGGTTAACAGAAATAGCTAAAGATAATAAACCAGCAAGGCAAATTACATTCCCTAGAAATAACTATGTTGCAGCTGTTTCTAACCTGATAAACAGCAGATGAAATATATTATTATACTTTTACTTGAGTAGGTTTGTAATTTTTTCCTCTAAATTTTTATGGTAGTAATTGTAAGTGAGTAAGGATTTTGAGTACTCTACCCACCACTGGCCAGTGGCACCAGTACTAGCGCTAACATGGTAAACATGAGACAGCAGAGATGAGGGCAAGAGCAGAACAGAGTCAAAGCCAGCACAGTCCAAAGCACCAGTTTATGGTAAGACTGATGATGATATGACTTATTTAGGCCTAGTTTTCTACTCAAGGGCTCAGCTGAAGTGATTTAGGAGAGTTAGAAAGATGTTTCTAGTTTTGAAAATGTATTGTAAAGGCTCATTTAGATATGTACTCTACTTGCATAAAATTCTCAAGAATGCAGGAATAAATGTCTCTGAAGGCCCAGAGGCGCCAACAAATGCTTTGTCTGGAGAGTGGGCTGACCAGGGACAAACTCCTGGGCCACTTTTTTATAAACTTGTGTCCTGAGGACTCCTCACTCATTTCTACAGTAAAAGTCTATCTTAGACCAAAAGCATGTCAGAGTTTGCATTGAAGACAGCACTGTGTTCACAAATATTTGTTGCAGGGAGAGTCAGGGCCAAGTGAGACACAGGGAATATCACAGACAGCTCACAAGTGTAACATTGGGATAACTTTAATGCCAGAAACTGGAGCTTGAATGCATGTGGTAATTCCTTTCCGCAGGGGACAGCGTCCTTGACCCATAGGTAATAACCCTCAACCTTCCCTCCTGGCGTTGCTACAACAATGCTCCAAGGCCTTTTTCTGACGCATCTGTGTTTAACACAAATGGCAGGTCAAAGTTGGGGTAGGCTAACACAGGTGGGCTGGACAAGATGTTTATCAGTTGGTCAAGGACTCCTTGATGATCCTGGGTCCACTGTATGGGAGGGCTCGAAGACAGCTGGCTTCCCTTCCCCTTAACTGTTTTAAACTGAGAGTGCGGTGTGGTTTCCTTTCATGTGTAGAAGGTTATACAACAGCTTTGCAATCCTGACTGAAGTCCTGCACATAGCCTCTCTAGTAGCTTAGAAATTCCAGCAGCTTTCGAACATCTCCAACAGAGTTTGGGGTGCTTTCCCTTAAAGCCTGGACGGCTGCTATGTCTCTGGTATCAATCCACACTCCTTTGGCTGAGACAAGCCTCCCCACATAGCGCACCTCCTGTCAGGATTCAGAGGGAGCCCAAGAAGCAGACCGGACAAGTGATGGTGATTTCAACGGTTTCTGAGTCTCTGCAATACTTATCGGACATGTTGGATGTGCTCAGTTAGGTCCTTGGAAAAAATTATAATATCGTCCAGGTACACAAAAACAAAACGGCCCAACATGTCTCTGAGAACTTCATTAACTAGACTGAAAAACAGGAGCATTTGTAAGTCTGAAAGGCATGACCAGGTACTCGAAATGTCCTAAAGGAGTATTAAAGGCTGTCTTCCACTCGTCATCTTGTCTGATGCGCACCAGGTGGTAGGCGTTTCGCAGGTCCAATTTTGTGAAGACTGTCGCCCCCTGGAGGGAATCAAAGGCAACAGACATCAGAGGTAGGGATACTTGTTGTTAATAGTTATGTTATTGAGGCCCCGGAAGTCAATGCAAGGTCGTAGGCTCTTATCCTTCTTACTCACAAAGAAGAATCCTGCCCCTAGTGGCGAGGAGGATGGCCTGATGATGCCAGCGGCTAAGGAGTCCTTAATATATGTCTCCATTGCCTCCCACTCAGGTTTGGAGATGTTATACAGGCAGCCCCCGGGCAATTTGGCACCTAGCAACAGGTCTATACTACAGTGTTACGTCCCCGTCAAACAGAAAATGGGCAAGCGGGTGCTGCGTAAAACAAAGAACCAAATATAACAAAAAGAGATCCCTCCTAAATGAGGGATTACTAAACTACTTACAGAAAGAATAAACAAAAAACCTCTCTAGCCGTCGTTCAAAAACCAAAACACTGGGAGCGCAGCACCCCTAAACCTAGTGTATCTAAAACAAGTAATTTCTAACAGGTGTAAGTAATCAGTGATGAGCTTCTCCTAGTCCAATTCTGCAGACCAACACTTAGATCAAACCGAGTGAGTTACCGACTCTCAATAACACACAGATCTAATGAACAAGGAAATGGTTGTTTCCACTAAGGACACGCACACACAGAGTTCAGTGTCAAGACCAGCGTCGAGGCAAACTACATGGCAAATGGTAGCTGCCCCAACTCAGCAGCAGACCAGCCTATTTGCCCTCAGCAGCCGTAACATCCAGTCATAAGGACGATGGGGGGTAGACACAGGGCCTGATGTCTGCTAAATACTTCCTTGAGGTCATGATATACCGAGGGAACATGACATGGCATGACAGAACACACTCCAGTTTATGATCTTGGCTGCAGGCCAATCTATATAGGGATTGTGCTTAGTTAACCAAGTGTAACCAAGGATAACAGGCAAAAAGGGTCTAAGACAAAAAAACTAATTTCCTCAATATGATTACCTGAGAGCTGGAGCCGGACTGGACCGGTCTTAGTAGTCACCCGGGCCAGGAGTCTGCCGTCTAGGGTGTTAGCTTCTAAGGGAGCCTCCAGAGGCACCGTGGGGAGGCCCAGCTGTTTAACTACCAGAGAATCCAAAAAACTTCCGTCCGCTCCTGAATCGATCAAAGCTTGCAGAGTTATGGACTGACCTTTATGGAGGAGGGAAAGGTGGAACGGAGCCCGCAGACGGGAAGCTTGCTCGCTAGGATGCTTCCTCCTACTAGTGAGCCTGCCTGTTTGACTGCAGTTGAGGGCGGGTGGCGATGTAGTGACCGGGCTGGCCGCAGTAGAGACAGCTGTTAGTTGTCCTGCATCTCAGACGTTCCTCCTCATCCAAACGAGTACGGCCCAGCTGCATCGGCTCGGCACCCGGGGAGCTCTCCCTCCTGGAGAAACTCTGAGGAACTGGAGCAGGGTGAGAGGGGGCGGGGCCCGCCGAACCAGAGATGCGGGGAACACGGAAGTGCTCGTAACCTCCAGCCTGGCGTTTCTCCCTCCAGCATTCCCGGCAGCGGTTGTCAATGTGGATAGCGAGGGAGATTAACTCATCCAAACTGGGACTCTGGGTAAGAGATAAGCTCATCCTTCAACAGGTCAGACAAACCATTAGCAAAAACAGCAGTTAGTGACTCATCATTCCACCCACTCTCCACCGCCAAAGTGCGGAACTCAATGGCATACTCGACGTATGTGGCGGTGGCCGGCGAGTCCTTCTCCCATGCAGTGGAAGCCCATACCAACACGTCACCTCGGAGGAGACCGATTAGGTAAGCAATCTTAGATCTCTCGGTCGAATAGGTGCGAGGCTGCTGATCAAAGGCAAGTCCACATTGCAACAAAAAAGCACGACATTGACCAAGATTACCGTCATACCTCTCAGGTGCAGTAATCCAGGGCTCCTGATCGGAGGCGGAGACTGAGGGAGAAGCGGTGGCAGCAGAAGGCACGGGTACGGGAGCGGCGCTGGCTTGCGAACTGAGTTGGGCTCGGATGGCGGTCACACTGGAGGCGAGGGTCCGTAATCCAGTCGTGATTTCACGGAGGGACTGACCATGTTGTCCTAAAACAGACTCTTGATGAGTTATGGCTTGACGTACCTTGTCCAAATCCGCTGGGTCTGTCATGGACGGATCGTACTGTCAGGATTCAGAGGGAGCCCCAGAAGCAGACCGGACAAGTGATGGTGATTTTAACTTTTTATTTGACAAAGTGTAATTGTGCGAGGGGGGTTGCTGGCAGGTAAGAGTCGGGGTCCAGAGGTGAGAGACGTTCCTGAGAGTGGCTGGCTGACTGGCTTGGAGGGTGAAGGTCCACACATGATTCTACGAGAGACGTGAGCAGAGTTGTTCTTGGACTGAGTATCCAGGGCTGGTCTCCAGAGATGATTCCTGAGACAGAGAGAGAGACGGTTAGTTGTGGGCACAAAAACAGACGAGAGGCGAGTAGCTCAGGCAGGTAGAAACAGGCGGGCAGAAACAGGTAACTTAGCTCTATTACTGGCTGGAAAGCGTTAACATACATAATACTTCACAACGATCCGGCATTGACTGGATGTGTGGTTGCTCCTAAAATACTACTGGGTTGATGAGGTGCAGGTGCGGTGACGACCTCTGTCAGGTGCGCCCCCCGAACACTGCCAGGAAAGTGACACAAACACCACAGGACAAGATGAAAACATAACAAGCACCCAGCACGCGAATCCCAGAACAAAACAAACACTCAAATAATCATCATGGCCGGGGGTTCGTGACACCTCCTCCTTAAATAACTCACACTTGGCAGGCCTGAGTTTAATGCCGTGGTGTGGGAGAGCCCTCAGGACCCGCCTCAATCCCTTCACATCGTCATCAAAGGATTTGGCATAGCACATCATCTAGGTACGGGATGAAACATTCATTCCATAGAGAGTCCAACACCTACTCCATACATCTCTGGAATGCAGCTGGGGCATTTGAGAGGCCGAAGGGATGCAGACTCACTCATAAAGGCCCCATGGGGTGATGAACGAGTTTACCTGACCACTTTGTGCATAGATGACTTTGGTGCGGGTGTTGCGACCCAGACGACATCTCCTTTCAATTTCCTCGCTGGTTGTTTTGATGACTTGTCTCAGCAGGGCTTCATCTGTAACTGACAGGTCAAAGAGAAATGGCTTTAACTCCCTCCTGATATCATCATGCTTGTCGCTTAGTCCCAGGTAAATTGTATACATGTTAAAACAGGCAAAATAGAACCATTTATCTACATAACATACTTAATCATAGAAGAAGCACAAATCAAGGACTGATTACCAAATCAACAAAATCTAATCATGTCAGCAAAATCCGTGTATGGTTTGTTCTTTGGTTCGTTTAGAAACCAAATCTGAGAAGGAGAGGGGAAAAAAGTTGTTTTTCTGTTTTAAAACCAAAATGGAAAAATATTGATTTTGATATTTAATGTGTCCGATTTGCGTAGCTTTGTGTGACACTTGATACACCTGCAGCAGATACACTTGGTGGTGCCTGATAAAATGTAGGCTAATTAAGATGAGCTTGAACATCAACATAGCCTAAGTGGAGTTTTAGTTAGAAAAACCGGAGGCCGTTTGTAACTCACTAGTAACTTGAACAGGAATGCCTCAGACGTCGCCTGAGAATCCTCTGGTTTTTAAGATTTATTCACTATCAAATTAATTCAGTGATAGTTGTCAGTACATCCAATTTGACCGGTGGTTAATGCCACTGACTTTAGTACAGGTGATCGTGGGTTCGATTCCCGGTCAGGGCGGGGGGTATCCAGGTGGACCCTTAGGCAAGGTCCTTAATGCTACTTGCCTATCTCAGACATGAGTGAAACCGCAAATACAAGAGCCATACTGGCTCGGACGTCGCCCAGGTGCGTGTCAGGTGCTAGGGAACCAGGGCAACCCGATAACAAATGGGCTACTGAAACAAGACATTCATGGAATAGGAGCGGAAAATATGGATCTGATGCAATGCTACTATAGAAGCAATCCCAGTGAAAGGGGTTACATGCAGAGACTGTGGGATATATGGATGCTTCGAAACCCATCATCAACACTGACAAAGAAACAACTCCTAGCTCAGTGTTCTAACATCCGCAAACGGCAGCTCCTATCACAACTAGAGATTGATGAGGTACAACAAATATGCTACGGCAAGGGGGAGCCAGGACGACAGGTCAGCGGGGAGATGTCGTCGTCGTCATCATCCCCACACTGAGAAATTGGGTCCCAAGCCCCAATAACAACAAGCCCTTACGGCACAGAATCACTCAACATAAGGGCGACTGACCTATGATTGAAGATCATAACTAAGCTGGACCCCCAAGTACAACAACCAAGATTGCCAAGGCTAAGTGACAAAGTACCCTCTGAAAGTCTGCTAGAAGATGTGAATGCAGCACTACATACTACTACATACTACTACATACTCGCTACTAAAGCCATAACCAGACCAATGAGCTGATCCTTGAGATGCTTGGCTATAAGATGAAGAGAGGTTAGTCAGCTCTCAGAGCTACAGAAAGGTGCAAAAGAAGGGGCTACCTAAGAAATATAACAACCTGTCGATACCTGAGACTCTGGAGACTGCCAAACAAAGACTTACCGCTCTGGCTACCCGCCTAAAGAGATACAAGGATGAAGCAGAAGCCAGGAGAGTAAACCGGATGTTCTCTACTGAACCATCCAAAGTGTACTCTCAGTGGCTGGGTAATAACACAAGATCAGATCCACCCAGGGCTGAGACTGAACTGGAAGAACATATGGGAGAAAGGGGCATCCCACAACAGCAATGCTTAGTGGCTAGTGAATCTAAGAACAGATCACAGCAATCTCCCAGAACAAGATCCAGTAACCATTAGAACGGCAGACATCCAAGAAAAAGTGGCAGGTATGAAGAGCTAGACAGCACCAGGCCCTGACATGATCCACACCTACTGGCTGAAGAAACTAACTGCACTCCATGACCACCTGGCAGCACAAATGAACCAACTGCTGATGGATGGGACCCACCCAGAATGGTTAACCCAAGGACAGACAGTCCTGACCATGAAGGGTCCCCAGAAGGGAACAATCCCATCCAACTACCGGCCAATAACCTGCCTCTGCACAATATGGGAGCTCCTGTCAGCCATCATAGCGACTAAGATGAGTAGGCACATGGCTCAATACATGGACAGGGCTCAGAGGGGAATGGGTAGTAATACCAGGGGAGCCAAGCACCAGCTACTGGTTGATAGAGCAGTCACTCGAGACTGCAAGACCAGGCAGACCAATCTGTGCACCGCCCGGATTGACTACAAGAAAGCCTACGACTCATTGCCACATACATGGATACTGGAATGCTTGGAAATGTACAAGATCAACAGGACACTAATAGCCTTCATCAAGAACTCAATGGGGCTGTGGAAAGTGCGGCATATACCAAGGTGATGCACTATCCCTGCTGCTGTTCTGCAGCTTCTGGACAAGTGTGGCCGCATGGTATCAGAAAGAGGGAAGATGATCAGAACCAAGGGGATTGAACTACCAGAGGGCCACATTGCAGATGTTCAGGACAGCTACAAATACCTTGGGGTGCCGCAGGTTAACGGAAACTATGAGGAGGCAGCAAGGAAGTCCGCCACAGCCAAATACTTACAGAGAGAAAGGCAGGTCCTGAAAAGTCAGCTGAATGGGGGGGGGGAACAAGATCTGAACCATCACAACACATACGCCCTGCCAGTCATCAGATACCCCGCTGGTATAATAAACTGGCCAAAGGAGGAGATAGAGGTTACTGACATCAAGACAAGAAAGCTCCTCACAATGCATGGAGGGTTCCACCCCAAATCCAGCACCCTGAGACTGTACACTAGTGTTTCTCAACGGGGGCGGTACCGCCCCCCAGAGGGCGTTCCAAGGACGATTGGGGGCGCTGGAACCAATATTTTGGAAGGGGGGGGCACTGAGCTGCTTTTGGGCGGCATTTGTTGGTTGGAAATTCTAAGGCGAGTTTACACTTAAGATTCACAACAATACAAGTTTAAACTTTAAACTACTTGCAAAAAGCTGTGGTCTGCAACATTAAAACCTGCCAGTTTAGTCCACTGCGACTGGACAAAACTGTGTATTTTTTCTCCGTCAGCTACTTCTGGTGCAGCTTCGTGCTGCCTTCATGGGAACAGGAAGTCTCTAAAATTTTGTTATCTCTAAAATTTTATCCACTGTGTAAACTCTGGAAAATTGACGTTCTCTTTCTTGGTGGAAAAGTGTTTATTTCTCTGAGGAATACATCGTGAACGTCTTGTTATCTCAGTGGTTACACATTCACAAAAAGGGATCTTCTGCTGTCGGACTTCCTGAAAGCAACTTCTCTGCGACACCAGCGAGTGACATGGACCCACCTCGCGCTGTGAGTCGCAGACAGTTTGTGCCAAAGCGGACTGTTAGATCCCGAGTTACCCCTGTTCAGGAGGTACTGGACCAGCTCTCCATCGTAAAGGGTCTGATCCTCTAGGCCTATGGGTATTACCCTATTAGGTATAACTGAGGACTGTTTAAGCTGGTGTCGAAGAGATTCGCCTAGCTTCTCACTGTCTTTTTCTGAACGCCTTCCCTGCTTACTCTGAAATGGCACCTGACTGAATAGCCCTAGAGCAAAATACCACCCCAGCCACGCCCGTTAACGACAGCTCTCTTCTCATTGATCAGTGCACTTGGTATAGTTGCTAGGATTGTGTTTAGTGGCCAAGAAAATAGCCCCCAAGGATAAGTTAATTTCGTTGGCTAGAGCCTATAGAGACCTATAAGAACCTTAAAGATGTTAAACACACTTTACTTTACTTTTCAATGTCTACTACTTGTACTTTAAATGCAGTGATTATATATTTTATTGCAAAATTAAGCAAGGGCAAGCATACAACTTAAACTGATTAAAACTTGAGTAAACTGATAAACCCTTATTATGATAGCTGAGCTTGAGTATTTTGATGTCTTCTTTTTGGAGAGAAAGGAAGGGGAAGGAGTTGTCCTGGCCAAGGAGTTCTTTCCCTCTTCTGCTGGGCTGATGACTCTGGTGGAAACTTGAGGCTTTGTCCAAAGCCCTCAAATTGTCTTCAAAAGTCTTCAGTCTTCGTTGCAGTTGAGTGAGAGACAATCTTCAGAGTCCAATGATTCTTCAGTTGGTTTGGATGTTGTGGTTACCCTCTGTGGCGCGATCTCTTGAAGTATTCTCTAGTTGTTTGCTGCTAAAATCCCCGTCTCTTGTCTTGGGCTCTTGGTCCGGTGCGGTGATGGTCTTGCTCCGAGTCCGATGCCTCTGAGGTCTGCCGAGGAATAACCCCGATCTCTCTCTGACTCCTCTTTATATATTGTATTCCGTAGCTGTGTTTTCTTTGTCCAATCAGCCACCACCTTTTTTCTGTCTACGTGACATACGTCACATAGTTTGTTCATCCTTAAATTCAGTTGGGCCAGAGATGTCCATTTCATTTCCCCTTGCTGACCCTTCGCTCCCAATGACTCATAGTCATGATGTCTTCACCCAAACTTAGTGACCTTTTGCACAGTTATTTAACCTTTACCCAAATTCTCCTTACTTTAACCATATTATGTATTTTACAATCCGAGTATCAATTCAATTTATTAATTTTCAATATCAATGAGATATCCTGATTTTCAATCATCATATCATGTTTAATACCAAATATCTTTCTTTTAATCATTATTCAATATATTGCTTATAGCATTGTTAAGCTCTGTGTTTTGCAGATGGAAGTATGTTGCACTTCCCTTTTCTCACTCACTTTTGTTACTAAAGGGAGAAAGGCTCCAGTTTTCTTCTTTGCGACCTGACAGCAAGAGCGCTGGGATCTCAACTTATTTGACAGGACATATACTGCAGTTTCAGTAGGCTATAAAAATATAACGTTAAAAACTGAAGCCCTGTCTTGCTCTGTTGGGGATTGTAAGCGGCACTTTATCAGATGTGCTGAAGTTAACGTGTGTGGAATTATTCGTGAGCTTTCTGTTTGATCACAGGTGTTGTTGGTTAGTTTCGTATTCCCCGGCATGAGCACCTCCTCGTCTCATTCAGTTTTGTCTGTTAGACGGCGAGGGGATACTTCCAGCAAATCAGTAACATCATGCAGTATAGGGCATGTAGTAAAATATTATGAATTCTCTTTAAATAGGCTAATGACGTTAGTCTCCCATTACGACTTTTTATATTCACATGTCAGAGAACTCAGATATGTGGGAGAGATTCTGAATGAGCAGAAAGGTTTGAACATGAGCAAATATGTTACAGTGTTTCCCATACGTTCATTTATTTGTGGCGGCCTGCCACAATATCAGTGCTTACTGCCACATATTGAATTTCGATTTTTTTTACTAGGCCTATTTAAAACCGTATTTGAGCTGCAGGCAGCGCGTATTCACGCAGCACATCCTCTCGCTCATCTCTCATCCGTCCCTCAATCTCTCACTCTCTCTCCCTCGTGAACACAGCTGCACAACGCCATCAATGTCGGAGACCCAGCTATTAAAAGTTATTAGCAAGCATGTAAGGAGCCTAGCTAATAAGGAGCGCTAAGTTAATGTTTACAGTATACAGCTGGGTTTTCAAGGCTAGCATGCTGTACAGCTGCGCCACAGTTACACTGTCATTCTGTGGGAAACACTGAGTTATAAGTTATTAACAGATGAGCTAATAAAGTCCAGTCAATAACTGAATTAAAACGGATTAATTTATTACGGAGATGAAAAGGGGACACAAACACATTTGTAGGTTACTTCCCCACAAAAGAGGAGGTAAGACTTAATCATGTGTGTTGACTCAGCAGGGATGATATTAAATAAGTTGATCTACAGGAGAAAAATATTTAAAAGCGATAAGAATGCCTGAGAGCCTCACTAGATTATATTCTATAATAATTATATATTTTGAATTGTCACCTGCAACCTGAATTTTTAGACATTAAATTGGTGCAGAAAAGGCAGAAATTGGAGGAGACATTTTCACCAGAATGCAGGAAAGTGAGTGTATAATGCTCAAAATCTTCTGGGGGAGGACCCCATACCCCCCACTTATTAAGTGCACCATCCAAGAAAACAGTATCTGGCTTCAGACACAGTTTCTGTGAGGAACATTCACTTATTAGTTAAATATAATTACTTTTCACATGGATTTTTTGATACCTTTTCCATGTTTTTAATAACAATAGCAACAATAGCAAACAATAAAAAAAATCAATAATATTCAGGGCAAATAGCAAACATCTTTTTTGATGGGGGGCGGTAAGGGACCTGGATAATGGACAGGGGGGCGCTGGCCCAAAAAAAGGTTGAGAACCACTGCTGCACACCAAGCGTAGCGAGGGAGGCCGAGGGCAAGTGAGTGTCAACACCACTGCCCAGGATGAAACGACAAAGATCCAAGAATACATCAGGAAGATGGCCCCCAAAGATGAAGGGCTTAGTCAGTACCTCAGCCAGCAGAAACCCGAGGGTGAGGACAAGGAAGACGAAGAACCTTCATGGAGGGACAAGCCGCTGAAATCCATAGAGGCTGGGGTCTACCACACCAGACTGCATCCTTGCAGACTGTGCAAGGATGCCCCTAAGACATTAAATCACATAACAGCAGGGTGTAAGATGCAGTCAGGAAGTGCGTACAGGGAACGTCATAACCAGGTAGCTGGAATAGTGTACAGGAACATCTGCCTGAGCAGAGGCAGGGGTTGGATGTAGCTCAGGAGAGTCAGGGATTTGCAGCAGCTCAGGAGCCAATTCAACCAGCAGCCCAGCAACAGCAAGTGGTTGCAGAATGGTGACTGAAGACTGCTGCTGTTCAACAAGCACAGGGAGCATCTTTAGTTCTGTAACAAAGGTGCAAAGTAAGGGGGCTGCTGCAGCTCAGCTACAGGTCAGTAAGCCACTTCTGCAATCCAGCAATGGATTGCTGTGGCACAGAAGTCATTCAGCAAGGTCAGACACAAGGAGCAAGAGTCCGCTGGACCGTTGACTGAAGACCAAGAGCAGCTGTTAGCTGGCCTGCCAACTGGACACTGGGCCAGCAGGGGTCAGCCGGACTGTCAACTGGATAAAGGGAGCCGAAGTCGGATGGGCCGTGGATGAAACACGAGGTGCAAGATTTAGACAGTTCAGTGGTGAGGAGGAGGAGCTGGGCAGCAGAGAGGCATGATTATGGTGAGAGCCATGTCTCCTTCTGGAAGGCTTTACTGAAGGTGGCTCCGGAGTAGGGGGTGCGATATGCATTGTCTACGATATCTTTTTTTAATATAATTTTTGCTTGAACAATGTGTGAGCAGACATTGAGTATGCTACATCAGTCACCTGCAAAAAAACTATAAATAATTGTCCGCGCAGTCACTGTGGCATGTGTCAAGCATGTTTAGTGAAGTTTAAAATGAGTGAACGAAGCACCAGGTGATTAAACACTGATAGCACTAGCATCATAACCTTTCAAACTGAAAGAATAAATACAAACATCGCTAGGGAAACAGGGAATAATCCAGACACAAACAGCAAGACGCAAAACACGGATATTAACCATCAAACAGTGTAGAACAATGTGTGAGCAACGAGGGAAAGGAATAGTTCAACTAAATACTAGCAGCAATACTAAAACTAGCATCATAGAGTACGGTCTAGACCTGCTCTTTTATGAAAAGCGCTGTGAGATAACTGTTGTTGTGATTTGGCGCTATATAAACAAAATTGAATTGAAATTGAATTGAATTAAATACACCAGGGGCAGTGAACATAATGGCACACAAGTGAAGTCACTAGACAATCAGTGAGACAGAAAGTAAAACAAGACCATAACGCCAAACTTCAAAGTAAAACAGTAAAACACCCACCACTCCAGATCTTTGACAGACATTACATCATCCCTGCTTCATTGAACTCAGACGAACTTTCCTTCTTTGTCCACCAGACGGTTACAAGAAGCTGAGAGGAAATATTTTGAGCTGGAGAAAGAAATGGAGGGATTGAAGAGGGAGATACAGGACTGGCGAACCCCCAAGGAAAAAGGCAAGAGAACAACACCCCTGCTTCTTTATTACACCCTCATGTTCATTATCATCATAATCATCCATTTATACAGCCTCCTGCTGCTCTCTCTTTCCCTGTATATTGTATGCAGTTATGCCATGACACCATAGGAACCAATATCATACTTAAAGATAGGGGTGTTTTTCTCTAAAAACTGCCAAATATCCATACAGGAGAACATTAAAAGCCAAGGCCATATAGAGGTAGATATGTAGCATAATGTTGTCAAATTCTCTTAAGAACAGCATAAATGTGAGGTGGAATCAGTGTTGCACTGTCCCGGCAGCGTATGCTTATACTGGATACATGCGTCAGTCAAAATATGGTGGTAAATACCCGCTTTAAGAATAGCCTTGGAATGCGGGATCTTGGATGCCCATAAATCAATACAGTGTCATGAGCTTTTAAAAGTATTGAGGGTCTTCTTGCTGCTGGACTGATGGATGAAGATGTTGTGAACAATTACTAAAACACTTGTTTTTGCAAAAGCATGTGGACAAAAAGCATGTACCTCGCTCCATGTGTGATAATAAAAACAGTCAATGACTTGTACTTCACTTCTGTTATTGCTTTCTTCATCACTTCTTCTCTCCCTCATTTCACACTCGCACTATCATCCCTTTCATCAAAACACATTTGTGCTGCTTTTAGTTTTGTGTCTTTGTTATTACTAATCTGGCTGGCCAGCTGTGCACCCCAAGGCTGAATGCCTGCACCAGTGCTGCACATCATAGACTCTGATGTTCCTCTTTCTCCTCCAATCACAGAGCTGAGTATCTGCCCAGTCTCTCTTGCTCTGACGGCCCACTGTATGGACGCACCATGGGATGTAAGCCTATCTTTAATCCACTGTCATATTTTCTTTCTCTGTCCGACATGGAAAACAAAAATACTTTTAAACAGCATGTTACCTGTGTGATTCTTAATTCATTTGCAGAAGCTTTGCAGTTGTTGCGTAAGTAACAAAGACCAGGCTTGCTAACGGGCAAACCGAGTTTCTCTGTATGACATGAAATGTGTACAGCCGGCCAAGGTCCATCCTATTCAGTAGGCCAGGTTCTATTTTTGGTTCTACAAAGCTGCTGTCTGTTAACTGGTCTGACTTGCATGTGTTACAGAGGGAGAAAGTGCCCCCTGCCTGCCATTACCCACTGATGATTCCTCTCCATCGCCACCTGCTACTGTTCCACAGGGTACAGACAAAATACTTAAACAATCAGTCAATAAGGATTCAACTGATGTGATTTGAATGCAATGCTGATATTTTTATACCATTGATGTTTTGTAGTGTATGTGGGATATTATTTCAAGAGTGGTAGAAGAGGTATTCAGTTATTTTACTTACCTAAGTAACAATAGCAATACCACATTGTGGAAACACTCCAGTACTTCATTTGCTGCATTCAAATCTCTGCATAAGTAAAAGTGTGGATGTCTAATGAGATAAATATTTCAAAAGCTTAAAAGGTGTACGATTGTCTTAAAATAAGTCTTTGCTGCTTTAAAGCATACATGGACCATAACCTACATATCCCACAATGCATGTCGATTTTGTGATGACATCCCGCTGTAGCAGTCTGTATGTATTGTCTGCTATTTTAATTTTTCAATTAGTTTGGCCGAGTCTCCATTACTCTGGTTGTTTAGTGATCATTCAGAGCACCTGCTGGACAGGGAGTGTTGCACAGACTCCTCAGCAGGGATTGAGTGCGGCTGTGTGATTCCCTCTTGGCCAATCAGAATATGGTGACACCCACTCTGGAAGGCATAAGAAGAGGGCATACCTGCACACCAGTGGCTCATTCCTGAAGCATTCTGAACCCTATGCAATGTGTGAAGAACTCAATCCTTAGACAAACCCAGCCAAATCTCTGTCCTTTGGAGGCTGCTGAGATCCCTTTTGCTGTCTCCTCTGTTTATTGCAGTATATGTAAATAACAGTACTGTGACCTTTAGTTCAGAGTGGACATAAAGCCCATAGCTCTTAAAGCAGCCCTGGTGTTAAAACATAAGTGTTTTTGTGTAACGACTTGTCTGTGGCATGGTGGCGAAGTTTGATGCTACGCCATCAAACAGGAAGTTGTAACTTCACTATACATACTCACATTTCTACCACATTTCACATGTTTGAAAAGGGTCACACCCTAAACACATCTAAAGGCCAAAATTCACTCAACTTCATAGCACCACCTACTGGCATCAGGAAGTGTCCGAACAATGTAGCCCTGGTGCAGTGAATCACCTAGACGCACATTTGTGGCACATGTATCATCCCAAAACACACAACAGCCTCTTAGGGCCATAGCCTAAACCCAACAATAAGTCAGCTGTTTTGATTATACAGTGAAATTTCAGCCCATTTATGCCCTTTTACAGGGTCCGAACTTAACGAACCCCTCCTAGAGAATTAGTCTGATCATCTAATTTTTGCTGTGCAGTCTAAACCCACTGAAGATTAAAAGTCATACAAACTGTTAGTATTCGAGCGTGCCCGTGTCGAGGTGTCGAAAATCGACTCGCCACAAAACAGGAAATTGTTATAACTTCAGTGTACATCGACATATCCACCAATATTCACTGAGTCATAGCGCCACCTGCTGGCAAAAGGATATGTCACGCTTTATGCTATGATGGACTACTCCTAGCAGGTTGGACATCAACTTCAAAACTATCCCGGGAACCCTTAACACACTGAAATGTCATGTGAGTTCTCGGTTAACGTTGTGGCGGCTTCGCCACGACACAGGAAGTTGTTGTTGTTGTTGTTGTTGTTGTTGTTGTAATTTGACTGCACATGTTCAGATCTATACGAAATTTTACAAGTTGAATAGTCCCACTCTGAAACGAAATGTCTGTGGCACATGTATCATGTCCAGACGTATAATACAGCCTCTTGGAGCGATGCTCTAAACCCCACAGGAAGTCAGCCTATTTTTCGATGATTTACACACTTCATACTTTAACAAACACACCTCCTAAAGAATTAGTCTGACTTCAGATTTTCGCTGTGCAGTCTAAAGCCACCGACAATTAAAAGGCCATCTACAAGCCAATTTTCACTCTTAGTCATAGCGCCACCTGCTGGCAAGAGGAAGTGACTGCTTTTATGTTGTGATGAACCACTTCTTGCAGGGTGGCTATAGCTACTTAAAAACTATCTCAGAAAACCGTTAACATTGATGTCACATTGATGTCCTGTTGTAAAGATTGTGAGTTTTCCTTCAACGGTGTGGCGGCAAAGTTTCATGCTTCACCATCAAACAGGAGGTTTGCAGCCCGGGAAACAGGCAGGCAGATGCTGGCTTGTTGAGGTGAGAGATTGAGGTTGCCTTGTTGGTGGGGGACTGATAGAGATGGAAACATAAAAACTGTGGCCTCCTTAGGAACAAAACCCCACATCTCAGTTTTAGCAGCCCACCTCTCTAGAGCCAGTGAGCAGATTTGGTTCCCCATAACCGGAGCATTTGGCTTCTTTCCACATTTTGTGAAGTTCCATAAAGTCCGTAACAAAATAATACAGTTCATGGGAGGTTGTGTCAGCGGGGTCCATTTTTGGCCAGTTCATTCTGTTACGTTCAACTGAACGCAGAAAACAGTTTTGGACCCAAAATGCAGACACGGCGGTGGAACAGGTAGAGTGATAGTGGGGTTTATTGCAACACAATGAAACTTACAGGTGATGTCAGCAGTCCAAAAAACACAAAGGGTCCAACAGAAACCAAAAAAACTCCACAAAGGGGAAATTAAGGTGTACAAAATATTATTATTATTATTATTATTATTTATTTATTTATTTATTTATTTATTTATTTATTTATTTTAAAGACCAAAATTAATCCGGTATTTGATTTATTTTTTTTATAGAATAAATAACCTTTTGTGTCTTTGTCCTCCAGGTTCGCCTGCCACAGGTGACTAGTGAGTCATACCTGCTGGTGTGTGCAGAAGGAGGGGAGGTCCAAGCTTGGGAGAGACACTGTTATAGTGAGCTCTCCTGAATGCGCCTTAAGGTGGCACATACTGATTTCTCCCACTATAACAGGACCAAAGACAGAGCAATAGCTCTATGATCACTCCCTGCCCCACTCCTCAGCTTTCAAAACTTCACAAGATGAAGAAGAATCAGGACTAAAACGCCTCCAAACAGAGCTTCTCGGAATGTCATTAGTGATGTTCCAAATTAAGTTTCCCAACTGATATATTGAGAAAGGTAGGTCAGACTGCTGGGAGCTAATGATGAAAGAATGATAAGGACATTTTCTCACCTACCTTGCCTTCTTACCAGACAACACGTACCAGACTGATATTCATGATAAAGATGCACTGAGCAAGGGTTAGAGAGCATGCACTTTAATGTGTGACAATGATTGATGTTTGAGACAATGCACATCTTCAGGCATTGACCATGTTGGGGCATTTAGCTGTTACACAAGAGAAATCTTATTTACTGTATCATATCTGCACCTGTGAGTTGTTTGTCCTTATGATGCACTACTATAGACATGGTTTGTTGCTGTGCCTGTTGTAGTATTCAAAAGGTTACTAATGATGACTAATGTCTGTCTTAACCACAACACATACCACTACAGGCTATTGCGTTGTTAACAAGTACCCCTGACTGCAGTGTGCAGATTGGGCAGAGCTCAACGTGGGCGGAGTCAAACGTTTGACGCTGCCACATGATAGAACTGCATGCGCAGAAGAAAAATAATTGCCCCAAATGATGTGAAATTGCATATTCACCCTTCCTCAAAGTGGCCAGAGTCAAACGTTTAATAGTTGGGAAGTTAGGGTGGAAGATGTGCAGTGTAGACACCCTATATGAAATGTATGACTACTTACAAAAACCTTTTCTATATTTATTAAATAATTAAACTGATTTTTCTCTACTTTCCACAAACCATCCTGAACTTATGTGCTATTTTTTTTTTTTCTATTTAGTACAAAAAATGTTTGCAAATATCTCTGGCATACCTGTAGAGGGAACTGGACAGTAAAAGTGAGGGACAGGAAAAACAGCCGGAAGGATGTGGATTCATTAAATGACAATCCACCAGTGCTTGAAGTGGGCACCTCGACATTTTACTCAGCCCAGCCTGTTCTCATCGCAGGCATCATATACACACACGCTTAACAAGTGTAGTTATTTCAAGGAAAACGTCAATTCTGTGTGTACAGGAGACTCTACCTGGAGACTCTGTATATGACACTCTGGGGTGACTGGAATTCTAGCCGCGCTAGCCGACAAACTCAACAAAGGACTAAGATAGCTGAACAAGACAGATTAACACAATTATAATAACCAAACAGATATCAAATCAGGCAGAGCTCACAATAAATACTAACAGACTGGACACAGGACAACAGACAGGACTGAACCCCAAAACACTATAAAGCAGATACTGAACTGATCAAATAACCAAAACTCAAGAGAGCTAAACTAAACATAGCTGACAGGCAGAATGTGACAATGATTAACTCTGAAATACCCACTTTTTGTTGTGGAAAACTCAGGCAGGTTCTGTGGGCTTTAGGGGGGAAAGGAGCAGAGAGGGAGAGGGGGCTACAGAGAGGAGTCCTAACTGTCATCATTGAGATTTGAAAATAAGGGAAATACATAAACGTACAATGTTATTCTATGTTGTATGTACAATTCCACATTATACTGTTAGTATATTGTTAATATTACTTATAGTTACCACTAGTATAGGCCTAATATTATTTCAGTGGGTTGTTTTCATTTATTAAATCCTTGTGCACAGTCTACATCTTTTACATGGGTTTACCAGAGGAAAGAGTAGCAAACACTTACAGTCAGCAGATCATTTTGATTTTATAAAGGTTAAAAATACGGGAGATTTACGAGGAAACATTTAAGCGGGAGGATACCTGGTGCAAATGGGAAAATACAGGAGAAACTTGAAAATGGGAGGGTTGGCATGAGAGGAGTAGAGAGAAGAGTGGTCTGTGTTAAGCTACATCCACACTACTACAGGTTTTTAAAACAGTTTGATAACGAAAGCCATCTTCTCTTTCCACAGCAGCGTTTTAGCTGCGTATCAGTCGATCTCCATCCGCAAATGTACACTGGGCACGCGTGTGCCAGTGTAAACATAAAACAAATAGTCTACTCCAGTTGCAGAAGATTTGGCAAAATATTTCAGTAATAGATGAACAACCACACCAGGTTGTTTTTTGTATGGTTTTTTGCATTGACCCACAACGAAGTGGAACTGTTACTGAAAGCAACATGGAAGTACAGAGACTGTGGTGGCAGAAAACAGACTAGACAAAGTAAATACGGCAACATGCACAGCACAAGTGTTACTTACAGAGTGCAAAATATTTTAATAAAAAAACTGTTTTGGCTTTGCATGACTTATAAGACTGAATCAGAAAGCCAAATATGAGTGTCTATGTAATCATTTTATAAAGCCCTACCAGGTCTCCGTTTTAAAGCGAAAATGGAGAGAGAGAGGGGCAGTCAGCTGATTGAGCTGCTAAACGGCTACTCTCTCTTTGCATCAGGAAACCCACACTGAAGAATCTGTCTCTCTGTCTGATGTGCTGTGGGTCAAGACAATTAAACTCTGACGGCGTGTGTGTGTGAGATGACCACGTGTCACATGATCGCTCCTGCTTGTTGTTCTGCTGCTCAGCTCTCATTGTAAATAATTAACTGGGCACATCAATTGCTTCCTCTCTGAAAAGGACTTTGGTGCTAGCCAGCTTTGAAACCTACTCAGACCGCTTAGTTTTAACTGCTGCTGAAAATTTGTCTGGCGAGTATTGCATCATCTGATGGGCTTTTCTGATCCACCCTTTTAGAGACCACTGATCAAAGTAGTTAAAGCAATTATCGGCCGATTACGATTGGTGATCGATCAGAGTACCCTTACACAGCTCGGGTGCCTTGCAAGCAGCTGTGTGTAGAAAGTGGTCAATGTCACATTTTGTGAACCGAGCAATCGCAGCCTGGATGGGGCAAGACATTAAAAATAATGACAGATAGGTGTCATTTACACTGAGGATGCTGGGGACATGTCAGAATCAGAATGTGTCCGTTTTTTGAAAGCTTTTGTTAAAAACAGCTTGCATCAAGAAATGTTAATAACAAATGAAACAATGCACAATCAGAAAGAATGCAATAGAAATATTCAAGAAACAAATGTGCATTGTCCAAAAAAGTAACTTAAGCTAAAACAAGCTGTTTAAGTTCCGGAATGCTGCGGAGGAGTGCAGACATGTGTTCGTGAGCTCTCGGTGGTGGTACCTAGCATCTGCCTTTATCCTGATTTTAATCTCTCATCACTTTAATTTGTGTGCAAGAGGCAAAGCCATTAAGAACACTTTTGTATGGCAAGCTACAATCTTTGACATAAAAAGTGAAAAAACTATAACTCAAACTTTGCGACACCTGGACGCTGTAACCACAAGAAACATGGTGGGCGGGGAAAAGGAAACATCCTTCAGCAAACTTCTCGATGCTATTCAAGAAACTAAAGACGACCTCACATAGCATATTGACAAGAAAACAGCTGGCATACAAACATTAACAAAAATCAAGTCCTCGCTCTCTACACTGGCGGCACAGGTTGAGGAGATACAGACACGAGTGAGTGCAAATGAAGACGATATCAAAGATACGCGCGACCGTGTTGGTGAAATGAAGAAACTGATAACGCATCTCAAAGACAAAACTGATGACTTAGAAAACAGCAGCAGGAGGTCTAACATTAGGATAATAAATTTGCCGGCACAAGCAGAGGTCGTGATACTGTAGGATTTTTGGAAAAGTTTATACCACAAATCCTGGTTAATGATAACTTCGCCTCACCTGTCACCCTGGAAAGAGCACACCGCAAATTCCTGAACTTCAGAGACAAAGAAGGAGAGATGACATACGAGAACAATCGTTCTACCCAGATTACAGTGCAGACCTGCAGTGTAGGAGAGACGAGTTCCGTGACGTGAAGAGGATACTGCAAGAGAAGGAGATGGAATACGTGCTGATCTTCCCAGCCCAGCTTCGCGTCAAACATCAGGGAACAGTCAAGTTTTTCTCCACTCCAGCTGAAGTGAAACACTTTTTGAAAGATCTCCCAAGTGAGTAGCATGAATGTAACCAAAGTGTCTGCAGTACATACTCGGCTACAGACACTGTTGAGAAGGGTTGTGATTCAAGCTATGACATAATAGCCTAATCCTGTTATCTTCAAATGTTTAAAATAACTGGACCATGGCTGATGATAAACTGCAGACCCTGCCTGCAGGCTAATGAACGTGAAGTTATGGTTTACACCACAATGATCAAATGGGATCACACTTCATTTAACCAACTTCTCTATCTTGTACATATTTCTGCCTTATCTCTAATATTGTAAAATTGCAAACGTTCCCGTATACAAACTGTTACGAGTGGTTAGTTTTTAATTATCAGCTGTTGCTGGAGCCACCTCTGTTGCTTTAATGTTTTGGGGTTACATATGGTTTCTCACTAAAACCCCAATTTCTACTTACTCACATATTCAGCTTACTCTCACGTTCAGATTCAGTCTTATTATTATACCCTTGTTCATTATGTTACTACATCTAAACTCAATGTAGGAGTATATCCAGACATCCTTACAGGCGAATAGAATGATACTTATCCTTCTGAGACATCTATATGAACTGGGTAAATTAACATGTATATCTTGGAATATTAGAGGGGTCAACTCACCAATTAAGAGGAAGAAAATGCTGACATATTTAATGTAGAAATTGCCTTTATCCAAGAGAGCCACCTCACTGACTTAACATTTAAAACTGCACAGGTAATGTGTTCTATTCTTCTTACTCCTCAAAAGCAAGAGGTGTCGCCTTGCTCATTAACTTTAAATTAAATTCAGTTGAAAAGGATAAAAACAGCAGATTTTTGCTTGTAGATTGTGAAATAAATAGGAACAAGATATCTATATATATAGGCCCAATTATGATGACTCTTTAACAATCTGATTATGAAATTGGCTACAATTGGAGGTCAATGTGTTGTGGGTGGAGACTTTAACTTAGTCTTAAACCCTCTTTTGGATCGATCATTACCCAAAACATCTTCACTATCAAAGGCGGCAACAGGACTAAACCAAGGTATGAAAGACATAGGCATAATTGACGTGTGGTGAAATCTTTATCCAAACCAGAGGGATTTCTTTCTTTTCACCTATGCATAATACACACTCTAGAATTGACATGTTCCTGGTGCCACAAGTTATGATAGTCTCAGTAATGCTCCTATCTAGCAGCTACCTTCTCAGATCATAATCCCATCAAACTCTCCTGGTTGACTGATACTCCACAGCCCACAACCCACAGGTGGAGATTTAAAAATGACATGTTGAAAGACCCTGAGTTTATTTCATATAGGACTACCTATATTGAAATATTTCTTGATGCCAATTCAAATTCCTCTTCACATGCCAAAATTTGGGAGGCTCTTAAAGCCTATATGAGAGGTCAGATTTTATCATACAGTGCCCACAAGGTAAAACAAATTAGAGAGACTAACCAAATTGGAAAGACACATTAGAAAGCAAGAACAGGAATACATTGCCACCAAAAAGGACACTTTAACACACTTAACAAAAACAAGGATGCAATATAATAATCTATGCACCAGCAAAGAGGAAGCAGCTATGGCCAGAACTAGATATCACTATTATGAATTCGGGAACAAACCAAGTAAACTCTTGGCTTGGCAAATTAAAAAGGAAGCATCTGATAAATTTATACACTCAATATTAACAGAGGATGGCAGACTCCTTGATAATTCACCATCCATTAATGCAGAATTCAAACAATTTTACGAAAATTTATATTAAACTGGGCAGGACACTGATAATACTGGAGTAAAAAGGTGATTGCAAAATTGCAAGATGAGGATAGAGATCTGCTTCATGCGGGTTTTCAGAAACGGAGGTACTCCAAGCCATTAATTATTTACAAAATAACAAGACTCCCGGACCAGACGGCTTCCCTGTCGGGTATTATAAGGCCTTTTTCTAAAAAAAACTCCACTTGTGAACATGATTAAAGCTCTAGAAAATAAAAAATTACCAGACTCGTTGGAAATTGCAACAATCACACTGCTTCCAAAACCGGGCAAGGACAGACAGAAATGTGACTCATACAGACCCCTCAGCCTATTAAATGCAGACTATAAGATACTATCCAAACTAATTGCTCTCAGACTGGAAAACGTTATATCAAAGATAATACACGCTGACCAAACAGGTTTCGTTAAAAACAGATATGGAGCAGACGATGTGCAGCGACTGCTCCATATACTGAACACCGCTCAAAAATATCAAAATCCTATGCTAATAATGTCTATGGACCAAATTTGGACCAAATACCAAATTTTAGGAATTATTATCTTGCTTCGCAGTACAGATCGATTTGGATCTGGCATGCAGAGAATAGTGAGGTAAGATGGGTCCCAATAGAACAAAATGAGTTGAAGTCTATGCCTTTTTAAAGGATATTCCATTCATAGGCACAAAAAAATGTTTAGCCACACTCACAAACAACTCAATAATACTGAACACATTTGCTGCTTGGCAAGAATCTCACTCACTTCTTGACACAAATGTTTCTTTTCTTAGAAGGGCACCTTTGTGGGGCAATCCCAACCTCTCACACCACATAGTTGACTCAGTGTCGCGGGGGTGGAGGGAAAGAGGAATCCAAACAGTTGCTGACTTATATATTGATGATACATTTGTTAACTTCCAACAACTAAATGAAAAATTCAACCTTTCCAAAGATAGTTACTTCAAATTCCTACAAATTAGAGACTGGGTTAAGGAGATATCCAAAGAAACATTCCCATATATCCCAAAAGAAACTCCTCTTGAAACCCATCTATGTAACAAATTACACGGATCAACAAAAACAAAAACAAAAACATCTTCCATATATGGGATCATCAATGGAGCGTTACCAGTTTATGATAAAACATATACAAAAGAGAAATGGGGAAAAAGACCTAGACTGTATTTATGAGGAGCCAGATTGGTGTCATCTATTGGAACAAGCACAGACTGTGCTAACCTCCACAAAACACAGGCAAATTCAATTTAATATATTCCATTGGACATACTATACACCTTATAGGTTACATAAAATTGACAGCAAAATTTCTTCTAACTGTCAGAGATGTAAAGTGACCAATGGTGATCTTATACACATGCTATGGAGTTGCCCAATGATAGAAGAATTTTGGAAACGTGTCATTGAATTAACCTCAAGGATAATAGCAAGTCAAATTGAACAGGACCCAAATCTATGGATCCCTGGGGACACAATCTCTATTAATGCGAACTACTACAAGAAATACTTTCTTACTTGCGAGCACTGCAGTAAAGAAATGTATTCTGCTCAACTGAAAATCTGAAAATTCACCATCAGTAAGACATTGGATGAACGAGCTTGTGTCTTATTGCACACCCGAAAAGATATTATATAATGTGAGAGGGAAGCATGCAGCATTTAGGAAAATAGAAGTAATGTATAGACTTATATAGGTATATATGTATACAGATGAGTATATGTATAAGATGTATATAGACTGTTTAGATATATAAATGAAAGGAAACTGAGAACCATACATAGGAAGAGGGTGGGAGGTGGGATGGGAAAGGTTTGTGTAATACTTGTGTTTTTGTTCTGTATTGATCTTATTTACTTTACGTTTACGTTATTTTTTTAATTTTATTTTGCTTTTGATGTTCAAAATTGAAAATCATTATGCTTGTAAGGTATGTCTGTAGTGTTATACATTTGTGTATATTCCTTTTGTAAAATACGATTTTCAATGTATCAAACTGTGGACCCTTCCAACACACAATTAACATCTTGTAAGAGCTTCTGTTAATAAAAACAAATCTTAAAAAAAAACAAAAAACAAGCTGTTGATTACTGCATTATATTCCAATAATATATTTTTATATTTTGAATTGTCACCTGCCACCTTAATTTTGTTTCAATTAATGAAAATACACTTCCACCATAAATTGACTGAAAATGTCTTCAGAATGCAGAAAATTAAGTGTTTAATGCTCAAAGTCTTCTGTGGTGGGTTTGCCCGATGGTGTTTTGTTTTAATTATCTTAGTCTGAGCCATTTCTGTCTCCATAACAGGTTCATGGTCGTCGCCATATTGTGTCTCCATGTTTCTAGAGTAGCTGACAACAGACAAATGGCACTCCAGCGCTGTTCTTTGGCTTGTGGTTGGATTAATTTCATGTAGTTACTCTCTCTCCGGCGCTCTGTTTTGGCTTTGTCGGCTATGTTCATGAGACAAGTGGATTGTCTCATGAACATAGCCGACAAAGCCAAAACACTAAATCACTAAATAAAAAGGCAGCTTTCAGTATAGAAGCTCAGATCAGCCAGCTAAAACGTGGACAGAAATGTGACGTTAGCTTCGTGAGACAAACAGATGATGATTATTTTTGGCAATAAAACAGTAACAGCAGGGAAGCTCAGTAGCTAAACTTCACATTTTACTGCCCTGGTAGAAAACATGTATTTCTTTTTACTGCTAATGGTGATAAGATAACAAGATCGTGTGCCAAGTGACCAATAATGAATATTTTCCAAATTTGCAATAATTTGTACTTTCACATGCTAAATGTCCATTAAAAATGTTTTGCCACAAGCTGAAATTATGGCAGTACTACTTTGTGTTTCTGTTGCGGTGGTGGGAACAGAAACTCAAAGTGCTCATGGGGTGGCACAGGTTCCTTTATGGTTTCAGTCTGATTCATTACTTTGGTTTTTGCTAATTGCTCAAATACATTTAAGGTAAATATAAATATATTTACTTCACTAAAGAGGTTATAAGGTGCTTTAAGAATGAAAATTGAGTTGCACATTTTAGTGAAATAAAGGGGGAAAGAATGGTTGATATAGTGGAACGTAATGTAGAGTTTAACAAGTGAAGACATGTTGCAGGCCCAGTCTCAATGTGATAAGTGACCTACATGAGTAAAGGAGTGTGGCACAAATTCCTATATTTACAGTTAAGAGGCAAACATAATCTGAATCATTAAGTGGAATCAATAAAATGTTTCATGATTCAAATAAGACACAAGAGCCTGTATTTGCCTTCATCAAGAGGCAGCTGAGAACGTTTTCTACACGACATTCTGGCAGTCACTCTCACCCTCTTTCTTACTTGCACTCACTTGGGCCAGCAACTCACTCTAAGAGGGAGAAATATAAAGTCCTGACCTTCACCCTTATCTGAAAAAACACTTTCTCATACATGGCAGAGTTCATGCTGCACATCGATTGTATGCTTGTTGTCTCCATCACCGTTTGGCTACCACAGTGAGTGCGAGCGTTATTCTGGACTGTAAGCTGTAGCTATGAAATGAAATGCAGATATTGTGGGATTCATTTAGAGGAAAGGCCAATATGGATTCCAAGGGTAAAATACAAAAGTATATCTTTCTTGACTTGCTGTAAATGATTGTGAATGACTTGGTTGATTCCTGAGAAATGCATCTATAAACAATAAAGACATTAATCTTTTTTATCCTTTATTTTTATTGTAACAATAAACATAGCACAAGAGAAAATGTAAAAAACACTAAAATAAAAAAAACAGCATAAAAAGTAGTGTTGATTAAAAACAGGAACTACTGAATGAGCATAGAGGGTACATACGTAGATTGCCTAGGTGTTACACAGTTGAATACTTCATAAAAACGAATGTCTAACTATTTACTTTATGAATGGCTTATGGAACAGCTATAATGTAGTTCAGTTAAATTATAAGGAACTCTACATATAATATGCAGGGGTTGAGTACAGAATATAGGGGTTGAGTTTACGGTCTGCTGATGCAAAGCTGCTGTTCTCATGCGCCTGGCGGCGGTAGTACCTGCGGAGGGCAGGACTACCGGGGTGACACTGTCTCACATGGAGAAAGTACTCATCAGGGCGGCTTGAGGTGTAACCACAGTCCTCACACACAAAGATTTTGGACCGTCTCTGACGGTAGGCATATTGTTGATGAACACCGTGAATCTTCCTCATATGGGACTCGAGAGAGCAACGTTGTGTAAAGGCTTTTTCACACAGCTCACACTTGTAGGGACGGATACCTGGGGGAGACAAAATACGGTTTTGTTCCTCTGCATATTTGTGTGCATGCACTACATTCAGACAGACAAAAGTGCCTTTGCAGTTGTGTGACAAATTTTGCAACCAAGGACTCCCTGTCTGAGGGAGTTGTTTAAAAGCAGGCTAAGCACAAATAATCAAATGTACACCTCAAGGCAAAAAGAGACATGCATAAAAGATTGTTGCTGAAGGATTGTCTTTTGCACCTTAAATTCAATTTTATTTATATAGCACCAATTCATAAAAAAAGTTATTTCATTGCACTTTTCATTAGGGCTGCACGAAAAAGTATTATTGCGATTATTGTGGACAATATTGCGATTTGATTATAATGGAACAAATGGTACCTTGAGTCTACTTGCTTGATTGTCAAGGAAAACGCGCAAAATACTGACATTTTGAAATGTGTATTTCTCAACTTAAACAAAGTTAAACAATATTTATAACAATAACTTTAGTAAAACAGATGTAAAACAGAACAAGGGGTGCGTGTTGCTCTCAGGAGGAGACATTAAAAAGAGAAAAGGCACACTGGCATCCTGGATCTAAATCTACATCTGTCCACTGAAGAGGCTCCATCCACAACGTGGAGGAGGAACTAGTGTAAATGAGTGTATTAGTATAATATTAAATAAAAAGTATAATGTTCAGTTAATAGTATACTGTTAGTAGGCTATAATGTTAAAATATTAATTACTATGGTCATTATAATTTCATATAATAGTATACTATTTTACCGCTAGTTTAATATTAAATCCAGTTATAGCTGTTTTATTTCTGTGGTTTGTTTTTATTTATTTAATCCTTGTGCAAGCAAAATTATTTATTTGTCTCTAATTTGTTAATGCTAAGTATTAACTTGTCAATAATCATATATATATCATAAGCACATCAAACTTTTTCTAATGTGCCACCCCATCCAGGCTGTGATTGGTCGGTTGACGAGAAGTGACTGACTTTATGAAAAGTTGAAAAACAAAAGGTAGCAATACAGCTAACCGGCCGGCAATCCAGAGCCAAACCTTTATCTTTTCTATCTTTACTATCGGATTTTCACATTTTTATTTAGTCAGTTTAATGTGTTTTAACATAACGTGTCCACCCTGTTACCCTAGGTTTTGAGAAGATCATTCAAATAAAAAAATTTCAAGAACTGTCTGTGAAAAATGATAGATTCCTCATATAGTATTGAAGGTTATGCTAGCCATTATGCTCACGCAGGCAGGTAAAAGGCTAACTTTAGCTCTTAATGTCCACGCTGCTAGTGTCCACCTTGCTGAAAACCTAACAGGGTGGACATTTATATAGTATATACTGGTGTTTTGTCCACCCTGTTATGTTGGTATTTATCCTTCAAAGTTTATTGAAATTACCAAATAGTAAGTGTATATTTGTATTTACATAAAGATATGGAAGGGATTGACTATACGGGCAAGAGACATTGAGTAATTCTTATCATAATTCACTTTCCTTGAGGGGAAAAAAAGTGGAAAAATGCATCCCCTTCCATTTATGTGCACTTGTTTTACTCAATATAGGCCTTGCCTATGCTGTTTAAAAATTATGTTATTGTAAAACAAATATCTAATAAGAGTGAGGGACATATAATTTCTATAAATGTCATTTTAGTAGCAATCATACCCTGAAAAAACTTTTAAACAGTTATGTCTAAGTCCTTAACAGGTTGGACATTTCCCACGTGTCACATGTTGTTAATATATTGAAATTGAATTCCATAAAGATGCCTGAGCTCGACCAATATGTTTTTCATAAAGTTATTTTATATAATCGAACTTATAGGTAATATAGGTAAATAAACTATTTATTTATCCCAAGTTATGAAGTCCAAATGGCACCCTATAAAAAAATGACCTGAACACATTATGTTCTCCAGTCAGCGCCACATGGCAGCCTCTGCCATCAGTGTGTGAATGTGATATTGTGTAAAGAGCTGTGAGAGACTGGAAGACTAGAAAGGTGCTATATAAGTACAGTCCATTTACTGTTGATTTAATTCCTGACCTGTGTGTGTTCGCATATGCCTCTTGAGGTCAAAGGTATCGTTGAATCCTTTGCCACAGAATCGACAAGGATGTCTCTTCACCAAGCTGTGGCACTTCAGGTGGCGAGTCAACATGCGCTGCAGAGGGAATATCTTGTGGCACACTGAGCACACAAAGTCGCCTGAGCCGGGGGATGTACGCGGACGGGGCTGGTAGGGAGAGATAAGAGAAAAAATAGGCTTAATATGACAGTATGATAACTCTGATCAGCTTCATGTTTCTTTCTCTGCTCTTTGTAGCTTACAAGGTGCAGTTATCAATACATTGTTAAAAGCAATGTAAACAACCCTCAATAATTTCCTCTACCTGTAGGAAGAAGATACAAAGCTCCTGGAAAACACAATTCCCAGTCCTCCACTACAGCTGGCACAGAATGACAGCTTTTTTGCCTATAGTTATTTTGATGGCTTTAGCACTGCTATGGACTTGTTCTGAATGTTTTCTTTTTTGTGACAGTTTTAACATGTCATCATCATCAGACATCTCTTCATTTTCAGCAAAGTCCTCACACATTGACAGATTATCACGCAAATCATCAGTGTGTTCCAAACTGTTGGGACACTGTTTATTCTGCTCTTTGTTTGACCCTGTCTCTGTAACGCTATCAGCCTGCTTACTATCATCGCCAGAGCATACAGGGAGGGGTCCTCGGGAGCCTGGCCGGGGTGGTGTACAGCCCCGGTAGGTTCCAGCACCCGCGACAACCCCTCTCCACCATGGTCTCTGACGAGGCATAAACTGGACTGTAACTGGACCCGTCTACTTTAAAGTTAAAAGACAGATTGAGATCATCAGTGTTGTCTTTAAAAACCATGAAAACCTGCCTCCGGTGGACCCGTCTACTTTAAAGTTAAAAGACAGATTGAGATCATCAGTGTTGTCTTTAAAAACCATGAAAACCTGCCTCCGGTGACACACGACATGTTTGCGCAAAGGGAATTTGCAGCCCAAAGAGACCATTTTGATCGGGGAGATGAGCTGCACGTGCCGAGATAGCTCTTTAGTCAGCACTTCATTTTAATGAACGGGGGGGGGGCATTAGAAATGACGATCTTTCTTGCAGGACTAACCAGCGGGAGAATGGGAGTGAAAGTGTCATGAATAACTACATCTGTTTCGACCACATCACTAACTTTGGCCGTGCTGTCCAAAAATATAACAATGGCTCCATTCATGGGGGAGGCAGACTTCACGCTACCGCAGCCCCCCACCTCTCCAACCACTAAACGGGCCTCCTCTACCGAACACTGTACTGCGAGTAGACCAGTGCTCCCCACCCACCCAGCACCCCACCGCTGCACAGCGAACAACCAAAACGGCCAAATGCCACGCAATCATCAACACCAATGCACAAGTGACGAGCCCAACGCGCACACTGCGCGAGCACGGCAACACACAATGCCACCGTGCACCCGCCAATAAAAGTCCGCCGTCCCCCAACCGCCGGAAAAAACTAAGGCCGCCGGCGCCAGCCGACATCCCCCATGCCCAGCACGCCCCCGGCCGCCGTGCAAAACCAGCCAAACTAGCAATGAGGCAAAATCAACCAGCTCAACTGCATGCCACCACCAACCCACCCACCCGTCAAGGGCCGAGAACTCCAGGCACAAGCACAGAACAAACCGGAGCCCTGCCCAGCACCCACACTGCACATCCCGAAAACTAACTATATACCTCAGTATCCAGAGGGGTCCAACATCTGGCCGACAGAGAAATGGGGAAGCATGGATCCGAGGCCAACGAAGCAAAACAGGGACGCAAACTGGTCCCTCCAAGCCAACGAGGAAATGCCTCCCCCGGACTCCAATGCACAAACTAAACGCCCAGCAGCCATTCAGAGACCCTGCCCAGGGAAAAAGCACTAGGACAATCGCCCTACAATCCCACCGCAGCCCTCCAAACCGCAACCGGATTAACCCGCGCAGAGACCCCCACCCCCAGAAGCCAGGGCACCCCGCGACCCCCCAAAGCGCATGTCCCGGGGTAAGCTGTACCCCGCCCCAAGGAAGAACAGCAGAAAGCGTTGCCGGGAAGCTCCCTGCCGCCAGGGAGCGATAACGTGGGAGAACCAGGCCAACGGTCCCCCAGCCCAGCCAGAGGCATCCCTCCCCAGAGTGCAGGCAGTGCCAGCAGCCCCCGAGGCCGATCTAATCCCTGGACGGGGGCCCAGCCCCCCCAGTCAAGCACCCCCAAGGAGGAGCACCAAAACCTAACCCGACAACACCGGCCATGCGCCCCAGAGACTCCCGAATGCCCCCACTGAGAGAGAGCTGGCAGGGGGAAGCAGCGGGAACCCCACCCCTGCCGAAGAGGGCCCAGGAGAGGAGACAACAGGCCCCCAGGCCCAGGGACACACCACCCGCCCAGAAATGAGCAAAAGCCACAAGCCCGAGTCCCCAGATCCCTAGGTCATGTGTTTAACTTGTAACCATTCCAATAATTACAATGATTAAGTAATTGTTTCCTTTTTATCAAATGCTTAAAACTAAGAACTGTATAACCGTTTGACAATTAAGGTTTGATTGTAGGGAGATATTTGATTACGCGCAAATAGATTTTTGAATGTAAATGCTCTGTACTTGAATAGCGCCTTTCTAGTCTTTTCGACCACTCAAAGCGCTTTTACACTACATCTGCATTCACCAGTCATACACATTCATACACTGAGCCTAAGAGCTCAAATGGAAACTAACATACACACATTGGCAGAACAGAATCAGCAGAACAGCCGCCAGGGGCAAATCGGGGTTCGCCGACCTTCCGATTAACGGCCAACCCGCTCTACCTCCTGAGCCACAGCTCATTGACATATCATCATTAGGGAAACCGGAAATAAGCCCTCACGGAAACAAGGACTGCTCCTCCGGGGAACCACACCCCACAGTAAGACTAAAACCCTGCTTTCTGTGATCAGTGATGTCCAATAGTTTGCTAATCCATTATCTTTAATCCTTATTAGTTATTCTCATAGCTTGCGTTTATTAGTTGCCCTTATGAATCAAATTCTCCCTACAAGAGAACCCAATTTACAATAGAACTCAACATTCTTGTTGTTTACATCATGTTTGTTTAGCCATTGTTTATTTCTTTGATGTGTATTTAACCGCATTTATTTCACCGTAATCACAGGAACTGTGTGTGTATTGTCTAACTCCAAGTCCCTGTCACGAGGATTTACTCCTTCGATATGAGATTGACTGATTTAAGATAATTGAGCGATTATTACCTAACTGATGTCTAGTGAATAATTGTATAATTATTAAAATGCTACCCAGAGGTCCGGAGACTCTGGGCGAATTGAATCTCCGGTGGTGCCCTTCTTTTGAGGTTTATGAGTTAATATTTCAGAAATATTAAGGCTCTGGAACAGCCTGCCCGAGGAAATCAGGTCGGCTGAGTCAGTGAACTCTTTCAAGTCCCTTCTTAAAACATACTTTTATAGGAGAGCCTTTCCCGATCTTATTTGACTTTATTTTATCCCTTTTATTTTATTGTATTTTACTAATTTTATATTAATGTTTCATGCTCTTATCTTGTTTTTTTGTATTATTCTTTACACTTGTTAAAGCACTTTGTAACTTGTTTTTGAAAAGTGCTCTACAAATAAGGATTATTATTATTATTATTATTATTATTATTATTATTATTATTATACAGTAATATTACAAAAAATGATCAGTACAAGATATGCACTGCTGACGTATTGCGGTAAGCGTGTCGACTCATTTCCGTTTCCGGTGCTTTCCGGTGCAGCGGCCAACTGTTCGCTAAACACTTATTCTTTACAGTAATTTTGCCTAAGCATCTTTTAGTGACTGCTGTTCAATCTCATAGTTGTTCTAAAGTTGCCAAATCTGACCAGTGATGACATGTATAGCCGCATGTCGTCATTCTGCCGCTGGTTGTCGAGGTGGTGTCCAGCAAACGATGTGGGCTTTGTTGATCATTGGCAGACTTTCTGGGGAAGACCTGGTCTGATCCGGAGAGACGGCATCCATCCCACTTGGGAAGGAGCAGCTCTCATTTCTAGAAATCTGGCCAAGTTTATTAGTGGACCAAATCCATGACAACCCAGAGTTGAGACCAGGAGGCAGAGTCGCAGTTTAACACACTTCTCTGCTCCTCCATTTCAGGAGTTACTTAGTGAAAATCCTATAGTGACGGTGTCTGTCCCCCGACCATCAAAATTATTTAAAAAGGTAAACAGAAGAGGAGCTGTGCATAAAAACCTCATAAAAATTAAAACCACAAGAGCAATAGTGCAAATGAATAGGAGAGTTAAATGTGGACTCAGATCTCTCTCTTCTAAAGGTGTACTAGTAAATGAACTAATATCAGATTATGATATTGATTTATTTTGTCTTACTGAAACCTGGCTGGGTGATGGAGAATGTTAGCCTAAATGAATCCACCCCTCCCAGTCATATTAATACTCACATTCCTCGAGGCACAGGCTGAGGAGGTGGAGTTGCAGCTATCTTCGACTCTAGCCTACTAATCAGCTCTAAACCTAAACCAAACTATAACTCATTTGAAAGTCTTGTTCTTAGTCTTTCGCACCCAAGTTGGAAATCACTGCAACCAGTTCTCTTCGTTATAGTGTACCGAGCACCTGGCCCGTATTCTGAATTCTTATCTGAATTTGCAGAGTTTTTGTCAACTTATTATTGTAGGGGATTTTAATATTCATGTGGATGTTGAGAATGACAGCTTTAGTACTGCGTTTATCTCTCTGTTAGATTCCATTGGCTTCTCTCAGAGTGTTCATGAACCGACTCACTGTTTTAACCACACCCTCGACCTTGTTTTGGTGTATGGTATTGAAATTGAACATTTAGTGGTGTTCCCACAGAATCCCTCTTTATCCGACCACTGTTTGATAACTTTTGAGTTTGTATTGCTGAACTACTCGCCATTGGGCAAAAATTTCTATACAAGATGTCTGTCTGATAGTGCTATAGCTAAATTTAAGGATGTGATTCCATCAGCTCTAAATACATTATCTAGTCACAAAGTAACGGAGGACTCCTATGCTAGTTTCAGTCCCTCCCAAATCGATCATCTTGTTGATAGTGCTGCAGGCTCACTGCGAATGACACTCGACTCTGTAGCCCCTCTAAAAAAGAAAATACTAAAACAAAGACGGTTAGCTCCATGGTATAATACTGAAACTCGCAAATTAAAGCAAATATCGCGGAAACTTGAGAGGAATTGGCGTTCCACCAAAGTGGAAAATTCTCGTTTAATTTGGCAAGATAGTCTTAAAACTTATAGGAAGGCCCTCCGTAATGCTAGAGCAGCGTACTACTCGTCATTAATAGAGGAAAATAGGAACAACCCCAGGTTTCTTTTCAGCACTGTAGCCAGGCTGACAGAGAGTCACAGCTCTATTGAGCCAGTATTCCCATAGCTCTCAGTAGTTACGACTTAATGAGCTTCTTTAATGATAAAATTCTTGACCATCTATTAGAAACAAAATTCACCAAGGCCTGCCCTCAATTGGCACCGACTTATCTCTTAACTCAGGAACCTTAGAAACAGTTGTAGAACCAGATACATGTTTAGACTGTTTTGCTTCCCTCAATCTTTACCAACTAACTTCAATAATTTCTTCATCTAAACCATCAACCTGCCTCTTAGACCCCATCCCGACTAGGCTGCTTAAAGATGTTTTACCCTTAGTCAGCACCTCTATACTAGATATGATCAATCTATCTTTATCAACAGGCTATGTACCACAGTACTTTAAAGTAGCTGTAATTAAACCTCTTCTGAAAAAGCCCAAACTTGATCCGGATGTTTTAGCCAACTATAGACCTATATCTAACCTTCCATTTCTCTCTAAGGTTCTGGAGAAAGCAGTTGCTAAACAGCTGTGTGACTTTCTACAGAGCAATAGTTTATTTGAGGATTTTCAGGATTTAGAGCTCATCATAGCACAGAGACAGCACTGGTGAAAATTACTAATGACCTCCTTATTGCATCAGACAAAGGACTTGTCTCTGTACTGGTTTTATTAGATCTTAGTGCTGCATTTGATACCATTGACCATCAGATCCTATTGCAGAGACTGGAATATTTCATTGGCATTAAAGGAACCGCTCTAAGCTGGTTTAAGTCCTATTTATCGGATCGATTTCAGTTTGTACATGTTAACGATGAGTCCTCCATGCATGCCAAAGTTAGTCATGGAGTTCCTCAAGGATCCGTCCTCGGACCAATCCTCTTCACTTTATATATGCTTCCTTTAGGCAATATTATCAGGAAATATTCCATAAGCTTTCATTGTTATGCAGATGATGTTATTGCTCTGGGGCCTAAGCACCTCCGTGACGCATTATCTAAAGATATAGTTTCCCTGGATGGCATCGCCCTGGCCTCCAGCACCACTGTGAGGAATCTTGGAGTTATCTTTGATCAGGACATGTCGTTTAAGTCTCACATTAAGCAAATTTCAAGGACCGCCTTTTTTCACCTACGTAATATTGCGAAAATCAGGAACATCCTGTCTAAAAATGATGCAGAAAAACTAGTCCATGCATTTGTTACTTCTAGGCTGGATTACTGCAATTCCTTATTATCAGGCTGCTCGAAAAAGTCCATTAAGACTCTTCAGCTGATCCAGAATGCTGCAGCACGTGTTCTGACAGGAACCAGGAAAAGAGATCACATTTCTCCTGTTTTAGCTTCTTTGCATTGGCTTCCAGTAAAATCCAGAATAGAATTTAAAATCATTCTTCTTACCTACAAAGCTCTTAATGGTCAGGCACCATCTTATCTTAAAGAGCTCATAGTACCTTACTACCCCACCAGAGCACTGCGCTCCCTGAATGCAGGGTTACTTGTGGTTCCTATAGTCTCCAAAAGTAGACTAGGAGCCAGAGCGTTCAGCTATCAAGCTCCTCTCCTGTGGAACCAGGTTCCAGTTTGGGTTCAGGAGGCAGACACCATCTCCACATTTAAGAGTAGGCTTAAGACTTTCCTCTTTGATAAAGCTTATAGTTAGGGCTGGCTCAGGTGAGTCCTGAACCATCCCTTAGTTATGCTGCTATAGGCCTAGACTGCCGGGGGATTTCCTATGATGCACTGAGCTCCTCTCTCCTCTACTTTCCCTCTGTATGCAACCTCATCCCATTATTGCATGTTACTAACACAACTTCTCCCCTTTCTGGTAGTCTTGTGCTTTCTCGTCTCTCTCCTCCTGTCACTTCCTGCAGGTTTTCTGGCTCTGGAGCTGTGGAGTCTGGATCTGTGGTTGCGGGTCACCTGCTGCCCCCGTGTTCCTGCTCGACACCCTCTGCTGCAACGACTATTGTTGCTAGTCTTATTGTTATTATTGTTATTATAATCATTAACATTACGATTGTTACCATTAACACTATTATAAATATCTGTACCATTTTTCATTTAGTCTATAGCAACATCACCTTCACTGTCTGTACCTCTGTGTGTATATTGTGTAGGCTGCTCTCTCTCTCTCTCTCTCTCTCTCTCTCTCTCTCTCTCTCTCTCTCTCTCTCTCTCTCTCTCTCTCTCTCTCTCTCCTTCACCCCCAACCGGTCGAGGCAGATGGCCGCCCACCCTGAGCCATGTTTCTGCTCGAGGTTTCTGCCTCTTAAAAGGAAGTTTTTCCTTGCCTCTGTCGCCTAGTGCTTGCTCTTGGTGGGAACTGTTGGGCTTCTGTAAATATCATCACAGAGTACGGTCTAGACCTGCTCTTTTATGAAAAGCGCTGTGAGATAACTGTTGTTGTGATTTGGTGCTATATAAATAAAATTGAAATTGAATTAAAACTCTGGGGGCGGTGATAAAAAACAACCAAAACTCTCTAGATTACCAGGTAACAGAACAAGAATTAACAGAAGTCATCCAGTCCCTGAAAGGAAAGAAGGCTTGTGGTATTGATGGAATCCTCAACGAAATGATTAAATACTACCATAAAATCAGATTGGCTATACTAAAACTATTCAATACTATTTTATCAACTGGAACTTTTCCAGACATCTGGAACAAAGGTTTAATAACCCCAATTCATAAATCCGGAGATAAATATGACCCAAATAACTACAGAGGAATATGTGTATCCAGTAACCTGGGAAAAATATTCTGCAACATCATTAATAAATGACTTGTCAACTTTCTTGATAACCACAATATTCTGCATAAATGCCAAATAGTTTTTTTGCCAAACTGCCGCACAACGGACCATATATTTACCCTCCAGACTCTAATTGATCAAGAATTAAACATTAAGAAAAGAAAGGTATATGCCTATCTTGTTGACTTCCAAAAAGCCTTTGACTCCATCTGGCACGAGGGCCTTTTCTATAGGCTACTTAAAAGTAGCATTGGAGGAAAAACACATGATTTGATTAAGAACATGTATACAAAAAGTGAATGTGCCACAAAGATTGGAAACAAACAAACAGCGTTCTTCTCCCAGGGCCAGGGAGTGAGGCAGGGATGCAATCTCAGTCCAATTCTTTTAAATCTATATATCAATGAATTAGCAAACCAATTAGCAAACCTCAACATGGCTGTGAAAGATCTGAGGGACAAAGCAAGGAGAGCTTTCTATGCAATAATAAGATCTAAAAATCTATATTCCAATTGATTCAATAATTCTATATGGTAGCAAAATTTGGGGGTGAAAACTAAATAATGAATTTGACAAATGGGACAAAACAATCATAGAATCTTTCCATACTGAGTTCTGTAAGAGCATCCTGCAGGTGCAGAGAAAAACAGCAAATAACCTGTGCAGAGCAGAGCTCGGCCAATACCCCCTCTTACTAAAAATACAGAAAAGATCAATTACATTTTGGAAAGAAACGAAGAAAACACAAAGTAAATTACAATGTTATCTGACCCTAAAAAGAGAATTCACACTGGCAAATTACCTGAGCACAATAAAATGTCCTAAAAGGGTCGCCATAGACAGAGCTGGCTACCACAAGAGGAGAGACTCAGTGTGACACAGCACTTTCTAACCTCATGCCCTAAATATAAAATACTAAGACAAAAACACTTTGCAAACATTTCCCAAATATACCCCGAATTCAAATTCATATCAGACACACAGAAACTCCACTATTTACTGGGAGAAATCCCCAAATGTGAATGTGAATGTCTTCTCATGCCGTGAAGTGAGGACAACCAGTGGAACCTCAGACTGATAAATGAAAATTTCTACAATTCTTTATTATTATTTGATTGTTTGATATTTTAGTAATTGTTTTGTTTTTACATTTAATACTGATTTTTTAAATTATTATTTTTTAAATCAATTAATTATTATTAAAAAAATTTGTCTATTAATACACATGCATGCGCGCGCGCACGCACACACACACACACACGTTTACGCTATTATTATTTAAAACATTTTTTAATATATTATAATAACACACACTCGTTATGGTTTCATTTATTTATTAAATTTTTTAATATATTATTATAATAAAACACACACGTTACTGTTTTATTTATTTATTTAATATAAATTTTTTATATATTTTAATCAAGCGTCAAACTTCCGGTCTCCCGCCTGAATGCCAATACGGAAGCATCTGAAACAGCAATTCATCGAGTGGCCACTTGAGGCTGGCTGCAGAAGGGAGTCCATTGACCCCCATGTTAAAATGCCCAACTTTACAGCAGAATAAAACATGTTTACAGCCTGGTTCAAAAAATGTTTTTTTAGAACTCACCTGTTTTAAATTACAATAAACCTTTAAGTTCTGCATTATTAGGGCGTGGCAGCTTTGATTGACGGACACCTTTAGCTGCTGCCACTCCTAGCACTCGCTCCTAGCCTCACTCAGCTACACAGAGCTCTGAGGCTCAGCCTGTCGGAGCCTTTTGGACATTTCTACATGCAGATATCAGATGAATAATGGCCGGCTGTGCAGTTCATTGGAGAGAGAACCTTCACTTCCATCCTAGCCTGCTTTAGTGTTCAATTTATCCAGCAGGCAGCAGCCTTTTGGTAAATGGTGCTGTGGTAATGATGGTTGTCATGTCAGCCATGTCCTTTCTTATTGGTAGTAAGTGCTGCCATCTTGAAACATCTCTTTTCCTACGACCTACTTAGATGCCCTAATAACAACCTCCATTGCCAAAGTAAAATGTGTGGTAAACTTGTGCACACACTGTAGTAAGCTGTGCAGTTGTGAAACATATCTGAATGTCCTGAAAATATACCCTCACTAGCCCTTTGGGTATGTATGGTGCTTTCAAGTAGTCCACAGTAATAGAATGCAATGCATTTGCTAAATCTAAGAATACTACATTAAAGTCTCTCCTTTCCCTCTGGCTTGACTGAATATAATTCTTGTGTGCTCCAATCAACTAGAAAAACTAGAAAACCAACAGAACCAACAGTCATGGCTGCAACAGGCAATGCATGCTGCCAATTTGGTGTAATTGAAAGGGGCGTGTTCAAAATTAAGCAGTGTGGAGCTCAATTTGTGAGGAACAGGTGGCCCTCATTTAAAGACAAAGGCTGCATTTTGTACATGCTGGTTATAGTGCATTTCTCTCTGACAATAGGAGTAAAAGGGGTCATTCCAGACATTGTTCAGAAGAACAGCGTACTTTGAAAAAGTAGTGGAAAAATAAAAAGTTGACTGGAGAGGGGAAAACATATAAAGAAGTGCAGAAAATGATAGGCTGCTCAGCTAAAATTATCTCAAATGCTTTAAAATGGCAACCAAAACCAGAAAGACGTGGAAGAAAACGGAAAACTACCACTCGAATGGATCGAAGAATAGCCAGAATGGCAAAGACTCCAGGGAGATCAAAGAAGGTCTACAGTTACCTGTGAGTACTGTAACAATTAGAAGACGCCTATGCGAAGCCAAGCTATCAGCAAGAAACCCCTGCAAAGTCCCATTGTTGCAAAAACGACATGTGCTGAAGAGGTTAGAATTTGCCAAAGAACACACTGACTGGCCTAAAGAGAAATGGCGCAACATTTTGTGGACTGATGAAAGCAAGATTGTTCTTTTTGGGTCTAGGGGCCACAAACAGTTTGTCAGACGATCCCCAAACACTGAATTCAAGCCACAGTACACTGTGAAAACAGTGAAGCATGGTGGGGCAAGCATTATGATATTGGGATGTTTCTCATACTACAGTGTCGGGCCTGTTTATCGCATACCAGGGATAATGGACCAGTTTGAATACATCAAAATACTTGTAGAGGTCATGTTGCCTTATGCTGAAGAGGAAATGCCCTTGAAATGGTTGTTTCAACAAGACAACGACCCTAAACACACCAGTAAGCGAGCAACATCTTAGTTCCAGACGAACAAGATTAACGTTATGGTGTGGCCAGCCCAATCCCCGGATCTTAATCCAATAGAAAACTTGTGGGGTGACATCAAAAATGCTGTATCTGAGGCAAAACCAAGAAATGCCAAGGATTGTGGAATGTAGTCCAATCGTCCTGGGCTGGAATACCTTCAGTTGCCAGAAGTTGGTTGGCTCCATGCAACACAGATGTGAAGCAGTTCTGAGAAACAGTGGTCATTCAACTAAATACTAGGTTCAGTGATTGACAGGAAAGCTAAATCTTCAAACATTTTTCAGTTTATACAGTAAATATTTGAGTTTTTAAAGAAATGTGGAGACACTGTTATTTTTTCGAACAGCCTAATATTCTTTTTTCCTCACTTTCTGTGAAGTAATGACAAATTAGATGATTTTTTTCTTCATGTTTTGATTTGAAAAAGAATGTGCAGTGTTCCCAATGCATTTGCGTGTATAGAAATAAAAGCTTTTTAAAGGATTTGGGTCTTTAGTCACTTTTTTCAACACACTGCTATTGTTTAGAACAATATGTATGTGAGGTGGAGTGGCTGACAGTGTGGTGCAGCAATAACAACCTGCTCCTGAACACCATAAAGACCAAGGAGCTCATTATAGGCTACAGGAAAAAGAAAACAAACCAAGCACTAATCATCAACGGGGGACTGTGTGGGGCGGGTGGCAGACTTCCGCTTCCTGGGAGTCCACATTGAGGACGGTCTAACCTGGAGCAGGAACACCTCTGAGCTGCTAAAAAAGGCCCAGCAGAGACTTTATTTTCTGAGAGTACTCAGGAGGAACAATATCACACAGAGGCTGCTGGTGTCCTTCTACCAAGCCTCCATTGAGAGCATGTTGACACACTGCATGTGTGTGGTACACCAGCTGCACAGTGGTTTACAGGAAAGCGCTCCAGAGGGTCATCGACACCGCACAGAAGATCATTGGCTGCCCTCTTCTCACACTGGAAGAACTACACAGTTCCCACTGACACCTCTCATCCAGGCCACCCCCTGTTCAAACTGTTACTGTCTGGCAGACGGTACAGATCCATCAGCGCAAAAGCAAAAACAAATGGACTCAAAAATAGCTTTTACCCATCAGCAATAACTGTAATCAACGCTGATAAATTGAATTGAACTGAACTGATTGAGGGATTGGTGCAATAAGTGTGACTGTGTATGTGTATATGAATGCCTGTTCATGCTGCTTTATATTTTAGGAATGATGCACTGGCTGGTCTGCACTTTGACGTTTCGTTGTACATGTGACAATGACAATAAAGTTTTCTATTTTTTAAATGTAAATGCTCCGTACTTGTATAGCGCCTTTCTAGTCTTTTCGACCACTCAAAGCGCTTTTACACTACATCTGCATTCACCGGTCACACACATTCATACACTGAGCCTAAGTGCTCAAACGGAAACTAACATTCACACTCATTCGTACTGGCGGAATAGCCGCCAGGGGCAATTCGGGGTTCAGTATCTTGCCCAAGGACACTTCGACACGCAACCAGGGGGAGCCAGGCATTGAACCGCCGACCTCCCGATTAACAGCCAACCCGCTCTACCTCCTGAGCCACAGCCGCCCCAAAACCGCTTATCCTGCGTGTACAGGGTCGTGGGGAGCTGGAGCCAATCCCAGCTGACATCGGGCACAAGGCAGGGTACACCCTGGACAGGTCGCCAGTCCATCGCAGGTCCTCAAATGTAAATGTAAATGCTCCGTACTTGTATAGCGCCTTTCTAGTCTTTTTGACCACTCAAAGCGCTTTTTACACTACATCTGCATTCACCAGTCATACACATTCATACACTGAGCCTAAGTGCTCAAACGGAAACTAACATTCACACTCATTCATAAATCGGGGTTCAGTATCTTGCCCAAGTACACTTCGACATGCAAAGCCAGGGATTGAACCGCCGACCTTTCGATTAACTCTACCTCCTGAGCCACAGCCGCCCCCTCAAGAACTCTATTATGCAGTATATAATTGAAAACTATGTTAAAATATGAGTAATGGAATCACAAACTGATATACTTTGGTTTCTTATTTTACAGTTAATGTTACTAATAGTCTAATGTCCAGTGACTAAGGCCGGTTCAGTTAACATTTCCAATTCCATAAAAATCCTGTTTTAATGTGTTATGTATCTGTATGTGTTAGGAAGTTGTTCTTCAAATACACTAGTTGACCTTTTCCTTAAAAAAACAACTACATTTTTGTAGGAATGCACTGAATGGAAAGACCAAAACATTTACTGGGAACAAGCCTACTCAAGATTACAGACATCCCGGAGCATAAATATTTTTCTTTCATATTAGACTATATAGTAGCTTAATTGAAATATACACTATGTATATACTGACTATAAAGTTTTTCAGAGTCTGCCGACTTGTTGCGGCCCCGCAGTGCTGTTTAAGTTAAAATCAGCACTGATCCAGTGTGTCTGAGCAGTGCAGTGGTTAAGTGCTTGCCCTGCCAACCCCAAGATTGGTGGTTCACATCCAGGGATTGGCATGTTGACTGCAATACTGAACTGAAGAAATGGTTCTGCAAATACATTTACATCCTTAATGTTCTTGACAACTTACAAAACTTTGAACACACGCCAGGAGGGTCAAAAAACAAAAAGAAGTTGGCCATTTTGGATTTAATTGTCATATTTGGCAATTTACACACTCTGCACTTAAACTCATCCTAGAGAATTTGTCCGTGCGTTTCAAATTCAGTTATAGTTATAGCGCCTCCTACTGGCAACAGGAAGTAAGCCTTGTGTGACACCCATTATGCGATTAAAATAAATTTTCTCAACATGATATACTGGGACATAACGTATCATTACTGGGTGCTCCTTTGCACCACATAGAGGACACAGGAAGTGACTTTCAAGTATTTTGTGCAGCGTCCAAAGTGCAGAAAGTGGGCCCGTCCAACGCTGATTTCTGCTTTAATATTTAACTGAATTAGTCTGTGGCATGTGATTCTTTTACCTGTAGGTAGCGCTAAAGGATTTTAAATTTCTGATGGAGCAGTACTTTGCAGCAGCATTGGTAGCAGTCACAGCTCTCACACGTATTTACTTAAGTAAATGCCCGTTCTAGTTATTATTTATTCCGCCGTTTTTTCTTCTCCTGTACCATCTGTCCAATAAACTTGGTTTCAACTTCAAATTGTACATCTTCTTCATGAGATGGGTGGTATTACCTGTATTGCTGATATCTGTAATGGTTTTATATTAATATTTTTATGCATTTTAAAATGAATGGGTTCCTATGGGAGCAGGGACTCCACTCCACTAGACTCTCAGCAGATTTCCCATGATGCATGGCGCTGAAGAAAGTTTTTTTACTAACAAGTTGCAAACTATTTGTTTGAAATACAAAAGTTACTTTGTTTTTTTAAACGTATCTGCATAGAATATAGTGTTTTTTTGTTGGTAATTGTCATTCTTGTGGTGGTTTACTATTGAAACCAGGAGTGAAGTACCTCTTTCATTTGATAAGAACGGCTGCATTGGTAGGTAGCTTACAGTCACATTTGCATTGACTTCACTAGTAATTTCAGACTGTCTTCTTCTTCTCTCTTCAACTTGCATAATTTTTCTCCTTAATTCTTCTGTAGACCCATTCTATATATTTTTGTGCTCAAGCAAAAATGACAGCTAAAAAGCGAATTTTTTTTAAGGCAAATTCACTTGCAGTGTGTACTTTCAAAATTGTATGTTGCCAGTCTTGCTAAATGCAATCATTGTTTACATGTAATTAAGCCTTTCACAGCATAATTCTTTGGCTGTTTATTTTCTTCTTCAACAGCGGAGTAGACGTCACAGAAAAAAAATTAATAAGCAAAACATGCCTTCTATTGGTGCTTAGGAGGCTTTTTTTTTTGCAAGAATAAGACACATGATTGACAAAGAAACTTGGAAGCCTTCCCTCCGCAGTGTATCTGAGTAGTCTGGTGGTTGAGGTCTTGCTTTTCGGATCCAGAGATTGATTGATCAAACCTCATTAACAGCATGTTAACCAAAAGAGGCAAAACTTAACACGTTTGCTGAGCAAGTGTGCAGCACATCATTGAGTATCTTAGCTGATGGAGCCGCACATTAGTGTTGTGTCGTTCAGTTGACCTAATCTTGTATGTGACTCAGGACGAACGGGTAGTCACAGTAATTTGTTCATTTTTACTCATGGGTGAATAGTTTTGGACTCTTACGTTCACTCATCACACGGCAGCTGCCTGGGCTTCGTCAGGCTGAGTTACTGCCAGCGCCAGAGAATGAGAGGCTGGTCGGTTGTCAGGTAACAGTCACTGGACTGACATTATATATCTATTTTGATAATTTTGTGACATTTAACAAAGCATAATGTTAATACAGCGCAGTGATGTTGTGCCAGATAGGTGCTTCGGATATACCTGGACAGTTTGATGTACATACGTCACTAGGGGGCGCTACAAGCGCAAGACAGGTGTTTAACATTACACATATTACACTATAAATCCCATATTCATTCTCCAGTCATCACAAATCTCTCAGGATATGTCCTCATAAGTAAATGAAACATGCAACAAGTTTCATTCAAATCAAACAACCAAGGTGCTATAAATGCAAACAAACTGCAGGGAATAAAACGCAAAACAAGCTACAAAATGCATATTGTTTGTCCAATCAACACAAAACTTGCAGGATATGTCTACATAAGCACCTCACACATACCCTAAAAGTCTCATTCAAATTGACCACTAGGAGGCGCTATGAATGCATAATAATTGGATGTGGAATGAAACAAATCAAGCTACAGATCAGAAAATGCTAGTCCATTCTAGTTACAAAACTTGCAGAATGTGTTTTGTAACAATATTCAACCATATGTCTGAAATTCTTTTAACGCCGATATTGCGAAAAAATGTATGAACCCGCGAATCGCCGCTTGCGGCTATTTTAGCGATTGTTTTTGTGTTGGCAATCTGCTTTTCTCAAATTCCTGTGAGCTGGAATGAGCTAGAAACATGAAACTTGGCACAGTAACTCAAACAGAGGTGCTTACGCTTCCACAGAAATATTACACCAATTGGCCAAATGGTGGCGCTGTAATTAAGGCACAAAAATTACAGGTTTTGAAAGGCCACCTACTTCACACCATAAGTCCGATAAACGTGAAATTTCTCAAAGAAGTCCAGAAGTCAACCACTAGAGGGTACTTTAAATGTATCTTAACTGGACGTGGAATGATACAAATAAAGCTATTGATCAGAAAATGGTTGTCCAGTTGTTACAAAACTTGCAGGATGTGTTTTACAACAATGTTGAACCATATGTGTTGAGCTAAATGCTCCGGCATATGTCATAATTTATAACAAATCAGTTATTTGTAAAATGTTTTCTGTAGTTTTAAACATTTGACTCTTATCTATCAAAACCTTAACATATTTTGTTGTACTTTTGTTCAAAGTACTATTTATAACAATAAAAAAGTATTTTTTTATACTGCATTATGTCATGGTTTCTTGGTATGGTCTCAACATAACAAATACAAGGGATAATCTTGGTTTATGTTAAGAGTTTCTTAAAATAACGGGGGGGAAATATCGGCTGATATATCGCCATATCAGATTTTAAAATCCTCAAATATTGAAATAACTGTGTTACTGTGAATAACTGTGAAATAACTGTGACTTAAAAATCCCATATATTAATAGTCATATATCGGCTGTTATAAATGCCGATACAGATATATCAGCATTGTCTTTATATCGGCTGATAATATCTGCAAAACGATAAATCGGTTGGGCTCAAGTCTGGATGACTCCTAGTCCACCATTTCCTCCCCTGACTATAGACCCGTTGCCCTGACATCTGTGTTAATGAAGTCTTTTGAGCTCCTTGTGTTGTCCCACCTTAAATCCATCACAGATCCACTCCTAGACCCCCTGCAATTTGTCTACAGAGCCAACAGGTCTGTAGACGATGTAGTAAACATGGTCCTTCATTACAACCTCCAGCTCCTGGATCCAGGAACCTACACCAGGATCCTGTTTGTGGACTTCAGCTCTGCTTCAACACCATCATCCCGGCCCTGCTGCAGGACAAGCTCTCCCAGCTGAACATGCCTGACTCCACCTGCAGGTGGATCACAGACTTTCTGACGGACAGGAAGCATAAACTGATATGCTGCGAAGACAGAGAGCTGCTTTCTGCCCCCTAGTTGCACGCATATCTCTGTGATGACGTTGCACAGAAACCCGTCTCTAATGCAGCAGTCTGCAGCTTTTTTGACCTTTTAAGTTACTTTTTTGTGGACAATGGACATTTGTATTTTCTATATTTGAATTGCATTGCATGTTTTCTTATTGTTCAAATAAACCTTTCTCAAATCATTTTCACTTGTTAGCTTGCACCAAGAAATGTTAAGTATTTGAACAATTTTAACAAATGCTTTCAAAAAGTGATGGGGACAAAATCAGCCATTCTCAAAATGTGGTGAGGACATGTCCCCAGCATCCCCAGTGGAAATGATGTGCAGCGCACACACAGTGACAAGACGTACACCCGCTGCCTCCCCTCCCACTCTCCCTACCAAACGTTAGACAGTCAATGAACATAAAGCTGTTACTGTGATGCAGAGACAGTGCACAGTTAAAATGAAAGTTCAATGTGTTACAGATTAATAACTTACCACTCTGAAACTCTTGCTCCAGTCTATGTTGCGAATCTGGTTCGGGAACATGTACAGCTGAACCGAAGCAGTTTTTACTGACTTGTCAAGACCTGCTCTACTCTGCTTCTGATTGGCTAGTATTCCTTAACTAGGTACTGCGCATGTGCAACAAAGATATTTTAGAAGTTAGATGCATCACTCTGTTTTATCTACAGAGTGGTCAACACATAGGGTGAAAAGAGGTGCTGCAGCAATGTGCTGTATGACAAAAATATGGTGTTTTTTGACAATTAAACTGAAAATGAGCATAATATGACTACTTTAAATGTTAAATAGGGTACAGAGGAGCCTAGTAGGCCTATTTATTTTCATTCTTTACACACATTACACAAGGTGAATAAACTAGTTGTAAAAAATCTTGAATGTTCTCCACTTGTTATCCTGTAGTTACACAGTAATATTAGGGGTGTAGGCTGTATCCCATGCTCTATAATAACACAGTATTGGATATGTGCTGTTCTCCCATTCTTCCTCTGTATAAGGAGTTTATTCTACTGTTTTAAGATTAACTTATTTGTTGCTCTTCTTGTTCTTGTTTTTGTCCTCCTGATAAGGATCCAAGTGAGATGACCACAGCATGCTGCCTCCTCTTCTTTCTGTGCTTTATATCAAAAATTTTAAAGTGCATTAAAGTTAACTTTAGCTTTCCTCGTAGCTTAAAAAACTACATGTATTATTCATGGGATTTCTTACTCACCACTGCATCTCCCAACACAACGCCACGTTGAATTTTCAGCCTGAATAGACATTTTGTTGAAACAGAGCAGCTGTTAGTGTTAGAGTGTCACGAGCTGCTCCAATACGAGTGCACTCCATTTAGCTGCGGCTAGTTGACCGTGTGGTTCTGACAAACAACGGCTCACTTTCCTACAGTTCTGTGTCCGTGTATGTTGCTAACTGAAAATACTGTAGGTCAGAGCGTCCACGCAAAAAAGAAGATAGACATTGCAAGTAGTATTGTCTTCAAATGCAGTTGCTAAACATCTCAGTTCACTGACGGAAGCCATCTCCTGTGACTGTGTGAGGCACAAGCTTGTTGATGTGTGCATTTAGACTCGACCTCTGCTGTCTGACTGTCAACCAATAGGCGAGACCCAAGGCACACAGGCCGCTCATTTGCATAATAAGGCAGAAATGCAGAAAGGGGAGACAGAAATAATATTAAAAAACATATATTAAAACACATGCATAAATACATTTAAAAAATAAGTAGTTAATAAATGAAGTTTAACATTATACTGGACAATAAATAAATTAGGTAATTAATATGGTGGGGTGGTGATAGCGTAATAGATAAGACACATACCTTTGGTTCGAGTTCAATTCCCCACTGTGTAATATCCACCAATGTGTCCCTGAGCAAAACAATAACCCCTAGTTGCTCCAGAGGTGTGCAACCTCTGACAAACTTTATAATTGTAAGTCGCTTTAGAAAGATGAATAAATAAAAATGCTAATTAAAAGAGATAAATTTATGTCTCATTGTAAAATTAAATTAATGACTACATTTATTTTTCTGTATTTTTGTGCATTTAATAGGATGTTTCTTAATTTATTGAGCATTTATTTATTTCCGATTATGTCACGATCCGTCCTCCATATGTAGATTGTGTTCGATTTTTAGATTTTGAATTGTCACCTGCCGCCTGAATTTTTACCTTTACATAAATAAAACATTTCCACCATAACAATTCTCCAGAATGTAGAAAATGCAGTATTTAACGTTCAGTTTTATGGGGAATGACTCCCAGACCCCCGCTTAATATGTCATTTCCAATGTTGAAACAAAACTATGCCCTTGCTTGGCTGCCTACTCTCACCAGTCTCCTGTTATTTGGTGCTACCTTTTGTTTCCTGCTCAGGGGCAGGGATGCTGATGTCCTTTGAACTTTGATTAGCCTTTTGCTAGACTTCACCTTCACATTTGATTGACTTTTTAAAAAGTACTGATCAATACCGGATCCCTGGTACTATCAAAGCACCATTTTTCCCTTGGTGTATTCTAAGACTGCTGCTGGAAGTCCCATTACTCAAGCCACAGGGCATACAGCATGTAAACAGTATACAGATACAAACTGGAATGATACAGTGGCTTCCACTGAATCACTCTCCCTGCTTGTTGGTCAATAACCAGGGGTCCTGCTTGTGAGTCATCTTCCACCCTTGCTCTAAATCCACCCTTGCTCTTTTTGCTTACGCTGCCCCAAGTAATGCCAGTCCATGTGTCCAGTCCATTTCCTCTAGTCAGCTTTCTTTCCAGGCTGTTACTTTGTCTTTCCCTAGTTGAAAGCTGCCCTTTTCACAGCAGTCACTAGCTGGTGCTAGCTATGACAGTTATCAATACACAGTAAAAAATAAAAAAAAAGTGCTAACAGTTTGGTGAGCATAACTTTGGAAGGCCAGTAAATGCCACAATTCTTTACAAGACAGGCCTGACCTTACCTTCACTCTGCTGACCAGTGCCATTGTACTGGGATGGTAGAAGGAGCCCCGGAGCATCAGTGTGGACCAATCTGGCCTGGTGTCAGCCCCTGGTCCTCCTGATGCTGCCAAAGGCACTGGCCCTCTCATTCCTGCTGGTGGCCCACATCCTAAGGTGACTACTGGCTGAGGCAGAGTGGCAGGCTGTTGGGTGTCAGGACTGCAGGATATCTGCTCCTTAGCCTTTTCACTTACTAAAAAGGCATAAAATTTAAACAACTGTGTACTTTATGCGTAAATGAACAAGATTAAATTGATTACTATATATAAATTATACAGCTTAACACAGATAAACCCACTTATATGTTTACTTTGCTTACTTTCGACTACTGAAAATAAATTTAAAGATACTTGAAATGCTTACCTACTGTGTTTTCTTTCCACTGAAGCTGTTCTGGCTCTTTCCATTGCCACGCTCCACATGCCCCACGTTTCTTTTTCACAAGAAAAGACCTTGGCATCCTTTGAACTATCTCAATCTTATTCCTCTTTTTCTTCTCTTTTGATCTGTCTTTTAAATGGTTCAACTCAACCTCTGATCCTTGCACTGGAATGCCACACTGCTTTTAGTGTTTGCTCTGTTACAGACAAACCTAGATATCCAGCCCTTACACCCAAACCTCAACCCTCGACAACCTGCAGGTACAGTATCCCAGCAAAATCACAGTGCTCATTTCCATGACACTCTCTGGGAAGAGTGGTAAAGATTTAGAGCTGGAGAGAAGGGGGGTAGGAGGATCAGTGTTTTGACTCGAGTACACCTGTGTTGACTGTGCACGCGCGCCATTTTAACTGGTCCCCCACTGGTTTTGCATGTCAGGTAGTGAGAAGCTTAGGAGCTTCCCATTCAAGTGGCCCTTGGCATGCAAATATTTGCCCCGGACCAAGCCCTGGGCCCAGACAAAGGGCATGGTCTGAGTAACAGGAGCAAGCACAGAGGAGCCACAGCCTTAACTGCTAGGTAAATCAGCCCTTTCTCTTTTTTAGCCTCTTTCTGTTGCAATTGTTTGGTGGGATTACAGAGCTTCCAATAATGCATACAAGGGCCATTCACACACTCTGTCAAGCTCATGCTGTCCATTGACTGTTTTTTTTTTTTACATAATTGCAAATACATGGCAAATTCTTTCCTGTTGCTCCCTGCCGCTTGCTCAGAGCATGCTGGGATATAAACAGCAGCCCCTGTAGCCCTGAACAGAAAAAGGAGATTTATAAAATGTATGGATTAAAATGCCAAAAACAGTCAGATCTCAACAACAAATTCCCAAAGTAAACTGCACAACCATGTCTAATTGCCTGCAGAGTCGGTGTGTGCTTAAGAGGAAAATGGACTGCGTGCATCCTATTATACTGGACTCATGACAAATACAAATGCAGTCTGAGACTAAACACCATCATGCAAATCACAACAGAGGTCAGTCCAAGAACATGAGGAGGATCATGTCCGTACTATACAGAGGTATAAACACACCTCAGCCCCTCCTTACTGCTACATTAAGCATATATATTCACAGTACTGTAGATATTGGCCCACTGATGAAGAAAGTACAGGAAGTTATCAAACTCTTTCATAAACAGTATGTTAAAAATAGAACAGTTCACACTTAACTTATCCAGTCTATCAGGGGTTGTCAATGGGATAGTAACAGTGGAAACAAATTGTTGCTACAATATTGAAATTGGTAATAGTGATATTTTCACACATAATTATATCACAACTTTTAGAATTTTACACAAAGTTCACAATACTCTTATTCCATAGGTTTATGCTGAAGACAAACATTCTATGCATACATTGAAATTGATTTTTGAGTGTGAAGTAGTATTCATAATATTAATTTGTGTAAGTGTAAATGTCTACAGAGTAATTTAATGCTACTTTGATTATATGGGTTAATGGGGGGTGGTGATGGGGCAGTGGATAAGACACATGCCTTTGATGTGAGAAACCAGGGTTCAACTCCCCACTGTGACATGTCCACCAATGTGTCCCTGAGCAAGACAATAACCCCTAGTTGCTCCAGAGGCGTGATACCTCTGACATACATAGCAATTGTAAATGCCTACAGGAGACTGTTCACTGTACTGTGTGTTGTTGCCTTCCGGAGCTGCGCTCTAACTGTATGCAAAGCACAGCCTGTGTGCTGCAGCATGGAAATGAAATGGTAAAAAGGCAGCTCCCCTTTACTATGTACTAGACCAAAACTGGCCCTTAAAGTGATACCTGTCTTTTCAGTAAATACAGTTGATGATTACATTGACAGAAAAAAGAAATTTTTCCCAGATGAGAGGTTCCTTACAAATGAAGAGCCAAACATTCGACATACATAAAGCAACAAAGGGATACAGACAGATACAAAAGGACAACATCAACAATGTCATCAACAATAAATCACATACAGGAGTTAATATGCAAAATGAAATTGAAATTCATACCATGTGAAAATATGCCAGAGTGTATGTATTCAATGAAACATCTGTAAAAGAGGGTCATCATCTCAGTAGAAACATTAAGAGTTCATTTTTCTCAGGATAAAAAGTCTTTGCTGAATCTTTTGATGTAGCATCAAAATGGGATTCAAAAAACAGTTTGTTATTCAAAACAATATCCAAATATTTGTGGGTGAGGGGGAGAGAGAGAGAGAGACAGAGAGAGAGAGATTTTTGATTTTTCAAAACACACTTTTATTAGTCAGTACTCACTCTATAAAACCATACACCATACATTTATATCATCAACACATCGGCATACACCAGCTGATCGGCCTGTACAGAACACAGCACCCTGCCATGAGCCCACACTGACAGAAAAGTTTCCAAGTCCTGATTAGCTCTGTAAAAACTGAAATCTAACAATAACCTGGACTTCACCATTCTCACAAACAACATCTTCACATTGACTGTTTGATCTGTCTCCACCTTCTTTCTCCTGCTCACATACACGGCCATCTCAGCCTGACCCAAGACAAAGTTTAGCAGCTGACATTTGTTCTTCTGATGAGTGTATTTAAAACCACAAATAAAAACCTGTTTAGTAAAAAACTCTTTAAAACCCCTAAAGATGTTTTCCAGCAGAACAAACAGAGACATGAGACGAGTGCACTCTAAAAAACAGTGAAACACGGTCTCCCTCTGCAGAAGAAGGACCTCTGCACAGAAAGGACACTGGTCCTGTACATTCCCATTCAGCACAGACACAAAATAATTTACAGTCAGTATTCCATGACCCTCCACAGTAGGTCTGCATGTCTCTTTGTCGGGGGGGGGGTTTATACAGAGACCTCCAGGCAGGTCGAAAATCAGGGCTTAAACCCAAATAAGTCCTCCAGGGGGTGTCGCTACATCCAGTGTCTTTTTGTTGAGAGTTTTTACCAACAGTCTGTACAGTGTTCTTCCTGTGGCATCACTCAGAGACACACCAGCAGAGTTGACCAGTAAAGGTCCCATCATCATCAAACATCGGTCAAGTCAGGAGACAGAGTGGTGGCAGGACACAAGTCAGCGTGGTCTGGCAGCAGAGAGCCGTCTCTATAGCCCATCAGGAGAGAGACCTCATGTCCCTTCAGCTGATGTCTCCAGTGGCTCAGTAACAGACTGACATAGCAGCTCGTCCTCAGCCCCAGACGAACAGCCAGACGGTCAGCTCCTCCACCTGCCCGAGTGTGGAGATCCTGGCAGTGCGGAACTTTTCAGAAAGAGTGGGTGAAACACCCCCCAAGACAGTCCAGACGTCCTCCAAACAGTACAGTCTCCTTAAGGAGCCAGTACAAGGAGTCAGTGTGTCCCTGTCTCTGTTTGTTCATCAACATCTATACTTTAAAAACACTTTGGTAAAACCCAGGCAGAGAGGACGAGCACACATCTTTTAAGTTCATTAAAAACAGACGAGCTCAGTCCCAGTCCACCAAAGTGCTGCAGAATACAGCAGGACAGTGGCCTCCACACCAGGTCTGCAGGCCCAGTGAGGAGTCTCTGGACAAACTGCAAGCGGAGAGTAGCCCCCCTGCTGGCCAAGTGGACCAGGCCCTGCCCTCCTTCCTCTTTTGTAAAGAAATCGTGCTCTGAGGAATCCAGTGTAACTTGTCCCAGAAAAAAATCCACTAATACTCTTAATACTCTTTGTATGATTGACAGGAGAGAAGGTGGGGGGGTCAATACAAGCCAAAACGGGGCCACAGAGCTGAAGAAACCAAATTATTTGCAACCAAAACCCGACCTTTAAAAGACATTTTCCAGAAGAGGCCTCCAGGCAGACTGAGCTGACTCCTCAGCCTCTCTCCCACCATCACAGCCTCACTCTTCACCCAGTTCACATTAGCAGATGATATCAGACCATCCAGATTTAAGGTTTCCTCCAACACATCAATATCTCTCTGCTTATTCACCAGGACAATGATATCATCGGCATATGCAGACAGTTTAAAAAGAACGTTACATTTAGGAAAACAGACAACAATGTTGGTTCAATGGCTATAGAATATAACAACGTGAATGACAGACCCCATCACCTGCCTGAGTCTGGAAGCCAGGACTTTAGACAGGAATTTGTAGTCTGAGCAAAGTAGTGACACAGCTCCTGCAAATCACCCTTCTTGGTAGCAGAGTGATCACTGCCTTCCTGCAGCTCAGAGGCAGACGACCCGTCTCAAAACTGTCACCAAGAAACTCCAGCAGATCCTGTCCCAGCACACACCAGAAAGACTTGTAAAACTCCACAGGAAGGCCGTCAATCCCTGGAGCTCAACCACTCTGCAGAGTCATGATAGCAAGACAGCATGATATAGGGCTCAGGAGGTAGAGCGGGTTGGCTGTTAATCGGAAGGTCGGCGGTTCACACAACCGTGGCTCCCCCTGGTTGTGTGTCGAAGTGTCCTTGGGCAACATACTGAACCCCGAATTGCCCCTGGCGGCTGTTCCGCCAGTGTATGAATGTGTGTGACTGGTGAATGCAAATGTAGTGTAAAAGCGCTTTGAGTGGTCGAAGAGACTAGAAAGGCGCTACACAAATACAGAGCATTTACATATAGTTCAGGTAGAGACAGCTGAGCTTCCAGCTCTACATTGTGTTCATCACTGACCTGTGGAAGATCAGCATAGCATCTTCTACCTCTGGATGGTCTGTCAGCTCGCTTGTGTACAGTTCTTTATGGAACTGCGTGCTTTTTGATCTCGAATCGAATGGAGTGAAAAATCCGCCAGAATGAAAAATCTTTCTATGCCCGTTTTTCTCCAACCCAAAGAAGAAATGTGACGGGACGTTCATCTGTGTGGCATCCAGGAACCGAGACTTCCCCAGAGCCCCCTGATCTGTCACACCCAGCAGGTTGGCCAAAGCCAACTTTTTAGATTTTTGGGAATCTAAGTGTCCCTGATTTCGTGTTGCCCTACTAGTTTCCACCACTTCAATCTCCAGATTCTTCAAAGATCTGATAATGTCCCTGGTGACATTGCGAGTGTACTGCTGACACAACTATTTAATCTGGCTTTTTCAAAAGTCCCACCACTGCTGAATACATTTAAAATCAGGGGGGAGAGAGAGGGGGAGGGGGGGAGGGGATAGGGGGGTGGGTGGGAAGGGGAGAGAGAGGGAGAGAAGGGGATAGGGGGATGGAGAGAAAAGCAGCCAACACAAAATCCACACAGAAATACAAATATACTGTAAACCCAAAAATGTTCAGAGTACTCAAAATATTTGATACTGATTACCTCAAAATTTGTCATTTAAATATTATTACATTTTCTTTAAGAACTTTAATTTCTGCATACTAAATTACATTGATTCACTGATGCTTATTAAAATTTAATTCCACTGACTAATTCTTTACTCTATTAAATGTAATTGTGCACAACTTAAACTCACTCAACAAAATTACTACTCGTCAACTTAAAATTTACAAAATGCCTATTTTCAGATAGTAGTCCTCAAAAATACGAATACAACTCCATTATTACAATTCAAGTTCTCTTTATTAAGCAATCAGTATAAAAACTTCTACCATCATTTCTACATTTCACAGAAACAAAATGTCACAGTGAAACTTGTTTCCATCAGACGGAAAAATATTCTCTTTCTCGTAAGGCACATCTTACATAAAGCTGAATAGACTATTTAAGTAACTAACTGCTTGATCAGATAATTAACCAGCAACAATTTTGATAATCGATTTGTTTTCATTCTTTAATGCAATAATGTTGCAGAATTTCCTTATTTTTTGGTGTTAAGTGATAATATCTTGAGCAAAGTCTATTGAGCTAAACAAAATTACCTTTTACTATTTGTGGAAAAAGCGACTATGCATAATTTTATTCCATCAGCAGCATGTTTACTTAAATAATATAAAAGGGAGCTTTAAATGCAGAGTAAGAAAAAAATGACCAATGAATTAAAATAAACAAATAAATTAAAAAGGAATTTTTATGGAATCACAAGCAAATAAAGATAGCTAATAACAATTGTTTAAAATAAGAAGTCCCACATAATACAAATGTTGTGTGAGATAGACGAGGTAATGGAAATATGAGGTAATGGAAATATGAAATTGTTAAAAAAATAAAATGTTTCCTAATGTTTAAATATACTGCAAAGATGAGTATGTATCACAAAGTTGGCATATAAAGACTATTTGATAGAATTGGTGGGAAAATGTTTTTAAATGTTTCACTTTGACAGGAAATATAGCAAGAGAAATCTTTTTTTTTTTTTTGATTATTATTCATTTTATTTCTTTATTTTTACCTTTTCAGGATTCATCTCATACTATTATTTGTAGTAAAATTTGCTGAATACATTTCTGAAGTCATCGTAATAGACTTAGGTTGTTGTGGTTGCTAAAACGCATTTCTTAATCACCATTATAATAATGCTGTATAAAACTTATGTTTTGTAAGAGTATGCTTCAGGACAGACAGAATGAATGTATTTTTACTTTTGCTCTTATTCTTTCCTTACTCTCACATAGCTAAGCCAATCAAAGTATTGCTTAAGTGTATATTGTGATCATTATTTTAAATATAAAATTGAAAATTTGAAAATGTTGTTCAAAAATTTTGGAAATGAAAATGTTGCTGAAGTGCCACCATACAGGCAGAAAAACCTCCAGCTAAGAAGCTCAAAATGGCTCGTATGATCAGATTATATAAAACCAGAAACATGTCAACTTCCAGTGTGGAGCCCGTGAAACTAACCCATGCCCCACTTTCTCCGACCGACTCTGGTCAGGGTGCTAGTGGCATCTTTGGGATTGAGCCTGAACATTACATCCTGACCGATCCTGTCGGCGTGTCGGGAGACTTTTAATCATTAATTTATGTTGCTGTGGCTCGTGCATAAATGCGCACAATGTCTTTGGAGAGGCGCTTCACCTCGCCAGCCGCTGTTCAGTGTTAATTTTTACAATCCTGCTGCCCATCCACACATCACATTCAACAGTAGCAACATCAGTGGTATCAAAGTGAAATGACATTAAGGAATGCGGTTAGAACAGCGCTTTGGTGAAGGGCAGAAAGTTCGATCATGCATTAGATTATTTTTAATAATTAATACAATTTATGAATACAACATCAACACTGCAGAGTCGTGCTCCAGCCATGTGTTGGTCCAGCTGCATGTCACGCCTCTTTTAAACGTCACAGTGGCTGAAAAGACTTCTGCAAAGGATACACCGGTGCATCCTCATTTATAGCTCCTGGATGTGCATTTTAGGAATTGAGATGTCCTTCAAGATGGCACGTTGAGATCAATTTCCGGGTCACAGGCTCGAGGAGGCACAAATTTGGGAAATGTGAAAGTCCCATAACCTGCTTGGAGCAATTTTGAGATGCAGCGTAAATTGCCATGGCAACAGACCTCCATTAACACCCATCCACCTTTCGTAGTACGGGTTAATTGGGAAGTTACACCCGACATCACAAAGTTACTCCTGAAGTTATCTGGATAAGTCAGTTACCTTGCTTCTTAATACAGGCCACAGAACAAGCAAACATTTAAATACCAGGTAACGAGCAGGGTGGGACCAAGATCAGGTGGAGTGAGGTAATAGACAGAATACAGGCAAGCAGGTGAAGCCAACTGAGAGGAACATACAGGAAAAAAACTGAACACTCAATAGATGAAAACTAAACAGGACATGAAACAAGCAGACTGAACACAGAAAGACAAACTAAACATAACAGGAAACAAACACGCAAGACTAAACACTGTCAAATAAACAATCACCAGACAGAGAACTCAAACCAACACTTTGCAGACAGAAAACAAATAAACTACAACCTAACATAAGACTAGGATAAAACAGAACACAAATAACGCAGATAAGACCAAAATAATAAAAACACAGAAGTACACAGACCAGGAGTAAACACTAAAACATAAACTAAGGCACAGGACTAAGAACTAAGATAAGAAATAGAAAATCAGGCAGATCTGGTAAAGTGAACTAAACTGAACATGAGAATAAACAAGCCAGGACAGAAGAAACACAGAACCCCAAACCCTAAAACGGACTTAAACAGGAAAAACATGAACACAAAACCACAGTCCTAACAGTGGTGCTCATGGGTTCCCCCCACACACTTTAAATATTTTTTCCCTTCCTCTGTCTTGATACAATACTCACATGCCAAAATATTAAGAGTTACTGGTGGCTGTTTTGATTCCTTCTGTCTATACTGACTCTACAACGCTTTATTAATCTGACTCAACTGTAACAGAAAGAGGACAATATTCTAAAGTTCATTAGACTGTTCTGAGGCTTCAGCAGTCTGATGTAGATAAGCCACAAAAGTATTTTTAGATGTTAGTCTTTGTGTGTTTACTTGCTGAGCTGCAACAGTGGGATACTTCCTTCCAACAGTAAACCGACATAATGACCTAACAATATCCATTTAATTTTTTTCAACTAGACTGCTTAAGCCTCATTTAGCTTCAACTAAACTTAGCCTAAGATTCATATGGGGACTAGGTTTTGGGATCCCTGCACTGTATTCTTCTTTCTACTTCTTTCTGCTTAACTTAGACCTATTGTCCTCATTAGTGGGCAGTTGCCTGTGCCCTCTAGGGTCACTGTTTGCTCAGCCATGTTCTGATGTTTCTTCTTTTGTTACACATTGGTTACACATACTCATTTTTTTTTCAAAAAGTATGTCCTGATTAAAGACAATGCTTAGGTTTTTATTATGGCTGGGCACGTTAACACATTAATTAATTAACGCTGGCAATTATTTTATCGCACGTTAATGCAGTTTTTATTTTATTATTAGTTTGAAAGTCCCTTGCTCACTGGCTCTGAATACACATACAGTTAAACCATGGGTCACAGGAGGGCAGGAGGGGCGGGATGTTGAGCAGCCTGCAAATCACCCACCCAAACAAGCAGTGTAGGGAGTCTTTGGCAGACCACCATTTTTCCTCCCGCGATCCGTTATCACGGCAGCAGGTGAGCCGCTTGCTTGTTAATGACGCAGCCTATCAAACAACTCAAACAGCCGAAACCAACATCTGCACCTTGTGTTCAATGTTGCTTTAATGTTACCTGTTCTGTGCTTGTAAAATATCCACCGCGACTTGTAATGTCATTTCAAGTTTTTAACCGAGTGAAGTCTGTGCGAGTGAACCGATCACGCTACACCTTATTTGTGTTTGCAAACCACGTTATTGCACTTTGTGTATATAGCAGTACATTTAAATTAAATTTGCACAATACACTACTTTAGAATTCATTATTCAATTTTACGCATAACAATGCCATTAATTGAGATTAAAAATTTTAATCGTTGGCCAGCACTAGTTTTTATACTTACCAGGTCCTACTAATAAAAATGCACACAGAATCAAAGCTCAGGTATTGGGAGGTTAGGAACATTTTTGCATGAAAGGAGAAGTGTGGATGTGTACCTTATTTCTTACAATTGGGCCATGTCTATGAAGGTAATCCTTAATTGAGATGATGAATGATAATAGCCAACCATAACTATTTCACTGTACACATCACATTTTAGCATTGTTTTGAGATAGACTACAAAAAACACAAACCTATCCTTTAATCTCTTTAAACCAGTCAGTTGCTGGAAGAGGCATTAAAGTTGGTTTCCCATAGTACATGTCATATTATTTGTCGTTGATGTTGACATTTCTGTGAGTACACTGAGTACTTCCATTGCAGGCCTTGAAGAAGTCAGTCATCCTCTTGCAGGTTCACTGGGAGGGCACGGAGGGTTGGACAGCATCTCATGTGTACCTCTTGTTGTTCCTAGATTGACAATCAAAATAATTATTATTATACAAATATTTTTACAGCACATCAAGCCATATAGTGCAACAGTTCTACCAGTGTAATTCTAAAATAATAGTAATATTGATATCAATAACAACGAATCCATCCAGCTGTAACGTAATTTTCACGCATTGACTCAAACAATGGGTGAGAAATAGAAGCTAACCATAACCTTAAACATGACAATAAAAGAGATTTGGAAGCCAGTGCAGTAGGACTGGATCCAAATATTCACCTATTCCTTCATTGGGTTTGTTATTCAGTTGTCAATTTTGGGATGTGGATATTCGCACAAGCATCTACACTTCTGTCCCACACAATGCTGCACACACCAGCTTGCACCATCTCTTTTAGTTTCTCTCTTGCTGTATCATACAGCGACAGACACATACAGACTGCGATCTGTCCGCTTTCGGCTGTCATTGTCAGTCGTTTGTTTTACTTCCAAAAAAACACAGCTTGCGTTTTGAACTTTTTCACCCACAATTCTGTGTTAACAACCACAGATGAGCTCTGTGTGGAGAAAGCCTAGAGTACATCTCTCTTTGTTTGTTTCTATGCAACTGTCAGTAGACCGTATGACGACTGATCATGAATAGAGTTGGTCTCTTGGATGGATAGAAAAACAAAAAGTCATGCTTAGCAAATAAAATCATGAGTGACTGAGTTTCTGTCTTGTGTTATGTGTTCAGGGATGCCCAAGAATTTAAAAATAGGCTTATAAATGGCTTTTAAAGTGATCATGTACTGGAAAACTTACAAAAATAAATGCAAATAAGAAATGACAATTGAAAGTAGATGTCTCTATCCTCCTAGTCGTCACAAGACAATAACATAATCAAATTTGACTATTATAGTAGAGATGTTGCAATCAGTATTGACTGCACATTATGTGATCTACATAATTCGCTATGGCAAAGGTAAGGTTGTGGTGTGTATCTCTCAAGCTCGCAGTAGAATTGGTTGCATAGGTTCAACATTTGTAAAGCGATGGAACTCAGCAAACACCTGCAAACACATAAATGTGTGTAGATTAATGGCCTTAACACTAAAAAACATAATGCTGGCTATATGGCAGAAAGAATAAAATTTTTTACCTGGAAACTGCATTGACAAGAAAAGAAAATTTCTTTAACCTGACTTAAGTTTTGCTGCATCAAAATGATAAAATGATGTGGCTAAGAATTGAGTTAGCCAATCAAATATCTTTCAAGTAGTACTGGGCAATGATTAAAATTGAATAGAATTCTAAAGTAGTGTATTGCGGACTTAAATTAAATGTACTGCTATATACACAAAAGTCCAAAATCACGTGGTTTGCAAACACTTTAAACAAATAAGGTGCTTTTTATGTATGTGCGAGTGTATACCCGCACATGCCCCCGCACAGCGTTCAATACATTTGTGCATTTTTACATTTACAACATTGACCCTGCACATTCCTCACACAACTAATTTGTTTAATTCAATTCAATTCAATTCAATTTTATTTATATAGCGCCAAATCACAACAACAGTTATCTCACAGCGCTTTTCATAAAAGAGCAGGTCTAGACCGTACTCTGTGATGTTATTTACAGAAGCCCAACAGTTCCCACCAAGAGCAGCACTAGGCGACAGAGGCAAGGAAAAACTTCCTTTTAAGAGGCAGAAACCTCGAGCAGAACCATGACTCAGGGTGGGCGGCCATCTGCCTCGACCGGTTGGGGTGAGAGAGAGAGAGGGTGAGAGAGAGAGAGAGATGTAAGGAGAGAGAGAGGGGAGGGAGGCAGCCTACACAATATACACACAGAGGTACACACAGTGAAGGTGATGTTGCTATAGACTAAATGAATAATGGTACAGATATTTATAATAGTGTTAATGGTAACAATCGTAATGTTAATGATTATAATAACAATAATAACAATAAGACTAGCAACAATAGTCGTTGCAGCAGAGGGTGTCGAGCAGGAACACAGGGGCAGCAGGTGACCCGCAACCACAGATCCAGACTCCACAGCTCCAGAGCCAGAAACACCTGCAGGAAGTGATAGGAGGAGAGAGGAGAGGGACGAGAAAGCACAAGACTACCAGAAAGGGGAGAAGTTGTGTTAGTAACATGCAATAATGGGATGAGGTTGCATACAGAGGGAGAGAAAGTAGAGGAGAGAGGAGCTCAGTGCATCATGGGAAATCCCCCGGCAGTCTAGGCCTATAGCAGCATAACTAAGGGATGGTTCAGGACTCACCTGAGCCAGCCCTAACTATAAGCTTTATCAAAGAGGAAAGTCTTAAGCCTACTCTTAAATGTGGAGATGGTGTCTGCCTCCTGAACCCAAACTGGAACCTGGTTCCACAGGAGAGGAGCTTGATAGCTGAACGCTCTGGCTCCTAGTCTACTTTTGGAGACTCTAGGAACCACAAGTAACCCTGCATTCTGGGAGCGCAGTGCTCTGGTGGGGAACTAAGAAAACTAGTAGCACTTACATCAAGCAAAAATGGGAAAAGGGAAACTAACATTTGTATTACAGAGGACATCTGGACAGAATATTGTAAATTTCAGTGGAAGATATCATGCTCAACCTCTTGGAGAACATTTGGCTGGAAGAGTCTCAGCAGATATTTTATCTCACCTGTTCAGCAGTCTCATCACTCGGGTTCCTCCAGCTGTTGGAGAAATTGTTGCTCTCAGAAGGCAAATCACTTTCATTTGTTCTGGGCTTGTCCAATCGTAAATGCTTTCTGACGTGAGATCCATACAGAACTAGTGAGCATATTTGGGACGAAAGTTCCTTTTAATTGGGATGAACTACTGTTTGGGTTTCTACATTCAACATCTGCTGACAATAAAACAAAATACCTGTTTGGTTTATTAAGTGTTGCAGCTAGGAAAGCAATTACAAAGAAATGGTTTAGGCCAAAAAGCCCATCTATAGAGGACTGGTATGATATTGTCTTTGAGATCTTTGTGATGGAAAGAATCATTTTCTCTGTGAGGCTACAGAAAACTAAATTTGAGGAAATTTGGGAAAAGTGGAAAAAGGTATATTGCTCCTAACCGCCCTTCTTTTGTTTAATTCTTTGTCATCTTTCTCTCATTTTATATATACAAATTTATTTTTCCTTTTGTCCCTGAGTAAATGTGGAACACCCCATGTTCTGTTCTGTTAGTACATGTATATTCAAAAAAAAAAAATGGAATCACTGTATAATTCTATAAGCAAGGAAGACTGTGTAAAGTGATATGTGATTCTAAATAAAGACAAAATATATATTTTTTAAATGATAATGTTCAGTTTTTGTTGCTGTATGATCATTTTGGATCACATGGACCGGTGTTTCTGATATTTAAAATCTCCTAAACTGGAGACAGGGGTTTTTACCTTTCAGTGAAACTAGGCTCTATAGGCTATTGTTCCACATTATGAATGTTTTTACTTTTTGAGGAACCATACATCTTGCTACAAACACTGCCTTCAGATACAGCTTGTTAACTTATAAGAATGCAGAGCTTGACTGTCTCCACAGTATAGTATAGGGCTAAAGTAATGTTAACTAAGTTACAGCAGTTCCTAACAGTGCAAAGTGAACGTTACCTCAATGTGTTAGCCAGCTAACTACAAGTAACGTTAGCCTTTCTGTTAACATTACTGCGCCTGAATACAGAACTTTTTCACTTACCAGACCAAAGCGCATGTAACAAGGAGCAGCCTGTGTTATTTTGAGGGGACAGCAAATTTACTCTGTTATTCAAGCTGTACACTCACTACATTACATTGTAGCAAAGTTTAATTTCTTCAGTGTTGTCACATAAAAAGATAAAAATCAAATATTTACTAAAATGTGAGGGGTGTACTCACTTTCGTGAGATACTGTATTAGATTATGGTTGTGTGGATTATATGGACCAGCACAGGTGCATTTAAAACAACCCTAACAGCAGAAATACAGGTGGAAACGGGAGAAATGCCACTAGTAATGAGAAGGATACATCAATCATTGAATTACTTCGTTAATGTACAGGCCACAGTCAAGATAATCCAACACAAGACAATTTAAAGAGGTGGTATTATGCTCATTTTCAGATTCAAAATCTTATTTAGGGGTTTTACCAGAACAGGTTTACATGGTTTAATTTTGAAAAAACACCATATTTTTCTCATACTGCACATTGCTGCAGCTGTACGCTCCGCTCTTGAGCTACAGAGTGATGCATCTTACTTGTACAAAATCTTTGTTGGGAGTTGCACATGCGCAGTTCACAGGTAAGGACTACAAGCCAATCAGAAGCAGAGAAGGGCGGGTCGTAAGAAACAAGGTAGTGCGATCCAAATCAAAGCCGCTTCAGACTGCGACCGTAATCTAGCAGATGGTATGAGTTACTCACAAGTCCACATCATCATTGTTCCACATCATACCATCAGGACTAAACGTTGAACTGTTGCCGTTGTTCTGACGATCTATGCTGCATTGCTGAAAAATGCTACTATAGCGCAAATTGATAGACTGGGCTCTACTCGGCCCTGCTCCATTTTCCATTGCAGATAATACCCAGAGATAGTACGTAGCTTGTCGTCATAGCGACGCCACACACAACTGCCGCAACGTAATGTTCAATGCGACACACACACCAGTGATCCACACAGATTTCTCTTTGTAAAGTTAAAACGTTTCAACATTCCTCAGAATGTAAAGACAGATAAGCGGTATGAAAACCTTCCAGCTGTGTTTTCCTCTGCCGTTGTTGCTGCAGCGGTCTGTGTGACGGCGGGAGCAGAGGGCTCTGTGAGCGGGCGGCTGGCCGGCCTCACACGCTCCTCCTGGTTGGTATAGGCTTCCCCCGCAGCCACTTGCGGAGCTCCTCAACTCCCAAAATATTCATCACATTTTTGTTCCGCCATCACTTCTCGTAAAACTGTCAATATTGGAAATCTACACAGCTGATTTCTCACCTCAAAACTTCTCAGAAGTGGATTTAGTGATGAAATTCCATACGAAAACTGTAAAATATAAAACTTTCTGTTGCTGGCCTCTGTCTGGTGCAGCAATGATGATGCAATGAATAGTGACGATTCTCTCTGACCAATCAGCAGTCTGTCGTGTTTTCACGTTACATTTTAGTTTCCCTCAGCTCGCTTGGAACCTCAACGGAGGTGAGGTGATACGAAAAAAAGTACCTGGAAGCAGGTACAGGTGCAACATTTCTACAATGGAAACCCAAACAAAGGCGAGTCGAGCCAAAGGGCCTCCGCTCAGACTAGCTTGGTTTGAGGGCGTGCCTGACCCCGCTAGCCGCTTGGCAAGCTTTATGACGCGTTTTCATTGTGACGTCACAAGTAAAGGAAGTGAAGGGCTGGACTACAAACGAGCTGTTTTCAGTTCAGAGCAGAGTTTTCTGTAGGAGATGGGAACTCCCTTTGGGCTGGACTTTGGGCTTTTTCACTTTGCAAACCTGTTACATGCACAAAACAGATATATAACTCAATAAAGGAGAGGGGAAAAGCCAAACAGCATAATACCACCACTTTAAATCATTGTTGGGAAAAGGAGGTGATTCCCGGAACTCTTTCACCAGAGAAGAGCTCATAAACATCAAGGGAACAACACCAGCGGATTTATTTCCCACTTTTCTCGCATCATCTGTGGAATTATTGGACATTTCATTTTGTTTGGACGTTCACTGTTGTTTGGGCTGTGAAGCACCGTAGGAGAGATAAACGAAAAGGTCACTTGTGCGCCTCCGCCGGTCGGGACTCACTACACTCACTGTGCAACAAACTGGACGAACTTCATCTTCTGGTGGGGAAAAACAGAATTTTATTCATCTTCTGTTCTGTGCTTCATGGAGACGTGGCTGTGTGAGCTGATACTGGACTCCACACTGCAGCTGGCTGGCTTCCAACTTTACAGAGCGGACCACGACACAGAACTCTCCGGCAAAACAAAAGGTGGAGGTGTCTGTTTTTATATCAACAGTGGCTGGTGTTAAGACGTGACAGTGATTCAGCAGCACTGTTCTCCTGATCTGGAATATTTTATCATTAACTGTAAACCGTTTTACGCAGTTCGTCTACAGAGCCAACAGGTCTGTAGACAATGCAGTAAGCATGGCCCTTCACTACATCCTCCAGTACCTGGATTCCCCAGGAACCTACCCCAGGATCCTGTTTGTGGATTTGTGGCCCTGCTGCAGGACAAGCTCTCCTAGCTGAGTGTGCCTGACTCCACCTGCAGGTGGATAACAGACTTCCTGACAGACAGGAAGCAGCACGTGAAGATGGGAAAACATGTCTCTGATTCCAGGACCATCAGCACCGGTTCAGCTCAAGGCAGCAATCTTTCCCCTCAGCACGTCTCCAGGACTCTGAGCCGTGCAGGAAAGATTGCAGCTGACCCCTCCCATCCCGGTCAAAAACAGCTTCTTCCCGTCTGTAGCTTGCCTCATTAACAAGATCTGGGTCCCTCACTAACACTCCCCCCTTTCAAATAATACAAATTTCTCTGCACATGTAAATATTATTTCACTTCATTTCATATCGTGCACAAACCTGGCACATTGCACATATTTGTTGTTAACTGTTAATCTTTGTTTTCTATATTTTTATGTTGTCAATTTATATATTTATGCACACAATATTCTCTTCCGTTGCAATACGTTGCACATGTATATCTGCTCCATTGTTCTTTCTCTGCAAATAGTTCTATTATTATTTTTCTATTCTTTTATTATTCTTATACAACTTGCAGCCATTCAGACAGCAGAGCAGACCTTTAGATACAAGGACAACAAACATTATACAGAACTCAAATGAAGTGTCACAGATCACACAAAGAAAGTACATCAAATGTAAATGCTCCGTACTTGTATAGCGCCTTTCTAATCTTTTCTCAAAGCGCTTTTACACTACATCTGCATTCATACACTGAGCCTAAGTGCTCAAACCGAAACTAACATTCACACACACAGGTGGAACAGCCGCCAGGGGCAATTCAGGGTTTGACACGCAACCACAGGGAGCCGGGGATTGAACCACTGACCTTCCGATTAACAACCAACCCGCTCTACCTCCTGTGCCACAGCCACCCCAAGGTGGCAGTTAGCTTCAGTAAGACAGAAATCCAGAGCATTATTAAAGAAATAATAAAGGAAAGGTGGGAGGAGGAGAAGAAAAATAAGGAATGGTTTATAGAGTGCAGAGGAAATTTGGAGAAATAAAATGTGCAGGAAGGTATAGGAGAGACAAAAAAGGTCAACATAATAATACTAATAATAATACTAATAATAAAGCCTGATGTATACTTCTGGCTCAGGTAGATGTGACTCCTGTGGCCAGCATGAACCAGCAGAGCCCGTTACACTGTCAGAAGTATGAGGAAGGAAGAAGGCAGCGGATTCACAACCTCAGAATAATCAAAGTACACTTTGATTTAAAAGATATTCTGCAAAAGAACTCAAGAGATGAGTTATTGGATGCTGTTTCAGTAACTTGGAGTAACTAAAATGGCCGAGTAGAAATCATTCTGATCCACACTCCACACCAGCTGGTGGCGGTAATGCACCAATTGATTGTTTGCCAACCGCCAATAAAGCAAGAAAAAGGAAGAGGAAAAGGAGGAAAAAGCAGAAGTAGCAGTTAGCTTTACAGCTAAGTCCGACAGTAATGTTGTGTCCGCTGTGAACAAAGTCAGCTGCCAGGATGGCCCCCTTTACGTGTGCAGGTTAAGATGTTAATAACGTTGTGCTACGTCTACCTGTGGGTGCGCTTTCACAAGTGCTACTCGGTGCTGATCCGCAACAGTCTGCCCAGACTGAACAGCAGCAGCTTCAGCTTCCGGGTCTGCTCCAGCTCGGCCTCATCACAAGCCTCAGCCCCGCCGTCTGAACGCCACACAACCGCGCGCCGGAGCCCGCCGCCAGCCGAGGACGTCGTCTTCCTCCAGCTGGGAGACAGGGCCGTCTACGTCACAGAGCCTCAGGTTGGATCTCGCAGCTAGCGTGTAGCTAAGTTACTTGACGTCACAGTCATGCAGCCTGGGGGCTGGGTCGTCTGCTCAGACGCTGCCCTTAGCTGGAGTCCCGGGCTGTCCACAGCAAAGTCGACTTATTGTTTTTTTTTGTCAGACTGTTGCTAACCTCTCTGTAGACATAATTATTGTTTATGTCATTGAGTTGGTGTGAATATTGTCAGTATTTCTAAACCTATCTATCTATGTTTATGTATGCAATAAGGAAATGTGTCCTTGCTCTATTCATTCAGTACACTAAGGGCTTCTAACGTTACAGCTACACCCATACACACCAGTGAAATTTTATTAAATTGCATTGTAATGAATTAGTTGTCTTGGATTTGACTTACTTGAGGGCCCTGTTTCAGAAAGCGGGTTAAGTGAAAATATGTTGTTCAAGCTGAGATGAGGGAAACTCATCTCACGGTCCTTCTAACACTCTTAATGTGTGGACTTTAAGGCAGCTGTCAGCCATTCAACAGTTGGACTGAAACATTTAGCTAAGGTTTAATTACTGCAGTAATCACTGTTAAAATCAAACTAATCTGTATGAAGCTGGAAGTGATCAATGAAAAATCAACTGTCATGTTGTGATTAGTCACACTGATGGAACATTCCTTTCATTGTGATCATGTCAGAGGTGAGGATGATTGTGGTGCAGCTAAAATGACTTTAAGATTCTAAAACTGGGCTAAATGTAGTTTGAAGAAGGGGAGTTTTTGAATATTGGCTGCTCGTAATCCTAATGTGTTTGACAGTATTTAATTAAATGTGAAATGAGCACAATTTTTCATCAGATCACCATAATCATAATTACTGTCAGACTGTGACTTTTTAACCACAGGTCTGTAAGTAAATGCTGACTGACCCAACAATGCTGAATAAAATGTAATGGTTTAAACTTATTGACTCCTTCCTCCACTGCTGTGTTTAAAGATAACCGTCATGGTCCACACTGGCAGTATTTCTAGTGCCACTGGATTAAAGTGGAGGTGCTGCTCTTTTTTTTTTTACTTTTTTTAATTGTAGAATTGTAGCTCCATTGATGATGGCTTTTTAATTTCCCACTCATGCGCTTCCGTAAGGTTCAACATACTGAGTTGATTTGAACTAATGGTCCGGACCTCGGTGACCTCATACAGCCACTTTGTGTTGAAGGAAAGTGCATGCCCACAGTCTGTCAAGCGCACATATAGGCTATAGCACCCCAAGCCGCTTACTGCTTACCATAGCTTCCAGGTCACCAAAAAAAAAAACAATGCTAAATTGAGGAATAAGATGTATACACTTGTATTTGAATTTCTGATTTCCATCTATAAACACATCAAAGAAAAATATATTTTTTTTCGTTTTCCATTTTTTAATATCAAAACCAATAACTGTTCGTTTTTCGTTTCCCTATTTACTAATGGTAATTGGGAAACGAGCAGGTTTTTTTTTTTTTTTTTTTTTTTTTTTTTTCATTTCAAAACGAAAATCCGTTGACCGCAAAGTACACGGACCTTGCGCAAATCTGAAACGGTGTTTGATTGAAACTTTAGCCTCTCTGGAGTAATCTAGTCCAGATTTGAGAGCTCTAGGTATAGTGGTTTTGGATCTGGACCTGGTCTAATGTGGTCTGCATGTGGAGAAAAAGCAGTGAAATCACCCTTTTGTCATTTTCACAAATAAAATGGTTTTTTTCAAATCTTAAAAAGTGTTTCAGACAGCATTAAGGCTTTGCCTAAAATGCATCACCGCTTTCACAGCAGTAAGAGGCACAAAAAACGAGATTTGGTCGCTCAGCAACGTAAGTTAACTTTCACTTAAGTTCCCCTTAACTGCCGAATCGGAAGCTGCGAATCAGAAGCTAACTTCAGCGTTGTCTTTCCCACCTCAGGCTCAGAGTTCAGCTCAGTTTGTCAAACCTGCTTTCTGAAATAGGGCAGAGACCTCGCTGCTTGAAGACTCAACTTGACTTCAGAAGGCTAAGAGTTGATCGGTTAAGCAGATAAGCCAGTCCAACAAATACTGAAAAATGTTTTTCTGTGTGGGGTGTGGAGCACTGCCAGTTGGTGTAATGGATGAAATAGGGATGTCAGTGCCAGTGTTTCAATAAGTTAAACAAACCTTTTCAAGTGCAGCTGGCACCATTAGATAATTTGTATTCTCATAGCAACATGGCTGCAGCCTGGATGACATTGTGTCCCTGCTTCTGCACAGTTTCTACATGACTCGCCTTTGATCAAAGCGTTTGAAGACTCGTTCACTAACTACTATTCAATGTGTAGCAGCCTTGCGATGTTTGGAGTTATTTTCTGTGCTGTCTGTACTGTCCCCAGGTATGTGATGATCTCAGCAAATGGACTGTGCTGTTGGGGTCCTCTCTGGTTTGTGGTCCACAAATAGAGAATATTTCATTCATCATAGAAGCTACAGGACACAGAGTGGGCTACCATTCTCCTCATACTTCGAATAAGAAAGTAGGCACCACGCTTTGCTTAACAAGTAATATTCTCAGGACACACATTCTAATTTTCATATTTTGGCTTGATTTTCCTAACACCGAACTTCATTGTTCCCGTGTCTCATAAAGCTTTAGTTCACGTCTGCATAATTTTTCATTTTTATTCACCACAGTTACTACTAAATACAAGCTTGACTATTTGTTAAAATACATTTGTTGTATATTTTTTTAGATTAAGTTTGAAAGAAAAGGCAAATGCACCTTAGTACCTTTACACAATCTTGTCATACTATAGACACCAATATCTCAATGTATTACCCATAAATAGTATATAATATCTACTTGTACAAGTAAGAATAAAACTCTGTAAACATTTAGAGATCCAATCACTCTGTCTTGCTTAAACAACCAAATGTCAAATCCTCATCTCGTTTGCACAGGTCCAAAAAAGTCACAGGGCAGTCATGGACCTGTAGACTGTCAGCCTTCCACCTGCTTTTAACATGATCGTTAAAACCTGTCATCACACGCAACTGGTTGCATGCACACACACACATCAATACAGCGTTCAGTCAGTGTGTGAGTGTGCGTGGCCAAGCAGTGTGGATACAAATGCGCAGGAGAACAAGAGAAAAAGAAAAGGTAGAAGGGAAGTGGCATTAAATGCTGTAAAATTACAGATATCTTTATGATTGAGGGACATGGTGTTACTACTAGCAGGGCCGCCCTTACGCCACATCATATTGTCATATCACAACTACCTTTCCAGAGTTAATTCTATTTTTTAATAAAAGTACTTATGCCGTGTTGGAAAGCAGGAGATGCATTTGCATGGGAATAATCTGGAAAATAAAGACCTGTATAATCATTTCAGGTGGAAGTATCTCCACTTACGTGACCAGAGCTTTATGATGATAAACTTAATCCAGTCAGAGCTCTGAGGAATTGCAGATACAAAACAAATAATCCAAAGTGCCCAAAACTGATATAGGCCTACGAAAAACCACTACCCACATTGGCTAGTGGGCAAAATAGCTGTTATTATTAAGGGTCCATGCCCGCGATGCCTTTCATTTGCGGGTTCCCAGCCCACTCGGGCTTGGACCGAATGAAGAATGCAAGGCATCGCGGTTCCCAGTACCAGCGGAGCTGGGAACCTGAGTGGGCTGGGAACTCACAAATACAAGGCATTGTGGTTCCCAAGCTGATGAAAGTTCGTAGAGGAAATTTTCATCCAGCTAAGTGTCGCAATTATAGGCTAACAAATGTTTGCGAAAAATGCTAAAAACAGGAAGTGAGATCATATCTTAGGTTTAGAATGGCCGATCGACACCAAATTTGGAGCAATAATGTGGGACGCCCCCTGTGCAAAATCTGGTGCAACTAACTCCTGTTGGTGGCGCTATTTAACCTGAAAAAATTGTTCCTCTATAACAAGTCACAAACATGTGGTTATATTATATTATTGACATGAAACTTGAGCCAAATTGTTCAGCAAGGTCCCCTCACTTCAAGCACCAAAGTTCACTCAAATATCCCATTGATTTACACGCATTTTATATCTCCATAACCTTAACTCCGATTCATACCAAATTTGGGTGATTTGTTCCCCGTGGTGCAATTCAGCTTACAGGTGGCGCTATAATCGAAGGTCAAAAATCGTGGGGAAATCCCATTAATTTCAATGGGATTTTGAACCAAACGACATTTTGCCTCATAACTACGCGCCACTACATCGCACATTCATAAACTTTATGTCGGATGTGTTTGGGGGATACTGCCGATTCATATGGTATAGGACACACCTCTGTGCGTATACATTTCGCTAAATCCCAAAAACTGTAAAAGCTATTTTAATTAATTCCTACGAAGCGACAAGTCCGATCGGCATCAAATTACAATTATAAGCTAACAAAGGTTTGTGAAAAATGCTAAAAACAGGATGTGATGTCATACCTCAGGTTTGCAATGTCCGATCAACACCAAACTCAGGGACCTTATCTGGCACGCCCTCCCGAGGGGCTGTGTGAAATTTGGTGTCAATCGGCCTCTAGGTGGCGTTTCAATCCTATATGAAATGACACTCCCATAGACATCCATTCACTTTACCATCTCCGTAACCGCAAGTCCCTTTAATCTCAAACTAGTCATTTATTCACCGTGGGCCCTCGTAGCTGCGGCGGGACGCCAAGGTCGACTCGCGCAGTCTCCGCGGGTTGAGGGACATGGCTGGCGTCGGGGGGGCTTGGACACAGCTTACAACTGCTTGCAGTTCTAGTTATCGTCATCATCATCATCATGTACATGTCAGAGGTGGATGAGATATACAGGTACACATACACATATATGCATACATGTACACAGTGCGATGGAGCATAGTGCAAAGGATGCTGGAAAAAATAAGTTATGTGCAGGTGTTATGTACTTGAGATAGGTGGATTTGGTATACAGTATATACAATTTGGAAATATAACAATATGTCTGAACAGCTTTGAAATAGAGAGTGATGAATAAACAATAAGTGGTAACCATTAAACAGGTGGCTGATTATATAAGGGCGATTGAAGAATAACATGTAGTAGGCTATAATAAAAGTTAAAAGTGCATTTTGCAAAATAACATGATGTTTTAGTCCCGCTACAGGAACTAGCGTTCATCCCGTCTGCTCTCCCTGGATGCCTGTCCATCTAATATATTCCCGTATTCTGCTCTGGACCTGCTCAGTTTAGCCTCTCAGTCTGGACTCTGGTACAACCTGCTCTGCGCTGCAGCCACCAACCCGTTTTGGCACGCACCAAATCTTCCGCTTTTCCTCTACTCAATCTTCCGTACCTTCAACCCGCGCAGTAAATATTCCTCTTTTATCTGTCTCCTCATTCTTAGTCCTGCACTAGTTTCTACTAGCCTAGACATAACACAGTTAAAAACAGTGTTGGTAATAATAATAACTTGCTGTTTTAGTTAGCCTACGCTGTGAGAATGAAAAAAGCAATTCAATCGTCGATAAGCGTTCCAATCGCTAATTGGAACAAGCCTAGTTCTTTGGGCACTGGGATTATTGTTGCAGTTTTGCACTGGGGTGAGTATTGTGGCAGACTGTTAGGATTCACGGAAAAGAGTGTAGAATTGGTGATAGTTCCATGGTGCTGGTCTTTAGCACCCAGGATGCTGTCAGGCCCCGGGGCCTTGCCTATGGTTGAGCCTAAAAGTTTTATGCTACTCCTTTAGGTTCTCCCCTGTCACCAGTTCTTTAACTTGCAAAATCTTCCTTCCTGTTTTCGAGTGTGGGCACATAATGTATGTTTTTATACTCGAGCACTAACTAAAAACACGAAATTGATAGCTGAAAACCTTTTTTTAAGCAAATGCACTTTTCTATCAACAAATTATCAAATTGTGGCTTCTTCAGAAGTCTCCTTCTATAGCTCACTTGATTAGAGGGTTGGTTTCCCAAGCAGCTCTTTTCAGTCAGACCCAGGTTCAAATCCCACCACTGCCAGCAGTGGTAATTGCTTTCAACTTCAAACACCTGTGTGGAGTTCAGTTCCCACTGAATTGCTGTGGTGTTTTTAAATTTGTATTTTAGTCTTTCTAAATGCAATCAATGTTTATGTGGATAAACAGTGTTTCTTTAAAATAGTTGATAGCTCTATGTATTTGTTTCAACAACAGTGGACTGGACCTCAAATAAAATGGATATAAAAGCTAAACAGTGATGTGCCAGGAATGTTTGGACATTGAGCGCCCTCTGTTCGTGCTTTGGAGGCATTTCATGTCCATGAAACCAGAGCAATAGAGAACGTTAAAATCAATACTTAACCAGTGTATCTCATAGGGTTGGGAATCTCTGGGCACGTCACGATTCGATTACGATTCAGAGTGCTGCGATTCGATTATAAAATGATTATCGATTCATCTTGATGCATAATTTTTTCTATACAGGATCTCTGAATAATTACAAAGTAAATGCTTTGTACACTTGAGTATTAGAATCCAAAAGAAACATCTCCTAATTGGCTTAAAAGCACTAGTTTGCACCCCTAATTTACTTTATTAACCTCAGCTCCATGGTCAGTCATTTCATGAACAACCAGTTGTCAGACTCCTGAAAACTGAAATAATTATCAGGATGTCCAGTATGTATACAGGACAGAGCTGTACACCAGTTTAGTCTAAGCTTTTGCCTGATGTCTCAACACATGACTAGTAGGTTAGCTAGTAATGACATACAGCTGATAATCAAAATTACTAATTTAGCTAACGTTACATAACTAAATAAATATTTTTAGTGCCTTTCACGGGACCCAAGGACGTTTTACACAGTTACAGTAACAGAACAACATAAAGTCATTCAGGATTGAATGCCTTGGTAAAAAGCTGGGTTTTTAGTAGATTTTGTGTCCAGACAAGGAGTATTTCGGATCTCTGGGGGGATGAGTTCCAGAGGGTGGGGGCTGTGACACTGAAGGCTCTGTCCCCAAAAGTCCGGAGTCTGGTGTGGGGGACAGAGCAAGCACTTGTACAGGGGAGATGTTAGCTTGAGCTAACAGCCTTCACTTTTCCAGCAGCTGGGGAAACTACAGACTTATTAACGGACATACTGTGACCTACACTGCACGTTTACTACCAGACAGAAACTTACTGCTAATATATTTGTCTGCTAACTTTCACCGCATGTTCTGCATGCATGCGCGCTCTCTTGCTCATTCATTCATTCATTCATTCATTCATTCATTCATTCACTTGGCCTCACACACAGGATACACAGAGAGCTGCAGAGCGTCAAGTGTCACCATGCTCACAGTGTGCGAGTTAAAATCATCACTTTCTCATTGATATTAATGATTGTGTGACATTTTATTGGGGGGGTTATTCATTCCGCAGCGGTGGTGTGCCAGATACAGGGGAACACTGCTGGTCTCGGTTGTGTGCGCTCCACGAAGTCCAGCTCAATGTGCTCTACAAAAAAGCCTCAAAGACTTTTAAGGTCCACCTATAAAATCTTTCCGCCATTTTGAATTTTTGGAATAACAAATTTTTGACATCACCTCTTAGACGGTTGCTCCAGTTGCCACCACATTTTCAGTAAATCTTCATTGGATCAAGCCTATTAAAAGTTGCATAAAGCTTATTGATATCTCAATTACTTTTCAAGATATGGACCAATGAACTTTGAAAGGCACGTGGCTCTAGACATTAATGAACAAAAATCAGCAACTGTAGGGCCAATCATCACAGAACTGTGCCCCAGATATACCTGGACAGTTTCATACATATGCCACTAGGGGGCGCTACAAGTGCAAGAAAGGTGTGGCATTATACAAATTTCACTATAAATCACATATTCATTCTCCAATCATCACAACTTTCTCAGGATATGTCTTCATAAGTACCTGAAACATGCCCTGAAAGTTTCATTCAACTTGAACACCAGGAGGCATTATAAATGCAATCAAACTGCAGGTGAGATAATGCAGATCAGGCCACAGGTTACAAATGTTACATGTTTGTCCAGTCAACACTAAACTTCCAGGATATGTCTACATATAAAAAATAGGCTTAGGGTATATTTACATTGCTGAAAAGCTAATATGTTCATTGATATGCTGCAAGTCTCATTCAAATCAACCACTAGGAGGTGCTATAAATTCATAATAACTGAATGTGGAATTACACAAACCATGCTATAGATCAGAAAATGTTTGTCCAAATATAAAACTTGCAGGATATGTTTCATAACAATATTTAACCACAAGTGTGAAATTAATTTGAAGTTGCTATTGCGAAAAATACATTTTAATGTATAGAATTTCTAAATTAATCATCTGCTGTTACTTTGACAATTGCATCTAAAGAAATTTTTTTATAGTTCACAATCACTTCAGTACGTGAGCGTTTTTCTCTCCCATTTTCCATCTCACCAGAGACGGAGAGATTTGTATGATAAGCAGGACATAATAACCTCCATACTTTGCCTGTGCTGTGGATCAGTACAGACTGTCAGCTAACTGGTGGTGTGTGTTGTTTGCAGGTGCTGAAGTGGTCGGACTGCTGTCTTCCTCTGGCCTTTAGCCCTGGCGAGCCGTTCAGGGCGGTGGCTCAGGCCAGCATAGATAACTTCAGTCGGCTGGGTGTGGCTTTTATCGAAGATCGCCTTCAGCTGGACAATGGACTTGTGCCTTCAAAAATAGTCCGTATGTTGCCTTCAATTACATTTAATATCTCTCGTATTATGATGTCACTTAGCAACAATTGAGACTTATCACTAACTCTGCAGTTCCCCTCAGCTCTATAGAGCTCTGTTGCCTATTTTAGTTAATTTTTTTTTATTTTACAACCTGTAAGCTCCCAGCACCAAATACCTGACAGATATACTCTGTGTACAATTATTAGGCAAATTATATTCCTCAGGTTAATATTATTGTTGAACAAACACAATGCTCTTAGTCAATCCAAAATATAATTTAACCCTTAAACTTGAATGTTTAAGGAAAATGTACAGAATTATTAGGCAACTAAAATACCAAAATAATTTGTATCAAATTACTTGTGTTACAACATAAAATGACAATTGAAATTTTTTTTTTGGTCTTTCGAAAACATTTAGTAACCAATATAGCCAGCCTTCTTTTCAATAACTGCCATGAGCCTTCCATCTATGGAGTCTGCCAGTTTCTTGATCTGCTCACTATCAACTTTTGCTGAAGCAGCAACCACAGCCTCCCAAATTTTATCAAGGAAGTGTATTGTTTTCCTTGATTGTAAATCTCATGTGTGAGAAAGGCCCACAAGTTGTCAAAAGGATTCAAGTCAGGTGAGGAAAGGGGGCAGGTCATTATTTGGGGATCTTTGATGCCCTTGCTGGCTAGCCAATCAGTGGAGTACTTGGATGCATGTGATGGACCATTGTTCTACATAAAGATCATCTTGAATGCTGAGGACTTCTTCCTATACCACTGCTTGAAGAAAGTATCTTCTAGAAACTGGCAGTAGGTTTGGGAGTTGAATTCCAGTCCATCTTCAACCTGAAAAGGTCGGGCTATCTCATCCTTAATGATAGCAGCCCATACTAGTACCCCTCCTCCACCTTGCTGGCCAAGTGGTGCCATGTCCATCAGTGATCAAACCATAGGCCGTCCATCTAGTCCATCAAGAGTCCCTCTCATTTCAGCGGTCCATAAAACATTTGAAAAATCTGTCTTCAGGTTTTTCTTTGCCCAATCTTGACGCTTCCACTTGTGAATCTTATTCCGTGGTGGTCGTGTTTCAGCCTTCCTGACCTTGGCCATGTCTCTGAGCACTTGGCACTTCTGGACACCCCAGGTAGGTTTTAGTTTTGGAATATAGTGGCACTTGGAAATAAAAAGGGTTCCTGGTAGCTTCACGTTTAGTTCTACCTAAGTCTTTTGCACTTAATTTGTACCTTTTCATCTCCATGCGCTTTTTGTGCCCCAGTTGACTATTTGCAACAAAATGTTTGATTGTCCAATGGTTACGCCTCCAAAGTTTAGCTATGTGAAGATTAAAAGTTATACAAATGGTGAGTTTTCGTGGAACGGCGTGCCCGTGGCATGGTGTCTAAAATTGATGATTCGTCATAACACAGGAAGTTGTTGTAACTTCAGTCTACATGCTCACATCTGCACCAAATTTGGAATGTGTGTGCCAACATTCACTCAAAAGCATAGCGCCACCTTCTGGCACCAGGGAATGACATGTTTTATGCTGTAATGTACTACTCCTAGTAGGTTGGCCATGTTATCTTCAAAACTGTCCTAGAAAACCCTTAACACATTGATGAAGCCATGTTGTAAAACTTGTGAGTTTTCAGTTAATGGCGTGGCGGTGGCGTGGGTGAAGTTCCACGTTTCACCATGACACAGGAAGTTCTTGTAACTCGACTGTACATGCTCAGATCTGTATGAAATTTACACGTTTAATTAGAGTGGCAACAGGAAATGAACTCTAACGAAGCATATATATATATATATATATTTGTGTGTATGGAACCAGCTACACTTGCCAATTGCACTACCATCATGGACTTTGACACCGCTGCACTATTAACTGCACCTTTCATCTAGGCATACCATTGCTGTACATACTACTGTACATTCTACATACTACATTCATATACTGTAAATCATTCCCTATACATAGACATTCCTCCTGTACATACTGTATAACCCCCAAAATAATCACATTTGCACTACAGTACATGTTGTATAGTTTTCTTTTATACCGTATTGCCATAGTCATAGCCTGTATTTACCTGGATACACATATTTATGTTATATATCATTCATACCTTGCACTTGTATAGTAATGTATCTTATTCTATTTAATTACTGCTTAAGCACTTCTGGTTAGATGCGATCTGCATTTTGTTGCTTTGTACCAGTGACATGCGCAGTGAAAATAAAGTTAAATCTGATTTTCTCTCTTTACAAAGACAAGTGTTGCAGTATGAGAGTCCTACCTGAAGAGAGGCTGTGAAGTCTTCATGTTATGTGATGCGAGAACCACATAAAACATTAGTTATCAAATTGGGTCGGACTTGATGAATATTGGCGAGGATATACATGTCATTGTCTGGTTTTGAAAATAAGGCGTCTATACATTATGGAAATAAGATTAATTGGATTATATTCAGAAGCATAATATATATTACATGTGTACATTAAAAGTAAATGGACACGTGTAATTTACTTTATGGGACCCTTGTTCGGTATTCGGCAAATGTTTACTTTTATATTCGGCTTCGGCCAAGAATTTTCATTTGGGTGTATCCCTAATTTAAATAATTATTTAATCGCCAATTGTGCACACAGTTAACTAAAGTTAAAAATAATGAAGCTTTTACCACATAAAGAGCCAAATATTTTTCTCATTAGTTAGCGGAAACCAAACCAGAGATAAAAGAAGAGGGAAGATTGGTGAATAATGGTCTTACATTCATCATGAATCCACAGGTGCTAATGCTGCCAATTGGATTTGTAAATAGACGAGGTTTGCTAATAAGCTCACGCTTTGTTAATGTGTGTTCTTGTGCTCCCAATTAAAAAATATTTTTAAAAATCCCCTAAAGTTTCAGTGTGTAATATTTAGGAGGATCTATTGACAGGAATTCAATATAATACACATAACTAAGTCTTCATTGCTGTATAAAGACCCTATATAATGTACCGTTATGTTTTTATCTACATTCACCACGGGTCATTGACATTAGTGGTGGCATAACGTTACAGCAGATAATTACTATTACTTTGTTACTAATTTAGCTAACGTTACATAAATAAATATTTTTAGTGCCTTTCACGGGACCCAAGGACGTTTTACACAGTTACAGTGACAGAACAACATAAAGTCATTCAGGATTGAATGCCTTGGTAAAAAGCTGGGTTTTTAGTAGATTTTGTGTCCAGACAGGGAGTATTTTGCATCTTTGCGGGGATGAGTTCCAGAGGGTGGGGGCTGTGACACTGAAGGCTCTGTCCCCAAAAGTCCGGAGTCTGGTGTGGGGGACAGAGCAAGCACTTGTACAGGGGAGATGTTAGCTTGAGCTAACAGCCTTCACTTTTCTAGCAGCTGGGGAAACAAATGAAATTAATGGACACACTGTGGCCTACACTGCACGTTTACTACCAGACAGAAACTTACTGCTAATATATTTGTCCGCTAACTGTCACTGTCATGTTCTGCCACGCTGTATCATTCGCATGGCCTCACACAGGATACGCAGGGAGCTGCCAAGCGTTGAGTGTCACCATGCTCGCAGTGTGCAAGTTAAAATCATTACTTGCGCATTGATATTAATGATTGTGTGACATTTAAGCAGGGTGGTTATTCATTCCGCAGCGGTGGTGTGCCGAATACAGGGGAACACTGCTGGTCTCTGTTGCTGGCGCTGCACTTCCACGAGTTCCGCCTTTTGCGTTCCGTCAACATTACGTTATAAATTAACATTAAATAGATGTTTTGACATTTGTTAATGATTCATAATCTTCCACGTCCGCATCGCGATGCATCTAAGAATTGATTATTTCTCCCACCCATGTTGCTACAGTTGCCCGAACGATGAAACTACTCTACAGAGCGGGTTTTGTCACTATGTTGAATAAGTATGAAAAAGAAATAGAAGTACTAGTAGTTGTAGTCATCTGGTTTCTTAGAAGTAAGAAGAGAAATGAAATTTGGACATATGGAAGACCACATGCATTATTTAGCACAAGAGCCAACAGAGTGTGTCGCCCACCATAGCTTCAGATTCAGGTTCATTCTTTATTGTCCTCAGTGGACAAAATTTGTTTTCACAGTCTATACAAAGAGCACCTTCAGCATGAATTCTACACAAACTACATATAGTACACATATACAGACAATGTACACATTCGGGTGGAGGCGATTTGACGTATTCGTCGTTATCAATTACGTAAATATGTCGACACATCGCTGCATCCGGTGTGGGATTCCCCCGGACAAGCTCCAGCTCCAAGACCGCATGGCACATTATCAGCATGAGGACATGTAGTCCGTTAAAATGTTTATTTGATTATCATACTGCATTACTCAATATTGAAATGAATCCATTACAGAAAAATTTAAAGTTTTAAGTAAAGCAGCCTAATTAGTCAGTGACTAAGTACTATGGTAGTTGCTCTACGAGCAGTGGCAGTATTAATGAGGGCTGGCAGGTTGGGAGTGGAAAGACTTATTATTCTGGAGAAAGTGTTAGTGATTTTAAGAAACTTATTCCTCTTGGTGAGAGAGAGCATGGTGAAGTAGCAGGTAGCACAGTACAAGAGGATGACTTCAATGATACTACGGTACAGGTGAAGCAGTAGGTGTGGTTTGACTGACAGTCCTGAGTTTTCGTATGACAAAAAGTCTCTGCTGACAGCGTCTGTGGATGTCTGTGATGTGGTGATCAAAACTCAGTTTACTGTCCATAGTGATGCCAAGGTACCTGAAGCTGTCAACAATTTCTACTGGCTGGCTGTTTATGGGGATGGGACAGTGAGGGGTGGAGATTTTACAGGATGAGTTCCTTTGTCTTGGTGATGTTGAGGAGGAGGTGACTGTCTTTACACCATTGGGTGAAGTGGGCAATGGATTTCCGCGCTTGAAAAGGGAGGATTGAGCAGAGACCGATTGGAATAATCAGAATTGTTTTTTTCCTCCTTAAATCTTTATTGCAAAAAGAGGAATAAAGTTCACATGGGACATTGTTGTATACTTTTTGTATACTTGTCAATGTAAGAAGAAACAGAGTGTGTAAGAATAATAACTTTGCCAGGGGTAGTTTATATTATATAGACATAGTTTTCACAGCCTTTTTTGTTTTTGTATAACCTCATGGAGAATAGGTACAAAGTTAGGTTTTAGTGATGCACGATATGGATTTTTTTTCCCCCCACGGATCCGATAACCGATAATTTCTTCGCATTTGTGTAAGTTATAAAGAAGGAGGAGATCACGTCTGCTGCTATGCCTGTAGCTGAGCTAATATCTCTAGTCAGCTATTCACTGGCATCAAGAATAGTCAATATGTTTTCAAAAAGATCCCACTAGTATGCACTGAGAGATGCAACTAACTCAATAAGAAAAATAAAAGTAAAGTTAAATCAGTAAGGTCTGAGCTTATAGATACTGTTATTATGTCTAGCTGGACCTATAATGGAACGTTATGTCTTGAGAGACAAGTCATGTAATATAAATCAAATCGGATTTAACTTGAAACGCATGAATTAAAAAAAGTGTCATTAATGTTGTTGATAGTTGATAAGTTATTTAATGGGCCCAGTGCTGAAGACCGTGACTTACTGTTTATTATCAGGCTGCAGCCATTGCTGCGGTCTGTGTTGACTCCTGCGCGTGTACACATGCGGGTATCGCACTCACACAGTGGCCAGCAGAGGGAGAGGCCGTGGTGGAAACGGTGAAGTGAAAGTAACTCCAAACTACTGAATTCGACAACAGCTACGCTTTTGCAAGTAAAAAGACAATATCTGCTCTGTCCAGTCTGTAATCCTCTGTGTTTTATACAAGTACAGCTATCATTAGCTTGGCCATTAGCCAAATGTTACAAACAAGCTAAATTGAAATCTTTCTGTTCAGCGTAGTTTGCCATGTAGCTTAACATTTGGGACCTTGTTACCTGCAGTTAATCACAGGAGAGAGAGAGAAGGCAAGAGGACAGAAGCTGGACAGGGTCTTCTTCTGAAACAGTGAAAAACATCCAGACTATTGACAACACGTGTGTTTGGCTCTAGCTGCCTGCACCATGTCTGCCTGGCTCTATCTAGGCGCAGCAAGCGCGACAACAACAGTGGCGCACGTTAAAGCATTATTTGATCTTATTGGCGAAAATTTCATTTGATGATTCCAATGATGAAAATATGCCTGATATCGGACGATAATTTGTCAGATCGATAATTGTTTTGTTTTTTTACTGTTCAATTTTACAATTGCCATTATAATTAATACATTTATTATAAAGTACTTATTTCGTCTGAGGAGCAAGTGGAGCAAGTGAATGAACAGTGAGCTGTTGGTTGCAGTTTGCAACCCTCACCACTAGATGCCACTAAAACTCACACACTGAACCTTTAATTCAGCTCGGACTATTTTAATACCTCATTTACCTTCAGTTTATTATGGTCTTGTTAACAGAAATACTTAATAATCTGTAGTATTTTTATAATAACAATGTGTAAAAAATTATTTACAAAATGTCCAGATTGCACTGACAATTTTCTATTTTCTCATAGCTGTCCTTCTCCAAGAATCCACTCTCAGTGAGCTGTTGGAGAAGCAGTGTCCACAAAGCCTTAAGACTGAGACGTCCCTATGGCTCTGTGACAACCAGACTGAAGAAGGTGTTGTTGAGCCTTTGCCTTGTCGCCTGTCAGCTGAACACCACCACCGACAGTGCTGTAAAGGCAGCCTTCTTCTTACCTTGGAGGCAAAGAGGAGGTTAGAGCAGCGTCGAGGATCAGAACCTGTCCGCAGCACACAGGATTTGGGACCTGTTGGTGACTCAGAGGACCATTCCTTGGGGGATCATCACCATATGGAGGGTCATGGACACCACCTCCATCTATCCAGCTGTCACGAATGTTTGGAGCTGGAGAACAGCACCATCCTCTCAGTCAAATATGCCTCAGCTGAGAACATTCCAGACCTTCCTGATGATAATTCAGTAGATCTGGATAGTGGGGATGAGACTCTGAATGAAGCTGAGCAAGGTTTTTATGGTCAAAGCGGTGGATTTCACTGTAATAGCAAACCGCCAAATGTTCTGGTATATACGGGTGGTTGTCAGGAGCGTTTTCAGGCAATTCATCAGCTTTTGTCAGAGTGTATAAACATGGAAAACAACATAATATATCCCCTCCAACCACAGCAGGCTCTGAGCGATCCTTGGCTGGACAACTGCAGGCTACTGGTACTGGCAGAGGAGGAAACCCTGACCCCCCAGCTTCAGACCCGCTTTCTCACCTACCTTAGCCAGGGTGGCAGGGTCCTGGGGCTAGCCTCCACTCTGTGTCCTGCAGGCCTCTGTCTGGAAGTCAGGGAGAGGCGATGCAGGCAGGTCAGCAGGCTGAGTTTCACCAGGGAGGACAGCACAGAGCTGGAACTGAGCTTGGTGGCGAGCGGGAAGGTCTACATCAGGGATACTCAGGGAGGAGGGGAAGTGGAGCTCTGGGGGGAGCTGAAAGGCAACATCCCTGGTCAGAGGGATATGGTTATAGTCAGGGTAACCCACGGAGAGGACGGAGGGGAAGCTGTCCTCTGTCAGGTAAAACATTGACATTAACAGTGATGGTTGTAGTAGTTTGTGTGTGTGTGTGTGTGTATATGTACGTGATTCACTAGAATACAGAATCAACTACTGTTAACATGTCTCCTATTAATTGCACAATAGTGCCTTTAAATAATAACACATGCAATGAGACGTAAACTGCATCTCCAGCCAGGTGCACCGTTTGATAAGCAGAGCTCAACTAATCTGCATCTACCCCTTAGTAAATTTGGCCAACAAAGTGTAATTTTGAAAGGTAGATATGAGTGGTTGGTGAGAATTCCTGCGAGTATTGCTGCTGTCTAAGTTGAACCGCGCAAGCAGAGCTCAGTCCGATAAATTCAAGCATTCGAATCCCCGATAAATCAAAATAGTATTAGATTAAAACATTTTTAATTAAACTGTAAAGGTTAGGTTTTAAAGAGGTGGTATTATGCTCATTTTCAGGTTCAAAATCTTAATTAGGGGTTGTACCAGAACAGGTTTACATGGTTTAATTTTGAAAAAACACCATATTTTTCTCATATTGCACATTGCTGCAGCTCCTCTTTTCACCCTATGTGTTGTACGCTCCGCTCTTGAGGTCCAGAGTGATGCATCTTACTTGTACAAAATCTTTGTTGGGAGTTGCACATGCGCAGTTCCCAGGTAAGGACTACAAGCCAATCAGAAGCAGAGAAGGGCGGGTCGTAAGAAACAAGGTAGTGCGATCCAAATCAAAGCCGCTTCAGAGTACGACCGTAACCTAGCAGATGATAGTGAAGTTACTCACAAGTCCACAACATCATTGTTCCACATCTTACCATAAACCACTACAAAAATCACCATATTTCAACTAAATTTTACATAAAAATTGGCCAAACAATTTGAACGTTTGCTCAGTAGCTTTCGCATCAGGTGTAACATTAGCATTATCGCTATACCTTTAGCTGTGTTAGCCAACGTTTACAACAACTCCGCACTTGAACAGTCTGTGAAGATACATTGCCGTGTTTATTTTAAATATAATTCACAACCAATAAAGCATACTTACAGGTTGTGATTGTGAATTTCCAGGCCCAAACAGAGTCGCAGTTGCATTGTCTTTAGGACTAAACGTTGAACTGTTGCCGGTGTTCTGACGATCTATGCTGCATTGCTGAAAAATGCTACTATAGCGCAAATTGATAGACTGGGCTCTACTCGGCCCTGCTCCGTTTTCCATTGCAGATAGTACCCAGAGATAGTACGTAGCTTGTTGTCATAGCGATGTCACACACAACTGCCGCGACGTAATGTTCAATGCGACACACACACCAGTGATCCACACAGCTTTCTCTTTGTAAAGTTAAAACGTTTCAACATTCCTCAGAATGTAAAGACAGATAAGCGGTATGAAAAGCTTCCAGCTGTGTTTTCCTCTGCCGTTGTTGCTGCAGCGGTCTGTGTGACGGCGGGAGCAGAGGGCTCTGTTAGCGGGCGGCTGGCCGGCCTCACACGCTCCTCCTGGTTGGTATAGGCTTCCCCCGCAGCCATTGCAGAGCTCCTCAACTCCCAAAATATTCATCACATTTTTGTTCCGCCATCACTTCTCGTAAAACTGTCAATATTGGAAATCTACACAGCTGATTTCTCACCTCAAAACTTCTCAGAAGTGGATTTAGTGATGAAATTCCATACGAAAACTGTAAAATATAAAACTTTCTGTTGCTGGCCTCTGTCTGGTGCAGCAATGATGATGCAATGAATAGTGACGATTCTCTCTGACCAATCAGCAGTCTGTCGTGTTTTCACGTTACATTTTAGTTTCCCTCAGCTCGCTTGGAACCTCAACGGAGGTGAGGTGATACGAAGTACCTGGAAGCAGGTACAGGTGCAACATTTCTACAATGGAAACCCAAACAAAGGCGAGTCGAACCAAAGGGCCTCCGCTCAGACTAGCTTGGTTTGAGGGCGTGCCTGACCCCGCTAGCCGCTTGGCAAGCTTTATGACGCGTTTTCATTGTGACGTCATAAGTAAAGGAAGTGAAGGGCTGGACTACAAACGGGCTGTTTTCAGGCGGTTCAGAGCAGTGGGAACTCTCTTTGGGCTGGACTTTGGGCTTTTTCACTTTGCAAACCTGTTGCATGCACAAAACAGATATATAACTCAATAAAGGAGAGGGGAAAAGCCAAAAAGCAGAATATCACCTCTTTAATAAGAGTTTGTTGTGGGTAATGCACAGGCTGGGAGGGAGTTACGTGAGTGCTGACTTTTGAATATACTGTGTTCCCTGTCCTCAGGCACACCTGGAATTTGCTCCTGACTCCCAGAATTTGACATCAGAAGGTTTTGATGAACTAAAGGTCAGCAATGCACTACGTTATGAAGTCTTGACAGAAATCCTAACCTCTCTTGGCCTCAGCTGTGAGCTGAACCAGACTCCAACCCCAAGCCCAGTCCACCTGCTGGCAACTTCTCAGGTAAGACCCACAGGCAATGGGTACTGACATCTGTCAGTATTTTGTCAGACCTCAGGATTAAGATAAGGTCACAGGTCTTGGGGTCTTGGGGCGGCTGTGCGGGTTGGCCGTTAATTGGAAGGTCGGCGGTTCGATCCCTGGCTCCCCCTGGTTGCGATTTGCCCCTGGCGGCTGTTCCGCCAGTGTATGAATGAGTGTGAATGTTAGTTTCCGTTTGAGCACTTAGGCTCAGTGTATGAATGTGTGTGACTGGTGAATGCAGATGTAGTGTAAAAAGCACTTTGAGTGGTCGAAAAGACTAGAAAGGCGCTATACAAGTACGGAGCATTTACATTTAGGTCACAGTGAAAGCAGCATGTTGCTGGGACAAGTACAAAGATATAAGTAGGACTGTGTTAAGGTAAGAGTTGGTCTGTCATTGTTTAGAAGAATGTAAAAATACAGTTAAGTGGTAACAAATATCAATTTTACCATAACCTAAGCATTCATCCACTTATTCATTTATCCTTTCACGTATCCTACGGTGATCACCTTATTGTTTTTATTAGAATTAATTGTATGAGCAGCAACATAGATATTCTGCATACTACACATGTGGAAACAATTTGGCTTCCTAAATGTGATATATGAGCATATATTCAGGAGGCTTGTGGCAAGTCTGTGTACAGAGGGCTGTCCAAACATGTAAGGGCAGTAAATCAGTCTTTGATCAACCTTCGAAGTGACTGACTGCAGGAGGTTACTCTGTGTTGCGCTCAGTGCGGTTACATTTTTGGAGAATGTTGAAGTTAACGTTGGGATTATGGCCAATGAAGGCATAATTGATAAAACGATCAAATAAAATTTTGTCCAGTTTGTGTTGAGAGTTGCCGATGATATTTTGTATATGTTGATGTTGGTCTTCCAGCAGACATCATAGGATCCGTAACTACATAAATTTACTTTACCTAGTACCAAAATCTCTGGGGTTTTTCTTTATTCATGCAAAAACAAACTAGTAATGTCACAGATTTAACATTCAGCCTCACACCTTTCCGCATGTCGGGGGCATGGAGTCATTGCTGGAGGACAGTCGACCTGGCTTTGCATTTTTTAATAATAACTTACTGACATGCATAAAGAATAATGCAGCTACTTGTTGACAGTCATGGACAACCTAAATTTATTTGTGTGTGTTTATGTGTGTATATAAGCCTGTCACTGGATGTAGTTGTAAGAGACAGTGGGATGCCACAACAGCACCACACCGGCCCCAGCGGCAGGCAGGCAAGAATCCCAGCAGCCAGGTCACCCTGCAACTCTCCCAGAGTGCAAAGGACTCGAGACCACATGCGCCGGGGACAGCCATGCCTGCCCCAAGGGAGAATGACCCCGGCATTCAGCCCCGTCCCCTGCCCCCCTAGGCAAGAGGACGTCAGGTCCCTCCACCCCAGGGCTTGTAGCAAGAGCCCTTCGAGCACCCCCAGCACCTCAGAGCGAGCGACCACCCCGCCAAGGTCGAGGGGAGCCTTCCACTTTGAGTATAGTTTTCATGGTGATACATAGGGCAGTGAGAAGCATGTGTGATGCATCTGCCAGAACTTTTGGACAGGTGCACAATAGCATACATGTGACTATCAGAGATGTTACCTGAGCAGTTCAGGCAGATGTTTGACTGCAAGACCCATTCTGAACATCCTGTGTCCTGTATAGTCAAACAACTGGGTTTGTGTCCCACCCACTGAAACCAAGCTTTTGTCTTGTTAATCCGGAGGGCGATCTCATACTACTTCAGTGAAACCTGAACCACTGAAGTGTCAGCGTAAGCGTCGGCCCCTTGTGTGAAGACCTACTTGGGTAAAGACCAGTGAGTCTACCTGTGCGAGTCCACTGATCAAGAGTAGCTTTGTCCTTTCCCGAGACACACCTACTCACCTAAAGCTGCCAGCTACAACTACACTTAGGCCATGTGCTACTATACTATTCCTATTGTCTCCGGTCCACGCAAGAGGTATCATGCCATCAGGCACAGAAATCAGGTACTCCTCAAGCCTTTAAAACAGGCACCACCCACATCTGTTTACTTGTCTGTTGGGTCGTGGAACTGCCAGTCTGCAATCAACAAAGCTGACTTCATCACTGCTTATGCTAACACATTATCTCTGGTGCTCACTGGGACCTGGATCAAACCAGAAAACTCAGCTACCCCGCTGCGCTGTACACCAATTACTCTTTCACCCACACAATGTCCAACAAATGGAAATTCACACAGCTGCTACCCCGAATCAATATGCCTCCTTCGAATACCATGCTGTCTTTGTGTCCGCTCTGGTAAAGGTCTGTGATTTTGTCATATACCGTCCACCAGGACAAATGGGTAACTTTGTGGAAGAGCTAGACACACTGCTGTCTTGAATACCAGAGCATGACTGTCCCCTACTTGTCCTCGGTGACATGAACATTCACTTAGACAATTCAAACTCAGCAGACTTCCTGTATCTGATTCAGTCCTTTGATTTAACACGGGCCCCCTGACCCACAAAGCTGGCAAGGTGTTTGACCTCGTTCTTGTCTGAAACTGTGCCACAGAGTGCCTAACAGTCATAGCTCTGTGTCAGACCACTATTTCATTCAGTTCATCCACTGACTCAAGGAAATTATTTTCCACTTTTAAAGCGCTACTAAATCCTCCTCCACCACCCACAAACTTGTCTGCTGATACCCTTGCTGCCTTCTTCACAGGCAAAGTGGAGGCTATAACTAGCCAATTCTCTGAAACATTCAAACTCAACCATTGTAGCAGTCCAACTACATCTTTTCCTCTGCCCTCCCAGGTCAGTGGTTCTTCACTCTCCTCGTTTACTCCTCTCACAGAGAGCGAAGTATCAGAACTCTTGACCCGTAGCCGTCCAACTAAATTACTGATTCCTACGAATCTCCTCCAAGCCATATCTCGTACCGTGGTCCCGACAATCACTCATTGATTGCACTTTTTGTTAACTCTTCCTTCCTTTCTAGGTATTTACCCCATTGCTGTGATATGTACTATGAGCTCTTACTAGTATTTATTGCTGCTCTTACTAGTATGTATTGTCAGTTGTAGATCTGTATTTGATGCTCTGTTGACGCTTGTATGTTGTTCCTCAAATGTAAGTTGCTTTGGATAAAAGCATCTGCCAAATGAGTAAATGTAATTTATAGTGTGTCCCATGGAGAGTTTTATACTGTATGTATGAGTTGTAGATTTGGATTTTAATTCAGTCTAAAAGTGTTTAAACATGTACTGTTCCCGTTACATGTTATATACAGCTTGTATGTTAATGTAAGTAAACAGCCAGCCAACTCAATTTTCACAAGCCAGGAAGTGAGCGCCTTGCTCCTTTATTGACTTTGTTCTTCATGTTCGACAGGTGAAAACTCATGAGTGAAACTGAAATAAACAAAGGGCAGAAAATACTTATGTCTCTTTGATAACAAACAATAAAATTGCTGTATGACTACAAAACAGCTGGCCATCAACCAAATTACATGCAAATTATGTGTTAACATTAGTATCTAGCCTAACTTTATCACAAATTAGCATCTCTGTCACACTAGAATAAATTCCTGTTAATTCTGTGCATTTACAACTAACATTGCACATAGAAAGTAAACTTAGGTCAATTATACATGTCAAATAATGTATTAAACAACCAAAAAACTTACTTTCGGGGGACAAAGAAAAGTGAACACACAGGAGAAACCTTATCCATGTGCACATCTATGCCTGCAACTCTCAACTGAGGTTTAATGCCGTGCCATATAACTATACAGCACACTGGGACATTTATTACTGTCGCACATCGCGTTTTACGCTATGAACACAACGTGATTATAATGGCACTGTTTGCAAAGTGGAGGAAGAGAGAGAAAATATTAAGGGGCAAAGAAGAAAGTGTCTAAAGTATGGGATTATTTCAAGCTAAAGAAAACAACAACTCTGTAATGTTACCGTCCGTCCACTTTAAAACGAAATTTATGTTGCCTTGGTAACAGCCCGACAGCATCTGATCAGAAAGCACCTGGTGTTCTGCCAGCGGACCACAGACAAGGTAACAGTAACTTCAGCATTTAGCTGAAATCATGATTCATTGTTGAGTTGAAACCAAAATAAGCTCCAGCTCTCTCTGTAGCTCAGACAACCCCTGCTACCTGCTGTGGTAATCCATCCTTTCACCCATATTCTTTGTCTTTATAATTGCTATCTTTATAATAACAAACAGTTGTTTCGTGTGCAGGATCGCTCATTTCCCATTTCACGTTTTCTCGGGTGACACAGCTGCTGTCAGCTCGTGTAGTGTGTTACCCCCTGTCACCAATCAGTCACTGTCGGGCGACGCTGAAAGTCGTGTAGTCTGCACAAGCCATTAGTATAACTTGTAGCACTTGGTGATGTTTGTGTTTGTAAAGCAGCTGTCTGGTTGTTGGTCTGATGTTTGCTGTATGACACGCTATGAATTTGTGAAAGGACCAATAAATATGTATCACCTATAAACATGCATGATGATATATTGTAAGATATTATATTGTGAGCTAAGTGTGAGTTTAGGACAACAGTGGTTCCCGTTGCGAGACATTATTCACCATTAAACAGGAGGCTGTTTGTTGAAGGGAGGGAAAGGATGCTTGAAATCTCACAGAACTTGGGCTATTTGATATGTTTCTGGGGTATGGGTGCAATAAATGTCTCAATAGCGCCCCCTCTAACATTTCAAGGAAGCTCCCGCCGACAAGAAGTCTGAGAATTCAAATATAAAATCAGAATATGGACCTTATGTCAGCTGACATCATAATGTCAGTAGAGACTATAAGTATTGCATTTTCCATGAAAAGCTTTTTGTTCAGTTTGTTTAGTTTAAATCTATAGCGGATAATTAGCCACTGTAATGAAGAATCAAACACAATTATCTGGGTTGAGCTGGGGTGTGTAGGATTCAGGGTTTCTTTAGTTCTAACTTGTGATGTTAGAACAAGGATGTTGAGCAGGCTTCTTTCAGATAGTTCTTGCTTTCAGAGTTGGCTCCATGTCAGCCTTCAGCAAGTTCCGGGTGGTGGAAGGTAGGCCAGCCAATCATTTTATTGGCTGGGCTTATTAGCCCTTTTGCAAGTTCCGTAACAAGACCCCAAGAGACACTTAATTGTTTTCTAAAGAATTAAAGTTATCACATATGTAATGTTTCCATGCTGAAAGATACTCAACATCTTTTATGAACCCTGAGGTTGGGTTAGTGAGGGTTGTCCTGGCGGGGCCTGGAAGAATGTGAAGACAGGATGTTTTGGAGAGTGTTCATCTCGGAGTCCTCTCAGAACTTCTTATATGGGGCAGAAATGTTAATAATTTTATCAGTAAAAGCTACAAAATGTTCATCATAACGTGTTGAACTCCAAGTTGTCAAAAAACTATTAGAAACACTTCAGTGAGCCTGTTGCACTAGTTGACATGTTCCTTCATTTCCATGAATGCTGAAAATAGTCCCTGAAAATAGCAAATTCTTTAACTATATAATTACTCAAAAATATTTACATTTTCAGCAGAGACCAATGGGCTTGTAACTGAGAGCCAGACTAACACATTATGGACTTTAGTCTTAATTTAAAAAAATAAGAGAAATATAGAATAATTGTTGATACATTAAATTAAGTTTTGCTGCTCTCCATAGCAGGTGCCTAGGCCTATGTATATTGTAATGCAAAAGCAATTCAAAACTTTAAATTCAAAGAGGCAGTTGGTGTGACCGATGATATATCCAATAACACATTTAAGAAACAACTAATGGAATTATTGTCCTTCTCTGCTCTTCCACACAGGAGGCCAAGGCCAGTTTCCTGAAGTGGCTGCAGACACGTGCAGATCAAAATGGCCTCCTGACATTGTCTAAGACATCCCTCAGGATAGTGTCCTGTTCTGAGCTCCAGGATGGTCCTTTACTGCCTCAGGGCTCTCAGGCCCTGGTCACCAACTCTTCAGAGTCCCAGAGTTGGGCACAGTTCAGTATGGAGACCTACAGCAAGAACCTGAAGACCAGCCTATTGGGGCGCACCCTGCTGTACGCTGAGGTTGTCACATCTACCATGGACCTGTTAGAAGGGTAACACATGTTCCTCTGATCCTCTTTAGTATGGAGTTAATTTTTTTTTAATGTTTCAATATTATATGTGTGAACAGATCCGTGTGTAAATTAGGGCTGGACCTGAATATTGGAATATTAGAATATTCGATCCTTGGGTACACATTCGATTTTGAGATTCAAATGTGTAGTTTATTCTCGCACGCCTGACATCCGCTCACAGCAGTGAACGTAACGCTTAAGGAAATGCAAAATGAAGCCCTCAGCTGTGTGGGAGCACTTTAAACTGAATGATGACATTGGCAGTGTGGCAGTTATGGGGTGTATTCATTTTACAGTTGATTCATTTAATTACAGATCAAAAAAGTCAAATACATTTTAAAATGAATCAATAGCCTAAACTGTATGCTAGAATAAACAAACAACAACATAATGAACACATAAAACTCATTATATTAGGCTGATTGAAGAAGAACATGTAGTAGGCTATAATAAAAGTCAAAAGTGCATTTTGCATAATAACGTATTGTTTTAGTCCTGCTACTGGAACCAGCAACCCAGTTAGGCACACACCTAATCTTCTGCTTTTCCCCAGCTCAATCTCCCGTCTGTACGACCCTGCAATAAATAATCCTCTTTTATCGGTCTCCTCATTCTCTTAATCCTGCAGTAGGGTCTACTTTCACTTGATGTTTTAGTTAACCTACGCTGTGAGGATTAAAAAAATGGAGTGCTCTCTCTCTCTTTTTCTCTCTCTCTACCACACACATGCACACACAGAAAGATAATAGATGTTTAAACAATTGGCAAATGACACTACCGCTGTACCCCCACACACACACACTCACACACCCCGCGGCAGTGACAGCGAAGCTTCGATTAATCACTTTTTCACTTTTTATTACTATTGAAGCTTCAAAGCTCAAAAAATTACATTTGGGCTGGCCCTAGTGTAAATGTGTAATCTGTAAAAATAAAAAAAATTCCACAAAGACAAAATGAAGATTTATAAATTTTGCAAATACACAAAAAATTTCCACAAATAAATTAACCACATTTGTGAATATCTTCCCAACATTTGACACTTTCGAACAGGCATTTGAGTCCCACTTGTATTTGTTGATCTCATTTTGAAACAAACTTTCCACCGGTGGAATGAAAATCGACTCTGGTCACTTGGCCGTTTTCGGAGACCACGTGATGGTGCCTGCTGACGACGTCACTTCTGTATTTCAAAGTACAACAGAGCTGCCTTGAAAGCACTAGCTTGTTGCTGTTGTAAAGGTAATATCAGCTGCTCTGTTTCAACAAAATGTGCATGCAGACTGAAATTCAGTCGTGGTGTTGTCGGGAGAGGCAACGTTATAAACCAGCGGTGAGTAAGAAATAGTATAAATTATACATATAATTTGTTAAGCTGTGAGTAGAGAGAAAGGCTGCTAGGCTAATTTAAGCAGTGTGAAATCCCATAGGCTTTAGCCAATACTAATGGTGTAAAGTTAAAAACAAACCTTGACTTGTGAGTCAAATGTTTATTTGTTCATGTTGTTGAGCTTATGTTTGTTAGTGGAGTCAATGTAGCTTTTCTGCACTTAACCAGCTAATGTTTTCTTTATGGGCAAGGCAGAGAAGGAATTAATGGGAGCTCCTGTCTTGAGACCACCACTCACATCTTTGTCAGATGGGGACAAGAAGAAGGAGGAGGAAGGAGGAGAAGAACAAGAGCAACAAGGAATGTGTGTGTGTGTGTGTGTGTGTATATATGTATGTATATGTATATATATATATATATACTCCCTACTGAAGGGATTACTTAATTATTTTTCTTTCTTTTTTTTCTGCAAAGTAACCACATGTACGAAATGTCAGTATACATGCTCACATTTCCACCAGATTTTATATGTATAATACACCCTCAACCCTCACATCCATATGCCAAAATTCACTCAGTCATAGCGCCTCCTGCTGGCAACAGGAAATGACACGTTTTACGCTGTAATGTACTACTCCTAGCAGGTTGCACATATCAACTTCAGAAGTAACCCAGAAAACCCTTCACACATTGATAAGGCCATGATGTAAAACTTGAGTTTGCAGTTAACGGTGTGGGGGTGGCGTGGCGGCAAAGTTTCACGCTTCGCCATGACACAGGAAGTTGTTATAACTTGATTGTACATGCTTAGACCTGTACCAGATTTTTTCACATTTATTAAGAGTCCCACCCTGAACACATGTACATGCCGACATTCACCCACAGTCATAGCGTCACCTGCTAGCAACAGGAAGTGACCTTTAACGAGGCATCCCCCGCCGTACGTTTCAGCTATATGTATGAAATTTCTGTGGCACATGTATCATGTCGAGAAGTACTAAAAAGCCTCCTGAAGCGATGCCCTAATCCCAACAGGAAGTTGGTCATTTTGAATTGTATGGTCATTTTTGGATGATTTAGAGGGCTCTGTACTTTAACAAACTCCTCCTAGAGAATTAGTCTGACCGACTTTAAGATTTTCGCTGTCTAGTCTAATCTCACTGATTATTAGTTAGTACTGAGTTTTCGTGAAACGGTGTGCCCGTGGTGTGGCATACAAAATTGATGATTCACCATGAAAGAGGAAGTTGTTATAACTTCATTGTACATGCTCACATCTGCACCAAAGCTTAGGTGCTTGATAACAGTCACGCCACAAACACATCTACATGCCAATATTCAGTTATAGTTGTAGCGCCAAGTGCTATGTAGCGCCACAAAGGGGACACAGGAAGTGCTGATTAACACCTTTGTGCAGCATCCGAAGTGCGGGCAAATTCACAGCCGCACCGGCAGAGCTCTAGAATCTTCATCGCAGCCACACCTCGATGTGCTACATGTGCGAGGGCCCGCCCAACGCTGCTTGCAGCTTTAATGTTTACATTAAACTGTTATTTATGGGTTATTGACAATTATTTATTCCTGTGTGTATTTATTCCTTCTCCTCCTTCCTCCTCCTTCTTCTTGTCCCATCTGACAAAGATGTGAGTGGTGGTCTCAAGACAGGAGCTCCCACTGATTCCTCCTCTGCTTTGCCCATAAAGGAAAAAAAAAAAGTAACATTAGCTGGTTAAGTGCAGAAAAGCTAAATTGACTCCACCAACAAGCATAAAACATGGCTCAACAACATGATCAAATAAACATTTAAACAATAAACAGTCAGTTTGTTTTTAGCTTTACACTAGGGCTGTCCCCGACTAAGGATTTACATAGTCGAATCAGAATCGTCAAGTCCTGCCTATAGTCGACTGACTCAAATCATGTGTGTTTTTGTACACGGCGATTGCGAGCCGAAGCTAAAGTGAGGCTTATTGTTGACCTCCCTCTCTTCATTCACCGTTCTTGTGCAGAGTTTTTGCCATGCTGCCGACAACTGCATGCACGTTGCGGGTCCTTACGGGTCTATTTCATGTAGCGGCTGTTTAAAAACGATAGAATTTTCTTTGTGTGGTTCGTCAACGGTGATAAATTATCTGAAAGTCCCGCAAGGTGCGGACAACTCTGCACACTGGTGAAGCTGTGGCTCCATCTCTTCAGCAAGTGTTTTTTTTCTTTTTACATGTTTATTTACAGCATTAAACGTTGAAATGTATATTGTAATAGGCTGTATGTTAACTTATTCTGTGTAAAATCAGACTTTGAGCTTCCCTATATGGCCAAAATGGCATGATCCTTGTGTCGTTGCGAAGCTTTGACTGTGAGATTGACAGTCGAATCAGGCTCTGCCCATCGAAGCATCAAATCTTCGACTATTCAGGGTTAGCCCTACTTTACACCATAACTTTGTAGCACACCTAAATTTAGTTATGCAATTTAATAAATTTATGAGAATTGATACCCAGTTATGAATTTTATTATTCATAAAATCAAACCATATTCCTCATTTCAGGGCACCACCGGAGTTGTTATAATCCTAGAGTCTCCGGTCCTCTAGGTAGTTTTAATAATACATTATACAATTATTACTAGTGATCTGACCAGTTAGTTAATAATCGCTCAATTATCTTAAATCAGTCAGTCAGTCTCATATCTAAAGGGTCAATTCTCTCGGCAGGGACGTAGAAATAGGCAACACACACAGCTCTTGATTATATTATAGTGAATTTATTCTCTAACTAAGGTGATAAAAAGATGGTTGGATACAGGGAACATAAACATTTGCTGAACAATGAGCCTGGAGGTTCGATTGTGGGAAGCATTTGACTCATACGGCATAGAAGAGCTACTGAAAGTAAACTAATGCTGTGATTTTAGGAGTTAAAATGGACATCTGATCACAGAACGTGTGTTGAGTCTTACTGCTTGTCGACAGCCTGCTTTTGGCCTGTTGCTGGTCCCACGCTAGCTGCCCGATCCTGGCTTTTTGCTAGGGATTCTCCGGGGTTCTCCGTGTCTGATTGAAAACGCCTCCTCCGTCTGGCAATTCGGCTGTTTTCAGGTTTCCTTCGTTGTAGCTGGCGAGACCACGTGGCTTGGTCTGACCTCGGTGAAGTTGGCTCGACGAAAAAGGCTTAAAATGGAACTTGGTCGTTCCTGAATTAGTCCAGTGTAACTTAACGGACTGATAACTTTAACAAAAAAAAGAAATGAAGAAAATAAAACAAACTGAAGGCAGATCGATATCGCGGCACTTCAGGTGTGTAGCTTCAGGCGAACAAAGGCCTGTTTCGCTGGCCGACTGAGGGCGTTGCCTGGCGAGGCACGCCACGCGCGTGCCGAAGCGTCCAGCGAGCCGAGCAGAGTGGAAGAGAGCCAACAGCGAAGAGAAGAGAGTAGCGAGGTCGCGTGTCGCTCTTTTGTTGCCTGGGGCGTGGTTCCCCAGGGGGCGTCTCAGGTTTCCCCAGGGACTGCCTTTCTAAACTTAATGTCTAAAAGAAATCTATTTGCACGTATTATAATCAAATATTTTCCACAATCGAACCTCAGTGGTTGAACGGTTGTACTGTATTTGGTAACAGGAAACAATTGTCACATTATTGGTCAGGATATTTATACATTTAACGGCATTTCCAACGAGGGCATGTAATACTTATTTCATCCACTTGGGAGAGCTCAGGTTACATGAGGAAAGCTTGGATTACATTAGATGAAGGAGTGTCTTGCTGAAAATAAAAACACTGCACAAGTAACTTTCTTTTCAGCACTAATATCAACAACAGATAGCAACAACAGTTAACATAACTACTCAAATAGAGGCAAACGTAATCAGGTAACTAAAGATTTAATTAACTTAATTAAATGCTTTGAGTCTTTGGAGACTTCAGTCCTTTTTACATTGAAAGTTCGGCTGTCCTGGATTATGTCACACTTAGGTGAGACAAGGGTTTTCTTTTTGATGTGGTAATAAAACATAGAGCAAAGTCAGTTGCCACGGAAACGTGTGTGGGGGGGGGCAGTTTTGTTCAGGGAAATGCCAATGGCTGGTTCGTGTCCCTTTGTCAGTTTAACAGTCAGGCCCCGCGTTATCAGTTTCGGAATCCAAAGGGGTTCCAGTTTTATGGTCAGGGATAGCACTTAGAGAAAGCAACTTTGACCCCCTGCTTTCTTCTCTGAGGAGGAGAAAGGAATTTAGAGTAGCTCCAAATTTATTCAATATAAAATGCACAAATCCACACCGTTGTTCACTACAACTTTAATGAAAACATATGGGATTTCACACTGCTTAAATTAGCCTAGCTGCTAGCAGACTTTCCCTCTACTCACAGCTTAACAAATTATATGTATAATTTATACTATTTCTTACTCACTGCTGGTTCATATTGCTGCATCTCCTGACATAACACCACTGTAGAATTTCAGTCTGCATGCACGTTTTTCTGAAATAGAGCAGCTGATATGTCCTTAGTGACAGCAACAAGCTATTGCTTTCAGGCAGCTCTGTTGTACTTTGAAATATGGAATTGACGTCATCAGCAGGCACCATCACATGGTCTCCGAAAAAGGCCAAGTTTATTTCAAAACTCAGTGTGTGTAGAAATCAAATCTTTTTCAACAATTTATAAATTAAAACTGGACTCACAATTGTTTTAAAATTGTTTGAAAGTTGTAAATGGTAGGAAGATATTCACAAATGTGGTTCATTTATTTGTAAAATATTCATAGTTTTTTTTTTTTGTGGAATTTGTGTATTTGCAAATCTGTTTTATATTTGCAATATATTTTTTGTGAGTTTACAAATCTTCATTTTGTGTTTGTGGAAATTGTTTCATTTTTACAGATTACACATTTACACACAGATCACTCATTTGTTCACATAAATAAAATTGAAACAAAATTAACTTCATACACTTGGTTTTGATTTCTGCAGTGTGCAGAAGCAAGCCAGGGCATTTCATAACCTGTAGGTAGTCAAATAAACGAGTTCAGCCTACTTACAAGTATTTTCTTTTCTTCATTTGCACACATACAGGCCAGAAATATCCACAAGAATACACCAGACCTATAAATTCATTAAAGCTGAAGTCGGTAGCATTTGAGAAACAAGGATGAGACAGCGAGATTTTGAAAGTATCCAACCAAAAATAAATCCCACCCCCTTTCCCCCAGCCATTCCCCCAAAACACATTTTCATGCACAAAGGCAGAGTGCGCACAGGTAGGCCAGCCAGTCATTTTATTCAGGCAGATTGAAATGATTGGCTGGGCTTATTATTGGCCTGTGACAGCAAAATGGACTAGCCTTTTTCTCTTTTTTTTTCTCAGAGCATTTGATTTATTGATTGCTGCCGGGATGTGAAGATGCAAAATGATGATGTGCCAGTTGTGAGCCTCAGTGGTGCCCAGGAGGTGAACTGTCCCGCGTGATCTGTTCCCATTCTTGGCTGCCCGCTTTTCTATGTTGGTGGTGGTGGTAGCTAGCAGAGGTCGCCCGATATGTAAGTTGCGTAGGGCCCTGTAACATTAGGTTGATATGATATCTTGCAGTGCATCTCCCACTGGTCAGCCTATGTGTTGCTTATGTTTGCTGGCAGTGCATCCTTCGGTCAGTCTATGTGTTGCTAACATTAGCTGGTCAACTCAAAAGTTGGAGTGAAATAAAACTACTTACTACATTTGATTTACACCAACCATCAGCGTTTTTCTTTTTGCACGTGCACAAAATGAAACTTGCACTTTCCAGCAGCAACCTCTCTGGGATCAGTCCAGACGATGACTAATGCAAGATGGAGATCAAAGAGTAGACACTGACTCTTGATTAAATATTGAATTTAAAATGTTGGGCGGACTGAGCGATATGGGTGCACATTTCTCAGTAAATAATAACCATCAAGTATTCAGCCAAGCCAGAATATAAATAGTATGAAATATTGGAAAATGAAAAAATTGAAATCTGGGGGAGCCAGTTTGAATGGGCCTGATGCAGCTGATAAAATGAATAATGGTTTTATCTGTAATTTTCAGGTGCTACTCTTCAGTTTGTCAGTAAAGGAGATGCTGCATCATCAGCACAGACTCAGTTGAGTTCATATTCACTTGTCCTGTTCAATAGATTGTTTCTACCTCATGCTGCTCTGTAGAGGTCTACTTTCTCTGAGACCAACAGATGGAGCAAACTGTTTTTACGGATTGTAGGTTGGTAGATAGGTACATTTATTTTGTCACAGTACAACAGGTTATAGAGTGAAATTGAGTTTGTAACACCCTTCTGCTACGTAGCAGACAACATACATTAATATAGAAGATATAGTGGGAGTACTGTAGTGGCAAGTGTGACTGTGTGTCAATGGCAAATGGATTACATAGCTCATGGGCCAGGTAGCAGTGTCCCTTAGAAAAATTTTGCGTAGGGCCCCAGGGCGGTCCGGACCAGCTCTGACAGCTAGTCTAATTAACATTACGTTAACCTTACAATCGTTTTTTAATAATTAATCATTTTGATATTTTTATACTTGAAATGGTTCTCCCCCTGGTTAAATAAACGTATGTTGTGAACATGTCCTAGTATTTTTTTATTCACTGTAGGAATTCAGAATGTGATACTTCATGATTTGCTGATACACATACCACCATGTGAATAAGGGGAGTAGTGGCACACATTTTTCTTCTTCAAGCAATTTGAAAAGACTTGAGTTCTGTAAAAACATACTGAGAGTCCATAGAAACTGTCCAAACCACAGGCCGAGCAGAGCTTGGCCAATTCCCCCTCTTAATTAAAATTTAGAAAAGAAAATAATTTTTTGGAACTACTTGATAGAATCCGATACACACCAACTAAGTACTGCAACTGCATACGTAGAACAGCAAAGCTATAGGAAGATACAAAGTACCTAGAATGGAACAAATGACAAAATCATGTTCTATGATAACAAAATTTATTGTCCACGGAGGGAAATTTGTTTTGGACTCATAGCCTACGTATTGCACAAATTACATATTAAACAATCCAACAGCTCATGCATTGCTTAACTAACATATTGCACAACCCAAACAGCCTGCATTTTGCACAAATGACATAATGCACTTGCAATGCAACATATTACACAGTTCCAATAGCATACATATTGCACAAATAACATATTTCACATAATCTATGCAATACACAATCTATACAATATTGAACAAGCCAACAGCCCATCTATTTCACCACAACATATTGCATAACCCCAGTAGCTTACTTATTGCACAATAACATAGTGAACACCCAGCTAGCCTACATGTTAGTGATAATAAGCTTAATGGACATAAGCACAAATTAGTGTTTAGCCTGCATTTTGGAACCCTGAATCTAATACCAGAGTTTACTCTCTGGTAGAAGAAATTAGCTAGTAGGTGAAATTCTGGGTGTAGTATGTGGGTCGGATCGGAAACTATTTTGTGCCTGCCTGATGACCGACTGCTCATAGATTATCTGAAGGGGTGGATGGTTTTTGACCCCCATAATCTTCATAGCTGTCTGTACCTGACGGGCAATCTGTTATTTGGACTGCACTCTCAGTACTGCCAGGTTACCATACCAGGCTATCTTAAAATACTCACTAATATTGCATGATAGAATTTCTATGTAATTTTAATGGTGCAAATAAATAAAATCTAAATCTAAACCATCTCCTCAGTCTTGGTCACATTTAGCACAAGATAGTTGTCGTCACACCATAGGACAAATTCCTCAATTTCTGTACTGTGGTGGGAATTGCGTGTTTAAATAAACAGCTCAGGCAAACGCTTGTCTTTCTGTGAGTTTCTGTGAGAACAGAGATATTTTGACTGTTACGTTTACACAGATTCAGTGCCACATCACAGATGAGTCTCCCTGCGTCCAGGGTTACATGCAATATGTTTGGAATTCCCATTACAGTACGATACGCTGCTTCTATCTTTGTGCATAAGGCAGAGGATTGCTGTATCGTCTGAGAATTTAATAATATGATTGTCAGTGTGGAGTCTAGTGCAGTCATTAGTGTACAGTGTAAAAAGGACTGGAGAGCTGACACAGCCCTGAGGGGCTGATTGGCCTTGGCTCCGTGAGAGCAGTATTCACTCTGACCTGTTGAGTACGGTTTGTTAAAAAAACTAAAATACCAGTTGAGAATAAAAGAGTTCACATTCATATGTTTCAGTTTCTGTATGAGCATGTGAGTCTGCAGAGTGTTAAAAGCTGCACTAAAATCAACAAACAAAATGCATGCAAAGGCCTTGGGGTCCTCAAGGTGTTTACTGACCAGATGTGAAATGTTGTTTATAGCGTCATCTGTGCCACGCCCCTGCCTATAGGCAAACTGAAATTGATCTAAAAACACACATGTTGCTTAAGAAATGACACCATTATCCTCTCAAGTAATTTCATGACAATGGATGTCAGTGCCACAGGCCTAAAATCATTATTCACCTTTGGATTTTTAGGTACAGGTGTAATTACTGATTTCTTCCACAAGGTGGGGATGGTGTGTGAGTCTACTGATTTTTGAAAGATGGGGCACCATGCAGGGGTCAGCTCCTCTGCACGTCTTTAGCAAGAATGCAGATATTCCATCTGGCTCAGTACACAAGCAATCTGACCTCCTGAGGTTCAGTCACCAGCCTTGTGTCCTGTTCTGTGACAGAAATTGTCTCTAAAACATTTTTCCATTCAGAGGAAAAGTCCAGAGATTGAAATCTAAGATAGAAGTCATCAGCGGCGTTGAAAAGTCCCCATTCTCAGAAGTATTTTTAAAAAACAAACAACAAAAGGCCAAAAATTGACCTTTACTCGCTTAACTGACGTTACGTGTGCGTGAGCAATTATATTATTATTATTATGTTATTATTTATTCTCCTGCAAATTAGTGGAGAATAAGATGATCCAGCTGTAGCTCTGTGTCCTCTCTGCTCCACCTGAAGCTGTGAGCTGCACTTTATCAGAGGCGCTGAAATTAACTTGGATTTGTGTTGAGGTTAATCACCTGACAGGCAGAGGAGGCATTATACATATTTCATTTCAAAATCTATGTTGTGCCCCCCCCCCCCCCCCTTTCCTAATGTAATGTTTTATTTTGCATTGCCTTCCTGGCTCAGGTGATTTCGGAGCTGGCTCATATAGGAGGCGGTTTATTAACTGACCAGTCAATCACTCACACACTCCACATCAGTCCCGGACAAAATGTAGCCTATAGAAATGTTGCTCGAGGCCGGTGCAGCTTCTTCTTTTGTGCTGCTGTTACTTCTAGCTGAAGGCAGCAGTGATGATATCAAACTGTCTGCAGCAGGGGTGGGTTTGACAGTTTAAGGCTTTATTGTTCTACTAATACAACTGAAATCTAGTGAGCGCACACCATGGCACTGGTAACCCTTTTGGAAAGCAGCCTGCGTCGCTCTTTAACAAGCCGGCAGGTGAACTACTTTCACTTTCCATTAACAGTGCATTAAAAGCATCTTTAGTCTCTGCAGAGCAAATGAAGACTACACACTGTAAGATCTATGTCAGACGATCACTGCATTGATAGAGATATATTAAGTGTCCTGTTGTTGAACAGAGCATGGCTTTGGACATCAGCCTGTTTCTTTTCTTTAATACACAGTGGTTACTATTTGTTTTATAGCGATGACCGACGGTTAGTCCATAAACAGAATGTCGCCGGTGAAACTTATCTTTCACTCAGCAGCTACCAGCTGTTATTTATTTTTGAGATGCACACAGAGAGAGAAAATATGGTGGATAAAATAGTCTTGTTGTGTTTTATGCATGAGGCGCAGCTTCGTCTGTATGTAGGTTTACCTCTGCTCTCATGTTATTGCCACAATAATTCTTTGAGTTGTGAAGATTATTTAGATGCTTTAGGAATAATCACATTATATTGGTAGCCTGTGCTACTGGAAAGCAAGCGGTTTGGTTGGCTACATTCCCACAATAAAAGGCACAGGCAACATATTTGGCTGGGCAGCAAAAATGATGTTTTAAAGTGATCTTATAAACAACTTCATGGAGATTTAAAAAGGAAAATAATTGTAGAAATAGCTAAATTACAGATAATCAAATTGCATTCCCTAGAAATTACCATGTTGCACAGCTGTTTCTAATCTGATGAACAGCAGATGAAATAGGTTTGTCATTTTTGTTCTTTTACTATTTATGAGAGTAATTTTTCTTGAGTACAGATTGTGAGTACTCTACCCGCCATTGGCGAGCGACACCAGTTGGCCTACTAGCGCTGCCATGGTGAACATGAGACAGACAGCAGAAATGAGGTCTATAGCAAAACAGTCAGAACCAGTACAGCACAAAGCACCAGTTTATGGTAAGCATGATGATAATATGGATTATTTATTTATCATACTAAGGGCTCAGCTGAGGTGATTACTTTAGAAGAGTTAGAGAGGGGTTTCTAGTTTTGAAAATGTATTGGCTCATAAAGTTATCTACACAACACTCGCTTAAAATTTTTAAGAATGTAGGAATAAAGTTCTCTAAAGACACAGGGCCCCGACAAATGCTTTGTCTGGAGAGTGGACTGACCAGGGACAAACTCCTGGGCCACTTTTTTGCCCCTGTCTCCGACCATCGTTGACCTTAAAAAGTCCTGTATGTGTACATACATGTCCGTAAACAATTTAAAAGTAACAGTGGTCAAAATGTTGACACAGAGACGAACATCCTGCAGTATTTTAAGAGGAAGAGGACAGAGGTCATAGGAGGAGGAGCAGAAATAACTGAGCAGGACGAGCTTGGAAGTTGTATGGATAGCTAGTAGACATATATGTATAGTTTCTTCTAAAATTTAGTAGAGTAAAATGACTTTGTTAGGTTAATAGCATGTCATCAGTGTTTGCATTGAAGACAGTTCTGTGTTCACAAACATTTGCTGCTTTCCTAGATGTGAGATGAAGTGACCACAGAACAGGGAGAGTCAGGGCAAAGTGAGACACAGGGAATGTCACAGACAAGTGGAACATTAGGAGAACTGAATACATTTGTGCCGTAGCTACATTAACTAGCAGCTGTTCCATGGTTTATGTAGTTGGTTTTGTTTAAGTTATATAATTCTCCATCTTCTCTCACTGCAAATACCCTCTTTTAGCCACAATAATAAGTACATTCTGTTTTCAAAGGTTATTAGAAATTAGCATTTAAGTGCTTTATTTAAAAGAAAATTCTGATTTCAGCATCCCCCCCCCCCCCCCCCCCAGGTTCAAAGTCGCACCTACGTCCCTTAGTGTTTTCAATTAGATTCCTGTTCCACCTCCTTGTCTTATCTAGTACAGTCCCAAATGAGGTTCTGCTTCTGTCAGAAGGGGAAACTTGCATTAGCACAGACTAACTAAATCTTGACTGAAAGACAGACAAACTTATTACTGCCTTGTTTTAAAATGATGTGCGCCCATGTGTTGACTGGACTGCTCCTCACAGAGGTTGTTGCTGGAATGCAAGGGTTTTGCGCAACAAAGTTATCTTTTCCAAGCTCCAATTCATCAACCCTGTTGGCGTTTATAAGTAGGTTAATAAATAATGGGATGTCTTGAGATGTTTTTATGAATGAAAATAAATCAAGAATTTTAGAACATGAACTTCTTCACTGCATTTGCAGTTACTTACTAAAAAATAAACTCATCAAGTTGCCTAGTCATGCATTAGATGCAGTAGTCCATTTTTACTTTGATAGCCTGGTATCCGTAATCCGTGGTATGGATACCTTCCACACGGTGCGGCACGCAGGTGGACCGCGGATTGATTGCAAAGTTTATGATGATTTTTGAGTTTGACCTCTCAAAATATCCATTATTCTGGAAACGTCAGAGAACCCAGTTAGATTCTGAATGTGCAGAACTTTGAGCAGAAAACCTGCTGAAACACAGGAGCTATTAAAGTCCAGGAGTTTATAGCTGAATTTATTATTGATGACGTAAAAAGGTACAGGTATCAGTCACGCCTGCGTGTGTGTTGATTCAGCAGTGATGATATCAAAAGTTGATCTACAGGAGAAACATATCTGAAAGCAACCCAGAATGCCTGAGAGCTGCTTTGCATTATATTCTGTTACAGTTTTAGATTTTAAATTGTTTTATTATACCTTTATTAAACCAAACCGAGTGTCCTGGCCAAGGCAGGCAGTAGTACAATGGCACATTTAAGATGGGAATAAATAATCAGTTACAAGGTCATAAAATATCAAAATGTTCTTAAAGCCTCCCTCCAGCCAGTTTTAACTGCTGTTTTTGGTTAACGTTCATTCTCAAACAGAGAATGAGGGTGTGGTTAATAGTCGGATATTACTCTGTTGAACTATATGTAAAGACTTCTGATACCATTGCCTCCGCCGATGCATTGGTAAAACAGCAGTAAAATGCATGTTGCAGACTGTATGTAAGACGTGGCAGGTTAAAGTGCGCTGCGTTTTCTGTCATCTGTCCTCCAACACCGCACGCACAAATGCCATAATGAAAATGAACAGTACACTAAACCAAGAGGAGGAAACTGTCAGCTAACTTTCTGTAATAACTATGCTAGCTAACTACACCTGGCTAACTACAACTTAGTTAACTTAGATTACTAAACTAGAAAGACAAACCAACAATCAGACACAGAGAGACATATCGACTGTAAGTTCTAAGTAATTTACATGATAAATTGGTTAGCTAGCTCACAACGATGTTTATCGGTTTGATGCTCTGTCTTAACGAGGTGTGACGGCGTGACAGTTTTTTAACGAGGCATGACAGTGCGCCTGCGTAAACTTGGAGAATGACGTATGACTTATGGAATTACTGTAGTCATACGTCACCACCCTGTTTTAACATGCAACTAAACAACTTTTGCAACTTTGAGCACAAAATTAAGCTATTTGGCAAAAAATATTTGGCAAACTATGTGGGTAATCAACATTGTAAGGAAATATTCCAAAAAATATGAAATATCATAGAAATGTCAAAATACACTCGAGGGGGCTTTAAATATTCACCACAATTCAGCAATAAGGACTATCAAATGAGTCATAACATCTGAAGGCAGAATTGCTAGCCTTCAAGTCATTTAAAAGCAACCAGTGAAACCGGCTCACAAAGATTCAGGCACCTGCTGCTACCTGAATGTAAATAATAACATAAATAATTTCCACAATAAATTGATGCAAAAAAGGCAGAAATCGTTGCAGAAAAACACCAGAATGCAGGAAATTAAGTGTTTGTGAGTTTTTTTGTGCTGTGTGACTAGAGGATGTTTACTGTTGCTTTACTGCTTTACAGACTTAACTTTGGGGGGGGGGGGGGGGGAGTCAATTATTATGTGAAGATATGAAGTTTTATAGGCTGGGCTAAGCCCCCAATTTTTCAAGATCCTAAAAACGCCCCTGGAAGTCATTCAGGTCATTAGCTTGTAGGTCGTCAGGAATACTGATGCATTTGGTGCCATATTAGTAATTACCTTCATCGTGTCCCATAGTTAATTTCTGTAAAATTCTGTTCAATTAATTCTTTGTCTCCTCCTGGCTTCCCTGAGCAAGTGATTAAGTTCTGTTTGCACAATTTTCAGTTGTGCTCTGTCCTGGTTCTTACGGTCTTCAGCCTCATTAGTTATGTATGGTTTGTTGTTAGGATACACTGTTATTTTACAGTTATTTCTTTCTAAGGTATAACATTGTCCAAACAGAATTTTATGTAATTTGTAGCAGTCTCTGCCACTTTATCTACGTTCAGTTAATGAAAGATGCTCCATTATGTCGACAGAATGCAACCTTTACTAGTCCAGACCTTTACTGTGTTGGTGTATGGTTTACAGCTCTTGAGAACAGTTCTGTAAGTGGGGATGAGATGGACTTACGTTATGGTCCGAGTTTGACAATGGGGGTTTAGCCCTACCCACTTAGGCATTTTTCATGCATCAATAGATGGAAGTAACAGTTCCAGCTTATAGTGATTAAAATCCCCTCCGGAGTGCGGAGTAGCTGTTGGTGTACACAGTCAGTTAGGTGTGCTGCTGCACTTGCAGCTTTCATACACACTGCAGAGGATGAAGTTGCCAAACTCTCTGGGCAGATATAAGGGTCTTAGGCTCAAGCACCTCTGTCTTTCCCTGACGCCTCACTCCTATCGGAGCGAATTAGAGAGAAACCCTCCACCTTGCACAGTGAGTCAGGAACATCAGGGCACAGCTGTGTCTCAGTGAACACTATTATAGATGAATCACGGTACTCATAGCAGGCGTTGGTCCTTAACTTGTCCATTTTCCTTGTCAAAGACCTCACGTTGAGGATCATGGAGGGTAGCGGCGGCCTTATGCCTCTCCTTCAGTAACGCTGCTGGATTCCTCCTCTCCTTCCTCATCTCCGAATTTGTCTACTCGGGGTTGAGGGTCAAATGTCCTCAGTGAGGTCAGGTGGTGGATGGTCTTCCGTAGCTCGGAGGGCCAGCAGCTCATCTCTGGTATATGACAGCGCCAGGTTGTTTCTTCTTCCAAATGTTTGGAATGGCCGAAGTTCCACAATAAAAACTGCCAATAAAGGTTTTGCCAAGGTCGTCATTGTGTCCATTTATACATGTACACAATTCCTTGATTTCAAAAGTTTAAAATCTGACCACATTACTCTATAAATTAAAACAACATTAACTACAGCAGGTCGCAGCAGTACTGCGCCACCGGAAGTCATAATTGTAGATATCTGTAATATGTCAAAGTGACATAGATATTTAGATATTAGATATTTAAGCACTAGAAAACATCAATCCAGTCAATAAATAAACTACAATGCTGTAAATGACTGGACAGAGAATTTCAAATAGCCCAATATTTAACCCAAATTAAACATCCTATAAAAAAACCAACCCTAATACAGACAAGTGACAATAAACTTGCTGAGAGAATGACTAGAAAGATAAAGAGAATTTGTATCCATTGTGGAACAAAATAAGTTGAAACAGAAATTAATTTTCTCAGGATGTCCAAATTACCAAGAAAAAAACTCCAAGACTTTCTTACCCTCAGAAAAGGCAGACTAATTCAAACCCTTCTCGGGGCAGACAGCACTACACCAGAACTGCGTGTCACAAAGCAAGACATGCGTATTTCAATGTAACATACTTCTTCTTTAATTTCAGTTTATAATTTACTATTTATATCCTATTATATATATATATGACTTTTTACTTTAGCAACAGGTTTGATCCAAAACGGCATGCCAGTAAATATGATTAAATTGAAAACAATTAAATTAAGAAAGAGAAATACAGAATTTAAAGTAGCCAAACCACCCACAAGGAAACGCCAAGCTTAACACAGCAGGAGGCGAGCCTACAGGTGGATGCTTGAGTGGAGGTGGGGGTTTTGAATTACTATATCAACACCAGCAGCAGCAGCCAGGGGACAGCATTGCTTTCAGATGAGCAGTGTAGCAGCAGGCATGCAGCAAGAGAGCCAGCTGAACACATGATTAAAGGGATATAGTTGGATGTTGAATGTGTAGATAGACAATAAGGAACAATGGATGATGCCATAAGCACTTTGAGATGCTCACTCATTAATGAGCCAATAAAGCATCTCATTTGGAGGGGATGAAAATGAATTTAACACCAGCCAAGTGAAGAAAAAAAAAGATAGCCAATCAGCATACAAATCCTATATCATGTGTGTGTGTGTGTGTGTGCGCGCGTGCATGCGTGCGTGCACATGCTGTGGTGGAAGAGTAGCCAGGCTGGAACTAATTTAATGCCTAAGTGACCTCACTGCAGCAAGTTGCACCTAATAGACTTCTTTGTCTACATCCACACATGTGAGTAAAAGTGGCCGTTGAGCGGGTCGATCAGGCAGCAGGTGGGAGCAATTAAAACTGTCATAAAGTTTGAAAAATGGATTGTGGACCAGCACTGAGCTGATTGGAACAGACAGTGTTGTCATTAAGGTTATACAAAAACTAAAGCAGGGTGGATGAGTAGGCCATTCAACCCCAAACCTGCTGCTGCAGTTTGATTTCACTGCTAATGTTTGAGTTTCCAGATGTCCTTCTGGCGCTGCCTTGATTAATGTTATTATTAAGGAATGCCTGTTTTATTTCATCAAGCAATTTTGTTTATTAAGTGTTCGGTATGATACTGAATACTTTTTGGTAGAATTGACCATTTTAAACAGTTTTAGAGGAATGCTAGTGGGAGTGATGCTATGGTATTACACCATGCAGCAGTATTTTGAGTTCTGTGAGTTTCAGCTTAAATCTCAGTAACCACATACTATCAAACAAATGTTTTTTGTTGGACAATACTTACTGAGCTAACTGGATTAAAGGGGTACACTGATTTTACAATAAGTCATTCGTAGTTCGTAGAAAACAGCTCTAGATCACTTGAATCAATTAAAACCTGGGCTTGGAGAATATAAATTTCTGTATATAGGCTGGTTTTAGTCTACAGAAACTTCCAGTTTTATGGAAATGAGTCTTATTTTTGTCATGCATGCTGAAGTTACAGCTACTGTTAACTGATGTGTACAGGTTGTTGCTGTCTCTCATGAGGTAAGCAGACCAGGCTCCATACTATACTAGGTCTTACACTTTGTCATTTGAATGACACCCACATCTCCAGTTTGTTCAGTGATTCAAACAGGATGAACTGTTGTCCGGCTATTTTTGATGAGTACAGGAGACTCTAAACTTAATTAAATGGAAAGGTTGTAAATTCAAAATTATGCAATTTCAGAGCAAGTGTTGCACTCTGGTGGTGATGGAGTAGTGGAGAAGACACATGCCTTTGGTGTGAGAGACCCAGGTTCGAATCTATTGTGAGACACCATTGTGTCCCTGAGCAACACACTTAACCCCTAGTTGCTCCAGAGGCGTGCGACCTCTGACGTATATAGCAATTGTAAGTCGCTTTGGATAAAAGCATCAGCTAAATGAATAAATGTAAATGTACTCTGTCACTACTCCACTACATCTATTTTACAGTGATAGTTGCTAGATACCTCAGAATACAAATAAAACATACAGTATGATCAGTTTATAAAATATGATGTCTTGGTACAGACAAAAGTACATTTTCTTGTACAAACAACAAAAGAAGTAAGTCCTGTCAAATGCATACAAGTGCAAGTTAGGCAATGTCTGATACATACCATTATGCATAAAGTAACAACACAGCCCAGTAAATACATACCCCTCTAAATCCCCATCAGGTATAAGTAAATTACTACAATGCAGAAAGCAGCAGTGGTTTCAGAGGTTGGAATCCTTCACTTGCTTTAAAGCTCCTGATGCAAGTCTTTCTGGCACCAAATATAGTCACATTCATACCCACTTAAAGTGGGGTCAGAGGTACAGTATTGCAAAGTTTTGAGCAGGTGTTCTTAACGCTACACATAATGAAATTTTATTACTTTCAAAATTGCTGAAGATGTTAATTGAGTAGGATCTCATTTGAAAAATATGTTTACATTGTTAATCAAAGAAGCAAATACCCAAACACATGATGCATTTCAGATAAGTCCGTTATTAAGAATCCTTAGTGAGTGGGCTTTTATTATATCTGGAGTTTAAATAAAGCATTGAGACAGATAGGCTGAAAGGGAATTGGTTTGAAGATGAAGCTGCAGGTCAGCGCTGCCAGACACTTGAGTGCAGAGGCTTGAAGCTGAGGCTCAATGACCAGCAGACTGTGTGTTTCTTCAGGGTGTTTAATGCTTTGTTTGGCTGTGAGCAGCTAAAATAGCTACTATTGAGACACATGATAGTGTTCTCACGAGGTCAGACCAAAGTGGAATAGCTTTAGCCACACACACAAGCCCTTTAAACACAGTGATGTTCCTATCAGATGTACCAGTTAAACAGTTATTATTTTCACATATTTATACATTCTCACATCTGCACCAACTTTTAAGTCCCGCCCTGAACACATCCATACGCCAATATTCACTGTAGCGCCACCTGCTGGCAACAGAAAATGACACATTTTACGCTGTAATATACTACTCCTAGCAGATTGGACATATCAACTTCAAAACTGTCCCAGAAAACCCCTTAACACGTTGATGAAGCCATGTTGTAAATCTTGTGAGTTTGCAGTTAAAGGCGTGGTGGTGGAGTGGCGGTGAAGTTAAACACTTTGCCACGACACAGGAAGTTGCTGTAACTTCACTAAACAAGCTCAGATCTGTACCAAATTTTACAGTTTTGATAAGAGTCCCTCCCTGAACACATGTACATGCTAAAATGCACACATATTCATAGCGCCACTTGCTGGCAACAGGAAGTGACCTTCAACGAAGCAGCCCCCATGGCACGTTTTAACTACATGTACATAATTTCTGTGGCATATGTTTCATTTTCATACGTACCGATAAGCCTCTTGATGCCATTGCCTAAACCCATTAGGAAGTCATCCATTTTTGATGTCATGTCATTTTTGGATGATTGAACTCTTCCTAGAGAATTAGTCTGACTGACTTTAGATTTTTGTTGTCTAGTCTAATCCCTCTGCTGATTAAAAGTTGTACAAAGGTGAGCTTTTGTGGAATGGCATGCCAGTGGCGCCCCGAGCCACTACACGTGAGAGTGCCCACCCAATGCTGTTTGCAGCTTTAATTGATATTTATTACATTTGTAATGTTTTCTCATTGAATAGTTGAAATGTTAATCATCCACCAAATGATCGTACACTCTGATGACAAAATGTGCTCAAATTGTAAAACACACAATTAAGAATTTTTTTAATGGAAATTGGTAAAAAAAAAAATCTGATTTCATAAGGCCCTGTATTTCCAAAATATCAAACAATTCCTTCAAGCTCCTTTTTTTATTCAGAAGCATCCTGTTCTACTGATAAGTCATTTATTACAGCACTACTCTTAGTGTTACACTGGAAACATGATTCATTTAGAGATTTTTGTTGTTACATAGAGGTAATTAGAATTAGAGAACCTAATGGAGTGTTTGGGATTTTTGCTTTATAAATAACTTTATTGATTATCTGAATAATTACCGACTAAATGATTCATATTTGCAGCCCTATTTCTAACTATCTACACACTTACTGCTGTCTTGCAAAAAGAATAATATGCAACACTTGTCTGTGTGGATTTGCATGTACAGAATCATTTAGCAACATTACATGAATTATATTTAAATTATTCAATTCTCAATAAGCATCTGTTATTTCTGTCAATATTATCCTTGTGATTGATTCATCTTTACTGTGACTGGTGTATGTTAGTGTTAGCAACAAGCTGTTGGTGTTAAGTTAAGCATAGTTAACAGTGTGGAAGTGTTTATTTTTAAAAAGGTTTTTCAACACCACTTGGCTGGTCCAGAGAGCATAATGATTCTTTTCCTGCTCTGCTGAATTTGATCCCTATGCCTGGAGCAACACACCTCCTACTTGTTGACTTTTTTCTTGTAAGCTTCAAGCTCGGACATTAAAACCCAAGGGCCCACTTTTACTTTTGTTTTCTTTTTTCCCCCCTTCATTTTTCCCTCAAAGAAGGAGATGCAGGAAGAGAAGTAGTAATAGATGGAAATGTAATTCTGATTATTTTCCCTTCTACTTGGTTACACAAGTACTTCCATGCACATGGATTTTTGGCATTTACCCAGTTTTTATAAACCCTGTCACTTTCATTATTTTAAAATTACAATGTCTAAGACTGAGTCACTTTAAACATAATACTGTGCAGTAACTGCAGTGCAACACCTTAATACTCTGGGAATCTGAATAGGAAAACAACCCTAACAAATGGTACTTCTACTTAAGGCTGTTCAGTTGCTGGGCAAAAGCCCCAGCAATCACTGTTTGTTTTGACAAGAAATCCAATATTCAAACTGACACTGTATGGAATTAGAGTCCTGTTTCCTGTGAAAACTACAAACCACAGGGGCTTGATGCAGAGAAAATGGATTCCTCATAACTGTGGCAATAGGTTCAACCATAGAAATCAAATTGGCCCAATTGACCTTGCATGCTCCACCTGCAATTATAAAAGATTGTAAGCAGATGCCTAAACATCCTTATTTCTTATTCTGGGGAACATATGGCGCAGTGTTTAACTTGAACTTTTTACGTCGAGTGCAGGGTATGTTATACTCTAGAGCCCTGAGCCCTCCAACAGTGACTCCAAGGCAGGGCAGGGCCCTGAAATGCCATGCAGGGAGGTACAGCTACCATAGAATGTGTTCTGAAATTTTGACCAAAATAAACTAATGGCTAAATTTTTTTACAAGCTGATACAAAGCCTTTTGAAAACATTTATTTTCATTTTTTACTTGTGCTGTAAGCAAAGTGTTCACTGACCCTGCAGCAGTCTTGTGTTGTGTCTTCTGCATTGGTCTGCCAATATATTTTACCCTTTGGCTGGTGCTGTGCAAAATGGCACCCGCAGTATATTTTCACGTTGAGACTGAAGCTGTGTTTTTGTAGCAAAACTGGTAGCTCCAGCTACATGCAGATATTTTGCCAAGTGAACATCTTTTTTGTATGGTCTTGATATAGGCCAAGCTGTAAGTTATTTGGTGTTCATCCATCTTCCAGTTGAAGCAGTGGTCAACAGCAATTAGCTGCCCCCACTAAGGTCAGTGCAGCTTATTTTTCTGGGATAATGTGAATAGCCTTTTACAGTTCCAGCAGGTTAGGTGAACCTTTGACTCTTTTGTATTGATAGATGTGAATGTGAATGGCTGTCTGTCTGGATGTGATAGCCCGATACTTGGTCAATACAAAATACCGAACGTACCGGAGATCCAACACGTGGAAGATAGCGAAGATAGTGCCAGGGTTTCCACTATGTACATTCAGCAGCAGCGGCCCGCCTCTGCAAAATAGCAAGCTAGGGATATTTTAAAGTTACCTTATCATGCCTTCATGTAGATTAAAAAAGTAAAATAATTAAATTAGAGATAGGCTAATCAACAAGCAAAGCAAAGTGCATTCCCTAGAAATAACTGTGGCTGTTTTTAACTGATACATAGCAGATGAAACACTTATCTATTATTCCAAAAAAGAAGATCTTTGGCGCCCACACACTAAATAATATTAATACTCAAAGTAACTTGTACTTTGTTTAGTTTATTAACCAAGTACTTTTATACTTTAACTTGAGTGGTTTGTCAAATGTTAATTTTTATTTTAGTGAGTTCAGCTGTAGGTGGAATTAGGGTCTGTCGTAAAAGTCATCAATAACTTGTTTTTCAACATAAAAATGTTAAACCACTGTTAATATAGATAATAAGCCACCCTTATGCTAGTTTCACACACAACACTATTTTTAAACTTGCATTGCCTTTATCGCTTGAGTTTGACCACTGACTACTCGCATGAGTGAATAAACACAACCCGCAATTACTACAGCTGTATGAACCCAAAAACAAACATTTTGATGGGATTTAGTTGCAATATAGACAGATGGAACCGAGGCTGAAATAACAACATCATGATGCTGATTTGTTAAAAGTATTACTTTGTCAGGTCTGTCAGCAAGATTACAAGAGTTTGAATCGATCAGGGCTATACTATGCTAACTTATTTCATAGTCAAGTACAATGATAGCTGGAATCAAGTAACAGACACGTATTTTCAGAGCTTACCGCGTAGTGCAACTTCCTCACTTACTTTTCTCTCAGCGGCCTTCTGTTGTGTCTGGACTGTATAAATATGAAGTAGTCACTCAGAGCTCTGGAAGCTACAATAACAACAGTGGGGCCGGAAACAAAGTAGCTTGCTGCTGAGAATTGCAAGTGAAGCTAACTCAACGATTTAATCCCAAAAAATCCAAGTAAAAAGTTAATTTCATAAAAGCAATTAATTCTGAGCTCTTCCCGTAGTTAAACGGCTCAGTTATTGGAGCAGAATCCAGTCCAACTATAGGTGTTTACTGAGAAACCAGCATTAACAATGCATACCTGCGAGTTTGTGTAGAAAAGTTGAGAAAATTAAGTAATTAACTTATTAATTAAATATACTTAGTGCAAGGTTGTAATTTCAATAGCTTGGTCATTTGTGAATATATTATAATCAAATCACCTCTCATCTGTCCTGGACATCCTCTCATAGCTTTCACAGCTGTTAGTTGTTTATTGTAATGGTTAAATGTTATGGGCCTGATTTGCTGATTTACTTCCATCTCACGGAGAAAAGAAGTCAGGTCAAAACAAAATTTGCTTTATTGGCATGAATGTTAATACAACAGTATTGCCAAAGCTAAAGGAAAATACAAAAAAAAACAATTCTATTCATATAGTCCATCGAATAAATAAAATAATTGTATTTCAATGCATTGGATATAGAATAATGTCTAATATTTTTAATTTCATTACGTTTTTTCATTCCTTCTCGCAATGACAACAGCAGCCATCTCTGCTCTCACATGAAATTGCATTTAGGCTTGGTAGGTCACATTGCGTGTAGTAAATAAATGTATTTGCATGTTACCCACAATAAAACTGAAACGCCCCAAATTGCATATTCATTAAGGCAAAATTACTAAATGAACAACAGGTGCAACTTTTGAAAGATGTCATTCTGCGTGCACGCCCTTAGATCAGCTTACCTGTTAATTTGCTGGTGATATCAAGTTTGCACACGTTTTTACTCACACAAGCCTTTAGTAAATCAGGCCCTAAGTGTGTAAGATTTGTGGCATCTAGCATGTGACACAAAAATTCTCCCACCTGGGATCGAACACACAACTTTCTGGGTGAGAGACTTGCACTTTACCAGCTGAGTTAACTAAACATTATTATATGTATTGTTAACATTATGCCATATATTCTCACCCACCATCTCATGGATAAAAAAATGGCTCCAATGCAAAACTTATTTGCCAATCCCTGCTGTATATTATTACTTCTTCTTCTTCAAACGTGTTCATTGTACTGATGAGCACTGCCAGAATTCTACAAGAAAAAGAAGAAGAACTTGATGGAAAATGGCGGGGGGGACCCATTTCAGATTCTGTTTTAAAACAATATAATATTCTTTGCATGGTTAATCAATGGTGATAAATGATTTAAACGTCCTGCAAAGTTCACGCACAATTTAAAGTTCTATGTAAAATCAGATGTTGAGCTTCCCCATATAACCAAAATATATGATCCTGCTCTGCGAAGATTCGACTGTGAGATTGGAAGTCAGGCTGCGCCTATTGAATCATTGAATCTTCAACTAGTCGGGGTCACCCTTACTTTTAATACAGTCTCGTTGAATACACAAGTGAACCAGTGAAAAAATTACTTTTATGGAAAACTAGATTCCAGTTTTGCATAAATGTACGTCTGCTTACTCACAGAAGTGTAGTTAAATGACATAGTCACACACACACAATACAACATTAAGTGAAATTTGTTCACTGACACTAAACAGCACCTTGGGACCAGCTCCAGTTCCAAGCATTGGTCTGCGCAGACAGGAGAATTAACCTGACCTATGTTCTGGTGGTGGGGGAGCACCTGGAGGAAACATGCACACTCCATACAGCCAGGATTTGAACCCAGGACCGTCTTGCTGTGAGGAGACAGTGCTAACCACTGAGCCCTCATGCTCTTTCTTTTCGTCATTTGTTAGCAGTTATGAGAACAAGTGAGTGTCCGTGATTGTTTAAAATCATTACCAGAGACCAAAGGAGAAGAAAATTCAATCTATAAAGCATTTTCATCATGGTCAGTTAAAAGAGCTTTGTACATACACACGAGTGTTTGTAACAACAGCGTCAGAATTAGAGAAAAAAGTCTGAGACTAAGATCTACTGCTGAAAAAAACTAAGCTGCAGGTTACTACTGCTGAATGAACTGAGGTTCTCTGTGATATTGCCATCTATCATCAAGTCAGCAAAGCAAGGTCATTCATTGGTGTCTCAGCTGCCCGGTGGTAATGGAGCAGCCCTCTCTCATTGATCACTTCCAATAGTGCTATTTAGAAATGATAATTTCTGCTGTCCCTCAGTAAACAGGATTAGGTCAATTAATCACATTTACAGATTAGTTTGTCCTCTCTTATTGATCATCCCTTTGATGCTGCTGAATGATCAATGCAAACACGCTTATGTGCCACAAATCTTTTTTCAAAACTGAGCATGGATGGCAGATATAATCTTTTAATCTGGGAAGTAAGAGGGTTTTTTTTGTATGTGTGGGGGCAGGGTAGACACTTGCCTTTGGCTTGGGAGACCCAGGTTCGATTCCCACTGCAACATCTACCTATGCGTCCCTGAGGTAGGGTTAGGGTGGACACTTAACCCCTAGTTGCTACAGAAATGTGCCACTTCTGACTTACGTAGCAGCGTATTTTGGGATAAAAGTACCATCTAAATGAAGTTCATAGATTGGGCACATTAGAAGATAAATCCTCCCACCACCACACTCTTTTCTTTGGTGTCATTGCTGTGTGTGGGAAAGACCCACCCGCAGCATATGATCACAAGTCCTCCTCCACCTTTCTTCTCTCTTAATTGACTCAGCTGGTGGGCGTTTATCCTCCTGACCTGCTGTATGTGGGAGGGTGACCCCTGTGGCTTAGCTGCTCCCTAAAACAGATCCCTGAGCAGCGATTTAGAGACCCATGCTCTTCCTCTTGGGACAGTGCTTCTTCCTTCTATCTGTCAAATATGCTACTTTTTATGTCTTTGTTCTGGTCTTGATGGAATGAGTAACTGACAATAATCACAAAGTTATCAGAGTAGGATGAAATGGATCTCAGAGGAACACCAGAGGATCCACATTTTCTCTGTGGGGCTGTTGATCTCCCTCTTTCTTAAATAACCTGCCTTTTTCTTTTTTGCTATTATTCAGCAGCACGTTTTACACTATAACTACAGACGCAACAAATAGTCAATTCATCAAGTCGTAAATAAACAGAAAAGGAATTGCCAACTATTATGATGATTAGTTAATTGTTTGTCACTTTTTAGGCAACATTGACAAATTATTTCAGCTTCTTAGATTTTCAGATTTGTTTTTCTATCATTGTAAGTTGAAAATGTTTGGGTTTGGGACTGCTTTGGGCAAAACAAGACATTTGAAGACCTCACCTTGGACTCTGTGAGCATGGACAAAACATTAAATATAACCCACAGATTTCTTCATGATCAAAATTATTGTTAGGTGCACCTGTAATTATAACTTTTAAACAAGCTTTCAGGTTTCCCAAGCTGTGTGAATGAAAACAAAGGTGAATGGAAAAATGGTTACCCAAACTGTCCACCACAGTTTACAGAGCCACTTCTTGCTTCTAGTTTGAGATTCAATTCAAAATGAATTCATATTGAATGAATTGAAAAGGGGGCTCTAAGTTCAGTTAACTGTATGTCAAACTGTTCACCCCTGTCCCAATTCCACTACAGTGCAATATGAAACATAACTCACAGTAGGGCTGGACAATAATAACAATTTTATTGCGATATAATTTTTTTCAATAATAATATAACAAATGTTCAATAAATATTCAATAAATGTTTGATTTTATTCACTTGAATCATACACAAATTAGGACTTAATTTTTTTATTAAGATGTTTATTTTGTTGAGGAAAAAGGACTGAAAAATGCTTTTACTTGATGTTACTCATGCGTATTTGTTGACAAAGAAGATTTTATCATAATTGTTTTGAATCTCCCACCTCAGATTTGTGAAGTGATCCTCTGTTTGGCCTCAAGTGTTGACCACAAAGAAGAGTTTAAACCACAGTTAACCATCAGGTTTCTTCAGCTTTACCTCAGGAGCAAAAGTCAGCCTTTAAACTCGAAAGAAATAAAGATTTGATACTTATTGTGATAATTATCGATATCGAAAGATATGAAACCTTTTATCTTGATAACATTTTTTGCCATATCGTCCAGCCCTAACTCGCAGTAAAGCCAACTAGTTTTGATTAAATGGAAAAACAAAGAAAAAGGAAGGCCTTTTTGTTAACTGTGTTCATTTGAAAGCATCTTAGTCTTCTGCCTGTGTGGGAATAATGAAATGAAAATGTATTTTTATTGTCCACATTATTGGCTAAATATCTTTTGGAAGTTGGTGTACGGAGTGTTATGCTTATCTGTTAGTAACGTTCTGTCTCTTGCAGTGGAGAACACTCTCTCTGCTGCAGTGTTGTACTAGTGAAACCATCACTATCCACAGGGCTGAACAGCACAGAGCTTTCAAACAGAACAGACTATTGGACCGAGTTATTTTATTCACCCGACCAGAGCAGGTTGAAAGATGTTGAATGTGGTGTAGTGAGTGCTGTTCGTTGAACTCATTTGCCAGAACTAGAGTTTGGTGCTTCAATAACAGCTCCAGGTGATGTCATATGAATTTTTAACAAAATACTTTCCCCCTTTCCTAGTCCCTCCTTGCCTGTCTTGAAGTGAGTTGTGCTTGTTTCGTTTCATAAACATAATTATTTGCTTGCTACAGAAGCACTATACAAAATTTCCACTGTAATCAACTTAACTAATAAACAACTCTCAAACATTCGACAACATTCAAAAACTGGACTGAACTTAAGGCTTAAAGTCTTCAAACATTGGTTGCATCATGTCATGTGTGACTTTACATGGACTTTAAACTAGTTAGATGTACATGGCAACCACAGAATTACCACGGTTAATGCTAGTCTCAACGTAGCAACTAGCAATGAGGACATGGACAGAGAAAAGTTTACGTTACATCAAAATTTGAAAATACTCGCTTACCATGAATACATAACAAAGTTGCACCGAAGAAGCACAGGCCAAAACGGATCGAGCGCGAAGCGAAGGTTATTTCAAACGACTGTTTTCCAGAACAACTGCGGGGTGGTTGTTATACATTCATGCCAATAAAGTTAATTTGCATTTCAGAGAGAGAAAGCCAACCCTATAACCCAGAACATGGGTTACTCTTTGAAAAATAACCCAGAAACCCAAACAACCCAGGAATTGGGTCAAAATATTAGCCCTATAACCCAGAAAATGGTTACTCTCTGAAAAAATAACACATAATTTTAACCCAACACAACTAACCCAGAAAATGGGTTGAAGAAATAACCCAGGAGTTTTTAGTGTGCAGTGTTACACAACATTGGCGAACAAACTAATTTCTGTAACTTTATTTTGGCTTTTTCACAAGTAGGTAAATCGTTACCTTCAGGGCATGTATATTAAGTCAATTCACATACCGCAGCAATGCGCACACACACACACACACTCACACCGGTGCAGAGCACAAGGGGCTTCCATTCAACTTTAACAACTAACAACTGCGCTGTAGTAAAGTTATGACATAACTAAAGTTCCACAGAAATCAACATGAAAAACAGCTGCAGGCATCAAACGTACTGCATTCATTATTTAGTGAGCTTCAAATGAGGCTTACTGTTTACACGGTTTCTCTTGACTGTCCCTCAGTATCACAACATTAGTCCATCACCGAGCCTGCTTGCCACATTAGCTTCATTGCGGTTGTTGTGGTGCTTGCCATCCTCTGCAGTTGGCTAAGCCAATAGCGCAGAATTTAAATTTTGCGCTTATCGCGACAGCCCTAGATCAGTGCACTTCCAAAGGACAAGATTGACAGGCAGCTCCTCCATTGCCGGCTATTTTAAATTTTTGTCAAAATTTCTGTACCTGAGCAGAATGTACCCATTTTTGAACTCGCTGAAAAGCTCACTTTTTTTACTTTATAAAAATCACAAGGTATGGAAAATATTACACTATTAATGAAGTAGATCTTTCAGGCTTATGGTCGGGCTTTGGATTTTGTCTCCTATCAGTATCATTGTAAGGGCATTTTAATTTTTATAAACAGGAGGAATTATTTGTTTCACTGTACCTATGGGCACCTGAAAATTGTGATCTATCCCTTTGATAGACAGTTCTTACAGAAGGCTGTTACAAAGCACTTTCTGGCCAGAGTCGGGGCACCCTCACACTGGGACTGCACTTAAGCTGATTTACCACTGACCAAATTTGCATCACAACAGCAGAAAGGCCCTGCTCTCTTGCTTTGGGAGCTTTATAATCTTTGTTCGCTAGCCAATATAGGGCAGTTGCCTTGGGTCACTGGATCAGCTTTCATTACATCTGGAAATGAGAGAATATATTCTCTCTGTGGTTTCTGGTAGTAATACAGCCTCAAGCTCTCAAATCAGCATTGATGAAATGCTGACTGACACATCTAATAATTGCAATCTTGCTGGATGATCATGACAATACAACTACACTTTAAATTGTAACTTCCATTGATATTATTAATAATCTTAAAGGTTCAGTGTGTAATATTTCTGAGGATCTATTGACAGACATGCAATATAAGATCCATAACTTTGTTTTCAGTGGTGTGGAAAGAATGAACATAATCACATAATGAACCATTATGTTTTTATTACCTTAGAATGAGACATTTTTATCTACATAACCGTGGGCGCCCCCTTCCATTGACGTTGCCACGTTGCTTCGTTATGTTTCTACAGTAGCTGAAAACGGACAAACAGCGCCACAGAGCGTGTTTCGTCACTTTGTTCTTCTTTTTCTACTTCTGGTAGAATTCAGGCAGTGCTGACACTCATCACTATGATGAATCCGTAAGTTAGAAGAAGTAGTAGTTATAATATACTTGGCAAATACGTTTTGCATCAGAACCACATTCTCTACCATTAGATCGTGGATGTGAATATAAGCCATAATATTGAGTTGCTTTAACATGTTGTTCAGTTAGCTTAGTTGGTAAGGCGCAGGACTTGCAACCTAAGGGTTGAGTGTTTGATCCCACCACGGGACAACTTTTTTTTTCTCTCTCTCTTAGACAAATGGATTCTGCAGCGAATGTTTCTAAGATTACAGCATGTGCTGCAGTGTATGTGTTTCAGTGTTTGATCCTCATCCATCAACCTATGGACGCTTTTGCATTTCCCCAGTATCTCCAGGCAGAGGACATTTAGGGGAATCACATTTTCTGACGGCTCTTTCAGAGGTGTGTCAAGCAGGCTACAGACTATTTTAATGTTGTTCAGAATTTTAAATAATATAAAAAATACCAAATCATTTTTTTATTTATATTTTTTACCGCTACGAAAGTGCCGTAATCTGGCAGCGGGCCAGATGTTATTGCTGGTGGGCAGTTTTGGCGAGGGTCCATAATCACAGAGAATTGTGTTTCCCTTGTCAATGTTTATATAAACTTTATCTAATGTGTGGTTTATAATGGACTGTGGTGCAGAAAGAGTGACGGTGTTTCACACTCTTGGCTTACATTTTCCATGTTATCTCAAGTCACAATAACATATGGTTTTACTAAATAATATTTCTTAATAAATCTACCTAAAGAAACCTCATTTCTTGACTGGCCACTCTCTGCTGTCTCAGAAGAGACACCTTTTGTGCTCTGTCACGCACCATAGCTGTCCTATGCTCTTTGAAAGGTTAAGGGGCAGTGGTAGACTGGAGAGTTGGTTGCAATTCACAATTATCACCACAAGATACACACTAGATAGATTTTCAAAAGTGATTATATATTAGTATTAAAATTTGAAACTTTGAAGTAGGTTTTAACATTTCTGTGTTGATCCTTCTTGTCTCTTTTCAGGCTGACTCTGCACTTACCAAAGGACGTGAGTTTGATAGCGGTAGCTGCCCAACAAAACCAGGGCAGAGGTCAGTACTCCAGTACACTGTAAACCTGCATACACAACATCCACATATATACCTTAAATGTATTAACTTACCAAAGTTTCAGTTGCATTCATTTTTGACACCGGTGTTTGGTACCACATCTCACCTTTTACACCAAAATTATTAGATATTGTTATATAATTATTATTATATACATGTATTAGCAGAAGGTTTTTAAATCACAGATAAACTAAAAGTAGTCTAAAATTGACTCCTTTCACATTGCTAATAGATGAGTTTGCTTTTTCTGGGGTTTTTTTGTGATGTGACACAATCGACATCACGAGATAACATTACTTGATAACGCAGTGGATAAAACACATGCCTGTGGTGTAGGAAAGACACTTAACCCCATAGTTTCTCCAGAGGCATGTGACATACTTACATGTGACATACAAAAACAGCAGAAAGTAGCAAGTAGGCCACTGACATGGTGCTTGTGTTCTCTGAAAGAGGGGTACAGATGACCGAGGTCCAGGGGGGGCCCATGCAAAGGTCTATGGTTGACCCTTAAATGGGATCAAGTACAACATTAACACTTTTTTTCAGATGTATTTACATGATAAATAAATGTGTTATTATCATTCTAACATATCATACTTGTCATCTGATAATCCGCCCCCCACTGTTATTGTAAAAATGGTATGGTCGAAACACTTCGCCGTTCAGATGTGCAGGACCCGCAAATATAAAGCAAGTCACTTTAAGCGAACACTGCATCTGTCAGGGGCCCAAAAAAAGAAAAGCCTAAACACACAGAGAAAAATAAAGTCATAGGGAAGTAGGGCCGGGGCGATTCGTCAACGTAGTCGACAAAATCTATTACTTAAATACATGGACTCGCATTACGTGAGCCGAAGCGTTGCTGCATCCGGTGTTAGTGGGATTCCCCCGGTCAAGCTCCAGTTACAAGACCGCACCTTCGACCGTCTAAAGTTTGGGAGTATTTTAAACAGACATTCAACAATGTGCTGCTCTGTGAGCTCTGTGATTGGAAACGGCTTCACTGCAGCACAACTGCTGTCCACGAATACGTGAAGCAGCATGAAAATGTGAAACAAAAGTATCCCAGAGCCCTGACCGCTAGGGTTGGGCGATGTCTACAAAATTTCCATCGGACGATGTCTACATTGAAACATTGGGATGGACGATGGCATCGGGGGCGTGCACGTGGGGGGGTATAGAGGTCGTCTTATGTGCATGTGTTCACTCACACAGACTTGGTAGCCTATGATGTTTTTTCCGGATTAATCCGGAATTCCGAATTTTCCGACCTGAAAATGGTACCCACGTGAATCATGCAGATCTATAATAAAAAAGAATGGGGGGGGGTGGGGGTGGGGGGTACAGGACCTGGCCGAGTGAAATGGAAAGGATCTAGGTTGACGTGTGTACTGTTTTCTTCCTTTCTAAGTATCAAGGATGTGCGTTTACGCTCAGCTGCCAATTCCACACCTGCACAGTGTGTACCACAGGCGCTCTCGCGCATCAGTGGTACATAACGTGTTGGGCAGTAATAGGCCTACTGCAAAATTACTTTTCCCAGTAAAGAGTAATGTAACGGATTACTATTTCCAAAACAGTTGTTTTATTACAGTTACTAATCCAAGTAACGCTGCGCTACTGAACGCACCATCGCCGGCGTGAATACGCGATGGCGCTGCAGCTCAGTGGCACCAGACCATATGTTGTTAAAGTCAGCTGTTAGCCAAGAAGCTAAAGGACAACTGGAGAACAGGGAGAGAGTGGTATTTTCGACAGCTGTAAGAAACGTCATTGCCATTACTGTGTCACAGTCTAAGATGCAAAGAACATTGTCATCTGTTTTAAAAAGTTTTCTACCGCAAACAGTTTTACATTTATACTTAGGCTAATTGAAAATCAGCTAAAGCAACATAGCAACGTGAAACTCAGAGAGAAACTCCGGCCGCTGCTGCCAGTGATGCTTGGACTCATCGGTAGAGAGTGGCGTTATAATAGGCTATCACCCAGTAGTGGGCCTAAGTAGAGTAGCTAATTTTTACTTTTTTAAGGAAGTAGGTCTATAGCCTATGCTAAGTAACTAGTAGGTAATATTATTTCTGAGTAACTTGCCCAACACTGAGTTGACAATAAGGATCAGATAAATTGGCAATGTTTTGATTATTGCTTGTTATAGGCTCTGTCTAAAATTTACTTTGGCTTTGTTGTCTATTGATCACTCATGTAGCCTATACACTTTGCTGTGTGAATGGTTGCTTTTTCAGTCGTCCTTATGTTAAAGGTTTTGGCATGTTATTAATTAATTTCTTGTGAATGGTTGTGACAGGGTTTAGGCTATATAAGGCCTTTTCGCACGGGTCGCTCCGCGCTCCTCATCAACAGACAGGCAAACAAGCGCTCCGCGAGGTAACCATGGCAACGGCTTCTGTGTAACTGGCGCGATCCCGTTAAACTGTCGCAGTCGTTCTCATCTCACGCACACGCGAGCCTGCTGCCAGAGCTGAAATGTCAAACTTTTTCCTACAGCTTCCAACAGATAGAGACTGATCAGCTGTTTGCGTTTCATGAAGAATATAAGTGTTTCTTTAACAGTCAGGCCTCCAGGTCTTAAACACGCGACAACCTTTGCTGCTGTCTCTTATTCATTAAAAATCATCTATTAACTTCAACTGAACTAATTTGAAAGTTAGTAGTTATATTATTTAGTTAAACACTCAATTATTTCATGTTTCATGTTGCACATTTAGCTGTTGAGGTTTGGTAAAAAATGAATACAAAATAATAATTTTTATAGAGAGGTTGCGATGACGCAGTGGATTAGACCCTTGTCTTTGATTCCCACTGCAACACATCCATTAAATAACTTATTGTCATGGGTTCTGCTTTACCTTCCATGTTAGAGCCACCGCCAGTTTAATCGGGGTGTAGGGTGGTGTCAGTATATTTTCCTGCTTTTTTGCCCTTTGCCAATCACATGCCTGATTTCTTCATCGCTTTCATGTTAAAAGTAATTTCTGCCCCGCTGTTGTCATGGTAACATAACGTTACACCGTGTGTCTTCTAACGTTCGGCCGTTTCATATTTTCTGTTACGTGCCACGTATAAGCGAGAAAACAGCTGAAAGTAACATTAAAGACAATCTGTGACTGTCTGCACAGTCTGTGAATCGTTTCAGTTGTTTTCTTTGGCACACACTGATGCAGAAATCTGAATATTGAAATAAATACATGTCAGAAACATTTAAAGTTTTAAGTAAAGTAGACTAATTCTCACAACACATCAGTGACAAGGAAATTTGATTCATTTTAAGATTGTCATTATTCTAATTTGCTTCATCTGGATGATTGAATAAAATACTGATTTATTGATTAGACATGTTTTTGATATTTATTCTGGATAAATTAAAAACTTTTTTGCGAAATTAAGGATTTTTTATTTTATTCTGCCATTTCCATCAACCTTTTCTAATGCAATACTTCAAAATGCACATTAAAAAACGTTGATGGAAACACGGCTTTTGTAGCAAAGTGTCATTTCTTCAGTGTTGTCACATGTAAAGATATAATCAAATATTTACAAAAATGTGAGGGATGCACTCACTTCTGTGAGATACAATGTCTATATATATATTTCAGTGTTTCCTCTAGGATTTTTTTCAGCAGCGGGGGCAGGCCAAAATCCTGCGTTCCCACTCCCCCAACCCCCCTTTTTTTCCTCACTGTGTATTCTCTACTACTGTTTTTCTATTGCTAGTACTGGGGCCGCCGAGCACTGAAAATGTTTACTCAAAACTTCAATAAAAAATCAAGTAAAGGTTAAATTACCATTTTATATACATACTTAAGGAAAAGTACAAAAGTACTTGGTTAGTAAACTCCAGAATGTACAAGTTACTTTGTGTTTTAACATTCATACAGTTATATTAATTTTTTAAATCTACACGAAGGTATCAATATATCACTTTAAAATCACACTTGCTTGCTGCAGCTTACTATTGTTGCCTGTTCATTTTATTATGGACAGTAGCCAACCACCCACTTGCTTTGATGTGAAAGGTGCTGCACAGATCTGCCTTCTCCAACAACACAGGTTCCCAATATGATCAGATTATTTCTAAATTACCTATAAACGTAATCTTTACAAACCAAAGAATTATCGAGGCAATAACACAGGAGCAGCCCGATGTTGAAGGAAGTCCAACAGGACCGTTGTATACTAACTGGTATTACTACCCATTCCCCTCTAGGCCCTGTCCATGTATTGAGCCATGTGCCTACACATGTTAGCCACTATGGTGCCTGACAGGAGCTTCCGTGTTGTGCAGAGGCAGGTTATTGGCCGGTAGTTGAATGGGATTGTTCCCTTCTGGGGACCCTTCATGGTCAGGACTGTCCGTCCTTCTGGGTGGGTCCCATCCATCAGCAGTTGGTTCATTTGTGCTGCCAAGCGTTCATGGAGTGCAGTTAGTTTCTTCAGCCAGTAGGTATGGATCATGTCAGGGCCTGGTGCTGTCCATAACACTCTTTCTTTGATGTCTGCCATTGTAATGATTACTGGATCTTGTTCTGGGAGATGGCTGTGATCTGTTCTTAGATCCACTAGCCATATACTGTATATATAGCTTGACAATAACGGCGCCCCGATGGCCCGGGGCCAATAAAAAGTAATGTCGGGACTGTTGAACTAGCAACTCACAAAAACATTAGTATTAAAAGTTGTTTTGCAGCTCTTGGCGCGCACCGTTGGCCAATCAAGAGTTGTAGTGACGTGACAAGTGGTTGTCAAATGTTATTTCTCTAATCTCAATCAAGTGGCAACCTCTCTGTCTGAAAAGTAAAACCATGCAGACATAATTTAAAGCTGTATTCTTTCTAATGGCCCAAGGGGGCGAATCCGCTGGTTGCATAAAGAAGTCTGGTTCCATTAGAATTGATGACTACTTCTCATCTGAATTATTATCTCATTAAACACTTTCCTAATAAGTTTATTGTCTCAGTCACTAGTTTCAAATCTCATAAGGTGATGTTCATTTAGGAAATTATGGTCCTATTTAGTGGGAAATAGACAAGAAAACAGCCTATGTTTTAGGGCAGGACTACCTAGGTAGGTTTATTGTCACAATATAACAAGTTATAGAGTGAAATTGAGTTTTGTATCTCCCTTCTGCTACGTAGCAGACAATATACATTAATAAAGAATCAATTATGAAAAATGGTAAACAGAAATAAACTATCATCAGTGGAGCAGTGCTGAGGATGAATTAGAGTTTAAGAGTCTGATAGCTTGGGGGAAGAAGCTGCTCTGCAGTCTGGTGGTGCGGCAGTAGAAACTTCTACATGTATATAATTTATAAACTTTGCACAAAAATTAAGTGATTCAATTGCGTTTGATAGATTATTTCTTTGTTGTAACAATGCTTCTTGGCAATAAATCTTGTACCATCAGAAACCCTTTTTATGTCCCTTTTTAAATGGTGCCACATCTGTAAGGAACATGCATTTGTGGGATGAGCAGCAGAGCTGAGTATGTGGATTGCACCCATGAAAAATTTAACAAACCTGACAATGCCAAACAGCTTTTTTTTGCTGTTGACTCATGTTTGGTGTTATTTGGTGGATCCGGCGTCATTGCGTTGACAATTGGCATTTGGATGGTCGGTGTCTTTGGCGTTTGTTGGTCGTCTGGCAGTCAACTATTTCTTTTTTTTCTCCCACCCCTATTGGCTACTGGGGGTCTTACCTGCCTGTCGGTGCGGCGCGGTTGTGGCGTCTCACTCTCACTAATAACTACATTCTGTAACAGGCTTATGAACACACACATACAGACACATTCACCCACACGCACTCAGACACACACAGTCTCACATATAGACACACATACAAACAAAGGTTGTCCCTGTTTATTGCTGCTGTTCAGCTGTGTATGTCCCCCGGAAGAAAGAAAGTAAAATGCATTATCCAGTGCACTTTTAAAGCAAAATAAATAGCTTGGATCTATGAAGAATTCTGCTCTAGTAAACTAATTTGATGACACAGCAAAAAAGTCAACATGTTTATTTAATGTTTTTACACCAACCCTAAATCAAAGAATAATTAGTAAGTAATTTCTAGGGCTGACCCCCAATATGCATTTAAACGTTTAATGTTGTAAATAAACATGGAAAAAGAATAAAACTTTCAACAAATGTTTTTAAAGTGCGTAAATATATCCAAAATTGTAACCCTAACCCTGGGTCGTCAGTGTGCATGCATAGGCGTAGCGTGTTTATGTGTGGTACGGAAGAGGAACACTTGCTGAAGAGACTGAGCCCTGGCTTCACTGGTGTTGTGCCGAGTTGTCCACACCTTGCAGCACTTTCGGATAATTTATCACCATTGATGAACCACACAAAAAATATTTTATCATTTTTAAATAGCTGGCTACTTGAAATAGACCCGCGAGGAACAGCGACCTGCATGCAGTTGTTGCAGCAGGGCAAAAACTCCGGTGACCGGTGAAAAAGACCGGTGAATGACAGGCGAGAGAGAGAGAAAAGCAGGGTTTGAGTTACGTGGGAGCAAAAATGGTTACAAATAATGTATTTTTCATTGTAATTAGTACTATTATTTACATTAAAGAAGATAAACAGACTTAAATGAACACACATTCGTAATGAACTACGCTGTGCATCGCATGACTGACAGGATGGCTGCACTTCTCCACCATCAGCTACTATCGTGCGCACATTTTTGACCGAACAGGTTGAGGCAGCGACCTGCGAAAATGAATGGAGGCTACTCGCAATATTATTGCTACATTTTGTTTGAAGTTCACATAACGTGACCCCGCACCGTTACTCAGCCTGCCTGCATTTAGAGAAAGAGAGAGAGCGAGAGAGAGAGCAAGCATTGCACACAGCTTCAGGGCTTGTCCGCGACTAGGCCTACTGAATTGTCCCTAGCAAAATTGTAGCCTAATCAAAACATTTAAGAGATGAAGAGCAGTGTGCTAGTACAGTCCCAGACGGGCTCTGTATCTGTCAGACGGGTACCCCTTTAGACCGTAGGCCTATAGTACCACATAAGCAGAGCAATAAGGCAGGGTAATGCACAGCAGAGGGACAGGTAGCTTTTGTTAAAATATTATGACTTCATTCTCATTAGATTGTGATTTTATTTTGTCTCAAAATATATTCTGCAAATATCAGAGAACACAGATATGTGGGAGATATTCTGATTCTGTGCAGAAAGTTTTGAACATGAGCAGAAAAGCTGCTGAAACACAGGAGCTATTAAAGTTCAGGAATTTGTAACTGAATTAGGCTAAGCTAATTTATCATTGGGGTGAAAAGGTGCCACATGCACATTTAAAAAGATTTTAGTGTGCTTCAGGCATGCCTGCATGTATGTATACTGACTAAATGAGAAAAGTTGATCTACAGGAGAAACATATCTGACAGCAAAACATAATGCCTGGGAGCTTTACTGCATTATATTACACTATATTATTTATATTTTGAATTGTCACCTGAATTTTGTGTTTCCTTTTATTTAAAGACATTTCCTCAATAAATTGGTGCAGAAAAATTCACCAGAATGCAGGAAATTAAGTGTTTAAAGCCCAAAGATTCCCCCTAATTAATATTATCAGTGTTAATTTTTATCAGTAGTAATTATAAAAATTATAATAAATGTAGGGTGTACCCAGCCTTTCGCCCGATGTCAGCTGGGATTGGCTTCAGTCCCAATCGGTTGACGATGGATGGATGGATTTTTGGCCTATGATATTTAATAATTAAGATGTAGATCAATGATTTATAGGTAAAGTAATTATAAGGTTCTGTTTAACAAATGGCATAAGGTAGCAACAGAAAATGAGACAATTGATAGTTACTGTGTAGAGGTCCTTTACTGTTGCTTTATAAATGTACTTTATATGTACATTTATAAAGCAACACTATACTGTACTGGGTAGGCAGCGGCAGGAGGATGGATCGGAGCATGAAAGCAGGTGAATACAAGAAAGATTTCTGGGCTGGGCTAAGCCCCCAATGTTTCAAGAGCCTGGAAGCACCCCAGTGATGCTGTATACATTGTGTAAACACCTTATTTTGAAAACTGGATGTTGTCACATGTGTATCCTCATGCTAAATTTACCAAGACCGGTGAAATTTATAGTATATTGTATATGGTGCTAGTACAATTAAGACTTCATAGCCTCTCTTCAGGTAAGGCAACACTTGTCTTTGTAAAGTGATGACAGAATAAAATTCAGCACGTTACCATAAAGGCTCAAATACATGTGCACTCCAAATTTAGCTGCAGCTAGCTGACCGTGTTGTCACAAACGAGTGACAGTGGAAACATCTCTAAGCTGTTCAAACCCTTAACGGTACCATAGTTCCCACAAAAGAAAAGTGGTTGTCTCGATTCGGATTCGGAAGTGTGTGAGCTTGGGTGCCAAAGTGTGTTAGGTATGGGCGGTGATGGGGCAGTGGTTAAGACGCATGCCTTTGGTGTCAGAGACCTGGGTTCTACTCCTCACTGTGACACGTCCACCAATGTGTCCCTGAGCAAGACACTTAACTCCTAGTTGCTCCAGAGGGGTGCAACCTCTGACATAAATAGCAATTGTAAGTTGTTCTCGATTAAAGTGTCAGCTAAATGAATAAATGCAAAAGCTTACGACCTTACAGCAGCAGGGACGGAGCAAAACACAAAAAAAACATATTTAAACTTAGTGGTCTATTATTAAAAGAAGTGTTGCCATCGCTTGGGACTGCTAAATCTAATATATAGTGGAACAAATTAGATTGTGTCGGGCCACCATAGTCTAGTTAATGGAAAGTAAATTAAGGGAAACACTGTGTGTGTGTGTGTGTGTGTGTGTGTTCCACATACACTGGATACATTAATATATATGTTAGTGGTTTTTTTATCCTGCGTGAAAGGGGCTTTAGTGTCCCCTTGTATATTGCCTTTGTTTGCTGTTGCAGGTCGTGGCAGGAATGCCTGGCTAAGCCCTCAGGGTTGTGCCATGTTCACTCTGGGGGTCCAGGTTGAGCTGAGCTCCAGGCTCGGACAGAGGATTCCCTTTCTGCAGCATCTGGTTGCTCTGGCGGTGGTGGAGGCTGTTCGCACCCTTCCTGGATACCAGGTATTAGCCTACACATCTTCTGTGATTTGGCCTATTCACTGTACATATGAATACACCCTTAATATTAAAGTAGTAGTATATTGAAGCTCAGTGCATTGGTTATTAAATGAAACTGTGTTAATTGATGATGTTTGAACATATTTCAACCTTCATCAGGACATAGACCTGAGGGTGAAGTGGCCCAATGACATCTACTACAGTAACCTGATGAAGCTTGGGGGAGTACTGGTGACTTCCACTGTAATAGGATCAACCTTTCATCTGCTCATAGGTAACAACCTCCCCTTTATCACAGCGAATGAGACTGGATGCTTTAACTGACAGTTCTCTTTTTCACTCACATGCAATGACAGAGAGAGAGAGACCGAGAAAGGTCTAGTGAGTTGGTGTATCCCAGTTCCGCAAGGCTGTATGCTAAATTTTGTGTTGATACAAATCAAAATTCAAAAAGTAGATTACTGTTTTTCAGATTATGCAAATTAGCAAAAATTACTTCCTGGTGGGCTTTTATGGTCCTAGAGGATTTTGTGTATAGCAAGCTGAGTTTGATATGTGTGTCAAATGTCAAGTAAATCACACTAACAAGTTTTGGCCGTTAATTATAGTACCATCATCAGGCCTATTGGGTCATATTTCCTGTGAAAAATTTGCACATGATTTCCAGTTATGTGGAAACGTTTCATGTCTCTGGCTTATTCCAGCTCAGAGCAAATTTGGCGATGGCCCAAGACAACAAATAATAATAAACCAGTACAAACTCTTTGGCTTCTACTCCTTGGGATTTTTTAACCCTACTAAAGCCCTGATCATACAGAGTGCACTTTGCCTACAGTTTTTTTTTAAAGCTTGGTGTGATTTTTTAAACATTGTTTCTAGGCAACCACAGAATAATCTGTCTTAGCTTAATCATTATTTTGCTTTTGTAGTAAACAGATTTGTACCTTTTTTTTATTATATAAGTAAATTTAGCTTCTACTGTAATAGAATAAAATTTTAATCTGCTCATGAGTAACAACCTCCCCTTTATCACAGCGAATGAGACTGGAGGCTTTAACTGACAGGTCTCTTTTTCACTTACGTGTCTACATAAACCCTTCCTTCACATGAGCAACAGCCACCACTAGTTCGTCCTCCACTATTGTCATCTAATTGGACAATGGGGGGAAAAATGCCAGTAACATCGGGTCCTTTTCTGCTTTGAGTTGAAGATTTTTGTTATCAAAATGCCTACAGAAAACAATTAGAAAAAGGTAACTCTCACTTCCAAGAAATTGACCTGGAGTAAAACAATCCAGATTAAGTCGCATTTAACATGAAACACCTACAAAAAGCAATAGGAGGAGAGAGAAGAGGGACGAGAAAGCACAAGACTACAGAAGAGGGAAGAAGTTAGTAAAATGCATTAAAGGGATAAGAATGCACACAGGTGGAAAGGGAGAGGAGAGAGGAGCTCAGTGTAGTGGGGTAGTAAGGCACTATATGCTCTTTAAGATAAGATAGTGCCTGACCATTAAGAGCTTTGTAGGTGAGCAGAAGGATTTTAAATTCTATTCTGGATTTTACAGGGAGCCAATGCAGAAAAGCTAAAACAGAATTATGATCTCTTTTCCTGGTTCCTGTCAGAACACATGCCGCCGCATTCTGGATCAGCTGGGGAGTCTTAAGGGACTTGTTCGAGGTGGTTGATAATTAAGAACTGCAGTAATCCAGCCTAGAAATAACAAATGTGGTTTTTTTTGAGACAGGATGTTCCTGATTTTTGCAATGTTACATGGGTGTAAAAGGTGTTCCATGAAATATGTTTTAATTATTATTTATTAGTTATGTTTTCAAACAAGTAATTCATTACTGTTAAAAGTTTACCATATTTTCCTGTTCCTTTTATTGCCACAAGAAACAATATCCCTGAAGCATTTGCTGTTTCAATTTATTTCCTACTTCTTGGAGGGTAGCTGAGAACTACTGGAAGGTATTCAATCCTACGGTTGTGTCAGTACTCATGTGTAGCTCAGCTAGTGAGATGGCAGAGAGAGGACAGCCTTTACATTGTGGAAGTCATTAATCATTGACCTAGTTATCTCTCAACTTCTATTTACAGCATGTACTAAATAGAAAACTTGTCATGTCATTCTTTTCATTAACCGCTGAGTTACAGATTATGAGCCGCAGACGAGGCTATGCAATGACGGTAGAATGAGTCTGTACATTCAAACTAGACATACCATAGACTACTCTCCCTCTGGACAATATAACCAACAATAAATTACAAAGGTTTCGTTTTTGGTAACACAAACAAGTTGTTTTTCTCAGTAAGTAACCCTGCAACTTTACAAGTTATTTTTTAATGGCTGTAATCATGCAATGTAACAAGTTACTTTTAAAAGTAGCATTACCCAACATTGGTCACCAATAGTAATAATACAGACTCTTGCAATACATTAACAGGCACCAGTGAAATACAGTCTCTGTTGTTTGCTCAAAATGATATTGTATTGTTTCTTTAATATGATGTGCCCTACAGGCTGCGGGTTCAATGTGACAAACAGTAACCCAACAGTGTGCATCAATGACCTGATCCAGCAGTACAACATACAGCATAACTGCAGTCTGCAGCCGCTGAGCTGCGCTCAGCTCATTGCTCGGACTGTCAGCTGCTTGGAGGCTCTCATCAGCAGCTTCCAACAAGGAGGTCCAGATGCCGTCCTACCCATCTACTACAAGAGATGGCTTCACAGGTGAGCACTGCACACACCCCCCCCCCCACTGGGCTTTAGACTTGATTCAGCTGGTACATTCATTAGGGCTGAACAATTAATCAAAATTACAATACATGGTATTCTAGAGACTTTGTTTGGTACAGATCCCTGAGATGTCACACCGTAATTCATTTTAATATGTTTTTTAATAAATATTAGAAAATTGATGCAAAATGATTGCAAATCATCTTGCAATTGTAATATCAGTCAAAATAATCACAATTAGATAATTTTTCAAAATCGTTCAGCCCTAACATGCAAACATGAAATTTCTTTTGGTGGAGCTGTTCATACTAGGGATCAGGGCTTGACATTTACACCCGGCAACCCCCAGACACAAGTGGATTTAAGCAGTGGCAGGCAGAGGATGGGGGACTCGAGTCACATGACTTGACTCCAGTCGCAAATTTGAACTGAGACTTGCTTGACTATAACAGACAAAAGACTCGACTTGACTTAGACTTGAGACAGATGACTTGAAAATGACATGATTATTTTTAATAAATATTTGCATTCACTCACTCCAACATTTGCACATAATCCTCAACCATGTGTGCTTCACATAACGTTAGCGGTCCGGATCTTCGTAACAGCGGCGTGGAAATAGACCGTTACATGTAGTACAACACATTCAAGGATTATGTTGTCGATGACGGCAGGAAGAAAAGAACAGTGGTCTTCCAAACATCTTCCAAAATGTGATCATACAGTTGAATTGCCACTTCTCTTAAATTGTTTAAACAAACTGAATTCCTAAGAATTTGACTTGCTTGACTTTCATCACAGTAACTTGAGACTTGCTTGTGACTTGGACATGTGTGACTTACTCCCATCCTCTGGTGGCGGGTAACACCTTCACTCTCACTAGCCACTTTGGCGGATTGAAAAATTGTGGTCTTCTCAAAAGGCATCTGCAATAACAAACACATTGCAATGTGACACTATGACATTACAACTCCCATGAGTACTTCCTGCATTAGTCAAGCTGTTGCGCAAGTGACAGACAACACTGTAAGTGATGACCACCGTTATCTTTGCCCCATCCGATTCTCCCTCACTCAAGTCATTCCCAGAACTTCTTGGGCATTCATCCTTCTTTTGCTCCGATCTATCTATTATCATATCTATCTATCAAATTTATAGCTCTAGCTCGTGAAATAGCAGCCTGCTTGTTAAAAGACGTCTAAATAATAGCTGTTACTAGGTAACCGGTGCAAATGTTGAGCGCAGCATTACACAGCTGTTTCTATGAGGGGCTAAAAATGACCCCTCAGCAGTTCTAGGTATAAATATCTGTACCATTTTTCATTTAGTCTATAGCAACATCACCTTTACTGTCTGTACCTCTGTGTGTGTGTATTGTGTAGGCTGCCTCCCTCCCCTCTCTCTCCTGCCATCCCTCTCTTTTTCTCTCTGTTGCTCTCTTGCCCTCTCTCTCTCTCTCTCTCCCCCTCGCTCTCTCGTCGTCTCTCTCTCTCTCTCTCTCTCTCTCTGTTCCTCTCTTGCCCTCTCTCTCTCTCTCCCTCTCTCCTTCACCCCCAACCGGTCGAGGCAGATGGCCGCCCACCCTGAGCCATGGTTCTGCTCGAGGTTTCTGCCTCTTAAAAGGAAGTTTTTCCTTGCCTCATAGATCATAAGGTTCTTATTTATCCCACAACCCCTGAAATTCACTAGATTAATAAACCAATTTTAGGAAAGTCATGAAATGAGAGATATAAGGATTTTATTTTCACGGAGATGCATGCATTTGAAAAAGCCAGGTGGGTTAAAATGACCCCTTGTCTCTTCTAGTCAGCCTCTCCTTGACTCTCACATTCACATATAAGATGTAAAAAGTTGTTTTTCAGAATTTGGTCAGACAAAAATAATGTGTTCGCCTTTGCTCTTTGTTTCAAAAACTTTTTTGTAAGGGAGGTTTTTCTTGTTTGAGATTTAGACATTATCATCCTGTCAAAATGATACTGTAAATAAGCAACTGTTTGATCTTAGTGACCGAACCATTTTTGTTGGGTTGCTAGCTGGAGGGACACTACTCTTTTCTGTAAGCTTAGGGATCCAAGCACCAATGCATTTTGATTTAGAATTCGCAAACCACACATTTATTTTTCAAATACTTTATATCTACTCATTTGGTACGTTGAGCTGCATCACCTGATACAGACAACGCCCATGTCAATTTCGCACTGGTCTATTAACTCAGAGACTTCAGAAAGGTGACAAACGATTATTTGGGACCACACATGCCATTTTTATTGTTTGAAATTTTTATTTTGCACTATATTTTTGCACTTTAATTTTTGTCTGTGCAGATTAAGGTGTGTTAAAGTCAAAGGCAGCTGCGTTTGGAAGATACCAAAAGACTTTTTGCCTCTCATTCAAGAGGCTTCTTCAGTTCTGTTCAGTTTTTCAGTCCTGAACTGAAGAAGCCTCTTGATCTGCGTATGTTATTTTTGAATTACAATATATTTTACTGAAAGCTGACACCAAATTAGGTGCACTACCCCTTGATGTGATCAAAATATACCATGACAAATTTGGTGCAAATACAACCATAGATAAATGCGTTTTTTTGTATTTTGGTGCAAAATATTATTAAATCCATCAATCTGTGGAGATGCCATTAATAGATATTGAATATTATATTAATAATAATTCATAATTGTATAATTTAAATAAATGAAACCAAATTTTGTGTGCCCATGCAATAAACAGTATCTTGCAGTATTGACATACAAATTCTGGTGAAAATTGGATGATGTTTAATGTATTATAGGAATTTAGAATTAAGAAATTATGTAACTGATGCTGTGGTCTCATTATGGTATCACACACCCACAATTCTAGAGGGCAGCCTGTTTCCTGTTTTTGTAGCTGGACTTAACTGAAATTACAAAATGAAGCCAAGACCAAACCTTATATTATATATACCATTTATATTAGATTACACATGTAGGCTGATTAGTAAATAATAATATTACATTTCATCACAAGGACGATCAATGTCATGTTTCTGTCTTTGGAAAGTGTGTTTAATGGCGTCGCTATCAACAATTCTTACACTCTGCCTGTATCAGTTGTTCTGCTGACACTTTCTCTTCGTTTGCTCAGTGGAGCCTGTAAATGTTGCAGGTCTATAGTTCAGTATTTATTGGGTCTCTATGCCAGCTGGATGACGCAGGTTCAAATCTCAAGCTGGGCATGGTGCACTGTATGATTCACATAGTTAATCTGTATTTTTATACAAGTTACAAGAGTAAACCTGTGAATATTAGAGATGTTCTAATATCAAATGATCACATTGAAGCTAATCAGCGGATAATAGTGTGATGTTTCATTAGACACTGTTTAAATATGGGTTTAAACATTGCTAGATAATACTCACACCAATAGTTGTATCATGAGATAAAGCTGAGTAATGAAATGTTTTAATGCATTATATACTGTATATCATTTTAAACAAAGATATGCTGCTACCTCTCAATTTATTGTCACCAGACGCCGGCATTCACAAGCCAAGCTCCCTGCTGTGGTCGGTTAGCATGAGCTCCTATACATTTATGAGCAATAACACAACAGAGGTAAAATAAAAGAAATGATGCCAAGGATGTTTCAACTTCTCGAATCATGGATGGACCCCCCCCCAAAGAATCGCCACCTTAGGCACACAGTGGAGGCGTTAGTATGTCCCTGTGATCCTGGGACCTGTGTTGACCAGGGCAGTAGCCCCTGGTAGGGTCTCCCAAGGCAAATTAGTCCGACAAGAGGGGCCAGATTAAGAGCAGGGTTTCCGTTACGTACGCTGCAAAATTATTGCCACCCCTTCTTCAGAATTTCATGAAATGTCATGAAGACACAATTACATGACTCTGCAAAGGCTTTTAGTTTGACAGGACAGTGAAGACACGTCGGTGGAACACTTAATCTTTCGGCAACACCGGAGTGCTGGCGACACGCATCCAAGCATAGGCAGGGAGACAGAGTAAGGAGAAAGGTAGATTTAACAAGTTAACATTAAGTTAGATAAATTGTACAGTTTAAAAGAACATTCACCATTAACATCAAACGAACAATTTGGCCGATAAACCACATAGTATTAAAATAGAGACAAAAAACTGCCGTTGAAAATCAATTGGTATGAACTGTCATCCAAGCTGTGTGCGTGCGTTACACAAGAGAGCTCTAGCCAGTGCACTTGTGCCAGATATAAATGAGATGGGCAGATGCAAGCTTTTACAAAATAAGGCAAGCTTTGGTTGTTCTACTTGTGTTTCTCAAATCCAGAAACTGCATACTGTGTCACTGGCCATATTGGAAAGCAGCCTGTATGACCCGTTCACAAGGTGCAGAAATACTTTCACTTTCCATTAAAGGCGTTTTAAAGCCTATTTAGTCTGTGCAGAAAATGTAGGCTACATACTGTATAACAATCAGATGTTCACTGGATTGATTCTGCCTAAAATAGCAGAATCCTGTCAGTGTGTAGAGCATGGTCTTTTCTTTTCCTCTAATTCGCTTGGTTGCTACTTGTTTTTTAGCAATATCCGACAGGAATTAATTTCATTGAATGATGCTGGTGAATCTGATCTTTGCTTTCAGTCAGGCTACCAGCTGTTATTTATTCAGGAAAAAAATGATTTTTGAGCTCAATTCAATTTTATTTATATAGCGCCAAATCACAACAACAGTTATCTCACAGCGCTTTTCATAAAAGAGCAGGTCTAGACCATACTCTGTGATGATATTTACAGAAGCCCAACAGTTCCCACCAAGAGCAAGCACTAGGCGACAGAGGCAAGGAAAAACTTCCTTTTAAGAGGCAGAAACCTCGAGCAGAACCATGGCTCAGGGTGGGCAGCCATCTGCCTCGACCGGTTGGGGGTGAAGGAGAGAGGGAGAGAGTGAGAGAGAGAGAGAGGGCAAGAGAGGAACAGAGAGAGAGAGAGAGAGAGACGACGAGAGAGAGAGGGGGAGAGAGAGAGGGCAAGAGAGCAACAGAGAGAAAAAGAGAGGGATGGCAGGAGAGAGAGGGGAGGGAGGCAGCCTACACAATATACACACAGAGGTACAGACAGTGAAGGTGATGTTGCTATAGACTAAATGAAAAATGGTACAGATATTTATAGTAGTGTTAATGATAACAATCGTAATGTTAATGATTATAATAACAATAATAACAATAGGACTAGTAACAATAGTTGTTGTAGCAGAGGGTGTCGAGCAGGAACACGGGGGCAGCAGGTGACCCGCAGCCACAGATCCAGACTCCACAGCTCCAGAGCCAGAAACACCTGCAGGAAGTGACAGGAGAGAGGAGAGGGACGAGAAAGCACAAGACTACCAGAAAGGGGAGAAGTCGAGTTAGTAGTAGTGGTGGTGGTGGCCCATAGATAAGATGCTTGGTGTGGGAGACCCAGGTTCAACCCAGGTTCAATTCCCACTGTGAGACATCCACCATTGTGTCCCTGAGCAAGACACTTAACCCATCATTGCTCCAGAGGCGTGCGACCTCTGACATATAGAGCAATTGTAAGTCGCTTTGGATAAAAGCGTCAGCTAAATGAGTAAATGTAAATGTAGTAACATGCAATAATGGGATGAGGTTGCATACAGAGGGAGAGAAAGTAGAGGGGAGAGAGGAGCTCAGTGCATCATGGGAAATCCCCCAGCAGTCTAGGCCTATAGCAGCATAACTAAGGGATGGTTCAGGACTCACCTGAGCCAGCCCTAACTATAAGCTTTATCAAAGAGTAAAGTCTTAAGCCTACTCTTAAATGTGGAGATGGTGTCTGCCTCCTGAACCCAAACTGGAACCTGGTTCCACAGGAGAGGAGCTTGATAGCTGAACGCTCTGGCTCCTAGTCTATGGGATGGGAACTCCCTTTGGGCTGGACTTTGAGCTTTTTTACTTTGCAAACCTAAGACATGCACAAAAAAGGTATATAACTCAATAAAGGAGAGGGAAAAAGCCAAAAACCATAATACCACCTTTTTTAATGTGATTGTGGCACCTTTTCACTAAAACCAGACTAACCGACAACACCTGTGATCAGGCACACAAATCCACACGCGTTATCTTCAGCTCATCTGACAAAGTGCAGCTGACAGTCCCAACCAGAGCAAGGCAGCCTCAGGTTCATTTTTTTATAAAAACTCTACGGTGCGGCTGTGGCTCAGGAGGTAGAGCGGGTTGGCCGTTAATCGGAAGGTCGGCGGTTCAATCCCTGGCTCCCCCTGGTTGCGTGTCGAAGTGTCCTTGGGCTATTCTGCCAGTGTGTGAATGTTAGTTTCCGTTTGAGCACTTAGGCTCAGTGTATGAATGTGTGTGACTATGTGAGTAGTCGCAAAGACTAGAAAGGCGCTATACATTTACATGTCAGGTTACCGGGGCACAAACTGGCTGCGAATCACGAGGTGGGTCTACTTCACGGCACTCACTGGTGTCGCACCGGGTCTTTGACAATGGACGAAGTTGCTTTCAGGGGAAGTCCGATAGCGTTATATCCCTCTTGTAAATGTGTTATGATAGCGATAACAAGGCGTTCAAGGTGTATTCTTTAGAGAAATGAACGCGTTACCACAATTAAAACAAGAAACAGGGCATCCATTTTCCACAGTTTACACAGTCAACTCCATGTGGGTGAAATTTCACAGATGATAGTCTGACTTCCCGTACCCATGAAGGCAGCACGGAGCTGCGCCAGAAGCAGCTGACAGAAACACTAAAGAGAAGAAGAGTTACGAGACAAGTCTTTTCTAGCCGCAGTGGAGTATACTGGCAGGGTTTAATGTTGCAAACCAGAGTTTTTTGCAAGTAGTTGAAGTTTAAACTCTTATTGTTGTGGATCTTTGGTGTAAACTGGCTTTAGATCTTTCACCTCAACAAATGCCCCTCCAAAATATTGCTTCCAGCGCCCTCCGTCATAATCTGAACGACGTTGAGAAATACTGATGTAATTTAATAAAACTATAACTAAGTTACTGAAAAGGTCCTGTTACTAAAACATACTAAAACATTACATTATATACTAAAGACATTTTGAAAGCTTGAACATTACCTTTGTCTCTTTTGTCCTAGATTGAATGTGCCCCTCTGACAAAACAACTGGCCCCAGTCTGGCCCCCTCAATAAAATTGGTCTAGAACCACCACTGCCCTACATTCAGCAGCGGCTGCTTCCGTGTTATTGCCATAATATTTTTTTGCGTTGTAAAGACTATATTCATAGATACTTTGTGAATAATCAGATCGTACTGGGTACCTGTGCTATTGGAGAAGGCAGATCACATGCAGCGTCCTCCATAACAGAGCAAGTCTAGTGGTTTGGTTGTCTACCATCTCAAGATAACAGCAGATGCAGGCAACAGTAGGCTAGGCAGCAAGCAAGATGGATATTTTATTTAGTTATCATGCCTTCATGTAAATTGTAAAAAAAAAAGTAAAATAATTGTATTTAACAGAAATGGCTAAATTAGAGATAGGCTAATCAACAAGCAAGGCAAAGTGCATACCCTAGAAATAGGCTGTTTCTAACTGATACATAGCAGATGAAACACTTATCTATTATTCCAAAAAAGAAGATCTCTGGCGCCCATACACTAAATAATATTAATACACAAAGTAACTTGTACTTTGTTTAGTTTATTAACCAAATACTTTTATACTTTAACTTGAGTGGTTTGTCAAATGGTAATTTTTATTTTAGTGATTCTTTATGGAAGTAATTGTACTTTTACTTCAGTAAAGATTTTCAGACCTCGGCAGCTCCAGTACCAGTGCTAGTGAACATGACAGACAGCAGAAATCAGGCCAAATAGCAAAACAGACTCAAAGTTAAAAAATTAAAAATATAGCCGCAAGCGGCGATTTGCGGGCTCAAACCTTTTTTGGTGCAGATGTGAGCTTGTACACTGAAGTTATAACAACTTCCTGTTTCATGGCGAAAATGTACGTTGGGTACGTCTGCACATGATACACGTACCACAGAAACTTTGTACACGTAGGTGATACTCTGTCTGGGGGCTGCTTTGTAAGGGGCACTAGCGAGCCATTTTGCCACGCCCATGCGCAAAACCCATAAAATACGAAATTTTTTGCCCCACCTGAATTATGAGCAAAGTTTGGTGAATTTCGAGCACGTTTCGGCCTCCAAGAAAAAAGAAAGACAAAAACGAATGCCTTCAGTTCCAGTTGGGACCCTACACATTCCGTGCTCGTGCAATAGGCAGAGTAATGGGGATATTGTCAAGCGGTGGAGAGAGCCCTGTAAGCAGGGTTGTTGAGGAGGGGGGTCATGGGAGTTTGACCATTCCAAAGCACATATAGATTACATGTGCTTTGGGGACTTGGAGAAGGCTTCAACCCTGTCCCCTGAGGAATCCTGTGGGTGGTACTGTGGGAGTATGGTGGTACCAGGGACCAAAATGAGAGGTGCGTCTCTATTCTCAGCACAAGTCAAACATGTTTTCAGTGGGTGTTGGCTTCATCAGACTATGTCCTTCAGCACACACTGGGGCAATTTGCAGACCAGGTTGGCAATTTGTGTGGAGTTTGAAGCGGGTGGGTACCTCCAAGTCTGAGGCCATGGTTCTTTGTCGGAAAACTGTTGACCGCTCTTACCACATTGGATCTTCTGGAAATCTTCCGGGCACGTCCAACTGGTGGAAGATCTCCCCCAGTAGGAGCTGGAAAGTGTTGCTGGAGAGAGGGATGTCCTGGAGGCTTCACCCTGCTTAACCCGTTGCCACCATAACCTAAAAGTATAGATTTTTCTCTCAAAATTCTCTTGAGTAAGAGTGAAAAGCCACAAGGCCCTTAGTAGAAAAGGATTATTATTTTGGCACAGGCTTGTCTCCATCTCAAAAAAGACAATGTTCCCTTACACCTCCTCATGAAAACTAATGACAGTGTGGATTAGGTATTGAAATGACATGCAATACAGCTCTTCACTTTGTTTTCTGTGTTGTGATTTAATGTGGATGTCACAATGAAAAACAATTCAGTTATTAAGGACAAAAAGCTACGTAGTTCTTTTAACATGTTATCCCATTTAATAATGACAGTAAATCAAAAAGAAAGGCCTATAACAAGTGGTATTGTACTTCACTTTATTTTTCATTCATTTGTGTGATTTGTTTATTTTAGGCATTTTAAGAGATTAGTGCAATACAGTTGGTGGTTCTGAAGTATTTGGATGCAGTGTACATAATGTGTAAGGGTAGACAATGGAGGACTCGAGGCTGTGAAAAGATGACACACTGTCAGTCTGTGTAGTAGGGAGAACATGGCTTCAAGTCAGAGTTATATGGGAGGGGTTTTTGTTTTTGAGGATTATGGCCCAGGAAAATACGTTGTGGAGGTGGTGTCTTTAAGGCTCTCACTCTTGGGTAGGTAACCTTTTCAGTTGCAGCGTTTCGTAAAGTTTCCTGAAGCCCATAATAACATCCTGAAGCATAACTTTGACAGTGGTTCTCTGTTCTCTGACCTCAGTGGGACTCAGGTGCATCTCTGGAGCGAGGACGGGCTGGAGGCTGAGGTGGTGGGTCTGGACTGCAATGGCTTCCTTCAAGTGCACAGCAAGGAGCAGGGCGTGGTCTCAGTGGAGCCTGATGGAAACTCTTTCGACATGCTGAGGAACCTAGTGGTCATCAAGCAGCGTTAGGACCAAACTCTCTTTCAGCTTATTCATGTTATTTAGTCGGAAAAATGTAACTATAAAAACTACAATAATGTACTAGGTTTTCTAATTGATCAATACATTGTTAAATATGTTACTGGTTTAAAGTGGGAGTATTGGGTAGCTTCTCCTTATGTTAACATGACCTACATTTAAATTAGTTAGGGTTGTTGGAAAACCTGCAGATTTGGGACCACCCATTCAAACCATTATCTAATAACTTGTACTACTTTCATGATTATCATTGCAGCCTTTTCTGTGCAAAATAAACATTTCCCCAGAAATATGATTTTTATTTATTTAAACTAACCATCTCCTTTTAATTTACCTGGTCCCAGCAGTCTACACAAAACTTTGGAGTTGTGTATTGGGAGTGTCCTGAAATTTCTGTATGAAGACCAGCAATAAAATTATTGATGGAGACTGGAGGGAAGAACGGAAAGAAGTCGTCACCACTAGTGATGTCTCCTAGTATCTAATATTAAATAAAAATTAAAATAAATTAAAGAGAAAAAATATATTTTAAACACCACAGGAAGGTAATAATGCAACAAATATTAGTTGTGGCTCACCAGGTACAATGGGTCGACTACTAATCATAGGGTTGGTGGTTTGAGCATGCCTCTTCCAATCCATGTGTCACCCCAAACTGCTCCCAGGGGTTAGGCCAGCACCTTCCATGGTATCTCACTTACCATATTTTCAGCATGTTTGGATTAGTTTTAAGGTTTTGGGCATACATTTTAAAGCCATCACAGTGACTGATGTTAAGGCATGTTTGTTCATATGATTCCAGTATTATAGATTATTATAGTTGCTGGATAAATTATTCACTATTCAAATGATTCATTATATGAAACAAAATAAATAATTATACAGTTTGTTCCCTTTAGGTCAGTTCTTAGTAAAAGCTCATTTGGCAGCAGATATAGCAGGAGCCAATCCTTGTTTTCCGTTGTAAAGGTGGTTATACATGTTACTTTATTGTTCTGCTATGTTGTTTTTACATTTGAGATTTGTGTCATTTTGATGAATATAAGAAGCCACGATACAGTTCAACAGATAAAATGGACACAACATTTGTTTGGTGTTTGTATTTGTGTTTCTACAAAATTACATGTCTTCTACAGTCATCAGAAGAGGTTTTGCCTAATTGGCAGCATACAGTAGATCTACTCTACTGATCCACACATCCTCCTTATGAAGCAAGACAGATATATGAGAGGATCTTTATTGTAAATATGAAGCTACTGTCAACAGCTGGTTAACTAAGCACAAAGATAAGAAACTGGGAACAAAAGCTTATGTTACAGGCAAATCACAGTTTATTGCAACTGTTGGATAACGTACAAAATGGGAATAAAACAATAAAAGAAAAAAATGCAGATGCAGACACATCATGAACTGCCAGGCAATCAGATGTGTTAGAATTAAACAGTTTATCCAGGATATCTAAACTACTTTTTTTGAAGGTCAAACTGAAAATGAGTGCAAAAGAAATGTTAAAAATCCCACATTGCACAGGACAACTGTGTGCGCACCACTACAGTATGTACTGTTTGCGCATGCTGAAGCACGACTCTGCTTTGTCTTATTGTCAACATGATACCAATTCCAACACCCATCAGGTTCAGCTTCAAGGGGCTGCTAGCTTACATTATGCTAAAACCTCTGTAGGCTGCCTACTCAATTGCACCTTAATTTGAGTGTGTTAATTATAAGTGATTTATGTTTTGCAATAAATATATTGAATAAATAGTGCATACAAAAACTATGCATTTGTGTGTTAAATAAAATGGGATTGGGAAGAGCTTCCTAAAGGGTTGTCTCTGCTCATGCTGTGGCTGAACCTTATCATATACACTAGTTATACTACAGCAGGTCTAGCACAGGGGTTGCAAAGCTGTTCTGTTTCCCCAAAAAATTATATGGCTCTTTCATTTTAGACCTAGACTGCCGGGGGACCCCATGATGCACTGAGCTCCTCTCTCCTCTTCTTTCTCTCCCTCTGTATGCAACCTCATCCCATTATTGCATGTTACTAACACAACTTCTCCCCTTTCTGGTAGTCTTGTGCTTTCTCGTCCCTCTCCTCTCTCCTCCTATCACTTCCTGCAGGTGTTTCTGGCTCTGGAGCTGTGGAGTCTGGATCTGTGGTTGCGAGTCACCTGAGTAACATTACGATTGTTATCATTAACACTACTATACATATTTGTACCATTTTTCATTTAGTGTGTATATTGTGTAGGCTGCCTCCCTCCCCTCTCTCTCCTTCCATCCCTCTCTCTTTCTCTCTGTTCCTCTCTTGCCCTCTCTCTCTCTCTCTCTCCCTCTCTCCTTCACCCCCAACCGGTCGAGGCAGATGGCCGCCCGCCCTGAGCCATGGTTCTGCTCGAGGTTTCTGCCTCTTAAAGGAAGTTTTTCCTTGCCTCTGTCGCCTAGTGCTGCTCTTGTTGGGAACTGTTGGGCTTCTGTAAATAGCATCATAGAGTACGGTCTAGACCTGCTCTTTTATGAAAAGCGCTGTGAGATAACTGTTGTTGTGATTTGAATTGAATTCATTTTCAATAATAGATCATTATTTGAGAGATTTTTTAATTGATTGATGCTTAGCATCACTATGAAACATTTTTATTAAAAACTTCCTTTCACCATACAACATGCTGATACTCAAATTTCATTACAGAGGTGTTTTCCAAATGAAGCCTGATGTTTTCTGATCCAGAATGCGATCGTCACTCTCTTACTCATTTGACAAGTTATTTCCATGTATGTCAATAAAAATGTTGTACAATTCTTCTTACAAATACAATACAAATCTTGAGTCTTTGAGTTCAAAATGAGGTTCAAATCATAATGTTTAGGCCCCAGGTTTGGGTTGAAGAATAATAATAATAATAATAATAATAACAATAAAAAGAAAAGTTAATAAAATACTAGAAAATCTGTATTGCATATTCTATAGAACATGTTCAGGTTAATCTTTTATACAGTCCTGCTCACCATTATTGGCACCCCTTCATTTCTTGCATAACTTCTACAATATCTTCAGAAATAAATAGAAATGTACCAAATTTATATCATCAGTATCTTTTAATTGGAGGTTCAACGTAATTTAACAAAGAAAATTGTTTTTTCAACTTACATATTGTTATTTCAAAGAAGAAACAGAATGGGACCCCTCTTTAATATTTGGTTGCACACCCGTTGGCAGTGATGACAGCCTCCCATCATTTCTTGTTGCCATCTATAAGCTTGCACTTCTCAGTTGGTATTTTCACACACTCTTTTTTTGCAAATTATTCAAGCTCTTGATTTCAGCTCATACCAAAGACGATCAGATTGAGATCAGGACTCATTCTATATGTTAGCCTAAATTAATCCACCCCTCCCAGTCATATTAATACTCACATTCCTCGAGGCACAGGCCGAGGAGGTGGAGTTGCAGCGATCTTCGACTCTAGTCTATTAATCAGATCTAAACCTAAACTAAATTATAACTAATTTGAATCCAATCCTTTTTGTTATAGTGTACCTAGCACCTGGTCCGTACTCTGAATTCTTATCTGAATTTGCAGAGTTTTTGTCAACTTTAGTCCTTAAAACGGACAAAGTTATTATTGTAGGGGATTTTAATATTCATGTGGACGTTGAGAATGACAGCCCTGCGTTTATCTCTCTGTTAGATTCCATTGGCTTCTCTCAGAGTGTTCATGAACCGACTCACTGTTTTAACCACACCCTCGACCTTGTTCTGGTGTATGGTATTGAAATTGAACATTTAATAGTGTTCCCACAGAATCCCTCTTTATCCAACCACTGTTTGATAACGTTTGAGTTTGTATTGCTGAACTACACGCCATTGGGCAAAAATTTCTATACAAGATGTCTGTCTGATAGTGCTGTAGCTAAATTTAAGGATGCGATTCCATCAGCTCTAAATTCATTATCAAGTCACAAAGTAACGGAGGACTCCTATTCTAATTTCAGTCCCTCCCAAATCGATTATCTTGTTGATAGTGCTGCATTCGAGAGAAAATAAAAAGATGTACAAAGAAATAAAACAAAAAAGGGGAGAAGAAAACAAAAACAAACAACATTTGACCACATGCCAACAGTGCCAATCAGCCCCCAAGTCCCTTCACAGTAGCTCAACACACCCTTCACCTCGCTTGTAGATGAACAGTTATAGTTGGTATACACCAGCAACAAAAACAAGGTACACAAATCAGAATATCTGATCCATCACCTTCCCCAGTCCTACCACCCCCAGTTTCCCTCCCTCCACGGCGAACTCAAGGGCTGGAATGGTTTCCATCTGCTCAATACTTAGTATGGCCGGTCTCTTCTGTCGTCTCTGCGGTCGTCTCTCCGGTCACCTCTTCCTCCCATTTTGAAGCCCTCGCCAAATCCTCCGCCACCATTTTTGGGTTTGCCACTCCTTTGCCACTCCTTGCCATCAAAACAATCAATAGCAGCTTTAGCAGAGGGTGGGTCATCAAATGACACTCTTGCTTCTCCTTTTGGCTTTGTCAGAGTAGATGTTGATCATTAGCAGGCCGGTCTTCTTGTTCACCTTGATGATACCAATTTGCTTGAAGAAGTCGCCGACTTCCTGAACGGTGGCATCTTCTCCCAGTCCCTGGACAAAAATGGTGTTGTTGTCAGAGTTGTCCTGCTCACCATCTGGTTCATCCCTTAAGCCGCTGAGAGCCACTGTAATTTTTGTAGCCACCACAGTCACCACCTCCCATACCAGGAGGTCCACCTCTTCCACCACAGTCATAACCACCACGGCCTCAGCCTCTGTAGGCCCCTCCTTCTGAACGGTCTCCTTGGTCACGTCCAAACCGCCCACCCTGACCACCACTTTCACTCCATCTTCCATAGCTGCCACCTCCTTGCCCTTGGCTACCATAGGAGCTTTGCTGCCCATAGCTGTCTGCTGCTTGGCCCTGGCCAGCATAGGAACTTGGCTGCCCATAAGACGTTGAATTATCGCCATACCCAGATGAGTCCTGACCGTAACATCTATAGCTCTGCGGGTGAGATTGGCCATAACCGTCTTGTGCTGCGCCTTGCTGTCCATAGCCACTGTAACTCTGTCCCCCATAAGAGCCACAGCCATTTCCTTGACCATAACCCTGTCTGCCCGGCTGACCACTATATGATCCATAGCTTTGTGAGCCACCGTATCCCAAATCAGTGGCCATTTTGTGACGTTATATGTATAGTTTAAAAAACAATGAAGTATGTTTCTTCAGATTAGCTGATAAAAACCCTGGTTGACATCTACGCAGCACCACCATGTTATAATACTGAAACTTGCAAATTTAAGCAAATATTGGGAAACTTGAGAGGAATTGGCGTTCCACCAAACAGGAAAATTCTCATTTAATTTCGCAAGATAGTCTTAAAACTTATAGGAAGGCCCTCCATAATGCCAGAGCAGCGTACTACTCGTCATTAATAGAGGAAAATAGGAACAACCCCAGGTTTCTTTTCAGCACTGTAGCCAGGCTGACAGAGAGTCACAGCTCTATTGAGCCATGTATTCCCATAGCTCTCAGTAGTTACGACTTCATGAGCTTCTTTAATGATAAAATTCTAACTATTAGAAACAAAGTTCACCAAGACCGGCTTATCTCTAAACTCAGGAACCTTAGAAACAGCTGTAAAACCAGATATATGTTTAGACTGCTTTGCTTCACTCAGTCTTTACCAACTAACTTCAATAATTTCTTCATCTAAACCATCAACCTGCCTCTTAGACCCCATCCCGACTAGGTTGCTTAAAGAAGTTTTACCCTTAGTCAGCACTTCTATACTAGATATGATCAATCTATCTTTATCAACAGGCTATGTAACACAGTACTTTAAAGTAGCTGTAATTAAACCTCTTCTGAAAAAGCCCAAACTTGATCCAGATGTTTTAGCCAACTATAGACCTATATCTAACCTTCCATTTCTCTCTAAGATCCTGGAGAAAGCAGTCGCCAAACAGCTGTGTGACTTTCTACATAGCAATAGTTTATTTGAGGATTTTCAGTCAGGATTTAGAGTTCATCACAGCACAGAGACAGCACTGGTGAAAATTGCTAACGACCTCCTCATTGCATCAAACAAAGGACTTGTCTCTGTACTGGTTTTATTAGATCTTAGCGCTACATTTGATACCATTGACCATCAGATCCTATTACAGAGACTGGAACATTTCATTGGCATTAAAGGAACCGCTCTAAGCTGGTTAAAGTCCCATTTATCAGATCGATTTCAGTTTGTACATGTTAACGCCAAAGTTAGTCATGGAGTTCCACAAGGATCTGTGCTCGGACCAATCCTCTTCACGTTATATATGCTTCCTTTAGGCAATATTATCAGGGAACACTCCATAAATGTTCATTGTTCTGCAGATGATACTCAATTATATCTATCGATCAAGACAGATGAAACTCATCAGTTAGTTATACTTCAAATGTGCCTTCAGGATGTTAAAACCTGGATGACCTGTATGTATGTTAAACAGATAAAACTGAAGTTATTGTTCTGGGGCCCAAGCACCTACGTGATGCATTATCCAAAGATATAGTTTACCTTGATGGCATCACCCTGGCCTCCAGCAACACTGTGAGGAATCTCGGAGTTATCTTTTATCAGGACATGTCATTTAAGTCTCACTTTAAGCAAATTTCAAGGACCACATGTTTTCACCTATGTAATATTGTAACAATCTGGAACTTCCTGTCTAAAAATGATGCAGAAAATCTAGTCCATGCATTTGTTACTTCTAGGCTGGATTACTGCAATTCCTTATTATCAGGCTGCTTGAAAAAATCCATTAAGACTCCTCAGCTGATCCAGAATGCTGCAGCACGGATTCTGACATGAACCAGGAAAAGAGATCATATTTCTCCTGTCTTAGCTTCTTTGAACTGGCTTCCTGTAAAATCCAGAATAGAATTTAAAATCCTTCTTCTCACATACAAAGCTCTTAATGGTCATGCACCATCTTATCTTAAAGAGCTCATAGTACCTTACTACCCCACCAGAGCACTGCGCTCCCAGAATGCAGGGTTACTTGTGGTTCCTAGAGTCTCCAAAAGTAGAATGGGAGCCAGAGCGTTCAGCTATCAAGCTCCTCTCCTGTGGAACCAGGTTCCAGTTTGGGTTTCGGAGGCAGACACCATCAAGAGTAGGCTTAAGACTTTCCTCTTTGATAAAGCTTATAGTTAGGGCTGGCTCAGGTGAGACCTAAACCCCTTAGTTATGCTGCTATAGGCCTAGACTGCTGGGAGACTTCCCATGATGCTCTGAGCTCCTCTCTCCTCTTCTTTCTCTCCCTCTGTATGCATCCTCATCCCATTAATGCATGTTACTAACTCGACTTCTCCCCTTTCCTATAGTCTTGCGCTTTCTCATCCCTCTCCTCTCTCCTCCTATCACTTCCCGCAGGTGTTTCTGGCTCTGAAGCTGTGGAGTCTGGATCTGTGGTTGCGAGTCACCTGCCCTCCGTGTTCCTGCTCAACACCTTCTGCTACAATTATTGTTACTAGTCCTATCATTATTATTATTATCATTATCATCTTTAACATTATGATTATTATCATTAACACTACTGTAAATATCTGTACCATTATTCATTCACTCTATAGCAACATTACCTTTACTGTCTGTACCTCTGTGTGTATATTGTGTAGGCTGCCTCCCTCCCCTTTCCCTCCCCCTCTCTCCCTCTCCCTCCCCCTCTCTCTCCCTCACCCCCAACCGGTCGAGGCAGATGGCCGCCAACCCTGAGCCATGGTTCTGCTCGAGGTTTCTGTCTCTTAAAAGGAAGTTTTTCGCAGACTTCTCTCATCAAATTTTCTCTTCCCTCCACGTCCAGGTAGGTTCTTGACAGTTCCATGCTTGGCAAACTTCTTATTAACATTACGCACTGTTGAAACAGGGATACCAAGGTCTTTGGAGATGGCCTTATACCCTTTGGAGGTCTTGTGTTTGCTAATTATTGCACTTCTGATGTACTCAGACAGCTCCTTTGTCTTCACCATTGTGACAAAGGAACAGGGGATAACACATGGCTTTTTAAAACACGGAAGTCATTATTCATTGGCTAATTCATGTCACATGGGCACAGACAATTTATCACAGGTGATTCTCATTTGTGATTTACCACAGGTGAGTCACAATGTGTTTCCATACTGATTTACAGCAAAGCGTGCCAATACCAGTGACACAGCAAGCTTTAAGTTTGTCTATTTTTTCCTCCCATTGTTTATTGTTTTAAATTATTGTTTATCATTTGCTCTTTTGTATCAGTCTATAGAACAGAATTGTTTCACTTGATTCATTTTTTTCAGAAGATATACCACATTATGTACTTAAACTTAATGGGTGCCAATAATGGTGAACAGGACTGTATGATGGACAACATGGGGGAACAAATCCTTACAGCTGTAATGTCCTATTGTATGTTAAGCTGTCCTGCAGGAGTGCACAATGAAGAAGAGAATAAAATGCCCCTGGAGGATTTAGAGTTATGTATGGCCTGAGAGTCTCCTGAGCTTCTATCCTAGGTCACCTCTAATTTGTGATAATGACAGATGTGCCAATATAATGTGGGATCTCTCTGTGGCTCTCAGGGGATGAGCTGGAGCTGGGGCTCTGGCTGTTACAGCTATAAGAAGCTGTACCGTGATAACTGTGGCTGTCTGTTATGTGGTTCAGTGTGGTAAAAGGGGGTGCTTTAATAGAACCGTGTTTGCCCAAGACTTTATGAAAGTTTAAAGACATATATGGAGCTTGGGCTGGAAGTCCCACTCCAACCCCCATACATGTCAACATTCTCCTGTCCTCTGTAGACCTGGGCTGCAGCTCTGAAGCACCTCCGCGCTGCAGGTGGCTATCAACAGGTTGTGGATATCCTGCTCCTGGGTGGCTGTAGGGAGCCTCCATCATACACAGCCTTCTCCGCTGCTCAAGCTCCATTTGCACCGGCTGGACCGAGCCACTCTGCTCACCTTTACCAAGTACCAGACCGCTGAGCAAAGGGCAGGCCAAGGCCCAGTCACCACAAGGTTCCTCAGCCCTTCTTATGTTGTGTTGGACATCCTCACTTAAAGGCTTATTGTCCTTGGTGACATGAGGACCGGGGTTTGGACAATTCTCAGACACCTCACTGTGGACACGCGTGTAATGTTTGTAGGGATCTTCCTTCAGGCTGCTTGTAGAATGTAGGTTTGTGCTGATGAAACAATCATGGAAGATTTCATCAGGGTACCTACAGTCAGCTGCCAGCACGGGGCCTGAGGAAAACAACATTCAGAAGCTGAATTTACACCAGAACTGCTGCTGAAAGAGAATGGAGGCAACATCAGGAGCATGCAGTATCCAAGTATTTGTACTTCTGTGGTCTCATGTCAATATCCATATCCATGTTCTTGTCCACCTAAATATGTATAAACTGGTTACACATTATTCTCTACTTGGTGCTTTACATCCACACTGAGTCAGCATTACACATCTGAATATTAAGCTTTTTGTTACTACTCTCGCAAGTGGACAGAATTGAATACCACAGTCATGCGTGTTGTGTGGACATAAATAGATTAGATTTCTAATGATGGTAAATTGTCTGTATTTGTATAGCACTTTTCTAGTCTTTGCAACCACTGAAATCGCTTTATACTACGTCACATTCACACACTGAAACAAAGGTGCCAACTGCACATCAGAATGGAAATAACATTCATACACCAATGGCACAGCCACCAGCAGCAATTTGGGGTTTAATGTCTTGCCACATGGACACTTTAACATTCAGACTTGGGGAAGCGAGAACCGAACCACTGCCCTTCTGGTTAGCAGACGACCGCTCAACCCCCTGAGCCAGTATATGGCCAACGTGCTAAAGCTATCCACAATTTCAGAATATTTCATCATTTTCATTCACAAACTGTGTAACAACTTGCATGCCCTAAGGCTTGGCCGTGGAAAAATAGCTCCATAGCGTGGCCCCCTCGTCACGTTCAACCTACATGCAGGAAATTTTTTGGGGAAAAATAACAAGACACAAAAAATCCTCAACAACCCATATATTAAACTCAAGAGGAAGTCAGCCATTTTGTATTGAAAGTGCAATTTTAACCCATGTTTCACCATTTACAAGGTGCGTACTTTAACAAACTCCTCCTAGAGAATTAAACTGATCGATTACAAATTTTCACTGTGTAATCTAAACCCACTGACAATTAAAAGTTGTACAAACGGTGAGTTTTTGTGCATGATAGTGCCCGTGGAATGGCATAGAAAATCGATGATTCTCCACAAAATCTATGTGTTATAACTTCAGTGTACATGCTCACATCTGCACCATATGTGACATGTATAATAACAGTCCAGCCCTGAACACATCTGTATGCCAACATTCACTCAAGTCATAGCATCACCTGCTAGCAACAAGAAGTGACCTTCAACAAAGCAGCCCCCGCACCAGGTTTCTCCTACATTTATGAAATTGGCACATGTATCATGTCCAGACGTACCAAAACGCCTCTTGAAGCAATGCCCTAAACCCAACAGAAAGTCGGCCATTTTGGATTTAATTCTGTTTCTGGGGATTTACAGACTCTATACTTTAATGAACTCCAGCTAGAGATTTAGTCCGATAGTCTTCAAATTTTTGCTGTGCAGTCTAATCCCATTCAAGATTAAAAGTTGTACAAATGGTGAGTTTTTGAGGAAAGGCTTGCCCATGGCATGATGTCCAAAATCTATGATTCGCCATGAAACACAAAGTTGTTGTAACTTCAGTGTACATGCTCACATCTGCAAGAAACTTTACAATTAATAGACAAATCAAAACAAAAAAACCAACATTAAAGCTGCAAGCAGAGTTGGTTGGGCCCTTGCACCGTGACGCGCATCAGGTCGGGAGACGCACTCAGAATTTTTATGGGGGGGGGGGGGGTAAGGATAAGGAAAGAGAGAGAAAATAAAATTAATAATTAAATAAATATAAAATTAAGTAAATACATAAATAAAAGAGGGAGAGGGGAAATAAGCTCAGTTGTTTGTTTCTTCGGCCAAAGTATCAATATATTATAAAAAGGGTTGCCATGTTTTGTAAAATGCCTTAAGGGAGCCTCTTAGAGAGAATCTGATCCTCCCAAGCTTGATGCACTACAGTATCTCGTGAATCCATCTGTTGTGGGTGGGTGGGGAATAGTGCGTCCATTTAAGAAGTATAAGCCTCCATAATTCGCTGTGCAGCTCTGGAAATGGTGGGGGTCGAGCGAAGTCCAAAGAGGGCGGTAAGGGGATCTGGGTCCAGGTCTACTCCCAAGACCTTACTAAGAGTATCAAATATTGTGGACCAAAACATACTTAATTGTGGACGTGACCAGAACATGTGCATGTAGTCTGTTGGTGACAGTCTACATCTGTTACACGAATCGGAAAATTTTAGCTAGTTTTGCATTTGTGAAATGGACCCTATGTAAAATCTTACATTGTAGAAGATTGTGCCTGGCGCATATAGAAGAAGTGTGTACGAGGTCCAATATGTGACTCCATTGCTCATCCGACATAGTCATCCTGAGGTCCTGGTCCCAGACGGCCCTCAGAGAGTCCAAGCATACTGGATGTATATTAATTAATTAAAAATATAATTATATATAACCGAGGTAAGCCCCCTTCCGTTAGTGTCACATCATGGAGTCTACAGGGCGGTTGGGGAAATGGGGGAATTGATTTTGTACGAAGTGCCGAATTTGAAAAAAGTGGAATAGTTGGTTATTTGGCAAGCTAAGTTTTACTGACAGGTCCGCAAATGAGGTAAAAATACCGTTAGTGTACAAGTCATTAATGGATTGGAGGCCCCTATGTGACCAAGTCGGAAAAACTGGATCCGAACAGGAGGGTGAGAATAAGTGGTTACAAAAGACAGGCGCTACACCAGATGGGGTGTGTAGACCAAACTCTTTCCTGAATTGATTCCAAATTTTTAAAGTGCTGGTCACAATTGGATTATGTGCAACCGCCTTGACTGAGAGAGGTAACTGGGAGCAAACTACCGACCAAAGTGAAATGCGGGAAGCGCTTGTTTCCATCAAAGCCCACTGAGGTTGTTCACCTGGTGCCAATTTAGTGTTCCAGAAAAGAATTTATTGTATTACCAGCGAAGATTCAGCAGTGCAGGCCACCTTCAGACCTGGGGAGTTGAAGGACCAATCTTTTAATACGTGCACGTCTGTTGCCCTATAGAAACGATTTATCATTTGATCAAGTGTGGAGAAGAAAGATTTATTGATTAATACTGGAATATGTTGAAAAGCATATAAAAATTGTGCTAGCACCACCATTTTTATCAAGTTAAAACGTCCCATTAGAGAGAGAGGAATGGAGGACCATCTGGCCAGGTCTGATTTACAGCGGTCTAGTAATGGGCAAAAATTTATAACAAAAAGCTCAGTGGTCGATTTGGTGATGAGGATCCCCAGATATCTGAAAATGTCCGAAACCTTCTTAAATGGGACTGAGGGAGCCCCTCAGCAGGTGAATTAATGGGGAGGTATTCGCTTTTCCCAAGGTTGAGCTTGTAGCTGGAAAATTTTATAAACTGATCCAGGATGTTTAAGATAATGACAGGATGCCGGATGTGAAACGTAAAGCACAAGGTCGTCTGCGTGCAGGGAAAGCTTGTGTGACAGACTGAACCGAGTGATACCACTAAATCCCTCCTCCTCACGGAGCCAGATGGCCAAGGGCTCTACAGCAATGGCAAATAGCGATGGGGATAGCGGGCAACCTTGTCCGTGCATAAGAGAGTACAAGTCAGATCTCACTCTGTTGACATTGACCGTTGCAACAGGAGAGGCATAGAGGAGCTTGATCCATGAGATAAAGGTGGAACTAAAACAACATTTTTTAAGTATGTGGAAAAGTTAGGACCACTCCACCCTATCAAATGCCTTTTCTGCACCTAAAGAGAGCACTGTTTCTGGTGAGTTCGTCGCAGGGGATAAAATAACATTTAACAACCTCCTAGTATTAGAAAACAAATGCCTACCAGGAATAAAGCCTGTTTGATCAGGGTTAATAAGGGTCAGCACAACCTTCTGGAGACGGCTTGCTTAAAATTTATTTTTAAAAGGGATATGGGCCTGTAGCTCCTACAGAGGAATGGATCCTTGTCCTTTTTGAGCAATAGAGTGATCAAGGCCTCCGACAGAGTGGGTGCCTGATGGCTCTTCTGAAAGGCATCATTGAATACTCTTACCAAGTAGGGGCAAGGACAGTGGAGAAGGCTTTGTAGAACTCTGTGGTACAACCATCAGGTCCGGGCGATTTACCACCCTGTAGATTTGATAGCCTCGACCACTTCAGAGCGGGTTATAGGCTCATCAACCTGGGGATATACCAGAAGGTCAAGAGGGCTAAAAGTAGTCTGATCTTGTGTGGAGCATTCAGAGGAATACAGTTCTGAGTAGTAAGTGGAAAAAATATTACTGATTTCTGCAGGGTCTGTTGAATGTCGCCCACGGCTGCGCGCGCTTAATATGTAAGCAGTTTGCCAACTTTGTCGCCTAGCTCAAAGAAACGGTGCTTAGTTTGCAAGAGTTGTCTCTCAACCTTGCCTGTTGACAACAGGTCGTGTTGCGATTGATGTTGGAGTCGTTTTTTATAGAGAGAAGGATTAGCAGAATACAGACAATCTAGTTTTCGGATCTCATCTTAAAGTTCTGTCAATGTAGAGCGTTCCAATTTCCTGAGATGTGAGACAAAGGAAATCAGTTGCCCATGGAGATAGGCCTTAAAGGACTCCCATAGTGTACTACTATCAATACCCGGCATGTCATTTATTTTGAGAAAAAAAAAGGATTTTTCTATGGTGAGGAAGTCTACAAATTTGGAGTCGGACAACAGATGTGAGTTAAACCTCCAAAATTTGGAGGGGGGTCTGCCGTGAGGAAAGTTAATGTCTACCAAACTGGGGGCGTGGTCGGATATGACTATACTGTGGTAGTCAAGAGAAATGGTATTTTGCAATAGGTTATTATCAAACAAGAAGAAATCTATTCGTGAGTATGTGTGGTGAACATGTGAAAAAAAAGCAAAAACTTTGCTTGAGGGGTGTGCGGTTCTCCAAGGATCCGCCAGTCCAAGCTGCTCGGCGTGAAATTTCAGGACCTTAATCGATTTGGACAGGGGGGCTTGTTTTGTGGAGGATTTGTCAAGCTCTACGTTCTGAACCTGATTGACTCACCTCTGATTATGACATGATGATCACTAAGACCAGGAATGGTGGAAAAGAATTTGGAAACCAAATTGGGGCATATACTGAGGCCAGGACCACAGGAATGTTCGCTAGTTTATCTGGCACAATAACATACCAGCCATTTGGATCAGATATACTGGTATCAAATTCAAAGAGGATGTCCTTATGTATAATGATAGCTGCCCCTCTGGCCCTCTCAGAAAATCTAGAATGAAACACATGGCCCATCCATGTTTTTTTGATACGGGAACTATCTGAGGCACGGAGGTGGGTTTCTTGTAAAAAAAAAAACTTTGAGGTAATGTGAGGTTACCTTGTTGGCTTTGATGACACTATTCATCCCTTTAACATTCCAGGAAACGAAACGAATACTTCTGCTGCTCATTGGCAATCCCTTAAGTCGCTACCTGAGCTGTAAAAGAAAAGAAAGGGGGGGGGGGGGGGGGGGGGGGGGGGGTATACACACCCACACACGCACTTTCGTCCCAATGGGAACCTTAAGCTTAAGTATCTCCTCGGATACCATCGTTCCCAAAAACAGATTCCACAATAAAACCATGATGCAGTTTTTCAATACAGACTGTGGGGGTGGGAGCCAACAACATAGCAACCAGAAGTCAAACCATTATAGTTTGTGTTGGTTCCCATAATGACGTTAGTTTCAATCATATTAGGTATAGAGTTTCCATCAGTTAACCTGACAATTGCACAAAAACCAAAATTTAAAAAAATTAACAACAAGAACAGTAGCAGCGATAGTAGCAAAAATGACAATACAAAATAAACAGGGAGGATCGATTAAATAGCACTTTTGACCCCAGATGAACTGTACATTTACATTTGGTACTAGCTTATTCAGGTAATGTCGGACAACATCAGCTGATCCAGAGAACTTGCAGAGAACTCACAAGAGAGTGAGCCGATGAAAACAATAAAGACAGTTGAAATGCCTGATTCAGGCGCAATGGTGAGTAATGCAAAATAAAATACCTTTGGTAAAGCAAAGGCAACAGAATAACAAGAAAGCAAAAGTCTAGTCTAGTCCCAAATCTCAACATACACAGAAAATAAGGCTTACAGTCTCAAAGGCTCCCGACTGTAGCCACTGTTAGCATTTAGCGACTCTTCCATTCTCTAAAACAGTAAAACCTGTCGAGGCTATGAAGGTCACATTCGCAAATGCACATGCCAGTCAACAGTAAACAGACCGGTCCAACGTCTGCTCGAAACCTCTTGGCCTCATCGACAGATGCAGGCCAGAGTTTCTCCCCATTCTCTGCCCTAACCATCAGTTTAGCCAGGTATTGAAGAGTGGGCTTATGTCCAAGCTGGTAAAGTTGGGCAATAACGTCACGATAAGCGGCCCGTTGTTCCATGACATCGGGGGTGTAGTCCTCGTAAAAAGCAATAGGTTTGCCATGGTAAAAGAGTTCAGATCTCCTCTTTCGTGCCTCTCGGATAACTTTTTCCTTGGTACGGTAGTTGTGGAAGCGAATGATAACTGGCCTTGGCTTCTCGCCTTGTTTCAATTTCACTGTTAGAGACCTGTGGGCGCAATCTAATTCGGGGGGTGTCGGTAGAGTCTCCTCACCCAGAAGTTGAGGCAGCAGGTTGGAGAAGAAAGCTGCTGGCTGCGGGCCTTCAATCGACTCCAGGAGCCCCACAATGCGGATGTTGTTGCGACGACTTCGGGCCTCAAGGTCCGCAGTTTTGGCCTGTAGCTTTGCGTTGTTAGCAGCTAGCTCAGCACACATTGCTTCCAAAGTGGAGGCGAACACGTCTTACCGGAAGTCCATCAAATGATTATTGTCAGAAATGGCTTACTTCCTGTTACCAGTGAGTGGCGCTATGACGTTGAGTGAATATTTTCATTTAGATGTGTTCAGGACGGGACTGTTATCAACCATGTAAAGTTTGGATCCAGATCAGAGCATGAATACTTTGACAAGTTACAATAACTTCCAGTTTTATGACAAACCGTTGATGTTTGACGTCAAGCCACAGACACGCCCATCGACAAAAACTCACAGATAGCACAACATTTCATCATCAATGCCTTTAGAATGTCCAGTAGAAAACTGAAGTCAATCCCATCAATTCCCTAGGAGGAGTTTGTTAAAGTACGGACTTTGTAAAATTGTAAAATTACACATTCAAATCAAAATGGCTAACTTCCTGTCTGATTTCAGGTATGGCTCCAAGAGGCTTTCTTGTGCATCATGGGATAAGACATGTTGCATGATTCAGTGATGGCAGCAGGTGGCGCTATGAGGTTGAGTGAATTTTGACCTGTAGATGTGTTTAGGGCGTGACCCTTATCAAATGTGTGAAATCTGGTAGAGACATGAGCATGTACAGCAAAGTTACAACAGCTTCCTGTGACACGCCAAGGACACGCCATTATCTGAAAACATAGCATCATCAATGTCTTAAGGCTCTTCTGAGACTGTTTTGAAGCAGGTGTGGCAAATATGTTAGGAGTAGTACATAACAGCATGAAACTTGACACTTCCTGTTGCCAGCAGGTGGCACTATGACATTGAGTGTTTGTCGGCATATGGATGTGTTCAGGGCAGGACTCTCATCCTACATGTAAAGTTTGGTGCAGATGCGAGCATGTACACTGAAATTCTAACAACTTCCTGTTTCATGGTGAATCATCGACTTCAGACGCCATGCCACGGACACAGATAGCACAATTTTTCATCGTCAATGACTTTAGAAGGCACAGCAAAAATTTTAAGTTGATCGGAAAAGTATGCACCCTGTAAACAGTGAAAAAATGGGTTAAATTGCACTTTATATTCAAAATGGTTGACTTCCTATTGAGTTTATGGTATGGGTTTTCCAATAGGTGGTACGCCCAAGTGAGAGACCCTGACGTGTGTGCAAGGTTTTCAGGGACATTCAAGTCATCAATAGTGCAATTAATTTCGGAGAATTTCAATTCTTCTGACAGAAGAAGAACAATTCCTTCAGTTTCAATAGGGTCCTTGCATGTTTCATGTGCAGGCCTGTTCTTGAGCCCTGTTTTAGGGACGACAAGAAGTGACTGGGAGGGAGGCAAGAACAGGGGTGATGTGATCTCGCTTACAAGTTCCATTAAGGAGGTGAGCGGCAGTATTTTGAAACAATTGTAGTCGAGAGAGGGAGGCCTGGCTAACACCTACATACAAAGCATTGCAATAATCATGGCGTGTTGTAATAAATTCAGGTATAACCCTCTCAAAGCCTGTGAAGGATAAAAAGGGCTTCAGCTAAGTAAGAAGCCTAAGTTGAAAGAACCTAGCTTTCACAACAGAATTGATCTGCTTCTCCATTTTAAAATGACAATCCATTTTAATGCCTAGGTTTGCTACAAAAAGACTTAACGTAAGGTTCCAAAGTGCGCAGGTCTATTTTAGAGACATCAGAGGCATTACTGGGTCTAAATATCATGACTTCAGTTTTACTCTCGTTGAAGTTTTGATATCGTTAAAACAACAACGTCAACCAATCTTTTTAAAGAACTACCATCTTGTCTTTTAATGGGCAGGTAGATTTGCAGATCATCTGCATAAAAATGGAATCCGATGTTATGTCTTTTTAAGATGGAGGGGAAGCAAGTAGAGTGAGAAAAGAATTGGCCCAAGAATCGAACCCTGGGGAACTCCACATGTGAGGCACACAGAAGGTGAAATTGAGCCACCAAAACTGACTCTAAAATCTATGTCTGACAAGTTTGACCTAAACCATTCCAAGGCAGTGCCTTTCATCCCCGCGTCATGCTCGAGGCAAGAAATAAGGAGAGCACACCTTTAACAGAGACAATAACATACTGGGAATGGGCAAAGAGCTGTTTATTCAATGAATGCATGGAGTGGAGGAAAAGAAACATAGCTGCCTGAAATGTTTTTCTTAATACAAACATTCATTCAGGTTCAGGTTATATAATAGGCCATTTCATACAATCGCATCTTTATCAAAGGATCCATTAGCATAATAATCTTGATCATTCTATCACAATACACATGGACCTAGGTCACTCAAAGCAGCGTGGGCATAGACAATGCAATACTGACAAAATAACCTCACCTATTCAGACTTTAGAATAGTAAGTCGAAGTTGCGACTGCATTAGGGAACAAAAACATTGCCAAATAGCCTCTGCTGTGATGAGTGACTTCACCAGCAGTAGTTGACAGTCTCATTTTATGATATTGTTACGATAATGTTATATTATTATCATCCACCAATTGAAGTAATAATCATCTGCAGCCCCGGTGTTGACACATTTGCCGACATCTGCCTCAAGATTTTCAGAATTTTTAAGTCTGATCAGGTTTTTGGCCTTCGCAATACCCCCCCCCCCCCCCCCCCTTTGCACTTTAGATTTCGATACCTTGATCCATCCACAGATATTTGGCTCTGAACCAGTGCTTGAAGAGGAAAAGATCAGGCCATTACTCCCCATTCACATGCTGTGTATTGGCTGGGCATTGGCCATTCATGCATATCAATGAGTTCAACATTTCGAAAGTTCGCTATAGCACATCAAACTTTTAATGACCCACCCACATCCAGGCTCTGATTGGTCTAAAAGCGACACTGATGTGCAACTTTATGAAAAGTTGAACATGTTGAATAAACAGCACCCAATCGTCTCTCTGTCTCTGCTGAAAGAGGTTAGCAAGCTGGTGAGAACAGGACCAGGTGAGCGCCACGTAGTGCCCCACAGGGTAATGCAGTTTATTTAGGGCCATATGAACCATCCAGAGACAGATAGCGAGAGGGCAGAGAAGAGTACCAGTAGCTTGTGAGAAGTGCCGGTACACAAGAAAAAGCCATGGTGTGCCAAAGATAGAATGTAGAAGTGCCGGTACTGCATACCGTTGAGTACCGGCCAACTTCAGGTACTGCTTTGATACACGGCTTCTGACACGAAGAATAAAGTACAGAAGGGTACTTAATACAGGAACCAAATCTACAGAATGTCAAATCAACTCTTAATGAGGTTTAATCATGGTAACTTGTTAGACAAAGAGTGTACCTGTGTATTTGTTGGGTGCTGGTGGGCTGCTAATGTTCCATCCAACAGGCCTTCTGCTGTGCAGGGAGCCAATGATCTGCTGAGCCAGCTGAGGGGAGGGACCTGAGCTAGGCAGCTGGCTCTGAACATCCAGATGCCGTTGGTTGTACGGGTAGTGAAGGGTCAGATTGTAAGTGGGAATGCAGGACACCTGGCCTGCCTGAGGTCTTATGTTGGAGCTTTTCTCCCTGCAGGGAGTCACTGGGTAGGGGTATCTCTCCTTCAACAGCCCCCTCTGTAGGGAGCAGCTTGAGCGGTCTGGCTGGAAGAGGCTACTGGCCTGCTGCTATCCAAAAACAAACACACAGCAGCAGCGGTTTTGAAGAAATGACATTTTGCTACAATGTAAAGTAGTGAGTGTACAGCTTGTAGAACAGTGTAAATTTACTGTCCCCTCAAAATAACAATTCACACAGCCATTAATGTCTGAACCGCTGGCAACAAAAGTGAGTACACCCCTAAGTGAAAATGTCCAAATTGGTCCCAAAGTGTCAATATTTTGTGTGGCCACCATTATTTTCCAGCACTGCCATAACCTTCTTGGGCATGGAGTTCACCAGAGCTTCACAGGTTGTCGCTGGAGTCCTCTTCCACTACTCGACATCATGACGACATCATGGAGCTGGTGGATGTCAGAGACCTTACGCTCCTCCATCTTCTGTTTGAAGATGCCCCACAGATGCTCAGTTGGGTTTAGGTCTGGAGACATGCTTGGCCAGTTAATACAAGCTGTACACTCACTACTTTACATTGTAGCAAAGTGTCATTTCTTCAGTGTTGTCACATGAAAAGATATAATCAAATATTTAAATAAATGTGAGGGGTGTACTCACTTTTGTGAGATACAGTATATTGCTGTAACCATTCTTCCTGTCTGTACTGGCTGTGAAGAGATCCATCTGTGACGCAATTCCAATGTAAGTGATGGTGGACAAAATCCACTGTCCTTGCTGGCAACTGTGGCTCAGGAAGAAGAGAGGTCATCCACTACCCGGTGTTTTCTCACACAGTGTTTACTTCCTGAGCTGTGATGGAGGGGCAATTAGACAAAGCAGGAATTTGGTACTAACAAGACCATAACTTTGGTAGATTTGATTGATTTTTGTATCTCAGACTGCTTTGAAGCCTCATATTAACTCCAGGTAAACTATTAAATATGTTTGATACATGAAATGAGGACTGTGGATTTTGTCCCCCATTACTTAATTATAAAATAAAAGGGAAGGGATCTCCTGAGGGCCAGTATAGACAGGAGAAATTAAAAAATGCCATTAAAAAACCACACTGTACATACAGGCTTGTGAGTATAGACAGGTTTCTCGTATACAAACACTACTGGAAGCGCGCACAGCCAGGGGGCAAAAGCGCTTTGGTAGCAAGTCAGAAGACTGTAGTCAACCGCTGTAGTCAACCGCTGTAATCAACGTAGATTGCACATTGTAAATTCTTGTTGACTTAATAATAAACTGCCATTTCAGAGTAGGATGTGTTTGTTTGTGTTTCATTTCGCATATTTAGTGAGCTGCTAGCCAAAAAGCTAAAGGAAGAATGGAGAACGATGGAGAGATATGTTCTTTCCAAAGCTGTAAGTATTGCCATTAAGCCTAGCTGTGTCATGCTCAGAGATGCAAAGAACATTGTCTTCCGTTGTAAACTTTGTGCGACAAGCAAAAAGCTTTCAACCGCGAACAACAACAGCATCTGCGAAAGCAGCATGAAAGCAGAAAGAAACTCCGGCAGCTGCTGCCAGTGATGCATCCACTTGGCAGTAGAGAGTGGGATTAATCAATGTTTTGTGTTTTGTAAAAGCACTGAATACTTCTCTTATAAATGCATGTGCAGATGAGTAACGTTAGTTCCCAAGTTGAGACACATTTTTTTTATCTCAGACAATGGTATTAAAAAATGGATGCTTGTAAAAATCCTACTCATTGATGCTGTTATGAATACGCGATTAGTTAAAATGTCGGGGAGGACCTGCTTTGTTTTTTATTATTTTTAAATAGCTTATAACCATAGCATATATGATACAGCATCCTCCGGCTGCAGTGTTTTCAGTTTGGCTGGTTGTTGACTCCTTAGGTTAATTATTGTTCCAGTAAAGTGGATTAATTTCCAAAATGCGCTGGTGAACAGGTTCCGTCACTTTTAAGGATGGTGGTTGAAAGTTATTGTAACGCAACAAGTGACGTGACTATTTACTGTTAAAACCCAGTAATAAGTAAAGTAATATTGTTACTTTTTAAATGAGTGATAAGTAAAAAGTAACTCATTACAATTTCTGAGTAATTTGTCCAACACTGCTGCTAGATATGCCATATAATATGCTGCAAAGACAGAGAGCTGCTTTCTGCCCCCTGGTTGCCCACACATCTCGGTGATGATGTTTCACAGATTAAAGGACATTAAAGGTAAATTGCATTTTAAGATCATGTATATCATTTTCTTTAAGAAAAATAATGGGGGCACAAAACATTTTCTATCATAACTGTGAAAGTCGAAGTCCCACCTCAGGATAGGAAGCTGCTCTGAGTTTGGTCTTCATCTTGACTGCTTTGATTCTGAGTTGTTTGCGGTGGTCTTGAGAGAAGGTAAGACTGAGACCAGACTTAGTGGCTTGACTCTGGTCTTCAGATAACTGCAGCTCCTTGCACTCAGTGTCACTGTGTGCAAACAGAAGGTTCACACTGTGTATCTTTGCACTGGTTTAGCTGGAAGTTCTACATTGAGAATTACAGAGGGAGGGTGCCAACTCACGTCAGAACGTAGTTCACACTGACAATACAGTGAGGTCTGGAGGAGCGGCTGTTGTGGATAATGGTAGCATAGCTCTGCACCCACACCCAGCCTCCACGCTTTGATAACATGCGGTAGTACTTAGTTGTGACCTGCCCCTTCACCAGTACTACAGGGAACACAAATATCAGAATAAAAGAGAGAAAAACATGGTCAAATCTAACATCAGCCCCTCAGAGCCGCACAGGGTGGGCCTTTTTTTGTAACCAGCATTGTAAAGTCCTCACCAAAGCAGAAATTTGTTTTAGCAGAAATGAGCTGTGAACACAACATTGACATGTCACCTTACAAGTTGATTGAAGCAAAAAGTACACATCCAGTAGTTATACATCCAATACTCTCTTTCTTTTATCTCTGTTTTTGGACCACCAAGTTATGAGAAAAATATCTAGCTCTTTAGCTGCTAAATGCTCCACTACTTTCACCAGCTTGACTGTCAACTGTGTCTTTTTACAGCTATTTCACATAGAACAGCTGTCTGCTGCAGCTGAAAACAACACTTTGAGTGAACCAAAAAAGTAAAATTGTGGGCTGCTTTAACAGACCACAATGCAATGCACCGACAAGATTCACTGTGTTCTCAGGTCATCCAGGTCATAGTTATCCAACAAAGGTTGAGGTCCAGGGCAACTGGACGTTTCGTCCCTCATCCACAAGACTTCTTCAGTTCTGACTGACTGGTAGGGAAACTCTCTGGGATCGTTAGTTAAGATCATCGATACCCCTGATTCGTAAGTAATGTTGGTAAAAGTTCAAGCTTTCTTATCTGTCCCAAGTCTTGAATGTTTTACACGACACTAACCTCGACAACCCAGCTGTATTCCTACGTTAACTTAGCTCTTCTTATTTGCTAGGCTCCTTACATGCTTAAAAAGTTAAAAATCGAAAATCAATATGTGGCGGTCACCACAAATAAATGAACGTATGGGAAACACTGGATCCACTATTTGGCATTAAGTGTTTGTTCTGACCATAAAAATAGAATTAACTATCTAGTTTCTTCAACTTTCACTCGGGAGCAAAAATCTGCCTTATAATGATTTGACATTTATCAAGAATAATCGATATTGAATGGTATTGCCCAGAACCTATCTTGTCCACTTCAAGCACTGATTGCAGAATGTTACCAGAATGCAGGAAATGAACTGTTTAATGCTCAAAATCTTCTGGGGGAAGACCCCCAGCAATTATCTTCTTGTCTTCTTCTTGTGAACCCAGAATGCTGTGGTGTGCCATCACACCACAGCAGCTACCGATAGTGAACCTCATCACAGCTACAGAATCTGCTATTTAGAAAAACAAATTAACCGAAACAGAAGCAGAACAGCTCAGGCTAAAGGTATCGGCAGCCCTTTCTAATGCGAAGGCACCCCCTTCCAACCTCACCATCCAAGAAAGGAGAGCTGTGACATCACTAAGCAAGGATCAAAACATCACCATCTTACCTGCGGACAAAGGAAGATGCACGGTAGTCCTTAACACAGTGGACTACCAGGACAACACACTACTAATGGACACAAACACATATGAGACACTAAAGCGGGACACAACCAGCGGGTCTGGATGCGGTCTCTTGGATGAGGGACGAAACGTCTTCTAGTATCTTCAACCAAGTCCAGTTGCCCTTGACCTCAACCTTTGTTGGATCACCATTTGAGTTGTTTTTGCATCTTGTTTCCTCCATTAATCACTTCCTATCATCCCTATGTCCCACCAAGAAGTTGTCCTCTGTTATTCACAAAAGTTAAACTCTATGTTAAAGCAATGTGATGAAAAGCTCTCTTTGTTAAGCTGATTTACTTATCCACTAACCCTGGTGCATCCTCGTCCTTGGTGGTCTTGTTGATTTGTAACTTAACTTACTGGTCACTCTACTTACCCCACTTGTACAAACCCCCATACATCTGACTTTCAAGGACTCACATAAATGGTGAGCATAGCGTAGATGGAAAATGTCACAGGCATGGACGTGGTGGTAGAGAGTCTTCTCGATTAGGTCCTGCGGTTCATAGCCTGTCAGCTCTGCCACCCTGGCTCCAGCACACAGGAGAGAGGACACAAGCTAAACAGTCAGGGGTTGATTTGGATATCAGTATGCTCAAGTACATCATTATATTTAGTTAACAATCCGGCAGTCCATATGTGCTAATATACATATATGTGTATGCATGTATGTGTATGCATGTATGTGTATGCATGTATGTGTATGCATGTATGTGTATGTGTGTGTGTGTGTGCGTGTGTTGTGGCAATGGTCTATATGTAATTATTAAGATTATTTGTGATGGTTTATATGATTTTATATTCCATACAGGGATCATCAAGATATCATGGCTTTCATCTATCCATTCACCTACTCAGTCAAGCGTCTCTCCTACCTCGTGTCCAAGAAAATTAGTTTAAAGTCCAGGCTGGCCCGGAACATGAACATGTTGCTGTGGAGTTTGATCTCGGTGATACCACTGGGGGGCAGGGAGTGACCAACTGCCACCAGACCCACAGTCTGATAACAGGATTCATACAGGGCCATGTCCATCATGTACTGACGCACTTTCAGGTAGCCGCTGCAGTGGATGACCTGGGAAACAAAAGCAGTGTCAATACGCGTTTACACATTCAAAAGAACTCAGATTGACAGAGAAAGTTGAGACAGTAAGATCCTGGTATTTTCCAAACAGCACCAAAACAGAAGACTGGGATTTGAACTGTTGTCTTTACACTATGCAATTGCTGTACTGCTACCAGTTGTCCCAGGACTGTGTACTGCCATAATATCCAACCATGATCACAATTTCATTTAACAAACAGAGGTTTTCAAATCTTAAGTTGCCAAGCATTGACCACAACCCAGCTTCTGCCATAATGTAGCTCTGATCTAGGAATCACCAAGATCAAACTCCACAGCAACATGTTGGCAGCCTCACAACGGACTTAACCTGGACTTCCAATCAAAAACAATAATGTCTTTTCTGAGGTCCAAGGTTTTGTGGTTAATGTTTTTCCCCTCATAACATGAAAGATGCCTACACATCTTGTGTCATGTTTGTGTGTACCTTTCAGAAGGCATATAAGATAGTGGACCACAAGGCTTGGAGCACACATGTACAGCATTGCACAGTGTAGTTGTGACACAACTGTGCTGCTACTGTTTAGTGGTTAGACAGTAATCCCTGATTCCCCTGTTGTCTGATTACTTTTTCTGCCCAATCAGGAGCTGACCTTAGGTATGTAATCACCAGCTGGGAGCGTAATTGATTTTAACCTTTGGTATATATATTTGACAATAAACTGGACTGGGCCAAGAACACCCACGCCCTCTCCAGGAAGGGCCAAAGCCATCTCTATTTTCTGAGGAGGCTGAGGTCCTTCAACATCTGCAGGACGATGCTGATGATGTTTTATGAGTCTGTGGTGGCCAGTGCTATCCTGTTTGCTGTTGCATGCTGGGGCAGCCGGTTGAGGGTAGCGGACACTAAAAGACTCAACAAACCAGTAACGTTGTGGGGGTGGAGCTGGACTCTCTGTCGGTGGTGTCCGAGAGGAGGATGCTGTCCAAACTACATGTCATCTTGGACAATGTCTCCCACCCACTCCATAAACTGCTCAAACACAGGAGCACTTTCAGTGCAAGACTCATTCCCCCAAAATGCACCACAGAGCACCACAGGAAGTCATTCTTGCCTGTGGCCATCAAACTTTATAACTCCTCCCTTTAAGTGTCTGACACACAGGCCCTTAGTTAGTTATTAAAATAGACCTTATTACCTGTTTTTTTGTGTGTGCAATACTACCTGTTAAATAATTAATGTGCAATATTCTCTGCTGCTATTTATTCATTAGCAATTTTTAGTTCACTGTAACAATTCTTTAATAATGTAAATGTTCACCGAAACTAAAAGGCGAAATCAAAAACTAAAAGTCGAAAATTAATTTGGTATTTGGATTGGGCATTTAGTCATTTAGCCATTTAGGATTGGGGATTTGGTATTTAGGATTGGGGATTTAGTCATTTAGCCATTTAGGATTGGGGATTTGGGGATTTAGGATTGGGAATTTGGGGATTTAGAATTGGGGTTTTGGGGATTGAGGATTGAGTCGTGTATGCAAATGAGGAGGCGTGGCCCAAAGGCTGCAGGGAGGGTTTGGTGCAGACGCACTTTATGGACTGCAGGGGGAGCTCTGACTACCAGCACATCGCCATGAAAGCAAGCAGCAGGGAGTGAATGGTGATTAATGCGATTGTCATCAGTGTTTTCCTATAGTGTCTCCTTTTATTCTTTCACTTCACTGTGTTTCCAGTGTTCCCGTCTGTCCCTGTGTTTGTTATTGCCCCATGCTCAGTCTCCCTCTCAGCTGCCTATTAGGGCCTAAAGTCTACACTAGAGGTGTTTGAGGTTAACACAAGCTCCACTGTTTTTCCCCACTGACTTGTCCTCCCCCCCTGCAGACAAAGATGTTTCACCTGGACATGAAGGACCACTTGGTGTCAAAGCTTTGGATCAGCAATCTGCAGCAGAGTCCCAGTCAACTGGGTCACACCACAAGTTGGAAATTACAGCTACAGCTGATTCAGTAACCTCTGGATCCACTCAGGACTTTTTCTCTCACTTGGACAGAATTTACTCTTCATTGAAGGCTTGTATTTTATCTTGCAGAGTTTCTATGTGATCTATAATTAACGTGTTTTATTTTGCTCATTATATTATACATTATATAGCACAGAGGTGCAGTCTGACGGGAGAAGCTGCTTGTCTTTTATTTTCACCATATATAATTGCTGCTGTTGCACCTGAATTTCCTTTAGTGCGGTCTTATCTTAACTAGTATACATGATCATACAGCCTGTGGACTTGCACAGTTTCTATGATCAAGTGTTGTGCTATACCCAGTCTATGGCTATACCTTACCTGCTTCTAGAGGTGGGTGCCACTGAAATTAGAAAGATATTAGGGCTAATTTGGCTTTTAGTTATGATTATGTAGTTTGTCATTTGTTCTGCTGTCTTTGTAAATTGCTAATTTGTAGAGGCAGCAAAATAAAAGTGGAAATAAGCATAACATTTCATTATACTTCCAATTTTTTACGATACTAAAATGTTAAAATCAGTGTTCTTCAATTATGTATAGAAGCTTCCTACACCAGGTAATGACAGATAGAGACAGCGACGTCACCTCACAAGGCCTGACCTGCACACATTTATTTAACATCATTTTTTCATCCTGAAAACAAGTATTTTAAAAACTATTTGTAAGAAATAAATATTTACCTTCTGAGCCATGTCCCTCTAATTTCCAAGTTTTGCAGTTTAAGAAGCAACATTATATATTTAACACAGCCCTGTTCGTCCCCCATTTACGTTGATCTGAACTGGCACTGTTGACAAAACCTGTACTCATCACATGGAAAGTTTGTAGTCTCCTTATGCTACACACAGAACATAACAGATAGTTAGATATACATTTGAATATGGTAACATACAACATGGCCTATACAGTTATTACTTTACAAATATACATACACATATACACCCAGGAAGTAACTGTCCAGTGCATTTTTTAAATTTGTGTCAGGGAGAATGTTAACAACAGTAAGGTCATAATGGTAATATGGTTTTCTCCAACTGGATCTCAGTCTTTTTTTTACTGCAAAACGTTTTTGATCATCCAGTACTTGATGTCACTGATACAGTTGTCAGGGTCATTAATAGGGCTGAGGATATCATGTGAAAGTGAAATATACAACTGAGCCTTGTGGGACCTCAAAGAAAATGTCACACTTGCTTTATTTTAGTTTAAAAGTTGTCAAGACACACAAGATAAGAAGAGAGCCCCTTTAAGACACGGCCACATTGCCCAAATGAATTTTCTAGTTTACTGATTAAAATGCTGTGGTTGACAGTATCTAAGGCTGCAGTCCATTCTAGAAATACTAGGATAGAAGGTTTGTTTGCAGTATTGTTGATCTTTTGATCACTGACTACTTCAAAGCTGTTTCAGTGCTGCGGTTGGTCCTGAAGCCAGATTGATCCACATCATATAGATTGTGGAGGGACAGGTAATTATGCAGTTGTTTGTAGACATCCTTTTCAAATATTTTACTAGGAAAAGGGATATTGGAGATTGGTCTGTAGTTGCTTATCACGGATGGGTCTAAGGGGTTCTTTGAAAAAACATTGTGGAGGTGCACGTGGAGGAGTTTAGCACCTTTTCCTCCTCTTTGGGATCATAGAGGTAGTAGGTGAAAAATGATGCACTGTGCCCACAGTGTTGTGATGGTGTAGGGGCATTAGATGAACGAAAGATGACTAGGGTTGGAGATCTGAAGGCATCTGAAGGAAGTTTGTGAATAATGTAAGACGAGATGACGTGGGCAGTGGTGAATGGGGACGCATGGCTGGCTGTCCAGCAGAAGGCAAACGTGAGGCAGAGGAGCAGGCGGTGATCCTGAGGTACAAGAAACAAAAGGTTAGTCACAAAGAAGACACCAGGAAGCAAAGGAGAGATTATGAGGCAGGAGCTCTGACTTGATTGAGCCTGAGATGTGAAACTGATTTTTCAGTTCTAGACTCAAATTGACTACTCATCTACTATCTGTAGATGTTCAAAGAATGGTCACTGTTTTTGTTCAAATCTAACTAGCAGTTACTAAGCCTCTAGTGTCGAGTTTATGCCCTAACTTAGGAGAGAAGTAATTGTTGCACATCTGAATAAAAACTCAAATCTGCACCATACATAAACAGATCGAAACATTGTTATCAGCATGGTCAGTTCAGACTCACGTTGAGTTACAGAAATGCACTGCTATGCTGAGGCTTCTCACATAACTCACTAACAGTATACCAATAAAGGAAAACATTTGGCTCCTACATTATACAGATTTGTATTGTAGCTCCTGTTTATTACAGCTGCATGTACAGTCATGTTACAGGCTTTACAGACACAATTTCTTATATGTACCACCACAAGGTCTTAAGCGGATGATAAATGGACTATTTACGTCTACATACTTGTGTACGTTCCGTTCATATATTATGTCTGCTTGCAACATACCTGCAACATACACAAACAGATTGGTACATTTTTATGAGCATGGCCTGCACTATTGCATTAATCACCATTCACTCCCTGGTCAAATGACATCGGCAGTGATGCAGGTAGTGTTCTCTGTTTCTGATTAGCGGATGTCGATCAGCCTCAACGTTACATTCATATGTGTGTAGTAATAATACCATACTAGGACTGCCGGCTGAGACTTTATAGCTGCGCTGTTATGTTTTTCAGAGCACACAAACACTGTAAACACACACCTGTCACCTGCCCAGCATGGTGCTATTACCCACAAACACAGCTTCTACACCTTATCTTTACAGTTATACGACAATAACGTAACTCATGCATATCAGCAACAGTTAGCCTAATATAGCTAACTTGCTAATGTTATCATATCTTACCTGCTGTACTGTCCGCTGCTTTCTCGTCACATGGATAGCATTCCTTTCACTGGTGACTTTGTGTGTGAGGCCACATGGACAGAAATGCTGTACACGTTTAGTTATGGTATTATAAATGATAGTCCTCCCTCCAGCCCTGCTCAATTCCTCTGCTTGCTTTCATGGCGATGTGCTGGCAGTCAGAGCTCCCCCTGCAGTCCATAAAGTGCGTCTGCACCACACCCTCCCTGCAGCCTTTGGGCCACGCCTCCTCATTTGCATACACAACTCAATACTCAATCCTCAATACTCAATCCCCAAATCCCCAATCCTAAATGGCTAAATGACTAAATGCCCTATCCTAAATAACAAATAAATTTTTGACTCCGACTTTTATTTTTTGATTTCGACTTTTAGTTTTCAATTTCGACTTTTAGTTTTAGTTCTGACCAAATAATTCCTCCATACACCGTAACAATTCTTTAGTAATGTAAATGTTCACAATTCTTTAATAATGTAAATGTTCACATAACAATTTTTTTATAATATAAATGTTCACCATAACAATTCTGTAATAATGTAAATGTTCACAATTCTTTAATAATGTAAATGTTCGCATAACAATTTTTTTATAATATAAATGTTCACCATAACAATTCTGTAATAATGTAAATGTTCACAATTCTTTAATAATGTAAATATTCACCATAACAATTTTTTTATAATATAAATGTTCACCATAACAATTCTTTAATAATGTAAATGTTCACAATTCTATAATAATGTAAATGTTCACAATTCTTTAATAATGTAAATGTTCACCGTAACAAGTCTTGTTCTTCAGCAACAACACATCGTCTCAAACCGTCAGCAGCGTTTGTGACATTGCAAGAACGACTAGCAAGAACGTTCTCCCCAAGAACGCCGATAAAGCTCACCTGTGTTGTTAATGACATTTCACATACATACATTCTTACATGACTGATACTGATTTCCACGTTATTATCCTCGCTCAATATTAATTTGTAAAATAAACAGTTACTTTCTTCATGTAAACTCGTCTTGTCTCCCATCTGTCACAGCCAAAGAACCGTGGGGTCTGCCTTCTCTGACTCTACTTGATGTAATCTTGTTATATCGATAGCACTGGTGCCCCCGACTGGAACTGAACTGTAATAACACAACATAACATCCCTCCCCTCTAAAACTTAAACTTCTCTGTAGTTTAAAGTGAGTCACTCACAACATAACTACTGTGTATTTTTACGCGATCATGACCAGAACACACCCCCTCCCCACCAGAATGGTGGACACCCTAATAAACATACAAAGCCGGCTGGGAAAGCTGGGGAAAAAAAACAAAACAAACAACAATAAAATAAAACCTAATACTGTCCCATATTAGTCTTTTAGGACTGTCCTTTACTTTACAAAGTCTTTCATATAGGCTGGTGGTCTTCTGTTTCTTTGAGGCAACTCTTCTTCTGGGTAACTCTCCATTTGCCAAACTATCAGGTGCCCTGTTCTCTGGGTAGAGAACCCCCGGCAGAACTTCTTCATCCCCTGGTGTTGTACCTGTGTCCTGTGGCACGATGACACCGGTTATACACTCCTCCTCATGTGTCCTCTCTGTTTGCTGCACTGGCAGATCCTGCTCCTGTCTGCGGAACAGTTGATCCACATGACGCCTGACCAACTGTTTCCCAACAACACTGTATGGGAGAGTGGTCCTGTGATCTCCACTATCTGTCCGGGTATCCATTTAGGTCTCCATCTGTAGTTTCGGGTGTAGACTGAGTCTCCTGCCACAAAGTTACGTGTTTTTGCATGTTTGTCATGGTAAGCTTTTTGACTGGCTTGTTTTGACTCCACCCTTTTTTTAAATCTGGGTGTATGAGATCAAGTGTACACCTCAACTTCCTGCCCATCATCCTCTCAGCATGCGATAGTCCTGTTGTTGACTGTGGAGTGATGCGATAGCTAAACAAAGCCCTACGCTGGTCATCTTGCTGCCAGTTGTCTCACCGCAGTAGAGTTTTATCCTCGTCGCCATATGTAGTATCTTGAGATTCCCTTTATCACAGGCAGAGACACTGTCTTCAGTTTAGCTGACTTTATTGCCAATAACATCATAGCAACATAACATGACCAACACATAGGGACACCGTCTACTCAGGAGTGGGGTCCGCCTTCTCTGACTCTACTCGATGTAATCTTGTTATATCAATAGCACTGGTGCCCCCTATTGGAACTGAACTGTAATAACCTACAGCGGCCACAAGATAACAGGCTGCTAGGGCTCAAAATGATAGTCAGCGTAGGTGTCGATTCTTGTTTGCTTACTGTTTTCTTCTTCTCTTAATAGGCGGATTTGCTTCCCCTGGTAACCCCCGTGTTTCATGTCATACCACTATGAACTGTGGGCAATTCCCTCAGCCAAAGTCTGCAGAAATGCGGACTTACGAGAAGGGTCTATAAAGGGCTCATAATGTCCACGAGAGAGCCCTCGCGCACTTGATGATTTGACAGTGTGACAGCCCTAAACCCTCACGGACTTCCCGGGAACGCGCCTCAAAGTCTGTGAGGGTGGACAGTGGGATTGGGCCTATCTTTACCGTCACCAGTGTGTTAAGTCTTTCTGTTCCCCTCTGTCTGTGCGAGCTTGTTGATGTCTTTTGACTGTGCTCCAGCCATTTCCCCCGTGTTCTCCCAGCTTGGGGGGGTGGTGATGATGGCACATAGATAAGATTCTTGCCTTTGGTGTGGGAGACCTGGGTTCAATTCCCACTATGAGACATCCACCATTGTGTCCCTGAGCAAGACACTTAACCCCTAGTTGCTCCAGAGGCGTGCGACCTCTGAGATGTATAACAATTGTAAGTCGCTTTGGATAAAAGTGTCAGCTAAATGAGTAAATGTAAACTTGCTCTCACTCCCAAGTGGTCACATATGGACACTTGCAAGATCTCCTGGCATCAATTTTTATCGCATTGGAAAGCCCTTTAGAATCATTGTGAAACGCTAAAAGAAGGCCTAGTATAAATAACAGAAAGGTCAGAGTATGGAGGTGGTTGGGGTGGATGGTCAGACACTTGACTTCACCAAGAGACCAGTGTTCATTATGCTATGTACATAAGTAATGTTACTTAACTTAAGTAATTAACTTCTTCTCATTCTTTTGACCTCATTTGGCAGTAGCTCAGTCTGTAAGGATTAGGCTAGGAACTGGAAGGTCGCCGGTTTGAATCCAGCTCAGACCAGAGTTGTGGACCATGGACTAGTAGCTGGAGAGGTGCCAGATTTGTTCTCTTGTTGGAGTGCTTACCTGTTTTTTAATCGCTGCTGGCCTTATTACCTTTTTTACCCAGTAGACATTATTAAATCACTGAACTGAACCTGCTCTGCCTCCATTGTCTGCATTTGGGCCCAATCTCCTGTGTTCCTGCTAATCTATTAGCAGTCAGTGTGACTGTTTTTGACTGTGGCTGCTTTGACATATAGTATGTTAGTGTTCAAGTGTACTGTCAGCTGAAGTTTCGTCTGGAATTGTAGCCTACTCAATGAGACGAGCGCACTGATCTTCATCAGAGGAAGAAAATCGAAACTGAACCCTTGAACTGAACACTTGTAATCAGACAGCAATATCACCACAATCCCACACAAATGTTGACTTCAGCACCTCTAATAAAGTGCAGCTCATAGCCGTTTTAGAGGGAATGAACCATCCTGGAGACAGTAAAGTAACAAAGTGTCAGTGTCGCGGTCAGGTGTGATATTCTCTCACTACTGTGCGGCGACTGTTAACCGTTTGTGTTAATACTATGGGGGAATTTATGTTTCAATATTATTTGTGTGGACAGATGAGCGATCTGTGAGTAAATGTGTAATCTGTAAATATAAAACACTTTGCACAAACACAAAATGAAGATTTGTAAACTCAGTTCTTCAAACACGAGTTTTGAGACAAACTTTCCGCCGATGGAAAGAAAATACAATGAGTAAGAAATAGTATAATTATATAACAATGTATTAAGCTATGAGCACAGGGAAAGTCCGCTAGCCACTAGGCTAATTTCAGTAGTTTGAAAATGCCACAGGCTCTAGCTAATGATGGTGTTTAGCAAAAAGCAAACCAAGACTATGAGCTGAATGTTTGTTAAAGGTTGGTGTGAGCTATGTTTGATGCATGTTAGTGGACTGTACTGAATTTGCATTTAACTATATACTTCGTACTCCTAGTATGGCCAAAAGCCGAGTGGACATCAGTGGTAGTTCCTGTCCTGTGGTCAACACCAGCATCAAAAAGTGGACAAAAAGAAGAAGAACAAAATCGGGGAGCACACAGACAGGAAGCAAAACAAGATAACGACACCAGGGGCAGAACAACATTACTCCATCTTCCTTTAGGAGCATTCTATCATTCTTTCAAATTTTATTCTGTGGCTGCTCTCTCACCTGTTGCACAGTGTTTATGAGGGTTTCTATTCATAGAAGGGATTTGACAAAGATCTGACAGCAGCTCTAGTTTTATTGAGGGACAACTGAATGTTCCTGAATTTCCAATCTGGAAGCAAAACCACAGGAAACCATAATCTATGTGCCGGACACCTTGAGCTGCTGCGGCTTCATCAGAACAGCCTGAAATGAATAAAGTTAGCCTTGATGTTCAACACCATGGTTGTTGAAGAATGACCACTAAGCAATGACATGTGTGTGTATCACTTAATGAAATTAAATCACTTTCACACCCTTAAGTTACCATAAATGAAGTAACCCTGAGTGTGCTTGAGTAAATACAATCCTCTTCACTTTATATATGCTTCCTTTAGGCAATATTATCAGGAAACATTCCATAAGCTTTCATTGTTATGCAGATGATACTCAGTTATATCTATCGATCAAGCCAGATGAAACTCATCAGTTAGCTAAACTTCAAATGTGCCTTCAGGATGTTAAAACCTGGATGACCTGTAATTTTCTAATGTTAAACTCAGATAAAACTGAAGTTATTGCTCTGGGGCCTAAGCACCTCCGTGACGCATTATCTAAAGATATAGTTTCCCTGGATGGCATCGCCCTGGCCTCCAGCACCACTGTGAGGAATCTTGGAGTTATCTTTGATCAGGACATGTCGTTTAAGTCTCACATTAAGCAAATTTCAAGGACCGCCTTTTTTCACCTACGTAATATTGCGAAAATCAGGAACATCCTGTCTAAAAATGATGCAGAAAAACTAGTCCATGCATTTGTTACTTCTAGGCTGGATTACTGCAATTCCTTATTATCAGGCTGCTCGAAAAAGTCCATTAAGACTCTTTAGCTGATCCAGAATGCTGCAGCACGTGTTCTGACAGGAACCAGGAAAAGAGATCACATTTCTCCTGTTTTAGCTTCTTTGCATTGGCTTCCAGTAAAATCCAGAATAGAATTTAAAATCATTCTTCTTACCTACAAAGCTCTTAATAGTCAGGCACCATCTTATCTTAAAGAGCTCATAGTACCTTACTACCCCACCAGAGCACTGCGCTCCCAGAATGCAGGTTTACTTGTGGTTCCTAGAGTCTCTAGGACTAGGAGCCAGAGCGTTCAGCTATCAAACTCCTCTCCTGTGGAACCAGGTTCCAGTTTGGGTTCAGGAGGCAGACACCATCTCCACATTTAAGAGTAGGCTTAAGACTTTCCTCTTTGATAAAGCTTATAGTTAGGGCTGGCTCAGGTGAGTCCTGAATCATCCCTTAGTTATGCTGCTATAGGCCTAGACTGCCGGGGGATTTCCCATGATGCACTGAGCTCCTCTCTCCTCTACTTTCTCTCCCTCTGTATGCAACCTCATCCCATTATTGCATGTTACTAACACAACTTCTCCCCTTTCTGGTAGTCTTGTGCTTTCTCATCCCTCTCCTTTCTCCTCCTGTCACTTCCTGCAGGTGTTTCTGGCTCTGGAGCTGTGGAGTCTGGATCTGTGGCTGCGGGTCACCTGCTGCCCCCGTGTTCCTGCTCGACACCCTCTGCTGCAACGACTATTGTTGCTAGTCTTATTGTTATTATTGTTATTATAATCATTAACATTACGATGGTTACCATTAACACTATTATAAATATCTGTACCATTTTTCATTCAGTCTATAGCAACATCACCTTCACTGTGTGTACCTCTGTGTGTATATTGTGTAGGCTGCCTCCCTCCCTCTCTCTCTCTCTCTCTCTCTCTCTCTCTCTCTCTCTCTCTCTCCCCCTTCACCCCAACCGGTCGAGGCAGATGGCCGCCCACCCTGAGCCATGTTTCTGCTCGAGGTTTCTGCCTCTTAAAAGGAAGTTTTTCCTTGCCTCTGTCTCCTAGTGCTTGCTCTTGGTGGGAACTGTTGGGCTTCTGTAAATATCATCACAGAGTATGGTCTAGACCTGCTCTTTTATGAAAAGCGCTGTGAGATAACTGTTGTTGTGATTTGGCGCTATATAAATAAAATTGAATTGAATTGAATTAAATAACAGTCCAGTGGCTGCACCTACCTTATATCCCCCACATGTAAGTCCTGCATTTCGTTTAGCAAGAACACACTTCATCCTCAAGAAGAAGGAGCGCTCTATTTCATACTCTGTCACACAAACACACATAACAGAGGCATTACTGTCATAGTTGTTTTTTTTACAGTGCTGTGTTCTGCAGTGACACTTCTTACTCCTAGGATTATTTCAAATTTACCCTTTTTGTTTCTACAGCCCAGTATAATCACAAACACAGACCAAAAAGATCTGTTACGACTTACAATGTAATATCAGCATAATGAACATTTCCACAGCATCAACTCCATTATTACAATAAGAAAGTTATGTCATATGTGCCACTCTGCTCTGTGCTTATCTTTTTAACAGAAATAAAACTAGCTAAACCTAAACTTACTAGCTTTTTTTTAGATATTCTTACCACATCTCACAGTCTTCAGAGAGCAGTATTGAGTATGATATGTTGTTGTATCGATGGAATTAGCACTTGGAAATGTACATCATGCTGAATACGTCAAGACAACAGGGACACTTAGGGACACAGGAGATTTATTTTGTATTAACTGGGGAACATGTGAAATAAGCAAAGCCTTTCAAAGGTCTTCCAAATAATTCATAATAATAATAAATAAGGTCTTCTCTATTCCATTGATAAATAAAGCCCCCGGACGCTATTTGGGAATTTACAGCACATGTGACATACATGGAGATTAAGGTGTTTAAGTACACAGCACATTGAAAAGAGTTAAATTTTTGCTGTTAGTGAAATTTGAGTGACAGCAGAGTTAATTATACCCTGGATAGAGTCAAATCCATTATATTTGACTCTCAGGTGAAAAGTAAAATTGGTGACTGCATGCTGTTAAACTAGGGGCCGTGCTTTTTTACCTGGGTCTAAACTTTAACACTGTTTGACATAAGTAGTATCTGTTAGTGTTATATTTTATATCGATATTGCTCTTCTGGCACCTGGTCGTTTTGCAATGGTGAGCCACCATAACTTAAACTTATGTCACCTCACTATTACTAGCCAGCCTAACACCTATTTAACAAACTAGCGGTTAGCATGCTTACCCAATCTGTTCATTCTGTTACATTTTTTAAATGTAATGTAATCAAATTCTTTGAGGTGCAAGTGTTAAAATAATTTTAATTTTAAAACACCAAACATGATCATCTTTACTTTGCAAATTCCACAAAAGACAAAAAAATACTGTAAATTAGTAGTGTACCAACACTCCACAAAGAGTTAAATCAACACTTTTTAGTATGGACCCATTTAGACACTTTTTAAAAGTAAACTAGTGTTAATTTGCGTATGCTGATTTTACTGTGTACCTGGAGAGAAGTGATGGCGTGGGGGTTGGCAAAGACCCAGCACTGCTGTCATCTCATCATGGTCCGATGGGTGGATATACTCAAATATACTGTTTCCTGTCAGCTCTACCTGCAGCACACACATTTCCAGCATGTGCTCATAAATGTGCTGACTTATGTAGTGATCAGCTGCACCACAACTAACAAATCACAATGCAAGACAAAACATTGAAATGTACTGAATCATGCAGAAATGATTACCATACCATCTAAAATGGTCTGTTTGACTCATATATCAAACATAAACATGAACAGCAAACTTAAGGTTGTATGAGGGTCTTACCTGGGACAGGCCAAGGTGGACTGATGCAGTTTCTGAGATGTACATGATTTTGCCATCAGAGGCAACAACAAACACAAAGCCGTCCAGAGTCTGAGGGAGCAGTAACAAAATAGTTACTCTTAAACAAGTTAGTACTGTTAGTGATATTCATTTTTACAATGTTATATATGTGGGGTGAAAATAACAAATATTAAATGATAAAAATTGAGGTGGTGAAAATGGATGTGAGTTGAAAAATAAAGGGGTAGAAATGGATGTGAAATGAAAAACAGAGTGATAAATATTCAAGTGGTTTTATTAATTTAAAGTCGATTTGATTAAAACAGTAGTGATGAACATTTTTTTATAATTTTTATTTTTCAATCATCATTCACAAACCAAAATTGGCATTTATCATTTAAAGAAGTTAGCTTCAAGGGTAGAAGTAACAAATAATAAAATAATAAAATGGAGGTGATGAAAATGCATGTGAATTGAAATACAAGGTGAATTGAAATATAGAGTAATAAATTATCAACTAATGTGATAAACTTGATTTTCCATTCACCCTACTGTCATTTATCATTTACCGCATGTCATTTTTATTACAAACTGATCGAGTTGACCGTAGCGGAGGAATATGCCGGGCTCTGCTGTTAATTGTACAGACTGCCCAAGAAAGCCAGTGCTCCAGTTTTCATTCATTTAAGGGTTAGCAATAATTAGCAGGTATCGTTGTCAGCATAAATAGCATATTAGCTTATCTCGTTAAGCAAATTAGCATAGCTTCGAGTGATCCTAATCTGTGCTAACGATGCTAAGTAAATGGGATGGTATGCTGACCATTTTTTAAAGAGTCATGCATAGAAGGCAAAACCTATTAGATACTGCCTGTCCGCCGAGCATCGTCTGCACCTTCAAGTACTCTTTAAAAACAATATAATCTGGGGGCGCTGTCGAGCAGGCAATGGAGTAGGTCAGGTTTGGTTTGAGCTCTCGTTGAACTTTTGTGTTATTTTGTGTTAATAAGTGCCTTTCGTTTTGAAATACTAGCAAACTTTCTTCGAATATATTCCCTAAGCTAAGAGTGTGTATAAGGGTAGATGGCGGCGAATTAGCGTAAATATAAATTCACCGAGTCGACCAAATCTAGGCCCGACGCCGCCTCGTCAACGAGTTCCACCGTCTCCCCGTGCCCGAAGTCTTTGCCCTTGCCATCCAGCCAAGCTATGGATGTTGAAAACCTGAAGGGTGATATCCTGCTTTCACTAAAAGCGGACATCTTCGGTCTCGAAGCTACTGAGAGAAGTGCTACAATTGGATAGAGACGTGGTTGTGGACCGCTCTCACAGAAGTCTGGGTCCCGAGAGGAAGGATGGGAAACTCTTTCTTTCCTGATTATACAACGAGTGTTGCTAAGGCCAGGGTGGCATTCAATGAGGTCAGGAAGCTGCTCCGTAACCAGCAGGGAGTCCGGTATGGTATCCTGTTTCCAGCTTGTCTCTGCATCACGTTCAACGGAGAGGAAAAGGAGTCCACATGCAGGCAAAGCGATGAGCTACGTCAAGAAGAATGTCATCTCTACAGCAGAGGGTTGAGTGAGTAATTTGGCCCTGGCTAAGTTATCATCCCTGGGCTACAACCTTTTTATATGCTGGACAGTCTACGGCTACGACGGGACAATACTTGATTGAACAGACTTTTACCGTAGGCTAATAGAGGACTGAACACTGCCATTTTATATTTTGTTATATTTGGTCTAATGGGAGGAGTCCTCCATGCCTTAATTTTATTTTCTTCAATTATATATAGGCCTAATACATTGTTGTCTTTATAAGATTATAAGTCACAGTTTTGGTCCCAACTTGGGTTTACCTGATCGTTGTGCTTCATTAATTCCTTATTTGGGCTAATGGGTGAAATTTTTCGGGCCCTATTTCTTATGCAGCAGTTTTTTTTTGTTTTGTCGTTGTTGTGTTTGTTTTTTTGTTTTCTCTTCTCTTGCAAGTGATTCTTGTTTTATCCTGTTCCATAGTCTTGGTTCTTGCGCAGCTGCTACTTGTTTTCTCTAAAATTCAAAGGGGGAAAAGAGAAAGGAAAGGGATAATAATACAATAATAATTATTAAAAGAATGAGGTGTGTGTGTGTGTGTGTGTATATATATGTATATGTATGTGTGCATGTATGTATGTATATATGTATGTGCGTAAATGTATATGTATGTGTGTGTATATATGTGTGTGTGTGTGTGTATGTATGTATATGTACGCATGCAAGTGTATGTATATGTGGGTGTATAATACCACACTGGGATAGGATGCGCTTTTTGGAAGTAATATTCACGTCCGGGGTTCAGGAGACACATTTACGGACAACGGACCATTCTCTATTGGGAAGGGAGTGGTCAGGACAGATATTTCATTCCAATTTCCATTCGAAGGCTAGGGGGGCGGCTATATTAATCGATAAAAATACACCGTTTACAATGACAAGTGTAGAGGCTGATTCAGCTGGGCACTATGTAATCGTTGTTGGGCAAAATACGTTTCCAGTCATCTTGGCCAATGTTTATTGGGACAATTCAGTGTTCTTCACCAGTGTTTTCTTTCGCTTACCAAATACGACATCATGCTAAATCCAGCATTTTCTTGAATCGTATGGAGTAGTGAATCCTGCCACTAGAAGTTACTCCTTTTTCTCCCCAGTTCATAACACATACTCCCGCATAGACTGTTTTCTTTTGGACAAAAGACTACTTCCCCTTATTACCGGATGTGATTATGGACCCATAGTTATTTCAGATCACTGCCCCTTAACTATGAGAATGCACATCCCAGATACACGATTCAATCCATCGCCCTTGGAGGCTCAACCCTCTGCTTCTGTCAGATGACGCTTTTACTAGTTTTATTGCATCTGAAATTTCATTGTTTTTAGACATTAATCAAACGCCTGGAATGTCTTCTCTGACTATTTGGGAGTCATTGAAGGTGTATTTACGAGGTCAGGTCATTTCATATTGTGCTAATCAGAAGAAAGTAACCACTGCCCGACTTAAAGAATTGCCAGATGAGATTCTCGACCTAGATAGGTTACAGAGCCATCAACCTTCGTCAGACTCTAGGAGAAGGCGTATGTCATTACAGACGGAGTTTGATCTCTTATCAACGAGACAGGCTGAGTATCTTATCTCCAAATTACGATATGGGTCCTATGAACACAGGGATTGGTTCTATGCAAAGTGGCAAATCCCCAGGACCAGATGGTTATCCAACAGATTTTTATAAAACCTTTTCTGTACAGCTCTCCCCTTTGCTACTGTTGGTCTTCAAGGAATTGTTCTCATTGAAGGCCCTACCATCTACTATGCATGAAGCAGTTATCTCCTTACTCCTTAAGAAAGATAAGAGCCCTCTTGAATGCAGCTCATACCGTCCAATTTCTTTAAAAAATACGGATGTTAAAATTCTTGCAAAAGTTTTGGCACGTCGTCTGGAGGGGGTTCTTCCATCCATCATATCACCAGACCAAATGGGTTTTATTAGGAATTGGTACTCCTTCTTTAACATCAGACGCCTTTTAAATATACTCTATAGCCCTTCTCCACCTGGTACTCCGGAAGTGGTGCTCTCACTCGATGCAGAAAAGGCATTTGACCAGGTCGAGTGGGGCTATCTTTTTAGCGTGCTGGAGAGGTTTGGATTTGGTCCCAGATTCATATCATGGGTTAAACTCTTATATACATCTCCGAGAACTGCTGTACGTACCAATAATAATCTTTCCATCTACTTTGAGCTCCAACATGGTACGAGGCAGGGATGCCCTTTGTCGCCGCTGCTGTGTGGAACCACTTGCTTTGGCACTAAGAAAAGAATGCTGATATTAGGGGGATCTGGCGTGCAGGGATAGAGCATAAAGTTTCACTTTATGCGGATGATATGCTGTTATTCATTTCACAGCCCCTTTTGAGCCTGTCTGCGTTAATGGCCCTACTTGAAGATTTTGGCAAAATATCGGGCCACAAAGTCAATATCCAGAAAAGTGAGCTGATATTAAGAGGTGGGACCCCCTGCTTCTCTCTCTGGGGGGCAGAATCAATACTATAAAGATGAATGTGCTGCCTAAATTTTTATGTTTTCCAGTGTCTCCCAGTGTTTCTCACAAAATCCTTTTTTTCAAAACTAAATAATCTGATATCGGCCTTCATCTGGAACAAAAAGCCGCCACGGATAAAAAGACATATATTACAGAGACTTCGTGCAAAGGAAGGGATGGCACTCCCAAACTTCATGTACATTATTGGGCGGCTAATATACGATTGCTGCTGTACTGGATGAGGGATGGTGCAACAGCCCCTGGATGGACAATTATGGAGGGGGAGTCCATTGGGTCCATCTCTCTGGCTGCCCCACTATGCGCTAAGTTACCATTCACACGTCCCTTGTCTAGCTATACCTCTAATCCTGTTGTTATACACTCAATAAAAATCTGGAATCAGTTTAGAAGATCTTTCTCTCTTGGGGACCTGTCACTTGCCGGGCCAATTGCAAATAATCACCTGTTTATCCCATCATTGACAGATAAGACATTCAATATTTGGTCCGGAAAGGGGGTTGTCTTATTGTCTGATCTCTATGGTGAGGGTGTTTTTGTGTCATTCGAGCAGCTGATACAGAAGTATGACATTCCCAGGTCACATTTTTATCAATATTTGCAGCTTAGAAACTTTGTAGCCTCAAATTCAGACACTTTTCCATTGTCCCCTTCTGAGTCTTTGTTGGACTTAATTTTTAAATGTAAGCTGGCCAGGAAGCAGACAATTTGAGTTATTTATAATTTACTTAGCATGCATGATTTGACGCCCTTAGATCTCCTTAAGAACAAATCGGAGACAGACCTAGGAGAATCAATTTCAGATGATAATTGGCACAAAGTAATCCAAAGAATCTTTCCTCCTCTATATGTCTCACAGTTGTCCAATTTAAAAATGTTCATCGTCTGCTTTGGTCCAAAGTTTGACTTTCTAAGATCAATTCCAACATAGACCAAACGTGTGATCGACGCAAACAGGCTCCTGCCACTCTATTGCACATGTTTTGGACATGCCCAAAACTGTACACGTTTTGGCAATCTATATTTGGGACCTTTACTAAGATATTTGGAAGAATAGTGCGGCCGTCTCCTCTTATTGCACTGTTTCGGGTGACCCCAGAGTATACCCCTTTTAGATGGTTGTTTAGATGATGTATTTGTTTTTGTCTGTTAAGCCCCTCTTGGGTGTTGTGTACTGTTTAGAATTCTAAAAACTTGATCAAAAAAAAACAACAATATAATCTTCTTGGTGGGGTTCATCAGTGGTGATAAATGATTAGATAGTAGTAGATTTGCATCCACCTTTTTTCCCAGCTTATATGGTGTGTTATCTCCCCCGAGATGAATGCAATTCTAGGAAATAAGCAAAACACCGGTAGGTAACTGAGATGTAACTAGGCCGATCAGTTGGGTAAAGTAAGAAAAGTTAATGGCGAGAAATTATGTTTGTGACAGCCGCTTCTCAATTTGTCTAGGCTCTGCAGTTGCATGTATTTTTAATCTTTGACGGCCCCTGCTTGGATTCAAGATTCGAGCACCACTAGATTCCTTTTAGATTACATATGATGGTAATGATTTAGCTTGCAAAATGTTAGCCATAACTGTTACTGCCTAACAGCTTTCATTAAATATTTGTTGTTCAACACACTGCTATTTTGATTTTGGATTTGAGTACACCTATCGACAGCGCTGTGTGATATTATATATAGTCCTGGAAATGACAGTTCAATTCAATTAAATTCAATTCATCCATCCATCCATCCATCCATCCATCCATCCATCGTCAACCGCTTATCCTGCTACCCCTATCCCAGCTGACATCGGCCAAAAGGTGGGATACACCCTGGACAGGTAGCCAGTCCATCACAGAGAGAACAGTGAAGCGACAGTGCTATCCACTGCACCACTGTGCCGCCCATAAGAGTATAAATATAAAATATAAACACAAATATAAAGGAGTGTGAGTATGTACAATATTTACATTATTAAAAATTATTATGGTGAACCAAAAAGCACTATTGAATAAATAGCAGCAGAGAATATTGCACATTAATTATTTAACAGGTAATATTGCACAGAAAATAGATAATAAGGTCTAGTTTAATAACTGACTGTCAGACACTTAAAGGGAGGAGTTATAAAGCTTGATGGCCACAGGCAGGAATGACTTCCTGTGGCGCTCTGTGGTGCATTTGAGGGGGAATGAGTCTTGCACTGAAAGTGCTCCTGTGTTTGAGCAGCACGTCATGGAGTGGGTGGGAGACATTGTCCAAGATGACATGTAGTTTGGACAGCATCCAGTCCAGCTCCACCCCCACACTGTCACTGGCCTTGCGGATCAGTTTGTTGAGTCTGTTGGCGTCCGCTACCCTCAACCTGCATTGGTTTGCTGTTCCAGCAAACAGGATAGCACTGGCCACCACAGACTCATAAAACATCCTCAGCATCGTCCTGCAGATGTTGAAAGACCTCAGCCCCTAACCCTAACCCTTCCTGTAGACGGCTTGAGTGTTCTTGGCCCAGTCCAGTTTATTGTCAGTGTGCACTCCCAGGTATGTGTAATCCTCCACAATGTCCACAGGGACCCCCTTGATGGAAACAGAGGTCACTGGTGCCTTGGCTCTCCTTAGATCCACAACCAGCTCTTTAGTTTTTGTCACGTTGAGCTGCAGATGGTTCAGTTCACACCATGTGACAAAGTCCCCCACCACAGCTCTGTACTAAGTCTCTTCACCCTTGCTGATACATCCAACCACAGCAGAGTCATCAGAAAACTTCTGAAGGTGACAGGACTCTGTGTGGTAGTTGAAGTCTGGGGTGTAGATGGTGAAGAGGAAGGGAGAGAGGACCGTCCCCTGCAGGGCCCCGGTGTTGCTGACCACACTGTCTGACACACAGTGTTGCAGGCGCACATACTGTGGTCTGCCAGTCAGTTAGTCAACAATCCAGGACACGAGGGGGGCATCCACCTGCGTCGCGGTCAGCTTCTCACCTAGCAAGGCTGGCCGGATGGTGTTGAAAGCACTGGAGAAGTCAAAAAACATGACCCTCACAGTGCTCGCTGGCTTGTCCAGGTGGGCGTAGGTGCGTTTGAGCAGGAAGATGATGGCATCCTCAACTCCCAGTCGGGGCTGGTAGGCGAACTGGAGTGGGTCCAGGAGAGGTCTCACCATGGGCCGCAGCTGATCCAGAACCAGTCTCTCCAGGGTCTTCATAATGTGGGAGGTCAGTGCCACAGGTCTGTAGTCCTTGCAGTCACTGGGATGTGGCGTCTTTGGCACAGGCATGAGGCAAGATGTCTTCCACAGCACAGGGACCCTTTGGAGACACAGGCTCAGGTTGAAGACATGGTGAAAGACTCCACATAGCTGGGGGGCACAGGCTTTGAGCACCCTTGGACGGAAACCGTCAGGGCCTGCAGCCTTGTTGGAGTGGAGTCTCCTCAGCTGTCTTCTCACCTGGTCAGCAGTGAGGCACACAGAGGTCACATGTGGGGGAGGGGGAGAGGAGGAGTTGTCAGGCTGGTGAGAGCTGTTAACCTGAGAGCCAGAGGAGGGGGGGTTGGGGTCTCACAGGAGGGTGGGGGACAGTGAGGAGGAGGAGGTTGGAGTAGTGGGGTTGGAGGTATTTTAGGTGTTTGAGGGCAGACAGCAGCTGAGTTAGTTGGGGGATAGGCAAGAGCAACAAATCTTGGCATCAAATCTGTTAAAGAACAGATTAAGTTCGTTGGCCCTGTCCAAGCTGCCTTCAACTCCTCTGCTGCCAGTCGGTCTGAAGCCAGTGATGTTCCTCATGCCGCTCCAGACCTCCCTCATCAGAATCAGAATCAGAAGGAGCTTTATTGCCAAGTAATGTTTTACACATACGAGGAATTTGACGTAGACAAACATACAGTTGACATAAATAAATGTAGAAATGTATAAATATGGAATGGAAGAACAACGGAGATGTATACATGTGTATTATTCTGGGTCTGTGCCGTGCAGAAGTAACGTAACAGAAGAGAATATTGTGTAAATATAAATATATAAACTGACAACATAAAAATATACAACAACGAAGATCAACAATCATGTTGTTCTGCTGGAGTTTAAGCTCTAGCTTCCTCCTGTACTTCTCCTTAGCCTCCCTGATCTTCACCTTCAGGTCCCCCTGAATGGCCCTCACCTCCTCCCTATTACCATCTCTGAAAGCCCTCCTCTTAGCATTCAGGATGTCCTTGATGTCCTTTGTTACCCACGGTTTGTTGTTTGAGTAACAATGGACAGTCTTTGCTGGGACAGTGCAGTCCACACAGAAGTTGATGTAGACTGAGATACACTCAGTAAGCCCATCTATGTCCTCTCCATGTTTCTCACAGAGAGCATCCCAGTCTGTTACCTCAAAACATCCCTGAAGTGTCTCATAGGCCTCCTCCAAGCATCTCCTCACCGTCCTTGTAGTCACAGACTGCCTTTTCACCAGAGGCACGTAGCAGGGATTGATGTGAACCAGGTTGTGGTCTGACCTGCCCATTGGGGAGAGGGGGGAAAAGCTGTATGCGTTCTTAACGTTAGCATACAGCAGGTCCAGGGTCCTCTCCTCTCTAGTATGGCAGCTCACATACTGGGTGAAGTTGGTTAGTGTGGTGGTCATGGTGACGTGGTTGAAGTCACCAGAGATCAGTATGAGGGCACTCGGGTGTTGAGTCTGGAGTTCAGCAATGGCGGTGTGGATGACGTTACACGCCAATGCTGGGTTGGCAGAGGGTGGAATGTAAACAGCTACAGCGATGGCATGTGAAATTTCCCGTGGTAGATAATAAGGCCGGAGTCCCACAGCAAGCATTTCAATGTCCGGGCTACAGATACGCTGTTTAACCTTAATATTACAGGGATTACACCATCTGTTGTTAACTACAATGGCAATTTTTTTTTCTTTATGCTTACCGCTCTCGGTGCAGTGCCTGTCGGCCCAAACAGTCTGAAACCCGTCGATGGAGATGTGGTCAGGAATATCCGAGTGTAGCCAAGTCTCTGTGAAGCACATTAAACTACACTCCCGGAACTCCCTCTGACTCCAGGCTAACGCTGTTAGCTCGTCCATCTTATTAGCCAGTGATCTCACGTTGCCCATGATGAGTTGTCTGGACCCTTCTCTCTTCCCTACCGTTTCGTTACTCCTCTGCAACCTCTGTGTGTCCTCCTCCAGATCTCAGTGGGGATGTCTGTGGGCCTGGGCGCCCCGGTCGGCTTCAGCGCGATCAGCTGGTCCCGGGTGTAAACAAAGTGGCCATGAAGTTGCTGCGCAACGGTGCCATGGCTTACCAAAACTCTCTCAAATTCCATGATTAGAGAGAGCCTAGTTTAAATTACGTATAGCAAAAATCACACACGAGATATAAAAAAGAAAGTTAAAAGTTAGAAAAGAAGACGACGAATGACGGAGCAACTGCAACAGGCTGCATGTCTAACTGTATGTAGACAGACAGGCAGAAAATTTAATCTTACATTCAGCTCGACTGCACTAAACTATTCTGCTTCCTCAACAAAGTAAGTACTTCACATCTGACTCCCTGAGGTAATCAACAAAACACTCGTTGTAGCATCAGGTTAGTTACGTATCTTCCAGTATAGCATATATCACCATATCTTTAGAAAAAACAGACGTAAATCATCAACCTGCCTCTTAGACCCCATCCCGACTAGGCTGCTTAAAGAAGTTTTACCCTTAGTCAGCACTTCTTTACTAGATATGATCAATTTGTCTTTATTTAACAAGTTATGCACCATAGCACTTATGGTGGTAGCTGTAATTAAACCTCTTCTGAAAAAGCCCAACCTTGATCCAGGGATTTATTTGTGTGATGGGTTTGAAAAGCCCACAGTCACACCTTTCACACCTCTCACCCACTCCACAACCATCTTCAAACTCACTTCCCCCTCTGACACACTGTCACCCCCCCTCTCTGTGTGAAGTTCCCTCCTGCTTCAAACGCTCCATAATCATCCCAGTTCCCAAAAAACCCTCCATCTCTGGACTAAATGACTACAGGCCTGTCGCCCTGACATCTGTAGTCATGAAGTCCTTTGAAAGGCTGGTGTTGGCCCACCTGAAGAACATTGCAGGCCCCTTGCTGGACCCCCTGCAGTTTGCCTACGGGGCTAACAGGTCAGTGGATGATGCAGTCAACTTGGGACTGCATTACATCCTGCAACACCTCGACTCTCCAGGGACATACTCAAGGATCCTGTTCGTGGACTTCAGCTCGGCGTTCTGTACCATCATCCCGGACATCCTCAGCAACAAACTCACCCAGCTCACTGTGGCAGCCTCCACCTGTCAGTGGATCACAAACTTCCTGACTGACAGGAGTCAGCAGGTAAGACTGGGGAACATCACATCCAGCACCCGGACTATTAGCACTGGCGCCCCCCAGGGGTGTGTGCTCTTTTTTGGGCCGATCACCGATTGCTGAAAGCTGTATCGGCCGATACTGATCATATTTGGAGCCTTTTATTTATCATGTAGCAATATACGGTATACTGTATATTTATTGAAACTCTGTGCAGATCTGTGTGAAGATGGGGGCCAGCTGCACAGAGTTTCAGGTAGGATGGTGACACACCGTTGGGGCCAGGAGCCTTCCTGATCTTCTGCCTTTTTATTGCCTTTTTAAATATCGCCCTGCCACAGTAACAATAGAGTACAATGAAATCTACATTTTAGTCACTTTTTAAGACACAATGTTTTAAACACAGTTTGTTTATTTTATATATTTAATATTTAGCTCTTATATAATATTCATTGTTTAACTGGTACTACTTGACGTATCTTTTTAATTGAGAATTTAATGCACCTTTGGGCTGGCATAAAAGTAATCTTGTTTTACTACACAATAACAAACGTGCTTGAATCTTGAATTTAAGAAATTAAAAAATACATGCAACTGCAGAGCTTAGACAAACTGGGAAGCAGCTGTCACACACCTCATTTCTCACCATAACTATTCATACTTTACCCAACTCAGGAACATCGCCCTAGTTACATACCAGCTACCTACCAGTGGCATGCCTGCCTAGAATTGCACCTCGGGGGAGAAAACACACCATATATGCTGGGGAAAAAAGGTGGATGCAAATCTAGGCAGGTAGCCTACAACATCTGTTCTACCGCATTATGCATCCACTTTGCTGTGCACACTGATCCAATGTGGTTATCACAACTTCTATAAGTGTAATGAAATAATGATGAGTTTACACATTCATACAATATATACTTCTAATCATTTATCACCACTGATAAACCCCACCAAGAATATTATATATTTTTTAAGCAATGCTTGGCGAACAGGCAGAACTCCCTGAACACAGTCATTTGTTACAGTAACAAATCTAACATTAACATTAAAGCTGCAAGCAGCGTTGGGCGGGCCCTCGCACTTGTAGCGTGTCCTCGTGTGAGCCGGCCAAGTTGCATATTCTGGAGCTCTGCCGGTGTGGCTGTGAATTTCCTACGCGGTTCCGACGCTGCATGAAGGTGTTATATGTCACTTCCTGTGTCCCCTATGTGGAGCTACATAGCACTTGCCGCTATGAATATAAATCGGTATTGGCGTGTAGATGTCTGCGGGGTGGGAGAGTTATCAAGCACGTAAAGTTTGTTTCAGATGTGAGCATGTACACTGAACAATAATGTACCCAAACAATAAAATAAATTCCTTTTATATTTCCCTGCCTTGTTGTTTATGTGTACATACAGAGGGAGAATGTGAGAACAGCACACATTTCATCATTACTGTGTGTTAGAGCATGGGAGAACAGTGGATACTTTTAATACAGCCCACACCCCTAATACTGTGTAACTATAACAAGTAGAGAACAGAAGAAAAAGATGTTCTTTCTTTACAACTGTCTGCATAGCTTATTCATATTGTGTAATGAATGAAAATAAATAGGCCTACTAGGCTCCTCTCTACTTTGACATTTAAGATTAGCTTGTTTGATCCACCTTCATACACATGTGACATTACTGTACAACTTGAGAAAGGTGAGTTGTTTTCTGCTCCAGCCTGCCTAAAAGAACAGCCTTTTTGGGATTAAATGGACTTTATTAGCTGCTGCAGTGCAGGATGAACTCAGAACAGACCCATTTCTCACCTTATTATTCTAAATCATGCAACGAAGAAGAAGAAATGCATAATAAATCCTGGGACAAAATCTGTCCACAAATACTGTACAGCATGTAGTCTGATGAACAAGACTTGTGTTATAGCTGACTTGGGCAGTGAAATGTTTAATTTTTTTAATTCATGTGGTCATAGTTGTCCACAACTCAAACCAGAATATAAGAAGAAATGTTTTATACCACCTCAAGAAGGCTTCCTATCAGAAAGGTAGGAAGGTATTTCAAATGTACAACTGCAGTACTTAAATCTAAGTAAAGTAATTTCCCTGACATTTTTGTGTTACTTTACTTTTAATAGATGCATGTAACAGGTTTTATACTTCCTGTGAGTATAATCCAATCAATCTTATTTTCATACTGTATATCCGATGTGTAATTTGATAAATTGTGTTGTATGTCGTGCTCGCATCTCAGAGAAGACTCTGACTGCAACATGCGTCTTTGTAAAGAGAGAAACGGACAGAAAAAGTCTCTAACTCTGCCTGTCAGCTCGCTCTGCTCCGTTAAAACTGAATCTACCATACAGAATTGAATACGAGCGCACTCCAGATTTAGCTGCAGCCAGCTGACCGTGTGCATCTTCCTATACCGCAGTTCTGTGTCCATGCATGCAGCAAACTGAAAGCACTGTCTGTCGGTGCGTCTACGTGAAAAGAGAAGGAAGACATTGCTGGTAGTATTGTCTTCAGAGTTGTTAAACACCTCAGCGCACTGAAGGAAGCCATCTGACTGTGTGAGGAGCAAGATCGTTGATGTCTGCAGGCAGAGTAGGCCTAGAGCTCTCCTGTCTGACTGGTCCACCAATAGCAGAGAAGATGACTTACTTTATTTTTTTGTGTATTTAATTGGATGCTTATTTATTTATTGAGCATTTATTTATTTCTGTATTTATTTCTGACTGTGTCAGGATCGGTCCTCCATAGCGGGGTGGGAGAGTTATCAAGCACGTAAAGTTTGGTTCAGATGTGAGCATGTACACTGAAGTTACAACAACTTCCTGTGTCATGGCGAAGACTTGATCTCTGACGCCACGCCACGGACACACCCATTGACGAAAACTCGCAGATAGCACAACTTTTCATCTTCAATGCCTTTAGAAGGCACAGCACAAATTTGAAGTCGGTCGGACTAAATCCCTAGGAGGAGTTCGTTAAAGTACGAAGTGTGTAAATCATCCAAAATTTGACGTAAAATTCAAAATGGCCGACTTCCTGTTGGTTTTAGGGCATCGCTCAGAGACTTTTTTGTGCGTCTGGACACGATACACGTACCACAGAAAATTCGTGCACGTAGGTGAAACGTGCGGCGGGGGCTGCTTCGTTAAAAGTCAATTCCTGTTGCCAGCAGGTGGCGCTATGACTGTGGGTGAATGTCGGCATGTACATGTGTTCAGGGCAGGACTCTCATCCTACATGTACAGTTTGGTCCAGATGTTAGCATGTACACTGAAGTTACAACAACTTCCTGTGTCATGGCGAAGACTTGATCTGTGACGCCACGCCACGGACACACCCATTGAAGAAAACTCGCAAATAGCACAACTTTTCATCTTCAATGCCTTTAGAAGGCACAGCACAAATTTGAAGTCGGTCAGACTAAATCCCTAGGAGGAGTTCGTTAAAGTACGAAGTGTGTAAATCATCCAAAATTTGACGTAAAATTCAAAATGGCCGACTTCCTGTTGATTTTAGGGCATCGCTCCAAGAGGATTTTTTATGCGTCTGGACAAGATACACGTACCACAGAAAATTCGTGCACATAGGTGAAACATGCGGCGGGGGCTGCTTCGTTAAAAGTCACTTCCTGTTGCCAGCAGGTGGCGCTATGACTGTGGGTGAATGTCGGCATGTACATGTGTTCAGGGCGGGACTCTCATCCTACATGTACAGTTTGGTGCAGATGTGAGCATGTACACTGAAGTTACGACAACTTCCTGTGTCATGGCGAAGACTTGATATTTGACGCCACGCCACGGTCACGGCCATTGACGAAAACTTGCAAATAGCACAACTTTTCATCTTCAATGCCTTTAGAAGGCACAGCACAAATTTGAGGTTGGTCGGACTAAATCCCTAGGAGGAGTTCGTTAAAGTACGAAGTGTGTAAATCATCCAAAATTTGACGTAAAATTCAAAATGGCCGACTTCCTGTTGGGTTTAGGCTATGGCTCCAAGAGACTTTTTTGTGCGTCTGGACAACATACACATGCCACAGAAAATTCGTGCACGTAGGTGAAACGTGCGGCGGGGGCTGCTTTGTTAAATGTCACTTCCTGTTGCCAGCAGGTGGCGCTATGACTGTGGGTGAATGTCGGCATGTACATGTGTTCAGGGTGGGACTCTGATCCAACATGTACAGTTTGGTGCAGATGTGAGCATGTACACTGAAGTTACAACAACTTCCTGTTTCATAGCGAATCATCGACGCCACGGACACGCCCATTGACGAAAACTCGCAAATAGCACAACTTTTCATCGTCAATGCCTTTGGAAGGCACAGCAGAAATTTGACGTCAATCCGACTAAATCCCTAGGAGGAGTTTGTTAAAGTACGAAGTGTGTAAATCATCCAAAAATGGCCGTAAAATTCAAAATGGCCGACTTCCTGTTGACTTTAGGCTATGGGTTCTTGAGGCTTTTTTGTGCGTCTTGATATGATACATGTCCCCAGCAAATTTCGTGCATGTAGGTTGAACGTGAACGAGGGGCTAATTTTTTCCAACTTTCTAGGTGGCGCTAGTGAGTCATTTTGCCACGCCCATGTGCGAAACTTGTAGAATACGAAATTTTTCACCGGTTCTGACATGTTTGCAAATTTTGGTGTTTGTTGTTTAGACCATGTCAGTTGAGCCTACTTTGCAGAAAAAAGAAAAAAAAAAAAAATATATATATATATATATATAATCTTAGCAAATTCAAGAGGGACCTCACATGGTCGTGCTCGGGCCCTAAAAAAATAATAATAATAATAATCTGAGCAAATTCAATAGGGACCTCGCACGGTCGTGCTCGGGCCCTAATAATCTTAGCAAATTCAATAGGGACCTCACACGGTCGTGCTCGGGCCCTAATTACATTGTCCATGTGTCAAGTTTAACATTAACATGGCATAAAGTCAGCTAAATAACAAAGTAGACCATCACTGTCCAACTTCACACAGGAGCCTTTTGCTCCAAAGTATTGTCACCGCTAAATTAACTAAATACGTTTTGACTTCTATGCATGACTCTTTAAAAAATGGTCAACATACCCTCCCGTTCAGTTATCAGTTATACCATCCCATTTACTTAGCATCGTTAGCACAGATTAGGATCACTCAAAGCTGTGCTAATTAGCTTAACGAGATAAGCTAACATGCTATTTATGCCAACAATGATACCGGCTAATCATTGCTAACACATAAATGAAATACTACAATTTCACTCACCGAAAAAACTGGAGCACTGGCTTCTTGGGCGGTTTGTACAATTAACAGCCGAGCCCGGCATATTCCTCCGCTACAGTCATCTTGGCTAGCTCAAGCTCCAGCAGTGTACTCTGAGGCCAGTATGACTAAACTTGATCAGTTTGTCAGGGGGTGTGGTTTGTGATTAACAGTTTCAACAGGAAGTAACAAAAATCACATGCAGTAAACGATAAATGACAGTAGAGTGTTGTGAACGATGAATGGTAAATCAAGTTTATCATATCAGTCAGTATCATATCAGTTGACTTATCATATCATCATAATATCATATCAGTTGACAATTTATTACTCTATATTTCAATTCACCTTAAATTCACCCCTCTGGTAGGCGCTACAGAGCACTGTACGCCAAAACCAACAGACTCAGGAACAGTTTCTTCCCACAAGCCATCACTCTGATGAACAGCTGATTTCTGACTCACAGTGTCAGGAACAATTCCTGTGCAATAACCCAGTAACTCTGTCTCTAATCAGCACCTGTTTACTGGTTACCACTTATTATTTATTTATTCATCATTCTCTATTTCAGTGCTGCTCATACTATGTCATATTGTATATACTGTATACTAATACACCTACCTCAGGTCATAAGGTCATAGGTCTTACTTTTTTCAGCATCCTTTGCACTATGCTCCATCACACTGTGTACATGTGTACATTTATGCATGTATGTGTATGTGTACCTGTATATCATATCCACCTTCAACATGTACATAATGAGAATAATAGTTTACTCTTGCATCCTTTGCACTCTGAACACTGAACACTGCACTATTTGTCAATATATCTATATTGTTTTGTTCATAGTGTGTATATTAGCGTTGTCTATACTGTAGTTTGTGTCTGATTTTATTTTTATTTTATTATTATTTTATTATTGTGTGATGGTATTTTTGTCAAATTCCTTGTATGTGTACACATACCTGGCAATAAAGCTGATTCTGATTCTGATTCTAAATTTAACCACTCTGTATTTCAATTCACATGCATTTTCATCACCTCCTTTTATTAGTTACTTTTTGTTACTTCAACTCTTGAGGCTTCTTTAACTTCTTTAAATGATGAATGTCAATTTTGGGTTGTGAATGATGATTGATGAAAAATGGTTATGTTTTCATTCCATCACTACTGTTTTAATCAAATCGACTTTAAATTAATCAAATCACTTGAATATTTATCACTCTATTTTTCATATCCGTTTTCATCACCACCTGTTATTTTCACTCATGGTACAAATCCCAACTGGGGAGCTATGTCTCGATCTACTGGCTGTCAAATGAAAGCGAAAAGGCAAAACTGCCACAAAAACATCAACAACAAGATCTTTAAAAATATAATTACAGTACATAATCAAATCTTCATCTGCATTCTCCCACTCTTTCTTTTTACTTTCTGCATGCACAAGTGTTGTAACAAGAGGACCTTGTTTACTTGCAGTGAAAACTTTACTTTGTGTTTTGCTGCATGGCAACATATCATACAGGGGAAATACATTTAAATCTACTATAATAGGAGCACCTTCATTGCCAAATGAACACCTTGCCATATGGTCGCAACAGTTGCTGCTTTGATTCAAGCCAGTGAGCTTTGTTGCCTATAATACCCCTCTCTCTCTCTCCGTTTCGTGTCAACCTCTTCACCTGTCATCAAATAAAGGCAAAAAATGGCCAGAAACATTGTCTTAAAAAATCTACTATTATAGTTACTTATTTTTTTAAATATTACATTTTTAAGTGAAAAGACTTATTAAACTATATTAAAAATACTGGAAAATAGCCACATATGAAACATCACTTATGTTGGGTTAAACCATCCATCCATCATCAACCACTTATCCTGCATACAGGGTCGCGAGGGGCTGGAGCCAATCCCAGCTGACATCGGGCGAAAGGCAGGGTACACCCTGGACAGGTCGCCAGTCCATCACAGGGCTGGCTTAAACCAAACACCAATAAAAAAATTGTTTTTATGCAGGCGTCAGCTCAACATTTATTTTCTCCTGGCATATTTTTTTAGGTGCCAGTAGATCTCTTTTATCATTTGTGACTCACAAGATAAAGAACAGTACAATTTGTTCAGTCCAGTGCTTAAATTGTAATTAAAATGTAATTAATCTAAAGCAGCCTGTATAGTGACACAGATCATGTTTTTTTATTTGAGGGTACAAATGACTAATTTGTAAAACAAAATTTTAATGTTATTTAATGTGCACATTAAATCATAAGTTCGTAGCTCGATACATGCCTGAGCTCTAGACCATTTATGGACAGAGAAATTTGGAGGCCAGGCAGAACCCTAAATGCTTATCCAGCCACTTTCCATCTCAACTAGACCACATATTGTACACGTCATTGCAGCTACACATTTTGACATCCTCTCATGGATTGTTTGAGCAAGAGGCAGACATATTGTGCCTGACACTTGACACTACACCATGAGTACCTAGATTTATTTAGAAGTGGCAGTACTGAGTAATAGAACTCAACTGCACTTTAAATGATGTCATACTAGTGAGTACTAGCGCAGTTAAAGCACCTGAGGATCCATTTTTCCTCCATCTTTGTTGGTGCTATCAGTTGTCTAAGGTAAATGTAAATGCTCCGTACTTGTATAGCGCCTTTCTAGTCTTTTCGGTCAAAGCGCTTTTACACTACATCGGCATTCACTATTCACGCACATTCATTCACTGAGCCAGGGGCAATTCGGGGTTCAGTATCTTGCCCAAGGACACTTCGACATGCAGCCTGGGGGAGTCGAGATTGAACCGCCGACCTTCCGATTAACGGCCAACACGCTCTACCTCCTGAGCCACAGCCGCCCCTGTGTGCTTGTTTCATAGCTGTTCTATATGTCTTTTTCCTTTCCTATTTCAATACTGTTTAGTCATCAATTCAGTAATGTATCCACACATTAAAAATGATAATAATAATAATAATATTAATAATAATAATAATAATAATAAGCCTAGCGTCTTGACGCACGTTGGGGCATGTCACGGCCGCGGCGCATTGGCAGGAGGTTAAGAGACGGGCCTCTGAATTATTGTGCATTTTGGAGCATTCCTGAAGGAGTTAATCATCACTTCCTGTGTCCACTATGTGGCGCTATGAAAATGAAATGATTTTTGTCAAAAATGCCTTACTTCCTGTTTCCGGTAGGTAGCGCTATCACATTGCGTGAAATATCAGTATATATTTCCTGTTTTAATGGCGAATCATCGATTTTCAATACCAAGCCACGGACATGCCCTTTCATGAAAAGTCACAGATAGCACACATTTTCATTGTCAATGCCTTTCGAATGCACAGCAAAATTTTGAGGTTGACTGGATGAATTGAGTAGGAGGAGTTTAAATTACGGAGGCACTCTGTATGTGGCGCTAGCAAGCCATTTTGCAACGCCCATGCACGAAAACCATATGACACGGAAATTTGTAAGTTTTTGAGCATGTTAAGGCCACCAAAAATGCGATTGCTTTTCAGAAATGCGCCAATGCGCCACACGCTTTGGACGCTGTGCAAAGGACTTAAATGCACTTCCTGTGTCCCATATGTGGTATATGAGGTCCCAGTAACTATACGTTATGTCCCAGTACATAAAGGTTTTCTGAGATAGTTTTAAAGCCAACCTGCAAGAAGTGCTTCATCAAAACATAGAAGTAGACACTTCCTGTTTCCAGTAAGTGGTGCTATGACAAAGAGTGGATATTGGCTTGTAGATGTGTTCAGGGCGGGACTCTTATCAAACATTTAAATTTTTTTACAGATGTGAGCATGTACACTGAAGTTATAACAGCTTCCAGTTTCATGGCGAGTCATCAGTTTTTGACGCCACGCCACGGACTCGCCCATTGACAAAAACTCACAGACAGCACAACTTCATTCTTTCTAAACTTCACTTATTATTTTGATGTCAGGAATATTAGGCTATTTATTTTACTGAAAATTTGATTTGTTTCCAGTGAGGTATTATTGAGTTAATGATAAAAGACTTGACTATTGGCCTTGGCGGAGGTCTGCCCTCTCCAATGGATCACAAACTGTCACCCTGCTCTGAGCTCCAGGTTCCTGCAGTGTAAAAGGGTCATATGATTCAAGATTTTTAATATTATTTACAGTACTGAATTGTAAAAGGTATGCTTGAATGAAGAAGCCCAAAATTATTGATGTGGTGTTAAAGACAAACTTTAAATTTAATTGTGGGGTTTAATCATTTGGTGTATGGCCAGATTTTGTAAAGGCTATTTGCTGCTAATGATAATTATCACAATATAATTTTCCTCAATTGCAAAATAATAGATGTTCAATAAATGTTCAATATCACGGATCACGAATGAATTCATTTTTCTATTAAGATATTTATTTTAAGTAAAGTAACTGAAAAAGACTGTAGTTAATTTTACTCATGCATATTTGTTGAAAAAAGATTTTTATCATAACCCTAAAGTATAGGGGTAGGGGTAGGGTTAGGTTTAAAACTACAATTAAACATCTGGTTTCTTTAACTTTCACTCAGGAGCACATATCCATAGCCTTTAAACTTAAAAAAAAATAATGATTTCATATTTATCGTGATAATTATCAATATCAAATTATATTAAGTTTTTGAAAAAACTTTTGGCCATATCACCCAGCCCTATTTGTAGCAGTTTGTTGACCACCATTTTTATGTAGGATAGCATAATATAGCAAAATCTGAAATAGTACAGCACACATTTGCATACAGGAGTATAACTTGGTATAGAGCAGCAGTTTCATACAGCACATCATAGCATAGAGTAGTGTAACTACTACAGTACAGTATGAAAGAGCATACGCAGTGCAAGAACATCATTTGTTGTTTCTATTACTGACTTGTAAAAGATGAGAACCCAGTTCTTTAGCCATGTTGTCCAGAGGACTGAACCTTGTTGACTTAACCCATCCATCACCCAAACCTACAGAGAGAGAGAGAGAGAGAGACCGACACGGTAAGACAGTCAGAGAGACAAAGACTGACACAATGACAGAAAAATTTACAGTCACTGGGCTTTCGCACCAAACATGTAAGTTCAAGTTGTTGTGCAGATCAAGGGCATTATTTCCAAATATAAATATTTTTGGGCATCTTAGAAGTCATGTAAATCCACTCTCTGACGCTACCAGGACAGGATGTGATACCAGGTTTGAAATTTACTATATAATTTACATTTATTCAAATATTTCTGTTCATTTTCGCAATATAAATGTGCAAACATCAATCAATCCCTGACCGCTGCCATACATGCAATAAAAGCACCACATTAATAAGGATTGTCCAATAGGCAAGGCAAGTTTATTTGTATAGCACATTTCAACAAGGCAATTCAAAGTGCTTTACATAAAACATGAAAGCATTAAAGGGAAATTTTAAAACATAACATACGTTATGTATTTAAAAATTGTATTTCAATCCGAGAGTGTAGTGACCTGGACTATTTCAAATCACTTATCAAAACCCACCTCTTTAGACTAGCTTTCAACCTCAAATAATATTACATCGCACCTGCTGCTATTTGTTATTTCTATGGTCTCCCCTATGCTTTTTTGTATTTTGGTTTTTTTTTTTTGTTCATGTATTTTATATGTATGTATCTTATCTATTTTTAAATGTACATAATTACTGGTTTTATTGTAAAGTGTCTTTGAGTGTCATGAAAAGGTTGTAGAAATAAAATGTATTATTGTTATTATTATTATTATACGCTCATTGACTGAGACCCATAAGAGGGGCTGTGTGGAAGAGAAAGCCTCAATAAATATTTCACTGGTGTTTATGTGTTTTGTGATAAGAAAAGCTTGCCAGATCTCATGTTATTTTCTGTACCAAGTGTTACATCCTTCAGCCAGCATTTATTTTCCATTTGAGGCGAATCAGTCAACGAGCAGTGTAGGGAGGGCCACAACTGCAGCTTGGTAAGTGTGTACCTTTAGATCCCCAGGGACCACCCCAAATATGTGCTGTCAGTGCAGGGTCAGTTCAGGCCAGTTATGGTGCCTAAGGCCAGACACTCACTGGGTACTCATATTTTCATTGCCAAATAATTACTGATATTTTTCTTTAATTAAATTTTTCTTTAAGTCAACTTGTGGTCTGTGTCATAAACAACACACAGCCTTGTCTATCAGTGAGTATCTTTACACCACTGTTATAATTTCCCTGTAAGGAAAAGGTTGAAAGACGAAAGCAGAAACAGTGTTTTATGTTCCGTAGTCATCAGGACTGAACTCTATACACAACTTCACAGAATCCAATCAGCTGCTGCTGACTGCATGTGTGTGTCCCTCTCTGTATCAGCACAAAACATTTGCACAAATCTAGACTAACAGAAATTGTCCCTGTAAAAAAGCAGAATAAATTTCTTTTTGAAAGTCTATAAAGTATTCAATTTCTACTGAATCACTTCTTGTAGAAACGTGTGCTGAAAGCCTGGCAAAACTTTAGAACAGTGTTGTTGCTAAGTAGGTCAATGTGTAGAATCAATTCTGCTTTTCAAATCAATTGTAATTTCATACCAGAGCTGCTGGAATATTGGCACTGAAGGGGTATGGAAATATTAAATATATATACTAACTTTTTAGGTTTGCAAAGAAAAAGGACACAAAAGGGACATGAAAACATCAAAGCTTAACATGCATTAATTTTCTATTTTAAGTGTGTCATAATTTTGAATGGTAAGTAAAAGTACAGAAGTATTAGCAGTGAAATAGATACAAGTATTAAGAATACAAATTCTGATTTCATCACATCACAAAACCTGTGGCTACAGGTTTTGTGATGTTGTAGCAGGTGAAGGTCTGAGTCATTAGACGGATGTATAATTTAAACTACAGCAATCTTTAGTATTAAAATCACACTGGTAACCAACAGCTTTTCATGAGAAAAAAAACACCTAAGAAGATTACTGAAACATTAACTCTCCTGATGAGTTTACAATTGCTGAGTGGCTTTTAACAAGTATTAAACTAGTAAACATGAATCAATTATTTTGTATAAATCTAAGCTTCATATAGCATAACCCTAACCCTAACCCTGCCAGCAAAAAAGACCCTCTAAAATCATTTGTGACCTTGCTAGATTCCTTGATAACCATGATAACCTCAACCAACAACCCTACCAAAGAAACAAGATGCAAACTCATGATATCAACATTAACTGACATGAAATACGCAACATGTAGGCCTACAATTATGCAAAAACAAAGCTGTGGTAAACTGTAGCACGTTCTCAAAAACTCGCATTTCACTCTATATTTCCCAGCAAGCAATAGCTGTCATTTCATCATCAAGGTTAACTATAAACCCAATTTAGTCTGGCTATGAGTAACCACGTCTAGCCACAATAACCTAAATTTGGTTACATAACGTTTTTGCAAAAATAACTTGCAAGGTGTATGATATTCCATCATGTAAGCAAAGTCAACAGTGATTACAATGTTTTTTATTTTCATTTCTTTGACATGTTCTATGCATAGCCTGTGCTTTGTCACAATTTAGCTCTTGGTCAGACCGGCTATTTGTGGCCCACTTTTAGTCAAAATGGTCAAAACTGATTAATTGTGGTTTTTGCCCAGGCAGCACGAGAGATGGTTGATATCCCATTATTTTTGCACTGTCCATAATATATACAAGATAGTAAGTGTCATTTTATTGACATGGTCTATCTGTAGCCACGATTTGGCTCTGGTTTGTACAGGCTACAAGTAGTGTGCTTTTAGCCCTCCCAGTGAAATCGAGGCAATCAGTGTACTAATGCTTGGCTATAGCCCTGTTTCAGACCAGCAATGAGTACAGTCAAATTAGTGTCAAAACTAGGGTGGGGATGGAGCAGTGGATAAGACACATGCCTTTGGTGTCAGAGACCCTGGTTTGAAGCCCACTTTTCCCCATCCACCATTGTGTCCCTGAGCAAAGCACTTAACCAGAGGTGTGCGACCTATGACTTATAGAGCAATAGTAATTCGCTTTGGACAAAAAAAAGCTTCAGCTAAATTAATAAAATGTAAATTTGGTTACATGTAGTTTTCGCCCATGCAGCTTGTGAGGTATGAGACATCGTATTGTCATATGCAAGTAAACATGTGAAACATTTAAATTACCCTCATTTTCGCTGTCACACAAAATGTCCACTACATTAACTTTCATTTTAATCTAAAACAAAATGCAATTACTATTTTCATCCACTTGATGGCAATTGTAGCCCTACTGAGACATGACTACTGGCAACGTGAGACTTGAAAATTAGTGGACATCTGCGTTGCCAGATCTCATAATAAGCATTTTCACATTTTTTAGTTTTTGAACGAGAGTGAACTGTCTAACGGGTGAGAGCACTACTGCAAACGTATGAAACAAGAGGACATTTACTTTGGTCTTTTTGTTTGTGTTGCACTTGCATATTAATATAACATGCAGGACCGCGCTGCAGGTCAGCGACACCAAACCTAATGTTGTTCAAGTGGGCTGCTAGCCAAAAGGCTTAAGGAAGAATGGCGAACGACAGCTCTAAGTACTGCCATTCGGCCTAGCTGTGTCATGCTCAGGGATGCAAAGAACATTGATTGTCTTCCGTTGTAAACTTTGTGCGACCAGCAATAAGCTTTCAACTGCGAACAACTTTGTATTGAAGCATATGCTAAAGCAGCAAAGCAACGTGAAACTTAGCCTGTAGAAAGAAACTCCGGCAGCTGCTGCCAGTGATGCATCCACTTGGCAGTAGTGGCATTAATCCTTGTTTTGTGTTTTGTAAAAGCACTGAATACTTCTCTTATAAATGCATGTGCAGAAGAGTAACGTTAGTTCAAAAGTCGAGACACTTGCTTGATTTTTTTTAATCTCAGACAGTGGCGTTAGAAAACGTTACATGCTTCGTAAAAATCCTACTCATTGATGCTGTTATGAATACGCGATTAGTTAAAATGTCGGGGAGGACCTGCTTTGTTTTTTATTATTTTTAAATAGCTTATAACAATAGCATATATGATACAGCATCCTCCGGCTGCCTTAGGTTAATTATTGTTCCAGTAAAGTGGATTCATTTCCAAAATGCGCTGCTGAACAGGTTCCGTCACTTTTAAGGATGGGGTGGGGTGGTTGAAAGTTATTGTAACGCAAGAAGTGACGTGACTATTTACTGTTAAAACCCAGTAATAAGTAAAGTAATATTGTTACTTTTTAAATGAGTGATAAGTAAAAAGTAACTCGTTACAATTTCTGAGCAATTTGTCCAACACTGTTACTGTAACCCCATGACAACTGGGTCTCCTCATGCCCTTAAAAACTCTTACATTTAATTATCTGAATTTAAAGGGGGTGAACATGAAACATGTGCAACCTATTATATTTTGTTATAAAAGACACACTCGTTTGATCATTATGGTATGAAAATATGAGTTTTTGACTTTTGATACTAACTTATGTTTATTGCAAATTATCCAGCATACAGTCAAGAAAGCACAACAGTAAAAGACTTCAGAACAGAACACACTTACATTCACTGCACATTGCTCTCACAAAAGAATAAAAGCAGTCTGTTTGGTTTTTCTAATGAAGCATGGTGGCTAAAACGTGTTCTGTTAATGTAAAGTAATATTTTTCATAGATATAAATAGGCCAGTAATAAAGAAGGGCTTTAAATTAAGGGGAAAAATAGGTTATAAATAAAAAACCTTCATTAGAATGATGTCTACTGATAAGTATACTGTATGTTTTAATTTCAAAATATATGATGATAGTAGTCAGACATGTCTTATGGAATAACAGTGAACATTTATTATATTATATCAATTATAATGTTTATTTTTATTCATATTCTTACATATTAAACAAATATGGGTCATGGATAGTTACCTAAGAGACTGACTCCGACTAAGAGTTGATGCTCTTGCTGCATCAAGTAGCAGCTTGGATGAAGATTCAGATTTGGATAGCTTAACCCATTTATTTTGTCGTTATTTACATTTTTATCACCTTTGTTGTAAAAATTGTTTCTATATTTATTTCACTGTCTATATATATAATTGTATTTTTATTTATAATAATATCGACTATAATAATAATATTTTGTCATTAATTCCTTTACATTTTTATCATGTTGTAGCCTTTTATCTGAAGTTGTCTGTTGTAATCCCCTTTCTTAATTATAAATCTTTGAATGGATTGCAGTTTGTGAGAACTTGTTATATTTGAGTAAAAAAATACTTTAGACATTATTTTGTTGTCTATTTGATGAATAGTCTATTCTTGGGCTATAGTTAGATATCTACTCAGTGACAGCCCAAATTCAGCCCCGTTTTAACCTAGACGTCTGGGTTCTAAGCTTGCTAATTCTGTTATTAGGCCTGTTTTTGTTGTTGTTTTGTTTTCCTTTGTTTTTGTGGCTCCATTAGCAATGAAATGTTTTAGCAGGAAGATAAACCTAATTACCAGCCTAATAACAAGGCGGTATTCAAAATTAAGAAACGCTATTTTGCAGAAAAAAAGACAGGCTGCTACCGGCCTGTTGTAGTCTAGGCTAAATCCTCATTTCATTTATGGACCATCAGTATTTGTCTTAGGCCTTACTTAACCTCACTGCCGTCCCCGCGGCTATGCGTTACGGACATGTATTGGGATAACAGGACTACAAACTAATCCACCACAAAATGCATCCATGATATTGTGGATCACAGCGACTTTGGCTTCCTGAGCATTGTGGACTCACCGGCCTGCCTTGGAGGAGACCGCTGACAGCTCGGCCGGCTGCCGCGGTGGCCCGTCCGTGAAAGGCCGTGTGTTCAGTCTGACTTTATGAGTGATGACAGAGAGGAAAAGCTCTGTTTTCCTGCCCTCTAACCTGCCCCAGTGTAGCTGCATGCGGCCTAATGAAATAATTCACCTTGATGAATGAGCGAGGCGTTTAAAGTGGACATTCGCGTTTAATCAGAGCGGGAACTGCGCTGACACCATAATGAAGTAAATGAGCAGAGATTAGGTCTGAGGGAGGATCACGCTGTATACCTTCACTGCTACTGGGCCTACTGCGAGCAGACAAACACAATTAGGCTATAATAATAATTATTATTATTGCTATTATTATTATTAGGCCTACTTTCAGACCAAGTTGTAGTAGCCTACAAATAGCCTTTACTTCTCAGTGTTGTAGAAAGCTCTGAGGAAAAGACGACCAGCAAAGTATTTATCACTGTATAGGCTATTTTAACTTAAAGTTTATTTTAAACTTTAAATCACTAGTTTGTTTTAGAGCAGCAAAGAGGTTAACGGGTTCCAATAAGTCCTCATTATAAAGGATTTGTTTCTAACTTTTGGCTGTGCAAGTTAAATAATTTAGCCTACTTTAGAATCTGTTAACAACACCAACACTGGGGTTGCCAGCGTGTGAAAATGCCTTTGGCTGAAATTAAATCTATTTAGAAGTAATGCAGTTATTTATGGTTGTAAATTAAATTATAGGCTATAGCCTACACATGGACGTCTCTTTTTAAATAAATAATAGCCTATATAAAACATTGATACATTATTTCAACCATTGATAAAGTACTTTATCAATGGTTTATTTACTGTTCTAAATTACTTTAAGAACATGTACAAATTATGCCTTATCAGAAAGTGGTGCCAAAAAAGCAGTGTATGGATTTGTTTGTCACAGTGTGATTCTCTGAACCACAGAGCTCTGCACGGCCGCTGTTCTTATGGAATAGCCTGGGGTACCTTACTAACAAATTGTGCTATTTGGAATGTATCAATAAAGTGAAGCAGTATCCATTTGTTGCTACTTTCAGTTCTGATATATAGGTATTTCACACTCAAGAAATCAGGTCCCTGATTTTGTGATAGGCCTTCTCTCTTATACAAATGGTTATGATTTGACAATGACTATATTGACTCTTGACTGTGTTATAAATCGTAGGCCTATGCTCTGGATTCTGTTTTGTTTCTGAGTGTTTTAAATTGGTTAAACAGTCACTGTAGCCTATTTGTTCCCGTTTTTTGTCCTTTCCGGTCTTGGATAGACTTTATCAAACCTGGAAACGTGAATGCCCTTTTTTCTACAATTGTGGTCATGCATGTTCCCCCTCTGGCAGTTTGCGCGGAGTGCCTACCGTCTGGGAAGACTGCCCTCATCTTGAGGTAGCTGCTGGTCAGCCGGATGATGGAGGCCTTGTCCAGCTGGGAGGTGATGGCCGCAGGCAGAGGCAGCAGCTTCGCCAGCTCATAAAACTCTCCGTTTTCTTTCTCTCGCCGCGTCTTCGCCGCGTTCTTGCATTTTTCCTTCATTTCTGGAAGTTTGAGATGAATGATTCTTGCATAAGAATAGGCTAAGACTCCGCTTAGGTTAGCCTACAGCTGTGTCACTTAGAGATGAAAACCCGCTCTGGCATCCCGTCTGGAATCCTTTAAAAAATTAAAATAACGAGCAGAATTCTGTTATCTGAACCCGACAAACCAGACTACAGGCCCTTCACGCACCCCCGAAAGCCAGAGCAGAACTGCACACGTCCAACCATCCTTGACAAAGCTTTGTTCAACTCCCCAGCTTCACCTGTTCCACAGTAACAGCAGACAAAGTTGCAATGACGCCGCGTCCACTTCACGGTGTTTTCACGGGCTGGCACTGGGGATGCACTTGGAATCGCGCAAGGAAAAACAAAGAGGACAGGAACTGAAATTATCAGATGTTCTCAACAAATACACAGACCAGGACTGCAGAAGACTGCGAACTGAAGTGGTCTGAAAACCCCTCAGACAAGACCGTCTCTCTCTCTCTCTCTCTCTCTCTCTCTCTCTCTCTCTCTCTCTCTCTCTCTCGCGCGCGCGCGCTAGGCATAAGAATGTGTGTTTGAGTGTGTGTCAACACTACCATAAACTGCTTGGCTATAGGCCTACTCTGTACAATATTTACAGCTATATTATATATTAATAATATTTTATTATAATTACTGATGTGTGTCAGTTGTATGGCTCCCATACTCTATACAGCTTCATCATTTCTCTATTAAATTAAAGTAATCATCATTCAGAGGCATTTAAATGGTAGGAGGGCTCTTGAAGAAGCTTAAATACCAAAAATACACAAAAGACTGCAGGTGTAGGGACCAGTGTTTGGCAAGTTACTCAGGAATACTGAAAACTTTTTACTTATTACTCCTTAAAAAAGTAACAATAGGCTATTACTTTACTCATTAGTGGGTCTGAAAAGTAATTAGCTACGTTACTTGTTCTGTTAATGGGCTAAAGTATTTTCACAGCGGACGACAATGTCCTTTGCATCTAAACTGACAAACTCACAATAATGTTAATACTTCCAGCTGTGGAAGCTGTCCACCTGTAACATTTTGGCTAGCAGCTGGCTTGAACAACATATGGTCTGGCTGCTCAGTCTGAACTGACCCTGACAGTCGTGCCTATCCGTCAAGAACAACAAAACAAATCATGTTCTTGTAACAAAGTAACGCAGCGTTACTTGGATTAAAAACTGCAATATTATTATTATAACACTGGTAGGGACTGACTCGTGTGTTGGAGTTCTTTCCAGAGAATGAGAGGGTGTCTACACAACTGCGTGAAGACACCCTCTGAGAGGAAGGCTCTGACTGCTGTGCCTATGCACCGAACAGTATTTGGAAGTATCCAGGCTTCTCAGAGTCTCTGGGTGGGGCCCTGGACAGGACACCTCCCTAACCCGTACTTTAAAGGTCAATGATTGACCTTGTGGTTGTATCATTAGATCTGCTGCTATATGTCTTAGATACTTGGGTGAACAGAGCAGCAGGGCTGTCAACTGATCAATTCCTGGTGGTGAGCTTGATCAGGTGGCCGGGGAGACTATGAGACAGACCCGATAAATCCCAAACATGTAGTGAGGGTGAACTGGGCCATGTGGCCATTGTGGAGACAGCTGCTCAGAGTTGTGATCAGAAGGCTAACATCAGAAGAAGGAGACAGGTTGCCGGAAGGCCAGAAGGGCTGGAGCTTTGCACCAAAGCAAAGGTATGCGAATTTAGGTTTCTCCAGAACTTCCTGGCCTGCTGAAGCACATCAAGCAAATTTTCATTGGAGTGTGAGGTTGACGGGAATATTGGTGCTAAAATTATTTGATTGATGATCAATTGATGCGTTAGCATACTGACAACAATTTCTAATCAAAAGGGTCATATTCCATGGTAATATTCATTTTTTGTAAAAACAATTGTCATCAAATTACCTCTGGTCTAACATACTGGCTCATACAGATTGAGCTAAGTAGAACAAAGTGATCAGCTCAGAAGCATATGAAACATTTGTGAGTATATGAGCACATAGATTTGACCAATTATCAATTTGTCTCATAAAATGACAATGAACAGAACTTCTCTATAATGTCACAAAATAGATCAAGAATAGAATTAATCATTTTGTCTCCCTGTGAGTGACAAAACATTTTATGTCATCACTACTCATTCTGGCATTTAACAGTTTTGATAATCTAGCCTGTGGTATAGAGTGTATGAGCTGGATATTAACTGGAGGAAAAATGTTCCTCGCACTCCTAAAGGCAGCTTTCATAAGAGTGTAATCAGTCCGTTTATTTGCATTGGCTGGAACAGTCGGGCTATCACTTTCTGCATGGCTGTCAGTATTGATGGATGAACACTGTTCTGGCTGTAGAAGGGAAATCTTACCACAAAACTCACTGTTGACCTTTGAATCTGTACTTGTAGATTCTCTGAGTGCTCTAAACAGGTAGAAGTAGAACTGCTTTTTGGTGTTGCTGTTCTGGATGTCAGTACTGTACACCTAGGATGTACATGTTTAGTTTTCTACGCTCATGAGACAAGTGTGAAATGCATCTGCAGGACCGCATGGATTATTTCCAGCTTAATACAGTATACAGTATGTGTATATTCAATTCAATTCAATTTTATTTATATAGCGCCAAATCACAACAACAGTTATCTCACAGCGCTTTTCATAAAAGAGCAGGTCTAGACCGTACTCTATGATGCTATTTACAGAAACCCAACAATTCCCACCAAGAGCAGCACTAGGCGACAGAGGCAAGAATCCTTGAGCAGAACCATGGCTCAGGGTGGGCGGCCATCTGCCTCGACCGGTTGGGGGTGAAGGAGAGAGAGAGAGGGCAAGAGAGGAACAGAGAGAAAAAGAGAGGGATGGAAGGAGAGAAAGAGGGGAGGGAGGCAGCATACACAATATACACACAGAGGTACAGACAGTAAAGGTAATGTTGCTATAGACTAAATGAAAAATGGTACAGATATTTATAGTAGTGTTAATGATAACAATCGTAATGTTAATGATTATAATAACAATAATAACAATAGGACTAGTAACAATAGTTGTTGTAGCAGAGGGTGTCGAGCAGGAACACGGGGGCAGCAGGTGACCCTCAAACACAGGTCCAGACTCCACAGCTCCAGAGCCAGAAACACCTGCAGGAAGTGATAGGAGGAGAGAGGAGAGGGACGAGAAAGCACAAGACTACCGGAAAGGGGAGAAGTTGAGTTAGTAACATGCAATAATGGGATGAGGTTGCATACAGAGGGAGAAAAAGTAGAGGAGAGAGGAGCTCAGTGCATCATGGGAAGTCCCCCGGCAGTCTAGGCCTATAGCAGCATAACTAAGGGATGGTTCAGGACTAGCCTGTTGATAAAGATAGATTGATCATATCTAGTATAGAGGTGCTGACTAAGGGTAAAACATCTTTAGGCAGCCTAGTCGGGATGGGGTCTAAGAGGCAGGTTGATGGTTTAGATGAAGAAATTATTGAAGTTAGTTGGTAAAGATTGAGGGAAGCAAAACAGTCTAAACATATATCTGGTTTTACAGCTGTTTCTAAGGTTCCTGAGTTTAGAGATAAGTCGGTGCCAGTTAAGGGCAGGTCTTGGTGAATTTTGTTTCTAATAGTTAGAATTTTATCATTAAAGAAGCTCATGAAGTCGTAACTACTGAGAGCTATGGGAATACTTGGCTCAATAGAGCTGTGACTCTCTGTCAGCCTGGCTACAGTGCTGAAAAGAAACCTGGGGTTGTTCCTATTTTCCTCTATTAATGACGAGTAGTACGCTGCTCTGGCATTACGGGGGGCCTTCCTATAAGTTTTAAGACTATCTTGCCAAATTAAACGAGAATTTTCCAGTTTGGTGGAACACCAATTCCTCTCAAGTTTCCGCGATATTTGCTTTAATTTGCGAGTTTCAGTATTATACCATGGAGCTAACCGTCTTTGTTTTAGTATTTTCTTTTTTAGAGGGGCTATAGAGTCGAGTGTCATTCGCAGCGAGCCTGCAGCACTATCAACAAGATGATCGATTTGGGAGGGACTGAAATTAGCATAGGAGTCCTCCGTTACTTTGTGACTAGATAATGTATTTAGAGCTGATGGAATCGCATCCTTAAATTTAGCTATAGCACTATCAGACAGACATCTTGTATAGAAATTTTTGCCCAATGGCGTGTAGTTCAGCAATACAAACTCAAAAGTTATCAAACAGTAGTCGGACAAAGAGGGATTCTGTGGGAACACCACTAAATGTTCAATTTCAGTACCATACACCAAAACAAGGTCGAGGGTGTGGTTAAAACAGTGAGTCGGTTCATGAACACTCTGAGAGAAGCCAATGGAATCTAACAGAGAGATAAACGCAGTACTAAAGCTGTCATTCTCAACGTCCACATGAATATTAAAATCCCCTACAATAATAAGTTGACAAAAACTCTGCAAATTCAGATAAGAATTCAGAGTACGGGCCAGGTGCTCGGTACACTATAACGAAGAGAATTGGTTGCAGTGATTTCCAACTTGGGTGTGAAAGACTAAGAACAAGACTTTCAAATTAGTTATAATTTAGTTTAGGTTTAGAGCTGATTAGTAGGCTAGAGTTGAAGATAGCTGCAACTCCACCTCCTCGGCCTGTGCCTCGAGGAATGTGAGTATTAATATGACTGGGAGGGGTGGATTCATTTAGGCTAACATATTCTCCATCACCCAGCCAGGTTTCAGTAAGACAAAATAAATCAATCATAATCTGATATTAGTTCATTTACTAGTACACCTTTAGAAGAGTCCACATTTAATTTTCCTGTTAGTTTGCCCTATTGCTCTTGTGGTTTTAATTTTTATAAGGTTTCAGTGGTCGGGGGACAGACACTCAGTCTATAGGATTTTGACTAGGTAACTCCTGAAATGGAGGAGCAGAGAAGTGTGTTAGACTGCAACTCTGCGTAGGGTTTTGGGTGGGTAACTGCTGAATTAGAAGGGCAGAGAAGTGTATTAGACTGCGACTCTGCCTCCTGGTCTCAACTCTGGGTTGTCATGGATTTGGTCCACTAATAAACTTGGCCAGATTTCTAGAAATGAGAGCTGCTCCTTCCCAAGTGGGATGGATGCCGTCTCTCCAGATCAGACCAGGTCTTCCCCAGAAAGTCTGCCAATGATCAACAAAGCCCACATCGTTTGCTGGACACCACCTCGACAACCAGCGGCGGAATGACGACATGCGGCTATACATGTCATCACTGGTCAGATTTGGCAGGGGTCCAGAGAAAACTGTGGTTGTGGCTGAAAAAGGAGTCTATCTTCTCTTACCAGAGTCTTGCGTTCTGTCTGTGCAAAACACGAGTGCAGTAGTCTAGTGCAGTAGCTTAATCTGGGATGTTGTTGTGCAGCCAGGTCTCAGTAAAGATGAGGGCACAATAGTCTCTGATTTCCCATTGATGAGAAAGCCTGAGTCTTATTTCATCTATTTTATTTTCGACCAGATCTGCGACCAGATATAAGTCAGCAGTAGGCTGGGTAGTGAAATAGCCTTAAGTCTGACCTGGGTTAGATAAGCCCTTATCAAGGCTCACTGTCCACTCTTCCTGGGCCGATCAAATGCAGTGATGTTTGGTCCGGCTGGTCTGGTTGTCTGGATGGAGACGCAGTGAGCAGTGACTGATGGTCTCCTGCACTCAATCCAATCCATACACTTCCATTTCTCATGTTGACGAGTGTGTTTTATTAGGTGACCATGTCCTCTTTTTCCTGGACATGTCCTCTTTTTGGGATCTGAAAAATGTGTTTTGAAATGTTGAAATCGTGCATGAATGGTTGTGATTATTGACAAGTAAGAGACTAACCACCATGTAGACCATTTTTCTTGGTCGGTACTAGTCCAATGCCAGTGTATTCATAAGAATTTCAGATAATAGTATACTGTATAGCTTACCACTAGTATAATATTAATTCCAGTTGGACAGCAGTTTCATTTCTGTGGGTTGTTTTCATTCTTTAAATCCTTGTGTAAGAAAAATGATCTACAAGGTGGTCAGTCTCTAATTATTTAATTCTAAGTCCTAACTCGTCAATAATCATTCACGCAGAACAACAAGTTCAACATTTCAAAGGTTTGCTGTAGCACGTCAGCCTTTTTAAATGTCCCACCGCATCAAAGCTGTGATTGGTCAGTTCACAAAAGTTACTTTGATGAGCAACTTTATGCACACATCTGTCTCCGCCGACAGAGATTAGCAGGTAGGTGAGAATAGAAATAGGTGAGCTTCACATGGAGCCCAGAGAACCTGATATGGAGAAGGCAGAGAAGAAGACCGGCAACTTGTGAGAAGTGCTGGAACACAAGAAAAGTCCCGGTACACCAAAGAGTAAAATGTAGATGTGATGGGTACCGGTTGGTACCGGTATTACTTGCACCTTACAGCAGGTAACACTCAAATATGCAGAGAAAAGAGGTGGATGCAACTCTTGGCAGATAGCTTACATCATCTGTTCAGCAGAATTATACATCCACCTCTTAAAGTCCCCCTGAAATCAAAATCGAAGTTCATTTGTTTTTATTGCATATGCACTATATGTCACCAATACACCAGCATCTGGCCCAACAATGATAAAGAACGTTGTTTTGGAGGTATTCGTGATGGTATTTCAGAGTTTGACAGTTCCTGGAAAACGATTTTAGAATGCTTGCACTCAATCACATCCTCAATACGCATCCTCTATTGGGAAAGCCTGTAACAGCAAAGATGGCGGTTATCCCGCCCCTCCAGCTAAAAAGCCAATTGTTTGCTTTTAACAGCCAAAGCGGAAAACATATTTCAGCCAATCGTGTGGTCCCACTGACGTAAGGGTCTGTTTTACTTCTATTGCGCATGCGTGGTAGTAGTGACGCATGTTAGTCCGAAATAGCTGCCCGGAGGCTTTGCCAAGATGGCTGCCGAGTGGTATACCTTGCCTATAAGGTCCTGCCTATAAGGCCAATACTTTGGCAAAGTCCTTATAGACAGGACTTTGGCATTTGGCAATATATCTCAAAATACAGGGATTAGAAACTGGCTAATACCTATCTTCTTGCTTCCTCTCTTCTTCAAGCCTCTTCCTTTGTCTTTTTTCATGTCCAACCAAATATTTTCTTTTTTGGTCAGACATCATAAGAGTCTCTTACTGACTGAAATGGTCAGTCAGGGTCAGGACACAGGCAAGTGCGGGCAAGCCTGACCCATCCACTGCTAGGCCAGCTGAATTATATTAATAACCACTATGCTTATTATGATACATATAGAAAGCTGTATTTCTTTTTTATTCTTTTATGTTAATTTTTTATGTAATTTCGCCTTCTGATTGGGTTAAGTTAAATGATCTAAAGAGGAACCACCTTCAACAATGGTGCTGTATGATTTTTGGGAATATTCACAACATGAAAAGGTAAAGGATTTGGTTGGAATATTAATACAGCAGCATGAGAATATGGTTTTATAGGTTGCTAGATTATGGACAAAAAACTGTCTGTAAAAATGCTGTGAGACCAGGCAAAGTGGTCCCAACTTTGTGCCACTGGAGAAAAGCAACTGTGGCCACCGGACTCGGCTCTCGCGAGGTTTATATGTCATGTAACATGGTGACGTTTTGCAGTGCCGGCAAAAGTTGGACACAATTTCTAACCAGCAGCAATTGGTGCTCACTGTAGCATTGTTTGATTGCTTGTTCCGTAGTATCTTATGAGCCTTTTCTATTTTTGAGAATTTCATTGTCTACAGTTTCTATATATGCCACAGGGTTAAGAAATATAACTAAACTCAACGCTTTGTTTTATTTGTTAAACAGCTAAATACAGAGTATTCATTTTGTCAGGAATCTCACTCAAACTCAAATGACGTGAATTTGTGGAGAACTCAGTAGGGGGAACGATTTATGGTTTTCTCACTGTTTAGAAAGATCAGCTGGTGTCTTAATGATGAAGCACAGGTATAATGGTGACATTTTACCTGCCAAGTGGTTGGTTACAACAAGATTATTTTCTATATTTATAGGTACAATTCTAATTTACAAAACATCCAGTTACTTGCTGACATAGAGAATAGACTCAAGCATTGGCTAACAAAACATCCAAACTCTCACATTTTACTTGGAGGAGTTTTTAATGTTATTCTAAATTCTGAGATTGACAGATGGCCACCTGCACATGCTAATAACAGAAATGCATATTTTAAGCTTTTTATGGACACGTATGATTTAACTGACATATGGAGAGTTGAATTCCCAGATGTATTATTGTTCACCTGGAGTAACAAAGACAACACTAGGCTTTCTTTCACAAAATATTTTCAACTTCAAAAAGGGGTCAGACTGCCAGAAAGGTTAAGAACCCCTGCATTAAGACAACATAACACATTTAGACAACACTGTTGTTGCGAGTGTTCATGAACCGACTCACTGTTTTAACCACACCCTCGACCTTATTTTGGTGTATGGTACTGAAATTGAACATTTAGTGGTGTTCGAACTCGACGTACTGCTGACGTACTGCGGTAAGCGTGTCGACTCATTTCCGTTTCCGGTGCTTGTGTGTTGGTACCGTGTTGTTGCTCTCGCTAAATAACAGTTACATTTGTTTGATTACAGCGGCCAACTGTTCGCTAAACACTTATTCTTTACAGTAATTTTGCCTAAGCACTCACAGTTCTTTCCATCTTTTAGTGACTGCTGTTCAATCTCATAGTTGTTCTAAAGTTTTGGTAGCTGACGCTACAGTAATTTAGCTTAGCCGTTAGCGACTTTAGCTTAGCAGCTAGCGATGGCTTCTCCTTCTCCCTCTCTCTCTCCTACTTTCTCCTGCTCGGTGTGTCAGATGTTTAGTTACTCCTCTGCCTCCTTTAGCGGTAATGGTACATGTAATAAGTGTAGTTTATTTATAGACATGGAGGCGAGGCTCAGTGACTTAGAAGTCCAGCTCCGCACCTTGGTAGATCAGTCTTTAGCTACTGTAGCTAGCCAGTCCCCGGTAGTCGGTGCGGAACGGCCTGAGTTAGCCTCTAGTAGCCGTCCTCCGGCATCCCCTGTGCAGCCAGGAAAGGGGGGCTGGGTGACTGTCCGAAGGAGGAATAGTCGTAAGCATTCAAAGTCCACGGGGCATCATCAACCTGTTCACGTTTCTAACAGATTTTCCCCACTCAGCGACACACCCGCTGAGAAACCAACTCTGATCATTGGCAGCTCCATTTTGAGAAACGTGAAGTTAGCGAAGCCAGCGGCCATAGTTAAGTGCATCCCTGGGGCCAGAGCGGGCGACATTGAGTCTTATTTGAAACTGCTGGCTAAGGATAAACGTAAATACAGTAAGATTGTTATTCACGTCGGCGGTAATGACTCCCGGTTACGCCAATCGGAGGTCACTAAGATTAATGTTGAGTCGGTGTGTACATATGCAAAAACAATGTCGGACACCGTAGTTTTCTCTGGACCCCTGCCAAATCTGACCAGTGATGACATGTATAGCCGCATGTCGTCATTCCGCCGCTGGTTGTCGAGGTGGTGTCCAGCAAACGATGTGGGCTTTGTTGATCATTGGCAGACTTTCTGGGGAAGACCTGGTCTGATCTGGAGAGACGGCATCCATCCCACTTGGGAAGGAGCAGCTCTCATTTCTAGAAATCTGGCCAAGTTTATTAGTGGACCAAATCCATGACAACCCAGAGTTGAGACCAGGAGGCAGAGTCGCAGTTTAACACACTTCTCTGCCCTTCTTTTTCAGCAGTTACCCACCCAAAACCCTACGCAGAGTCGCAGTCTAACACACTTCTCTGCTCCTCCATTTCAGGAGTTACTTAGTGAAAATCCTATAGTGACGGTGTCTGCCCCCCGACCATCGAAATTATTTAAAAAGGTAAACAGAAGAGGAGCTGTGCATAAAAACCTCATAAAAATTAAAACCACAAGAGCAATAGTGCAAACGAATAGGAGAGTTAAATGTGGACTCTTAAACATCAGATCTCTCTCTTCTAAAGGTGTACTAGTAAATGAACTAATATCAGATTATGATATTGATTTATTTGGTCTTACTGAAACCTGGCTGGGTGATGGAGAATATGTTAGCCTAAATGAATCCACCCCTCCCATCATATTAATACTCACATTCCTCGAGGCACAGGCCGAGGAGGTGGAGTTGCAGCTATCTTCGACTCTAGCCTACTAATCAGCTCTAAACCTAAACTAAACTATAACTCATTTGAAAGTCTTGTTCTTAGTCTTTCGCACTCAAGTTGGAAATCACTGCAACCAATTCTTTTTGTTATAGTGTACCGAGCACCTGGCCCGTACTCTGAATTCTTATCTGAATTTGCAGAGTTTTTGTCAACTTTAGTCCTTAAAACGGACAAAGTTATTATTGTAGGAGATTTTAATATTCATGTGGATGTTGAGAATGACAGCTTCAGTACTGCGTTTATCTCTTTGTTAGATTCCATCGGCTTCTCTCAGAGTGTTCATGAACCGACTCACTGTTTTAACCACACCCTCGACCTTGTTTTGGTGTATGGTATTGAAATTGAACATTTAGTGGTGTTCCCACAGAATCCCTCTTTATCCGACCACTGTTTGATAACTTTTGAGTTTGTATTGCTGAACTACTCGCCATTGGGCAAAAATTTCTATACAAGATGTCTGTCTGATAGTGCCATAGCTAAATTTAAGGATGCGATTCCATCAGCTCTAAATACATTATCTAGTCACAAAGTAACGGAGGACTCCTATGCTAATTTCAGTCCCTCCCAAATCGATCATCTTGTTGATAGTGCTGCAGGCTCGCTGCGAATGACACTCGACTCTGTAGCCCCTCTAAAAAAGAAAATACTAAAACAAAGACGGTTAGCTCCATGGTATAATACTGAAACTCGCAAATTAAAGCAAATATCACGGAAACTTGAGAGGAATTGGCGTTCTACCAAAGTGGAAAATTCTCGTTTAATTTGGCAAGATAGTCTTAAAACTTATAGGAAGGCCCTCCGTAATGCCAGAGCAGCGTACTACTCGTCATTAATAGAGGAAAATAGGAACAACCCCAGGTTTCTTTTCAGCACTGTAGCCAGGCTGACAGAGAGTCACAGCTCTATTGAGCCAAGTATTCCCATAGCTCTCAGTAGTTACGATTTCATGAGCTTCTTTAATGATAAAATTCTAGCTATTAGAGACAAAATTCATCAAGACCTGCCCTCAATTGGCACCGACTTATCTCTTAACTCAGGAACCTTAGAAACAGCTGTAGAACCAGATACATGTTTAGACTGTTTTGCTTCCCTCAATCTTTACCAACTAACTTCAATAATTTCTTCATCTAAACCATCAACCTGCCTCTTAGACCCCATCCCGACTAGGCTGCTTAAAGATGTTCTACCCTTAGTCAGCACCTCTATACTAGATATGATCAATCTATCTTTATCAACAGGCTATGTACCACAGTACTTTAAAGTAGCTGTAATTAAACCTCTTCTGAAAAAGCCCAAACTTGATCCGGATGTTTTAGCCAACTATAGACCTATATCTAACCTTCCATTTCTCTCTAAGGTTCTGGAGAAAGCAGTTGCTAAACAGCTGTGTGACTTTCTACAGAGCAATAGTTTATTTGAGGATTTTCAGTCAGGTTTAGAGCTCATCATAGCACAGAGACAGCACTGGTGAAAATTACTAATGACCTCCTTATTGCATCAGACAAAGGACTTGTCTCTGTACTGGTTTTATTAGATCTTAGTGCTGCATTTGATACCATTGACCATCAGATCCTATTGCAGAGACTGGAATATTTCATTGGCATTAAAGGAACCGCTCTAAGCTGGTTTAAGTCCTATTTATCAGATCGATTTCAGTTTGTACATGTTAACGATGAGTCCTCCATGCACGCCAAAGTTACTCATGGAGTTCCTCAAGGATCTGTCCTTGGACCAATCCTCTTCACTTTATATATGCTTCCTTTAGGCAATATTATCAGGAAACATTCCATAAGCTTTCATTGTTATGCAGATGATACTCAGTTATATCTATCGATCAAGCCAGATGAAACTCATCAGTTAGCTAAACTTCAAATGTGCCTTCAGGATGTTAAAACCTGGATGACCTGTAATTTTCTCATGTTAAACTCAGATAAAACTGAAGTTATTGCTCTGGGGCCTAAGCACCTCCGTGACGCATTATCTAAAGATATAGTTTCCCTGGATGGCATCACCTTGGCCTCCAGCACCACTGTGAGGAATCTTGGAGTTATCTTTGATCAGGACATGTCGTTTAAGTCTCACATTAAGCAAATTTCAAGGACCGCCTTTTTTCACCTACGTAATATTGCGAAAATCAGGAACATCCTGTCTAAAAATGATGCAGAAAAACTAGTCCATGCATTTGTTACTTCTAGGCTGGATTACTGCAATTCCTTATTATCAGGCTGCTCGAAAAAGTCCATTAAGACTCTTCAGCTGATCCAGAATGCTGCAGCACGTGTTCTGACAGGAACCAGGAAAAGAGATCACATTTCTCCTGTCTTAGCTTCTTTGCATTGGCTTCCAGTAAAATCCAGAATAGAATTTAAAATCATTCTTCTTACCTACAAAGCTCTTAATGGTCAGGCACCATCTTATCTTAAAGAGCTCATAGTACCTTACTACCCCACCAGAGCACTGCGCTCCCAGAATGCAGGGTTACTTGTGGTTCCTAGAGTCTCCAAAAGTAGACTAGGAGCCAGAGCGTTCAGCTATCAAGCTCCTCTCCTGTGGAACAGGTTCCAGTTTGGGTTCAGGAGGCAGACACCATCTCCACATTTAAGAGTAGGCTTAAGACTTTCCTCTTTGATAAAGCTTATAGTTAGGGCTGGCTCAGGTAGTCCTGAACCATCCCTTAGTTATGCTGCTATAGGCCTAGACTGCCGGGGGATTTCCCATGATGCACTGAGCTCCTCTCTCCTCTACTTTCTCTCCCTCTGTATGCAACCTTATCCCATTATTGCATGTTACTAACACAACTTCTCCCCTTTCTGGTAGTCTTGTGCTTTCTCGTCTCTCTCCTCTCTCCTATCACTTCCTGCAGGTTTTCTGGCTCTGGAGCTGTGGAGTCTGGAGCTGTGGCTGTGGGTCACCTGCTGCCCCCGTGTTCCTGCTCGACACCCTCTGCTGCAACGACTATTGTTGCTAGTCTTATTGTTATTATTGTTATTATAATCATTAACATTACGATGGTTACCATTAACACTATTATAAATATCTGTACCATTTTTCATTTAGTCTATAGCAACATTACCTTCACTGTGTGTACCTCTGTGTGTATATTGTGTAGGCTGCCTCCCTCCCCTCTCTCTCTCCTTACATCTCTCTCTCCTTACATCTCTCTCTCTCTCTCTCTCTCTCACCCCAACCGGTCGAGGCAGATGGCCGCCCACCCTGAGCCATGGTTCTGCTCGAGGTTTCTGCCTCTTAAAAGGAAGTTTTTCCTTGCCTCTGTCGCCTAGTGCTTGCTCTTGGTGGGAACTGTTGGGCTTCTGTAAATAACATCACAGAGTACGGTCTAGACCTGCTCTTTTATGAAAAGCGCTGTGAGATAACTGTTGTTGTGATTTGGCGCTATATAAATAAAATTGAATTGAATTGAATTGAATTCCCACAGAATCCCTCTTTGTCCGACCACTGTTTGATAACTTTTGAGTTTGTATTGCTGAACTACACGCCATTGGGCAAAAATTTCTTTACAAGATGTCTGTCTGATAGTGCTGTAGCTAAATTTAAGGATGCGATTCCATCAGCTCTAAATTCATTATCAAGTCACAAAGTAACGGAAGACTCCTATGCTAGTTTCAGTCCCTCCCAAATCGATCATCTTGTTGATAGTGCTGCAGGCTCGCTGCGAATGACACTCGACTCTGTAGCCCCTCTAAAAAAGAAAATAATAAAACAAAGACGGTTAGCTCCATTGTATAATACTGAAACTCGCAAATTAAAGCAAATATTGCGGAAACTTGAGAGGAATTGGCGTTCCACCAAAGTGGAAAATTCTCGTTTAATTTGGCAAGATAGTCTTAAAACTTATAGGAAGGCCCTCCGTAATGCCAGAGCAGCGTACTACTCGTCATTAATAGAGGAAAATAGGAACAACCCCAGGTTTCTTTTCAGCACTGTAGCCAGGCTGAGAGAGAGTCACAGCTCTATTGAGCCAAGTATTCCCATAGCTCTCAGTAGTTACGACTTAATGAGCTTCTTTAATGATAAAATTCTAGCTATTAGAGACAAAATTCACCAAGACCTGCCCTCAACTGGCACCAACTTATCTCTAAACTCAGGAACCTTAGAAACAGCTGTAGAACCAGATTTATGTTTAGACTGTTTTGCTTCCCTCAATCAAAACCAACTAACTTCAATAATTTCTTCATCTAAACCATCAACCTGCCTCTTAGACCCCATCCCGACAAGGTTGCTTAAAGATGTTTTACCCTTAGTCAGCACCTCTGTACTAGATATGATCAATCTATCTCTATCAACAGTCTATGTACCACAGTACTTTAAAGTAGCTGTAATTAAAGCTGAAAAAGCCCAAACTTGATCTGGATGTTTTAGCCAACTATAGACCTATATCTAACCTTCCATTTCTCTCTAAGGTTCTGGAGAAAGCAGTTGCTAAACAGCTGTGTGACTTTCTACAGAGCAATAGTTTATTTGAGGATTTTCAGTCAGGATTTAGAGCTCATCATAGCACAGAGACAGCACTGGTGAAAATTACTAACGACCTCCTAATTGCATCAGACAAAGGACTTGTCTCTGTACTGGCTTTATTAGATCTTAGTGATTTATCAGATCGATTTCAGTTTGTACATGTTAACGATGAGTCCTCCATGCATGCCAAAGTTAGTCATGGAGTTCCTCAAGGATCTGTCCTCGGACCAATCCTCTTCACTTTATATATGCTTCCTTTAGGCAATATTATCAGGAAATATTCCATAAGCTTTCATTGTTATGCAGATGATACTCAGTTATATTTATTGCTCAAACCAGATGAAACTCATCAGTTAGCTAAACTTCAAATGTGCCTTCAGGATGTTAAAACCTGATTGACCTGTAATTTTCTAATGTTAAACTCAGATAAAACTGAAGTTATTGTTCTGGTGCCTAAGCACCTCCGTGACGCATTATCTAAAGATATAGTTTCCCTGGATGGCATCGCCCTGGCCTCCAGCACCACTGTGAGGAATCTTGGAGTTATCTTTGATCAGGACATGTCGTTTAAGTCTCACATTAAGCAAATTTCAGGGACCGCCTTTTTTCACCTACATAATATTGCGAAAATCAGGAACATCCTGTCTAAAACTGATGCAGAAAAACTAGTCCATGCATTTGTTACTTCTAGGCTGGATTACTGCAATTCCTTATTATCAGGCTGCTCGAAAAAGTCCGTTAAGACTCTTCAGCTGATCCAGAATGCTGCAGCACGTGTTCTGACAGGAACCAGGAAAAGAGATCATATTTCTCCTGTCTTAGCTTCTTGGCATTGGCTTCCAGTAAAATCCAGAATAGAATTTAAAATCATTCTTCTTACCTACAAAGCTCTCAATGGTCAGGCACCATCTTATCTTAAAGAGCTCATAGTACCTTATTACCCCTCCAGAGCGCTGCGCTCCCAGAATGCAGGGTTACTTGTGGCTACTTGTTGCGGTGGCAGCCCGGCTGACGGTGAGTGCCCTTTGCTCTTTTGTTTCTTTTTTACTTCGTCTCCCATTTCTGTTTTCTCCCCTGTGTCTCATCGCCTCTCCCTCTGTGTGCTCTCTCCCTCTCCGCCCTGGAGCCCGGCTGATTACCCGCACCTGTGTCTCGTCAACCTCCACCTCCGCCCGCCACACCTGCCTGCCATCAGCCTCATCCTCAACAGTATTTCTACTGTATTTCTACTGTATTTCTCCACTCCATCTTCGCTTGATCGTTGTCGCTCCAGTCCTGATGCCACTTCAACGTTCCAAGCTCTCAGATACCTTGTTCCCTAACCTGTTGTCTCCCGAGACTAACCCTGTCTTTTCTTTCTCCCCGCCAGGTCCACAAGGTACAGTCTGACAAATGGGAACATAGACCCCCCATTGAAAGTGATGCCAAATGATAAAAAATGCTTATTTCCTTATTTTTTGACATTTGGCATCACTTTCAATGGGGGGGTCTATGTTCCCAATTGTCAATTCTCTCCCCAGCCATGAGAGCCTGTTGGGGGCATGGATGCCTGCTGGTGAGGGGGCCATTTTCATTTTTATGCTGCAGCCGGGACAGCCTCTGACAGCTACTCTTCGATTGTCTCCAAAACACATCCGTCCTACTTGAAATTCAACCCCGAGTCCAACGGTGCAAACCGTTTGGTCCTGGCACGTTCCTATCAAGAGTAATAACTTTTTTTGACATTGTCCAAGTGGGAACAAAGACCCCCCCATTGAAAGTGATGCCAAATGTCAAAAAATGGTCATTTTTTGACATTTAGCAGCACTTACAATGGGGGGGTCTGTGTTCCCAATTGTCAGGACAAATGTCAAAAAGCTTCCCAAATGTCAAATGTCACTTTGGAGGGTACCTGAAAGACAGCTGGGGGCCCCTCTACTGTTCCTGGAGCCCCCCTCATTATTTAGAGTCTGTCCTGGTGTATGTGGAGACTTATGTAAACCTGGTGATGGTTCCTGAGGGCCCCAGGACCACAAGGTCCAGTCTGACAAATGGGAACATAGACCCCCCATTGAAAGTGATGCCAAATGTCAAAAAATGCTAATTTCCTTATTTTTTGACATTTAGCATCACTTACAATGGGGGGTCTATGTTCCCAATTGTCAGGACAAATGTCAAAAAGCTTTCCAAATGTCAAATGTCACTTTGGGGGGTACCTGAAAGACAGCTGGGGGCCCCTCTACTGTTCCTGGAGCCCCCCTCATTATTGAGAGTCTGTCCTGGTGTATGTGGAGACTTATGTAAACCTGGTGATGGTTCCTGGGGGCCCCAGGACCACAAGGTCCAGTCTGTCAAATGGGAACATAGAACCCCCATTGAAAGTGATGCCAAATGTCAAAAAATGCTCAGTTCCTTATTTTGTGACATTTGGCATCACTTACAATGGAGAGGTAATTGATTCCATTTGTCAACTCAATTGTCAAAAAGTTTCCCACCCAAACACCCAAATGGGGCGTGGCAGCCTCGTTTCGGGCCCCCTAGCCCCTTGGGTTGTTGCGTAAGGGGCGTTTGAATTTTTGACCCAAATGTCAAAAAGTTTCCCAATTGGACCCTCACGGTTCAGAAGGCCTTGTTGAGGTCATTTGGCCAGATTCCGACACCTTAAACAGCAGTTAGACGCCTGCAGCTTTCAGTGCCTGAAATTAGGTGTAACAGTGAACATCTGACATCAATTTGGTGTCCTTGGGTGCATTCCAAGGTGCCCAAATATCTGCCCAAAGTTTAAAAGGTCACCAGGTGTCCCTTATGTCAAAATTGACAATTGGGACACATATTTTTCCAACATTCAAAAGTCCATAACTTCCCACAGAAATGTCCCAGAGATCCCAAATTTGGAACACAGGCAGTTGGCCAGGCCTGGAATAAGGTCACGTGGTCAAATTCTGTCCAAGATGTCTAGAATTTTTTTGGGCTGGCATGGACGTCCCAGCTCGGGATGGGCTTAGACTCGACACGTCAGACAGCCTGTTTTTTTTTTATTTGGTCAGATTGGAGCCACTTTTTTTTCTAAAAGTGCCAGGGCTGCAGATTGAGAAAAAACACTGACTCCGACAAATGGGAACATTTTTGACGTTTGGGTTAGGGTGAAATGAAATCGCACCCCGCCATTAGCCCTTGTCACGTCCGGGAACCACCACGATTCCCTCGCCTTCCACCTAATCTCCTCCCCTGCTGCTCCCCTGGTCCTCGGTCTCCCCTGGTTAGCCACCCATAACCCTAACATCGACTGGTCGCAGGGGAAGATCAGGAATTGGAGCGCCTCCTGTCATGCGTCCTGCCTCCTGTCTGCTCGAGCCCCCGGTAATCCTCCCTGGCCTAGCCCACCTCCCCTCCCTCCCGACCTGTCCGGTGTCCCACATGTGTATCACGACCTCGCTCTAGTTTTCAGGAAGGATCAGGCTCTGTCGTTACCCCCCCCACCGCCCCTACTGCTCCATAGACCTCCTCCTGGACGCGCCTCTCCCTTCAAGTCACCTCTACAACCTGTCGCGTCCGGAGAGTCTATGGAGCAGTACATTTAAGACTCTCTTGCTGTCGGCATAATCCGCACCTCTTCCTCTCCGCTAGGGGCTGGCTTCTTTTTTGTCGCCAAAAAAACCAGACCCTTCGCCCTTGTATCGATTACCGGGGGGCTCAACGCCATTACCATAAAAAAATAAGTACCCCCTCCCGCTCATGGACTCCGTCTTCGAGTCCCTCTCTCGGTCCACTATTTTCACCAAATTAGATTTAAGAAATAAATCTTTTTAAATTAAATTTTATTTTAAATTACCACCTGGTGCGGATCCGAGAGGGGGACGAATGGAAAACCGCCTTCAAGACCCCCCTTGGTCACTACGAGTATTTAGTCATGCCCTTCGGCCTCACCAACGCCCCTGCAATCTTCCAAGCCTTAATCAATGACGTCCTCCGAGACTTCCTCCACCGCTTCATCTTCGTATATCTGGACGCGCCCAGTCCACCGACCCGGATCCCGGTACGTCCCCTCAAGTGTCCGCTCCCGGGTCCTCCAATGGGCGCACGCCTCCAAGTTCAGCTGCCACCCAGGGATGGCTCGCACCCTCTTCATGCTCCGCCAGCGATTCTGGTGGCCCGCTATGGACAAGGACTGTCGTGCCTTTGTAGCAGCCTGCGAGGTGTGCGCCCGCGCCAAACTGCCGCAGAATCTGGAGGGAGGCCAGGGCGGCTCTGCAACGCACCGCAGCCCGCAACCGCCAGTTGGCAGACCGCCACCGGACCCCTGCGCCTGCCTACCGGCCCGGGCAGCAGGTCTGACTTTCCTCCAAGGATCTCCCCCTACAGACCTCCTCGAAAAAACTCAACCCCCGGTTCATCAGACCTTAGCCCATCGAGGCCATCATCAACCCCTCCGCTGTCCGTCTAACCCTCCCTCCTCACCTTAAGGTCCACCCCGTCTTCCATGTCTCCCGAATCAAGCCCGTTTCCACCAGCTCCCTCTCCATACCAGCGGCGGCGCCCCCCCCTCCTCGTACCCAGCCTATTCAGTGCACCGTCTCCTCGATGTCCGACGTAGAGGCTGGGGATACCGGTACTTGGTGGATTGGGCCGGCTACGGTCCGGAAGAACGTTCCTGGATCCCCACCAGCCAAATCCTGGACAAGTCCTTCCTGGCAGATCTACCGGGCCCACCCTGACAAGCCGGGGGGGTCCGCCTGGAGGCGTCCGTTAAGTGGGGGGGCCTGTTGCGGTGGCAGCCCGGCTGACGGTGAGTGCCCTGTGCTCTTTTGTTTCTTTTTTACTTTGTCTCGCATTTCTGTTTTCTCCCCCGTGTCTCCTCGCCTCTCCCTCTGTGTGTGCTCTCTCCCTCTCCGCCCTGGAGCCCGGCTGATTACCCGCACCTGTGTCTCGTCAACCTCCACCTCCGCCCGCCACACCTGCCTGCCATCAGCCTCATCCTCAACAGTATTTCTACCCCGGTTCTCCACTCCATCTTCGCTTGATCGTCGTCGCTCCAGTCCTGGTGCCACTTCAACGTTCCAAGCTCTCAGATACCTTGTTCCCTAACCTGTTGTCTCCCGAGACTAACCCTGTCTTTTCTTTCTCCCCGCCAGGTCCACTCACCCCCGCCATCCAGTCAGCCAGCCGGGCTCGCCTACCTGCCTTCTCCCCTCCCCTCGCCTCTGCGGCATCCCTCCGGCTTCCCTCCACGCTCCTCACCTCCCTCGCCTCGGCCTCCAGCCCCCTCTCAGTCTCCTCGCTCGAGCCTTGCCAGCCCCGCCTGCTCCTCGGCCCTCCGTGCCCACGTCTGCCGACATCCAGTGCACCTCATCTCACCTCCCGACTCCCCTCTTACCTTTTTTTCCCTCAATAAACCTCTTTTGTAAACTGACAAGCATTGTGTTTGGGTCTGTTCTGTCCGCAACCATAATAGTTCCTAGAGTCTCCAAAAGTAGAATGGGAGCCAGCTCTCCTGTGGAACCAGGTTCCAGTTTGGGTTCAGGAGGCAGACACCATCTCCACATTTAAGAGTAGGCTTAAGACTTTCCTCTATATAGTTAGTTAGGACTATAAGCTTTATCAAAGAGGAAAGTCAGGTGAGTCCTGAACCATCCCTTAGTTATGCTGTTATAGGCCTAGACTGCCGGGGGACTTCCCATGATGCACTGAGGTCCTCTCTCCTCTACTTTCTACAGATAGCTGCCCACCCTGAGCCATGGTTCTGCTCGAGGTTTCTGCCTCTGTCACCTAGTGCTGCTCTTGGTGGGAATTGTTGGGCTTCTGTAAATAACATCACAGAGTATGGTCTAGACCTGCTCTTTTATGAAAAGCTCTGTGCATAACTGTTGTTGTGATTTGGCGCTATATAAATAAAATTGAACTGGATGTAGTAGGACTGCTACAATGGTTGAGTTTGAAAGTTTCAGAGAATTGGCCACTTTGCCTGTGAAGAAGACAGCAAAGGTATCAGCAGACAAGTTTGTGGGTGGTGGAGGAGGATTTAGTAGTGCTTTAAAAGTGGAAAATAATTTCCTTGAGTCAGTGGCACTGCTAATTCTGTTATTATAGAACGCAGTTTAGGCAGCACTGATGCTTGTTGAGAAGGAGGATAGGAGCAGTTGGTAGCCCTTAAGCCCATTGTCTTTCAGCAGCTCTGAGATCAGTACGGAGCACACACATATGGTATCAGTTAGCCATGGGTGGGACTGGTTTGGGCGAGCAGGCTTGGTGAATAGAGGACACAGGCTATCCAGGCACGAGCTTGGTGTAGAGCACAGAGATTGTGTGGCATCATTGACCTCAAGTGAGGAAAATGTGTTGAGGGAAGGTAGAGTGGAAGCTACCACTGAGGCAAAGTGAGCGGGAGACAGGTTGCGGAGGTTGTGGCGGTGTGAGACCAACGGTGTTGGAACAATGGGCTTTTCCTGTAGGCATACCGTGAACTGAATGAAATAGTGGTCTGACACAGAGCTATGACTGTTAGGCACTTGTGGCACAGTTTCAGACAAGAACGAGGTCAAGCACCTTGCCAGCTTTGCGTCAGGGGGCCCGTGTTAAATCAAAGGACTGAATCAGATACAGGAAGTCTGCTGAGTTTGAATTGTCTAAGTGAATGTTCATGTCACCGAGGACAAGTAGGGGACAGTCATGCTCTGGTATTCAAGACAGCAGTGTGTCTAGCTCTTCCACAAAGTTACCCATTTGTCCTGGTGGACGGCATTTGACAATATCACAGACCTTTACCAGAGCGGATACAAAGACAGCATGGTATTCGAAGGTGGCATATTGATTCGGGGTAGCAGCTGTGAGAATTTCCATTTGTTGGACATTAAGAATCCAGTCCCATCTTTTTGACTGTGGGGGAAAGTAATTGGTGGACAGCGCAGCGGGGTAGCTGAGTTTTCTGGTTTGATCCAGGTCTCAGTGAGCACCAGTAGCCCAAGAGATAATGTGTTAGCATAAGTAGTGATATAGTCAGCTTTGTTGACTGCCGACTGGCAGTTCCATGACCCAACAGACAAGTAAACAGATGTGGGTGGTGCCTGACGGCATGATACCTCTTGCGTGGACCGGAGACAATAGGAATAGTATAGTAGCACATGGCCTAATTGTAGTTGTAGCTGGCAGCTTTAGGTGAGTAGGTGTGTCTCGGGAAAGGAAAAAGCTACTCTTGTAGGCGGCCTTGATCAGCGGACTCCGACGCTTATGCTGACGCTTCAGTGGTAGGTTTCACTGAAGTAGTATGATATCGCCCTCTGGATTAACAAGACAAAAGCTTGGTTTCAGTGGGTGGGACACACACCCAGTTTGATCTTGCTCAGCTGGCCTTCAGATTCTAGTGGATTGCTCAGTAAAAGTGCAAAGAAACTGTGTAGCCTAGTGAATGATCAGGCTGCTGTAATCTGACTGTTCAACAGATAATGTTTATTGGAACCTTGAGATGTTTCTACATGTTATGTTGACAGACATGTTTCTGGATTGTGAAGAAATGATCTTTAGCCTTTAGTGCCAAAAGCTGCTCTGACAGATCACAGCTCAAATAGTGGACAGATAATGCAGCTGTGCAACACAGATTTAATTGACGTCGCTTTAAAATGAGGCTCTGAGTAAAGGACATCTCATTTTGTGAAATGCCCGTTTCCTTGAGCTCGCATCTCGGGTGGGCGGGACTAAAATGTGCCTTGAGGATCGAGGAGTCGCAAGACTGTATGGCTGCAGCCTCCCAAATCACGCCCTCCTGCGTGGTGCCTTCTGCTAGCTTCAAGGGGCAAAAGGGCACGGTCTGTCTTCCTTGTACCGAATAGTTACGCAATCATGCAAGTGATTAAAATCTTAATATATCTGCTGCTTATCCTGTGTATGTGCCAACCCAACAACATAGACACTAAAAAAAAAATAAAAAAAAGTATTTGCAGTGATTTCCCTATCAAGTGTGGAAACAATATAGAATAAATAAAAACGAGTCTTGGAGAAAGTATAACATGTTTATTATTTTGTTCTTCTATTTCACTGCCCTCCCGCACATTGGCAAAAATTGCTGCACAATCCAGGGTGGGGATCTTAAGATATCCCCTGCAGCTCACCTCTTCCAACATACCCTCTGTTTATATGAAAAACAGAACAAAATCATACTCTTGATCTGCATACAGTGTTCAGATTTGTTTTTGTTTTAGTCTTGTTAGTGTGGCAGAAACGAGTGACCTATGACACTCGAAGCTGAAAATGTCCGACAACACCACTTGGGATAGGCCCAAGACCTTTAAAGCACACAGATAGTTTTATCAAAATTAGGGGGCAGAGACAATCAAGTAATTAAAAAATATATACAATTTTATTTTGTCATATATTAATAGCAACACCTGCTCTATTAAGAAGATAAGTAATGCGTATGAAAAAAGCCATAAACACCATTCAAAACAAACCCGCATGCGTAATTAAAGGATCAAAATCAAAGAAAAAAAACCCCGATAAACCCACAGGCAATACCAATATTTACAGAGCCAATGTCTGGATATTCAAACACTTAAAACATATCGCTCCAAACCAGTTCTGTGCATCCAGGACAGTCATATCCAGACACTGTATCAATATACAGCAAAGTTTTATACCGATATTCAGAACAGCAAGAGTGGGAGGAGAAACACGCCGGGGAGTGTTAACCTCTTAGATAACTGTGGCACCTAGCAGCCTCAACAGCAGCATGCACACAGCTGTAGCTCGGTCCCGCTGTGATGTGAAAACACCATTAAAAAACAGGTCCACCATAAATTGTAGCAAACAAGGTACTTACCACTTTACGGGACACGGGACCCACAGACCCCGGCAGGGGGCAAGCAATCCGCGCAGCCACACAGCACCCAACTATAACAAATAAGACAATCAGATCTCAATAAACACCAAATAGTACGAAGAGGGAGGCATACAGCTTACCGAGGCACCCAACGCCAGCAGCCCAGGTATTCATCTATCCACACGGAATAGCCACGGCAAAAACAGAGTCGGCTCTATGAGAGAACGCTCATTAGTGCCACCCGCACAACAATGCAAACACTGAAAGGCACGAAGATAAAAAGACTTCCTTACCACTCCGCAGTAAACTAACAACCTCTGGCAACAGCAACAAACGTGCAGCACGCCAGCCCAGACACGTCTCCACACCCAACAGAAGAAACCTAAATGAGTCTACCACACAAGCTTAAAAAGGCAGCTCCCCACCTCTCCCAATCAAAGGGGATGAGCCCCAGGTGTGCTGGTGCGCCTTCCTATGCACAGGTAAGAGGGAGGGAAAGAAAACGTCTCGGGTTACGTATGTAACCCTGGTTCCCCGAGAAGGGGAACGAGAGACTGCGTCGGTTACGACACTATGGGAACGCCTCTAGGCGAAGCAGGTCTGAACGTGAATGAAATCACTCCAATCCTATTGGCTTGTTGCTAGAACGGTAAGGTGTGACGGAATAACCGGAGTATAAAGCACACCTGTACACACTCATCATTAGCTTAAACTATGAAGCAGGCGCTTCAGGCGGGGAGAGAGGTGCGGCGGGCCGACGCAGTCGCTCGTTCCCCTTCTCGGGGAACCAGGGTTACATACGTAACCCGAGACGTTCCCCTTCGAGGGAACTCGAACTGCGTCGGTTACGACACTATGGGAACGAGATACCCACTAAACCGTGCCGAAAACCCCGCCTGCCCCTGTGTGCAATAAAGTGGCACGACTAAGAGGAGAGCGCACGAGTGCCAGGTGCCGAAGGAAGGTCAAGACTGTAAAACCGAATGAATGTGTGCGGAGTGGCCCAGCCAGCCGCTAAACAAACATCCTGCAAGAGGCCCCGGAAAGGAGGGCTCGAGAGGCCGCCATGCCTCTGGTAGAATGAGCCCTCACAGCCACAGGTGAAGGCAAACCGCGCACCTGATAGGCCAGGGAAATAGTCTGAACAATCCAGTTGCTAATAGTATGTTTGGATGCAGGGAGCCCGGCCCTGGGAGACCCAAAACACACTAGCAGCTGGTCAGCCTTCCTCCAACGGGAGGACCTCAGAGTGTAAATACTCAGTGCTCTGACAGGGCAGAGCAGATGAAGTCTCCCGTCCTCCGCCGTCACATGAGGTGGAGGATGAAATGCCTGCAGCACTGTGGACCCTGCCGCACAAGAAGGCACTTTAGGGATGTATCCTGAACGAGGGTGCAGGATAGCCCTAATATTCCCCGGGGCAAACTCCAGGCTTTGCGGGGAAACCGAAAGCGCTTGGAGCTCCCCCACCCTCCTCAGAGAGGTGATAGCAAGGAGAAAGGCCATCTTGAGGGTCAAGTGCTTAGCCTCAGCTGACTCCAGGGGTTTGAAGGGGGCCTCACCCAACGCCCCAAGAACCACTGCCAGATCCCAAGTGGGAACCTTGGACCGAGTCGCAGGTCTCATCCTCCGGGCACCACGGAGGAAAAGTACAACCAAGGGAAGTTTCCCCAAGAACCCCTCCCTCAGAGGGGTGTGGAAAGATGAAATAGCTGCCACGTACACCTTGAGGGTGGAAGGGGAAAGACCAGCAGAGAACCGGTCCTGGAGGAACTCAAGTACCTGAACCACCGGGCAGGTAACAGGGTCCACCGACCGCTCCCTACACCAAGTGGAGAAAACACTCCACTTCAGGCCGTACATCCTCCGTGTGGACGGGGCCCTGGAGCTCAGGAGGGTCTCGACTGCTCCGGCTGTTAGACCCGCCTCTAGGTACTGTGCCCCCTCAGGGGCCAGACCCACAGTCGCCATATGGCGGGGCAAGGGTGAAGAACCCGGCCCTGCGCCTGGGACAGCAGGTCTCTCCTCAGAGGGACCCGCCACGGCGGGCCGTCCAGGAGCGACATGATGTCCGAGAACCACACCCGGGTTGGCCAGAACGGGGCTACGAGCAGTAGGCCGACATAGTCCTGGCGGACCCGCTCCAGACCCCGGGAGCAGAGCGACTGGGGGAAAAGCGTACAGACGTAGCCTCGGCCACGAATGTACCATGGCGTCCAGACCCAACGGGGCTGGAGGAACGAGAGAAACCATAGCGGGCAGTGCGTAGTCTCTTGAGACGCAAACAGATCCACGTCTATGGGGCCGAACTCTTCGCACAAGAGCTCCACCACTTCGGGGTGAAGTCTCCATTCCCCGGGCCTCAGCCCCTGCCTCAACAGCAGGTCTGCTCCCTGATTCTGCGTCCCCAGGAAATACATCGCCCTGAGCGATAGTAACCTCTGCTGGGACCACAGGAGGATCTGACGCGCCAGTCTGTCCAGAGGGCTCGAGCGCAGACCGCCCTGGTGATTCAGATAGGCCACCACCGCTGTGTTGTTCTCCTCGGAACGAACCAGGACGTGGTGGCCTTGGAGATCGGGCAGGAAACTCCTTAGAGCCTGGAACACCGCCAACATCTCGAGACAGTTGATATGCCACTCGGATCGATGCACCTGCCAGGATCCCCTTGCAAAGCGGCCGTCCATGACCGCGCCCCAGCCCGTGAGGGAGGCGTCTGTCGAAATAACCAGCCGGCGACAAGACCCTCCCAGCACGGGCCCCTGGGACAGGAACCAAGTTTCCTTCCAAACTGATAGGGAACGAAGACACTTGCGCGTAACCCAAACCAGACGGAGAGGATTCCCCTCGGGGAAAAACCCTTGTTCCTTAGCCACCACTGCAGGGGTCTCATGTGCAGCAGTCCAGATGGTATTACGCTGGACGCAGCCGCCAGGAGACCCAACACTCGTTGAAAGTGTTTCATAGTGATGGCGTGGCCTAACTTCACCCCTTTCATGGCAGCCAATATGGTGTCGACACGTGCCGGAGACAATTGTGCCCGCATCGTTGTCGAATCCCATGCAACCCCTAGGAACGTAGCCCGTTGGGTGGGCGCCAGCATGCTCTTCTTTGCGTTGAGCCTCAGCCCTAAACGCCGCAGCCAGAACGACATCTCGATGCCGAACCGCCAACTCTCGAGACTGGGCTAGGATGAGCCAGTCGTCGATGAAGTTGAAATCCGGATGCCCCGGAGCCTCAGCGGGGCCAGTGCTGCATCCATACACTTGGTGAATGTGCTAGGGGAAGTGCCAGGCCGAATGGAAGAACCCGATACTGGTAAGCCACACCCCCGAAGGCAAACCTCAGGAACTTCCTGTGAGAAGGACGGATGGAGACCTGGAAATAGGCGTCCTTTAGATCTATTGTGACGAACCAATCCTCAGATTGGATGTGTGTCACGGTGGCGGGGATGATGAGCATCTTTAACCTGAATCTCCTCAGAGACCGGTTAGAACCCGCAGATCCAAAATAGGGCACGCAGCCCTCCGTCCTTCTAGGGGACTATGAAGTACCGGCTGTAGAACCGGCGTCTCTGTCTGGGGGGGAGACACGTTCCACGGCCCCTTTCCTCAGCAGAGTACAAACTTCCTGTCCCAACACCGGACCTTGCTCCAGGCGGACCACAGTCCAAACCACCCCCTCTCTTCTGTTGAATTTGGAGGGCGGGTTTTGAACTGTAGTCGATACCCATCTATGGCAGTGCGCAGGACCCGCGGAGAAATGTTCGGGAGGGGAGAAAGACTCCCCTACCCCGGTCTTCCCTGAGCTCCGTCAGGACTGGATGACGGTCCTCAGATCGCGTCTCTCAGACGGCTGAGGGTGAGAGCGCCGTCTCGCTGCCCCAGCTCCTCGGGGGGCCCCCGAGAAGTGACACTCTGCTTCCCTCCTCTCCGTAGGAGCTCGTAGAGGGAAGGGACCTACGCCTGGCAGCCTCAGCTGCCTTGGGTCCAGACCGGTGAGGGAGGTACTGGCGGAACGCTTCGCACTGCGTCTAACGCTTCGTGGTTCTGCAAAGCTCCGCCAGATCTTCCTCGGAGGGACACCCCCTCTGAACCATCTCCTGTAGCAGGTTGGCTTGGTAGGCTTGAAGCACCGTGGTGTGCAAGCTCGCTGGTGTCTGCTCCTCCTGTGGCCAGTTGATGTTGAGCTTAGCCACGGCTCTAGTCACCACCTCCAGCAGCACGTCATAGTCGGGCGTCGCTGGATGACGCCGCCCCGACACCCGGAAGTCATCGTCCACTGCGCTGAGCACGTCCGCCTCCTCGGAGTCGGATTGCTGCAGCGTCTCCGGATCCAAACCGCGAGCGGGAGAAGCCGAGAACGGGCTCCCGAACGAGGAAAGGAAGCGTCGGAGCCAGCGGATGAAGGTCGGGAAAAAGCCTTAGCCGTCCCGAAATCCTCCGACAGATCACGCTGTGAACCCCATGAGTGAAGCCGCCGGGCCGCCTCAGCGGCCGCAGGGCCCACACCACGGGGAGAACACATCCGGCCATCCTCGGAAAAGAGAGCCATGCGGGACCTCAGTACCCGCACGGAAAGGGCTTCGCAACGGGCGCAGGCAGCCCCCTCGAGAGCTGCCCGGGCGTGCTCCATCCCCAAACATGAGACACACATCTCATGAGAATCTCCATCCGTGATGTACCGAGGGCAAGAAAAAACACACCTTCTGTACATCTGGTTGCCGGACATGCTGGTAGACTTCTTCTTCAGGTAAGACACACTGCTTGTAGGACTGGAGCTTTCTTCAAACAACATACAGAGCGCCTGCTGAATAAAAAAAAGCTAATGATGAGTGTGTACAGGTGTGCTTTATACTCCTCCGGTTATTCCGTCACACCTTACCGTTCTAGCAACAAGCCAATAGGATTGGAGTGATTTCATTCACGTTCAGACCTGCTTCGCCTAGAGGCGTTCCCATAGTGTCGTAACCGACGCAGTTCGAGTTCCCTCGAAGGGGAACCTCATCCTGCCACATCAGCAACAATTGATTTGCTCAGCACAGTAGGCTGTCCCCTAGAAAGAAACCACTAAAGTCTGTTATCATAAGTTGCTAGAGGTAACAAGTTAGTGTTGAGCTTATATTCGCTTACAAACGTCTAATTCCGCTGTTGCAGTTTAAAGTGTTAAAGTCATTGCAGGTTTCCTCAAATACCTTGACGTCAGGGACACAACAATAACACCCAGAAATCTGCAAAGTATATCTATGGCCAAAATCGTAATTTAAGAGTTTATACTTTTTTAATTGATTGCATGAATGAACTCACTCGTGACTGCTGCTACTTCTTTTCTTGATTAAGACCGGATTGCAAACAACGTTTAGGTGCATACAGCCATCTACTGTACAGAAGTGTGTAACACACACATTCGCGATTTCCATTTTGAAACTACGTTTAAAACAATCTTTCTACCAGATTGCTGGAATAGCATTATAATAGCACTATCATTAGCATGACAGTCTTCATTTATCAGTTCAAAAACACCAAAGAACAAGGTAGAAATACGGAACAAGATGTGAGCTTTTATTTTGAAATGTAGAAACTAGCTGAAAGCACCAGGCGGGAGGGCATGGGACAAGAGGGCATGAGACTGGAGGCTCCAGGCTGCAGCCATACCCGTCTCAGGAGTCGAGGAGACAGACATTTGGGAAATGAGAAAGGCCCCCTGTCTGCTACACTGTAAAAATTTCAAGGCTGTGAAAACTCAAAATTTCAAGGCAGCTTACTGCACTCAATGTTTTAAAGCCACTTCAATTTCCATGTTTATTTTCAACAAACATTAAAGAAACACATGACTGTATCATTCAAGTATCATTCTTTTAAAACAGGCATTTAAAATAGTGTACATGTACATCTGACAACCAATTTCAACATTCATCACCATCAAAAAAGAGATGCAATTTTATGTTCCAGAGTCTCAGCTTCTACATACTCTTCCTCACCATTGTTAATTGAACCACTTTTTGCCTCTACCTCATTAAAGTCATTTGATGGCTGGTCAATGATATAAGTGTCAAAGGCAAAGGTTTCATTTTCAGCAATTTCAGGGCAAATGCGCTCAGTCCAATTTTCTCCAAATTAGCATTACTCACAGAAAGAGGTAGATGTCTTCTTACAGTGATTTTAATGCGACACAGGGCCAGTGAGCTCCTCTTCCGTGTCGTAGTCTACGGCTCAATAGATCTTGTTGACTTGAGCTGAGAAAACCGCAGAACCCACACACACACACAGGATAACTGCAAGGACAATGAGAAATAAAAGGCAACTTAGTTAATTTACTTTTAATGGATCTATACAACAAAATGTTCTCACATACGTCAACAGTGTACTGTGCACGACCACACTGCCTTCTATTTAGGCTGTGTATATACTTTATTTCATTAAATTGTGATTTGAAATTTAAACTCTGCAGCAAAACAAACACACACCTTACCTTCTCTAGTGTGTTGCACGTTCCCATTCACTGTATTACCATCTCTCTCGCACTCACTGGCTACTGGCTCGTGGGCTGCGAGGAGATATTCCCTGAAGTCAACAAAAAGTTTGTTTATTTCTCATTTACAATTTTTAATTCAATTCACTTACAACTTACAGTCTGCTAGCTGTCTGTTCTGTGTTTTTCCTGAAAAAAAATTCACAGCCTTGCCTCTGAAAATTGGAAATAAACATAGCGGCTCTGCATGTGAACATACCTACTGTATCTAGCACACAAGAGAGGGTTGTGGTTGGTGGAACCTCAGTACACCTTTCCCGGTGAGACTGACCACGGAGCAGCAGGAGCTTCACAGGACAACAACTGTAAGAATTTAGCATTTGGAGATAAACAAATTAGTTTTTATACATTTTGTGAGGAATGTGCAGGGTCAATGTTGTGAATTATGAAAATGCACAAATGTATTGAACACTGTGTGTGGGCATGTGCGGGTATACACTCGCACAGTTGTCAGTTTATTAGGTACACCAAGAACTAATTCAGTGTAATACAGCTCTGAAATAAATCCTTCCTTCATGAGGATTATAATGAGTTTTTAATGGAGTCATGGTATAATTTACACTAAGAAGTGTTCCAAATATTTAGTCCATCCTATACATGTATAATAAAAGTACAGTTGACAAAATGTTAAGAACACCTCTCAGTATAACCCCATGGTTAACTAGCACCATAAACAGCCTTCAAATTGACCATTAAAATAATCTAATACCTCTGTCAAATACCTATCAAAGAAAGGTTTTAATGCAGAGCCATTGTATTGCATTGCATTAGTTTTGTCTATGTGTACCTAATCAATTCTAAAGAGTGTGTAACATAACCAGCAAATGCCTTGACAAAATGGTGGGTGGGGCACACTTAAATACATTTATGGGAAACCCTGTAGGGTAAGGTTATATGGCCATAAAAAATAAATTACAGTAGTTAGCAGTATTTATTCTGATGTAATACATAAATGAATAGTGGTTCAAAATTCTCTGACAATCAGCTGTTTTTGATGCGCCCAATGCACTTCTGAACCATGCATAGCGACTCTGCGGTCCATATAGACATGGAATTTATCAAACCATTGTTTACCATGCAAACATCAGTTGACTATTTAGTTATCAAGCAAGCTACAGTGTAGCATCAAGCACATGATTAAACAAAAGAATTAAACATGTGACTACTGCAAAGCCAGACTTTCAGTACTATATTAATATTCAAACAAAACTCACCTTTTTGACTTCAGGTTCTCTTGAAGAAAACAGAAGAGCTGTCCTGGTATGTCCAACACTGACATGTGGAGGAAAACCCCTGCACGACTGCTTAGGAAACCCCATTCTTAGCACTACTTGAGTTGGCTCAGCTCAAACTACAATTTCAAAGTTGTGCCACCATAAATTTTGCATTGAGACCTACTTTATACAAGAAATGTAATAAAGTTAGTTGAAGAAACTATTTTAACAAAGTTTACAATGCCGTTAATTATTTTTTGTTCAGTTTAAACAAAAATCTAATTAAGATGAGCAATTTCAAGTTTTCATTTTTACAGTGTTGCACGTCGGCCATGAGGCCGATGTGCACAGCTGTAGGGTTAACCGGTCAACATGCATATAATCAGTAACTTAGGTTTAGGCACACACTCGGTGGTGGCTGTGGTAAGGGTAATTGGCTTCGGGGGGCTGTAAAGAGTAAGATAGCTAGCTAGCCAGTCAGCCAGCTGGCAGTATCAAATTAAACAAGGGTCCTGGAATTGCAGTTAACGGTCCTAGGATTGCGGTCCTGAAACTGCAGCCTCCGGTACTGCAGCTACATCACTCTAACAAGTCACCTGGGACAGATGGTTTATCGTTTTCCCAGCAGATGGCGTCCTTCTTCCTGCAGGTTTTCAATGAAAGTATAACAGTCAATACCTTACCTTAGTATGACTCAAGTTTTGGTTACTTTACTCCCTAAACCATGCAAGGATTTGCTTTATATAGATAATTGGCGTCCAGTTAGCCTCTTGAATAACAAATTTTAAATTTTGGCCTTGATCTTTGCTAGAAGAATAAAAAAGTATTAGTTTCTATAATTGATGATACACAATCAGGCTTTATGCATTAATAGGAATATCTCCAACAACATTAGACTAGTCTTAGATGTAGTTTTGTGTCGTGTTTCATGTTGTATTCATATTTAATATCAGACGACAGCTTCTTGTTTTTCTTAGACTTTTTCAAAGCTTTTGATACCATCGAACATAATTTTCACTTAAGAAGTTTATTTAAGAAGCCCTATTTCTCCCTATCTCTTTTTACTTGCAGCCCAACCTTTATGTGTACATATTAAAAATTGTAATTTGCATTGCATTTCCATAAAACAATGATAAAACAATTATTATTAGTCAGCTGGCAGATGACACAACACTGTTTTTAAAAGACAGCTCCCAGGTTACTCTTGTTGATTTAATTGCTAATATTCCTGTGAAAAACTGTATTAATTATTTAGGTGTTGTAATTGATAAAAATGAACCCCAAAAATGCAAGCATAACCTCACTCCCATTGTTGAAAAAATTAAATTCAGCCTTTGGCTATTACGTGATTTATCATTGAAAGGATGAAGGAATATCAAGAGTAACAAACTTTATCTATAGATCAACAAATGTGTAAAACTATAGATAGTCCATCATGATTTTGTATGGAAAAATTGCAATCATTATCTGAAAAAGTCTATTTTAATGAATGAGTACAGTAAAGGTGGCTTATTTTCTAGACTTTACCCCTTTAAATTACACTTTCAATATTAATTTGATTAAGCGGTACTTAAAGTGTCCAACCAATCTGTGGAACTTTATTCCCCAGTATGTCGTCTCTGCAGTTGGTGGTCTCCAATTTGTGTTGGTATGCACTTTATTAAAAAATTCCTCTTAAACTTTTTTCATTTCAAAAACAAATGCTACTGGCTTGGTCTTTAATTTACAAGCATAACTTCACTCATAAGTTTTATATTTGGAACAACAGATATATTTTGTATAAAAACATATCCACTCAGGAGGTAGAGCGGGTTGGCCGTTAATCGGAAGGTCGGCGGTTCAATACCCAGCTCCCCCAGGCTGCATGTCGAAGTGTCCTTGGGCAAGATACCGAATTTCCCCTGGCAGCTGTTCTGCCAGTGTATGAATGTTAGTTTCTGTTTGAGCACTTAGGCTCAGTGAATGTGAGTGAATGGTGAATGCAGATGAATGTAAAAGCACTAAGTGGTCGAAAAGACTAGAAAGGCGCTATACAAGTATGGAGCATTTACATTTTCTTTCAACAGTGGTATGACAATGACCTTTATCTTGTAAATCAATTATTCAACCAACGTCGTCTACAACTACACTGAATTTATTCATTACTATGGTATCCCTATTTCACCAAAGGACTACTCTGTCGTCTTTGATGCGATACCTGCAGCTGTCATCTCACTTTTTAAAGGTTTTAATGGATTTGATGATCCCCTACACTGGTGGATGTGAAGGACACAACTGTTGGGAACATCTGTTTATCGCTGCAACCTAAAAGTAACAATAAGGCAATTTGTCAACTTTTTCAACAGGACATTAGCAGTACGTCCGCTGCTTCATCATACTGGACCTCATTTGTTGGAGAGATTTGTTGGGAAAAGGTTTGGCTTTTGCCACACAAGTTTTTTTAACCAACAAAGTTAAAGAGATCACTTATGCTTCACAGGTTTTACCACACTAACTATTACCTGCAAAAACTTAATACCATTCCATTTTCCCCTGTGTTTTGCCTGCCTCTCTGTGTCTCCTCCTCTCTCTCTCTCTCTCTGCTCCTGAGCCCAGCTGACGATCCACACCTTCACCTCATCAGCAGCCTCCTCTGCCTGCCACACCTGCCAGCAATCACTCTATCTCTGCCAGTAGATCAACCCTGGTTCTCCACACAATCTCCGCTTGATCGTCATTGCTCCTGACCTGGTGCCACAGTGTTACTCTAGCTTCTTAGAATCCTGCAAAATCTGTTTACCTGTTCTTCCCTCTGGCGTCTTCCACGGCTCCCCCCTCGCTCCTCGCCAGACTGCCTGCCACCACACTCCTTCTCCCATCCCTCTGGTCAGTTTTCCCGGGCCTCCTCTACTCCTCGGTCCTCTGTTCCCCTCGGTTCCCTCGCCTCAGCCTCCTCTGCCCCACCTGCTCCTTGGTCCTCCGTGCCCGCGTTTCCCAGCATCCACCTCTCCTTCACCTCCACTCCCTCAGCCCCTTGTCCCTTAATAAAACTGAGCGTTGTGTTTGGGTCCGTTCTTTCCTGACTCATAACAGAACAATTAAGCCCCTATGGACTCAGCACTGCCTGTCACGCGTCCTGCCTCCTGTCTGCTTGAGCCCCCGGTAATCCTACTCAGCCTGTCCCGCCATCCATCCCCATTGACCTGTCCTGGGTCCCCAGCGAAGACCATGACCTTGCCCTGGTGTTTGGTAAGGACCAGGGTCTGTCTCTTCCCCCCCACCGCCCCTACAAGTGCTCCATAGATCTCCTCCTGGATAATAATAATAATAATAATCATTATTTGTAGAGCACTTTTCAAAAACAAGTTACAAAGTGCTTTAACAAGTGTAAAGACAATAATACCCAAGAGACAATAATACAAAAACAATACAAGATAAAAGCATGAAAACATTGAAAAGACTAAAATACACGTTTAAGAAAAATATAAAATTAGTAAAATACAATAAAATAAAAGGGATAAAATAAAGTCAAATAAGATCGGGAAAGGCTCTCCTATAAAAGTATGTTTTAAGAAGGGACTTAAAAGAGTTCACTGACTCAGCTGACCTGATTTCCTCGGGCAGGCTGTTCCAGAGCCTCAGGGCCCTGACAGCAAACGCTCTGTCCCCTTTAGTTTTCAGTCGAGACTCTGGAACAGATAGCAGACCTCTGCCCGAGGATCTCAAGGTACGTGCTGGTGTGTATGGGACTAAAAGGTCAGAAATATAACAAGGCGAGAGGCCATGAAGAGCTTTAAAAGTAATCAATAGAATTTTAAAGTCAATTCTAAAACATACTGGGAGCCAGTGTAGTGAAGCTAAAATAGGAGTAATGTGGTCATATTTCTTTGTTCTGGTTAAAAGCCTGGCAGCTTTGGACAGTCTGGAGTTGATCAATAGATTTTTGGGTTAAACAGGTGAAAAGGCTGTGTAAAATGGTCTCGGTGTCCTTAAAAGTTAACATAGATCGAATTTTTGCTACATTTCTAAGTTGATAAAAACATGATTGAACAAGCTTTGTGGTGTGCTGCTCGAAATTTAAATTACTATCAAACCAAGGCTTAATGTGATTTACTAGCGAACCCAGCAGATGGCAGTATTTGATTTGCCATCTGCTAGGACCCAATGACCAGGATTTCTGTTTTGTCTGAGTTCAGCTGGAGGAAATTATTTGACATCCATTTTTTAACTTCACAAAGGCAGTTGTTAAGTGAACTCAGCATTCCAGGGTCTGTGGATCTGACGGGCAAGTATATTTGTGTGTCATCAGCATAAATATGAAAAGAAATGCCATGTTTATGGATAATATGTCCAAGGGGAAGCAGATACAAGGAAAACAAAATGGGTCCTAAGACCGACCCCTGAGGCACACCATATTTAACTGGACAGAACGAAGAGACATAGTTGTTTACAGACACGCAAAACTTCCTATTTGACAGGTAGGATGAAAACCATTCTAGGGCAGTAACAGAGATCCCCACCCAGTGCCTCAGTCTGTCTAACATGATGTTGTGATCAATGGTGTCAAAAGCAGCACTAAGGTCCAGGAGTACCAGGACTGAGCACATGCCTTCATCAGCAGACATTAAAAGGTCATTGGTGACTTTAAGCAGGGCAGTCTCAGTGCTGTGGCACTTCACGAAACCAGACTGAAACTTTTCAAATAATTTGTTATTTTCCAGTACAGTGAGCAGCTGTTTGGACACAATTCTTTCCAGAATCTTTGCAATAAAAGGCAGTTTTGAAATTGGTCTAAAATTATGTGGGAGGGAGGGATCTAAACCAGGTTTCTTTAAAAGTGGGTTCACGCAGGCCGTTTTAAAATAATCAGGGACACAACCAGTAGATAGGGAGCTGTTGAAAACAGAGATCAAATGGGGCCCAACAGAATCCATTACTTTCAGTAAAAACTTTGCAGGTATTACATCAAGTGGGCTGGAGGACACTCATTTGTGATACTGTTTTTAAAAGCTCAGACAAGTTGATGGGATAAAACTGGTTAAAACTGTCTTGTTGCTGGTGAGGAACCTCTGAGTAAGAGGCCACGGGTAATAGAGGCTCTGATTGACACCACCTTATTGGTAAAATAAGATAAAAACAATTCACAGTCATCATTACTTCCAGCTGAGTCACAAGGAGGGGTTGGGTTTACCAGCTGATCCACAGTCTTAAACAGAAACCTGGGATTGTGTTTATGTGTAGTAATGAGTTCAGAAAAATAGTGTGTTCTCGCATCCTTAACCATGTTATTGTAGTTAATTAATAAATCCAGACTGAGGTAATGGACATGGAGACTGGATTTTTTCCATCTGTGCTCTGCTTTCCTGCATTCCTTTTTTAGGCTGCGAATGCTGTCATTTATCCAGGGCTGCTAGCTTTAGACGTAGGCCTAACCTTTAGAGGAGCAGTAATATTTAGTGAAGACAAGCAGATGTGATTGAAGTGATCGACCAGATTGTTGGTGTTGGAATCAGACAGGTGTTGGCTTTGGCTCTGAAAGAATGTGCAAAACTTTGAAACACTTTGTTCATTAAAGATGCGAGAACACACGGAGCTTGGTGAGGCGGCATGAGTAACAGGCGAATCGCAGCTAAAAACAATACATCTGTGGTCAGATATGGTCATGTCCACTAATTCCACAGAGGAAATGCTGACACCCAGGGTAAAAACCAAGTCCAGTGTATGACCACGGTTATGGGTTTGCCCTTTGACATGTTGTTTGAAGTTAAAAGAAGTGGCCATATTTAAAAAGTCAGTTGCATTAACATTGGTGGGGTCATCAACATGAATATTAAATTTGCCACAAAGAACAATTCTGTCATAATTTAAAACCAGAGTAGATAAAAATTCAGGAAGTTCTGATAAAAATCCCCCAGGCGGTTTTGGGGGGCGATAAATTATAACAAATATGACAGGTTGCAGCCCTCCAACTTTAAGAGTGAGAACTTCAAAGGAGTTAAATTCATCACAGCGTACTTGATGACATTTAAAATTTTTCCTATACACGCTCACTAGCCCACCACCACGACCACTGACCCTCAGTTGACTAAAACAATCATATTGAGGCGGACACAGTTCAGATAGCTGGCTATAGTCATTCATTTGCAACCAGGATTCAGTTAAAAACATAAAATCTAGATTTGCAGACAAGATAAAATCATTTAAGATAAAAGTCTTACTTGACAGAGATCTCACATTGAAGAGAGCCATTTTTAATGAGTTTGTTCTAGGTGCTGGAGTTGTTGCAGTTGTCCTAATCCTTAAGAGATTACTATGATTTCTGTGTGGGATGTGCACATTTCGGTTTACTGGTCTATGCGTGATGATGAGAGGAATAGAAGTCTTTGGAACAGCGCTGGGAGCAGACAGCTTTACATGCCAGGAGGTGGAGACAGTTATTTGTGGTAGTGAGGCAGAGATCTGTTCAGTGAGCGGTGGTGTGTCCAGGTGTGCTGCATGAATGATTAGTCATTCACGTAAGTCATGTGTGGATCATGGAACATTTCTGAGCCCCGTTTGTTTGGATGAAGTTCGTCTGTCTTAAAAAGAGACATTCTTTGCCAGAAAATTTTAAAATTATCCACATAACACACACGGTGAGCCCTGCAGGCGGACTGGAGCCAGTCGTGGAGACCAAGGAGTCTACTGAAGCGGCCAGCACCGTGACCAACTGTGGGAATGGGACCAGAGATAAAAACGGACTTTCCACACTGCTTTAAAAAGTTAAAAAGACGGTTAAAATCTGATTTTTGTCAACTCAGACTGCTGAAGAGCTGTGTCATTTGTTCCGACATGGACTATCACTCTTGTGATGGAGGACGGGAGCGACGGCATCAGGTCCTGGAGTTTTTTTTAAATGTCAGTCGTGGTGGATGCGCCCCTCCTGTCCAGACACCTGTACAACCTGTTGCGCCTGGAGAGGGAGTCTATGGAGCAGTATATTAAAGACTCCCTGGCAGCCGGCATCATTCGCCCCTCCGATGTTGGGTGCCGGCTTCCTTTTTGTCGAGAAGAAAGACAAAACCCTCCGTCCCTGCATCGATTACCGGGGGCTCAACGCCATCCCTGTAAAAAATAAGTACCTTCTGCTGCTCATGGATTCGGTCTTCGCTTCCCTCTCCCGATCCACCATCTCCACCAAATTGGATTTGAGAAACTCTTACCATCTGGTGCGGACCCGGGAGGGGAATGAGTGGGAAAACTGCCTTCAACACCCCCCTTGGTCACTACGAATATTTAGTTATGCCCTTCGGTCTCACCAACGCCCCCGCCATTTTCCAAGCCCTAATCAATGACGTCCTCTGATTTCCTTCACTGCTTTGTTTTTGCCTCAACGATATCCTGATCTTCTCCCGTGACCGTGTCCTGACTCACAACACAATATATTCTTTCAATATTAAGTGTACAAACAAAAAGCTGCTAAACCATATAACCTCTGTAAGCTTTACAGGATTTTTTTTTCTTTTGCCTTTGTTTGGATTGTATTTTCTTTTTGATAACCCTTTGACCTCGGTGGCTTATTTGTGATTTGTCTGTAGACTCAACTGATGTAAAGAAGATGTTGTTTACCTGCTGTATATCTTGAATAAAGATTTGATTAAAAAAAAAAAAAATTCTAACCAGCATGCCTTATTTTAAGTCCAGCATGCATCACGTCAAGTCAGTGCTGCGCAGTTTATATAGTCAAACGCGCGTAATCCCCTGAGGTTACAGTAGGTGGCGTATGCACCTATATACGTTGGTTTGCGACCACCATTAATTCAGAGAAGAAGAAGATGACAACGGATGTCGAACTTTTTTAGCTTTCCCATGGTGTTTACCACGCTCCATGAGCAGCTCTCACAGGAAAGAACGTGACCCCCCGCCTCCGACTCTGGATCTCGTTCTGTATCCACTGTGAGGGGCTCCTGTCAGCCGCCGTTGTAAAGGTGAGTGAGTATGTAAAGAGTTAACGCTAACGCTAACGCCATTCTCCCACTCTAACAAAGTCAACGTACAGTATGTGAGCCGGGCTGCAGCACCGAGAAGGTTAACGTGTTGCTGTGCTCACGTGTTCTGCCGAGATCTGCGTGTCTCTTCCGCGTGCGCGCACAGCTAGATTATCACAGCTTTAATTATTAATAAGGTGGAATACTGTGCAGCAGCAGCAGTAGGATTTGTTTGGTTCAACAATGCATCAGCAGTTAACTTACTTCACGTTAACACTAACAGGAGTGAATATAAACTTTACAACATTTATTCAGTTAGAAGCTAACGTTACACCAAAGTACTGAGAGCTGAACACTGACTTTAACAACAGCTTTCTCTCTAGCCTCTAGCACTAGGCTCAGCTGTGCCTGGCTGTCCCTGCTGTGGGGCTGTAGTAGAAATTGTCATCAAGGCTTGTGTTGGCACAAACCCTTTGTTTTTTTCTCCTGTTAGTAGGTTTAGCCAAATGGCTTAGTGGTAATTAATTGTCCTAGATGTAACAACAAATCTGCCTGATTTCAGGTGAGCATCTCACTGATAATATTCTTTGAATTCTTTTTCCTCAGATTAAAATGCCTAAGAAAAGCAACACAAAGAATGTAAAGAGACGGAACAGTGATGAGGACCATCTCCCTCCTAAACAGAGCAGGGTAAAGCACAGCAATGTTCCATCCCCTCTGTGTTTCCATAGCCCGGTCAGCCTGTTCGAGAGCCTCATCCACCCAATGGGGACAGAACAGTTCTTCAGGGACTACTGGGAGAAGAAACCCCTCCATCTGAAGAGGTCTGATCCCAGCACAGCCTCCTACTACCAGTCTTTGTTCCAGCTGTCCGACCTGCTGAGCCTGTGTTCTCAAGGTCTGGAATACTACAGGGATATCAATGTTGTTCGCTGCATCAACGGCAAGAAAAAAGTGCTGAACAAAGAGGGGCAAGTTAAGAAAAGTGTTCTCAGTAAGAACTTGGTTCAGAATAAGGCCACCATCCAGTTCCACCAGCCGCAGAGGTTCAAGGTGAGAGTGCTGTCAGCAACGAGGAAATCATGGCTTTGTTGCCTGTGGGACAATGCTCATGTTCCCTGCATTCCTTAAAGCTGCATCAATCCATATTTTTATGTTAACAGATCAATTGACTTTCTTAATGTTAAATGGGTCACACATAGTGACAAACACACAGAGACTCTACAGTTCCCCTCAGCTCCCTCTGTACACTAGCACCAAACAGCAAATACTCTCAGTTTGCAGCTTGCTAGTGAACATAGTGGTGCATGGAGCAGTTTCTTAGAGCCGCATAGAGAGTGAATGGACTTACATTCATCAGGTGGACACAAACACAACTCCAAATGAATGCTAATGGTGCTCTGTATCTTCTGTGTGTGTAAATAGTCAATTGTATAATAGAGCCCGACCAATATAGGGGGCCGATGCTGATATTAAAGGGAAAAAGAGCTGATTTATGAGCAGAAATTCTGATTTTGAAAATGATTTGGATAATAGACCCCTTTCCTGTATTAAATACATTTAAAACAGGCCTATATTGAAAGCTGTCCTGTATGTGGGCTATAATACCTTGTCCTAAATGAATTATATTAAGAAAATAGAATACAGTCTCAACAACTGAACATGTCAACACTGCACATCAATAAATATTTGCTGCTTGTAGGTACAACCTTTTCAGCCATCTGTAAACAGAGAGCACGTGTATTTTACCTTTCACATAATCTGCCGTAATAACTACTTTCAATGTAGCATATTCACATCTAGTTTATCCCTGTACCAGCACTCTTTCAATCTATCTAAAGCTACGAGAGCCATTTCTCAACCACCATTGGGGTCTAAAACCTGGCGTCTACGATACAGTGACCTGCTGTTGAATGCATCTAATACTATGACTGTCTACAGCGAGGACTTGCAGCTTTAAGATTTCACTCAACCACAGTATAACTAAAACGTTTCACATTTGCAATAGCTAGATAACTTTGTTTGGCAGGAAGTCGTGTTAGATACTTGTTCAGCTCACATTTATTTATATATCCCCTCGGGTTTAATCATTTCTGACACATTGACTGTAACTACAGACAAAGGGCCCACAGATATATTTACAATACATTAAACGTATAGTTTAGTGGCTCATTAATGTTAATGCTCTGCCACTGATAAACACAGCATTAGCTTTGGGCTAATTTAGCAATGGGCAGCGTTAGCTGTTGTAGGCAACGTTTATAATATTTATAAGTGATGAACTAGAGAGCCACACTGTTTCAGAAAGAAATATACAATCGCATCTGTCAGCAGCGGAACTTAGCCTCCTACACTTAACTAACTTACTGTAACATTAAACATAACGTTACTGCTGTGACCCGGTAGGAAGCCGGGAGAGTGCAGTGAAAAACGGGAGGGTTAGCAAGTCATGAATGTTTTCAGGAGAGAAATGCTGGCGCTGGAGAAGTGCCAGTTTTTATTATTATTTAAGTCATGCAATTAAGGTGACGAAGGACCAACTCACCAGTAACACAGCCCAGCACATCTCCGTATTGTTTACACGTGCTCCGGTAGACTCCGGTCAACTGATTGTTTACTTTTGTATTTTTGTGGTGCTGAAGTATTTTAAACAGAGGAGCTGCACAGGGCCCTCTGGTGGGCAAACTATGCAACACTCATGACATGAGTGAAGGATCTGACTTTCTCGATGCAATTGACCCTTTGCTAAGCCACGCCCCCTTACAGTTACAGTTTGCTGCCATATTCTATTATTGCACTCCCCAGAGAAATATTGAAAAATCGATCTCCGAAAGAAGCAGACAGTTTCAGTTGCATTATACATTTGAAAGTTTTATTCAGGGTGTCAAAGCTAAAGCCTACCGATCACACAGTACAAGTGAACCACCTCATCCCCCCCGACAACTGACGCAAAAGACAACGATATAAAGGATCAACACTGTTCCTGTAAAACTGGGTAGGCCTCTATTCATTATTACAATCATTAAAAAGCAGAACAGTAGGGCTTTATTACGTTACATTCAGTAGGAAGTTAGCAAGTGTTAGCTAACTAACATCACATTAGGAACAACCCACAGCCGACATTTTCCTGGATTTATTTTAGGTTTTGGAGTATAAATCATACTTCTCCTTTCACCTTCTTTGGGTAGCAACTGTAACTATTACAAGTGCCCCAGGAACAGCGTTTGACCGTATCTTTGAAAAATACAGCAGAAGAAAGCTAGAAAACGACTCCTTTTGCATTAGAGTGAATGGAGCGCAGCCATGAAAGTGTCGGACCTCAGTTAGCGCGAGTCATATACTGCGCTGTGATTGGCCAGCTGTGTATTTGGGGCGTGGCTTAGCAAAGGGTGAATTAGCTCATATCCGTATCGTTTGGGCTCTACTGTCTAAAAGTGATAATATGCCAGTCCCCAGCTGTTTCCCAGTCCTGTACTATTGACTCATTTCAAACAGCTTTTGTCAATGTAATGAAATGTAAATGCTCTGTATTTTTATAGCACCTTTCTAGTCTTTTCGACCACTCAAAGCGCTTTTACGCTACATCTGCATTCACCAGTCACACAAATTCATTATTTGAGCCTAAGTGCTCAAACAGAAACTTACATTCACACACATTCATACACTGGCGGAACAGCCAACATTGTATGTTTTTTAGCATGCTGTTGATGTACATTATTCAATTCAATTTTATTTATATAGCGCCCAATCACAACAACAGTTATATTACAGTAGTGTAATTAGCGGCGGAAGAGTGCTTTTTATAAAAGAGCAGGTCTAGACCGCACTCTGATATTTACAGAAACTCAACAGTTCCCTCCAAGAGCAAGCACTGGGCGACAGACCTTTGAGAGGCAGAAACCTCGAGCAGAACCATGGCTCAGGGAAGGCAGTCATCTGCCTCGACCGGTTGGGGGTGAAGGAGAGAGGGAGGGCTAGAGAAGAACAGAGATGGAAGGAGAGGGAGGGGAGGGAGGCAGCTTTCACAATATACACACAGGTACAGACAGTAAAAGTAATGTTGCTCTAGACTGAATTAACAATGGTACAGATATTTATAGTAGTGTTAATGATAATTGTAGTTTTAATGATTATAATAACAACTAGAACTGCAAGCAGTTATAAGCGGTGTCCAAGCACCCGGCGCAAGCCGCCCCACCTGGCCCCGCTAAGGGTGCGTGAGTCGGCCTGGGCTGCGCGCCGAGCCTCAGGGGGCTCGTGGAGAATAAATGAGCAGAGTTATAAATGAAAGGGGATTGCGGTTACGGATATCTGAAATGGGAGTGTTATTTGATTTCCAAGTAATGGCACCAACTAGAGGCCGATTGACGCCAAATTTCACACAGCCCCTCGGGAGGGCGTGCCAGATAAGGTCCCTGAGTTTGGTGTAGATCGGGCATTGCAAACGTAAGGTCTGACATGACCTCATGTTTTTAGCGTTTGCACAAAAATTGGTGCACTGGCCCTCAGGGGGGCGTCCCACATGAATGCTCCAAATTAGGTCGGCCATTCGATCCCCCGAACGGGTAGATATAAGGTTTTTGATATCTGCCTTCATAGGCCGGAGTTCCAAGCCCAAACGCATTGACCTTGCTTATAGCGCCCCCTAGAGGTAGGCTTGTACCTACCCTATGAGTTTCGTGTCCCTAGCAGTTACGGTCTGGGCTGCAGTAGTGTAATTAGCGGCGGAAGAAAAAAATAAAAAGGAGAACGATTACAATAGGGTTCCCAGCTCCGCTGGTACTGGGAACTGCGATGTCTTGCATTCGTGGGTTCCCAGCCCACTCGGCTTGGACCCCTAATAGTAACAATAGGACTAGTAACAATAATTGTGGCAGAGCGTGTCGAGCAGGAACACGGGGGCAGCAGGCGACTCGCAACCACAGATCCAGACTCCACAGCTCCAGAGCCATTTTAAAGAGCTCATAGTACCTTACTACCCCACCAGAGCACTGCGCTCCCAGAATGCAGGGTTACTTGTGGTTCCTAGAGTCTCCAAAAGTAGACTAGGAGCCAGAGCGTTCAGCTATCAAGCTCCTCTCCTGTGGAACCAGGTTCCATTTTGGGTTCAGGAGGCACACACCATCTCCACATTTGAGAGTAGGCTTAAGACTTTCCTCTTTGATAAAGCTTATAGTTAGGGCTGGCTCAGGTGAGTCCTGAACCATCCCTTAGTTATGCTGCTATATTATTTGCAGGCATGCTTGCAGACATTGTCTGATGGCAGTTTTGTATACATCACCCAATATACAGGTGCTGGTCATATAATTAGAATATCATCAAAAAGTATAAATGAGATTTATTATTAAGATTTATTTCAGTAATTCCATTCAAAAAGTGAAACTTGGATATTATATTCATTCATTACACACAGACTGATATATTTCAAGTGTTTAATTTAATTGTGATGATCAAAACTGACAACTAATGAAAATCCCAAATTCAGTATCTCCGAAAATTAGAATATTACTGAAGACCAATACAAAAAAAGGATTTTTAGAAATGTTGGCCAACTGAAAAGTATGAACATGAAAAGTATGAGCATGTACAGCACTCAATACTTAGTTGGGGCTCCTTTGGCCTGAATTACTGCAGCAATGCGGCGTGGCATGGAGTCCATCAGTCTGTGGCACTGCTCAGGTGTTATGAGGGCCCAGGTTGCTCTGATAGTGGCCTTCAGCTCTTCTGCATAGTTGGTTCTGGCGTATCGCATCTTCCTCTTCACAATACCCCATAGATTTTCTATAGGGTTAAGGTCAGGCCAGTTTGCTGGCCAATTAAGAACAGGGATACCATGGTCCTTAAACCAGGTACTGGTAGCTTTGGCACTGTGTGCAGGTGCCAAGTCCTGTTGGAAAATGAAATCTGCATCTCCATAAAGTTGGTCAGCAGCAGGAAGCATGAAGTGCTCTAAAACTTCCTGGTAGACGACTGCGTTGACCTTGGACCTCAGAAAACACAGTGGACCAACACCAGCAGATGACATGGCACCCCAAACCATCACTGACTGTGGAAACTTTACACTGGACTTCAAGCAACGTGGATTCTGTGCCTCTCCTCTCTTCCTCCAAACTCTGGGACCTTGATTTCCAAAGGAAATGCAAAATTTACTTTCATCAGAGAACATAACTTTGGACCACTCAGCAGCAGTCCAGTCCTTTTTGTTTTTAGCCCAGGCGAGACGCTTCTGTCTTGTTCAAGAGTGGCTTGACACAAGGAATGCGACAGCTGAAACCCATGTCTTGCATACGTCTGTGCGTGGTGGTTCTTGAAGCACTGACTCCAGCTGCAGTCCACTCTTTGTGAATCTCCCCCACATTTTTGAATGGGTTTTGTTTCACAATCCTCTCCAGGGTGCTGTTATCCCTATTGCTTGTACAGTTGTTTCTACCACATCTTTTCCTTCCCTTCACCTCTCTATTAATGTGCTTGGACACAGAGCTCTGTGAACAGCCAGCCTCTTTAGCAATGACCTTTTGTGTCTTGCCCTCCTTGGGCAAGGTGTCAATGGTCGTCTTTTGGGCAGCTGTCAAGTCAGCAGTCTTCCACATGATTGTGTAGCCTACAGAACTAGACTGAGAGATCATTTAAAGGCCTTTGCAGGTGTTTTGAGTTGATCAGCTGGTTAGAGTGTGGCACCAGGTGTCTTCAATATTGAACATTTTCACAATATTCTAATTTTCTGAGATACTGATTTTGGGGTTTTCATTAGTTGTCAGTTATAATCATCAAAATTAAAAGGAATGAACACTTGAAATATATCAGTCTGTGTGGAATGAATGTATACATTATACAAGTTCCACTTTTTGAATGGAATTACTGAAATAAATCAACTTTTTGATGATATTCTAATTATATGACCAGCACCTGTAGTGTGGAATTGAGGCATGTTGTGCTGTTCCACTGCCCCTAACTGGCCAAAGTCATGAATGCAGCTGTACAATTCTCAGGGAGTACTCTGCATCCCATGCTTGTAACCCTTTTAGATTCATTGACGCAACAACAGCAGCAAGTCATTGTGGGTTTTTGATTGTGTTTATTTTGACACTTGGTATCTGTCAATGTTTTGATACTATGCAGAAAGACCTTTTATCATGTATTAAGAATGGCAAAGCTTTTACCCTTCTCCTGACAATAAGCTGCAGGTGAATTCTGATTTTTCTATTTTTGTGACAGGAATTATCTGATCAAAGAATAGGATAGCAAGATTTTGAATCTGCTAAAACATTCATTGCCAAATTTCACAAGATCTCAGTGAACTTTAAACTTGCTTTGTCTGTGGGGATGGCAGAGCCAATTTGTACATCAGCAAAGATCATATGGTCTTTGAGAAGTCATGATTCATCTGTCAATAATGTTTTGTGTGTGTGTGTGTGTGTGTGTCAGGATGAACTGTGGAGGATCCAAGAGAAGCTGGAGTGTTTCTTTGGAGCCTTGGTGGGGTCTAACATCTACATCACACCTCAGGAGTCCCAGGGCCTTCCTGCTCACTATGACGATGTTGAGGTACAACAATAAATTCATGACTGAACTCATTCAACAGCAAAAGCTGCTTCATATTTATGGCACAAAGATGACACACTAATGGCAGTGTAGAAACACTTATTATGCAGAATGGGCCCCGTCACCATACGATACACCTGAAATCAGCAGATTTTATTTACTGTTATATATATATTTTTTCCCCAGAATTTTCTCAACAACATTTTGACTATTGTAAGTTAGTCCCCGTTCATTTGCAGATCAGTGATAACAAGAAGCCTCATAAACCTGAATGAGGAAGTTCTGATAGGTGACCTCTCTGTAGACAAACATACCAGACTGGAACTTAATGTCGGCAGGAAAAGGGAGAGTGGAGAGGAATGGAATGAGGAGTGACATGAGCTATTTTTGGCTGCCTTACATTAGTTGAGTAAATGTACTTAGTAACTTTCCACCACAAACTCATCTCAAAATTTTTGAAAAATGGAATTATACTGAGCTTTCAAAAATGTACATTGTTTCAAACGTGAAAGAACTTTGACAAGAGTGCTGCAACTCTACATTCAGCTGTTTAATTTCAGTTGCAGTTTCTCAGTTTAGAACCTTTAGTGCAATGAAAGTAAGTTGGTAAATAGGGACCCAGCAGACAGCAGGTACCAACTCTCAGTAACATGCCTCTTTGCCCAGGTGTTTATTCTGCAGCTGGAGGGACAGAAACATTGGCTTCTCTACAGTCCTACTGTTCCTCTGGCAGCAGAGTACAGCGTGGAGTCAGAGGACAGGATCGGCAGCCCAACCCATGATATTACACTGAAGGTACAACATGTGTCTGTGTATATGTGTATGTATATGTCTATGTGTGGCTTCAGATCTAAGCTCACACTCTGACACTGAAATATTTCCCTTGTGCAGATAACAGTCAAACAGCTGCACACTTATCTCTCAGCATGTGAAAATTCTTGATGAGAGATTTAGTCACCGTTGTTCATTGGAATCTTTTGTGCAGTTTGACTGGGTCCATGACCCTTGGAGTTCATGTGCACTGGAAAGCTCCATAGACATGCCCCTGTGCTAACAGTGGCAACTGGCAAAAACCAGGGAAGATTGCACATTGAAAATAAAATTTCAAGACATGGCTTTGGACAGGTTTTGGCTATTGCTAAAGAAGTAGTACCCAGTAGTTTCAAGTAGCGCCATTGCAATTCTGCTACCTTTCTGTACGATGTATTTTTGTGAGCTAAGATTTTCAAGCCTAACTTACATCTTACTCATGCCGCCTCACCAAGCTCCGTGTGTTCTCGCATCTTTAATGAACAAAGTGTTTCAAAGTTTTGCACATTCTTTCAGAGCCAAAGCCAACACCTGTCTGATTCCAACACCAACAATCTGGTCGATCACTTCAATCATATCTGCTTGTCTTCACTAAATATTACTGCTCCTCTAAAGGTTAGGCCTACGTCTAAAGCTAGTAAGCAACCCTGGATAAATGACAGCATTCGCAGCCTCAAAAGGGAATGCAGGAAAGCAGAGCGCAGATGGAAAAAATCCAATCTCTAAGTCCATTACCTCAGTCTGAAGGATTTATTAATTAACTACAATAACATGGTTAAGGATGCGAGAACACACTATTTTTCTGAACTCATTACTACACATAAACACAATCCCAGGTTTCTGTTAAAGACTGTGGATCAGCTGGTAAACCCAACCCCTCCTTGTGACTCAGCTGGAAGTAATGATGACTGTGAATTGTTTTTATCTTATTTTACCAATAAGGTGGTGTCAATCAGAGCCTCTATTACCCCCGCGGCCTCTTACTCAGAGGTTCCTCACCAGCAACAAGAGAGTTTTAACCAGTTTTATCCCATCGACTTGTCTGAGCTTTTAAAAACAGTTTTACAAATGAGTGTCCTCCAGCTCACTTGATGTAATACCTACAAAGTTTTTACTGAAAGTAATGGATTCTGTTGGGCCCCATTTGATCTCTGTTTTCAACAGCTCCCTATCTACTGGTTGTGTCCCTGATTATTTTAAAACGGCTTGCGTGAACCCACTTTTAAAGAAACCTGTTTTAGATCCCTCCCTCCCACAAAAGTTTACACCAAAACAGCCTTTTATTGCAAAGATTTCAGAAAGAATTGTGTCCGAACAGCTGCTCACTGTACTGGAAAATAACAAAATATTTGGAAAGTTTCGGTCTGGTTTCAGTAAGTGCCACAGCACTGAGACTGCCCTGCTTAAAGTCACCAATGACCTTTTAATGTCTGAAGGTATGTGCTCAATCCTGGTACTCCTGGACCTTAGTGCTGCTTTTGACACCATTGATCAAATGCTAGATATCTGGCAGACGTCGGTGATGTGTAATCAATGCGTCAGGGAGCCGTTTTGACGCGTCGTTGAGTAGTTCACACATAACGATATCGCTGATTTACCCCTGATCACAGCCCGATGGTTGCTGAGTTCGCAGACTGGCAAATTTGGGCTAAAAATCGTGTAGTGTGAACGAGGCTTAAATTTCCTCTGCCTGGAGATACTTGGGAAATGCAAACGCATCCATAGGTTGATGGATGAGGATCAAACACCGAAACACATAGACTGCAGCACATGCTGTAATCTTAGAAACATTCGCTGCAGAATCCATTTGTTGAAGAGAGGAAAAATAAATTGTCCCGAGGTGAGAGTCCAGCGCTTTACTGACTGAGCTAACCGAACAACATAACAATAGCATCAAATAATTATGGCTTATATTCTCACCCACCATCTCATGGTTGAAAATATTGCTCTGGTGCAAAACGTATTTGCCAACCCCTGCAGTATTTTATTACTACTACTACTTCTTCTAACGGACGTATTCAACGTAGTGATGAGTGTCTACACTGCCTGAAATCTACTAGAAGTAGAACAAGAAGAACGTGTGTCCGTTTTCAGCTACTGTAGTAACATGACGACGCAACGTGCCGACGTCCATGGAAGGGGGGACCTGGGCTTTTGTAGCTAGAAATGATTCATTCTAAGGTAATAAAAACATAACGGTGAACCGTTATGTAAGGTCTTTATACACCATGTATGTAAGGTCTTTATACACCACTGAAAACATAGTTATGGATCGTAAATTGCATTTCTGTCAATAGATCATCAGAAATATTACACACTGAACCTTTAATACTAAGTCACATTTATAACCACTTTTGGTGCGTGTTGGCTGTCAGAGGGATGCAGAAGGTACATTTTTAATACATTTCAGACTGGGGTGACTCGAGATTTTGCATACTTGTGTGCCATGACCAAAAAAATGTTGAGAAACGCTGGTGTAGGTCACATTGTGTCCGTTAATAAGTAGTAGTAATAAGAGTCTGTCTGTTGTTTGCTGGAAAGTGAAGCCGGTTTGCTCTAGCTAACATCCGCTCTCAGGATTAAAAACCCAAATTACCAACATGGGAATAATATATAATATTACGTCGGTTAGAGGTTCTGGATTTCTGTTTCAGTTACTTTTCAATTAATCGTCCAGCCCTAATTGCAACCCTAGTGTGTAAATACTGTATGTGTGTATATACAGTATTTGAATATCAGTGTTGGGCAAGTTACTCAGACATTGTAATAAGTTACCAGTTACTTATTACTCAAAGTAATATTACTTATTACTGGGTGATAAAAGTAACTAGTTATGTTACTCATTACGTTACTATTACTTTCACTACTGCTTTGCGACTGTGACACAATAACGGCAGTAACGTTACTTACAGCTGTCGAAAGAACACCTCTGTCCCTCCATTCTTTCTTCAGCCAAAAAGCTGAAGAAAGGATGGAGAACAGCTGACTTGAACAACATATGATCCGGTGCCGCTGACCCGCAACGCAGTGGTGCATTCACGTCAAGGATGGTACGTGCAGTAACGCAGCGTTACTTGGTTTAGTAACTGTAATAGTATTACTGTTTTGGAAATAGTCATCTGTTACACTACCAGTTACTGGGAAAAGTAATATTATTACAGTAATAATTTTAATTATGCGTTACTCCAAGAGTTAGGTGTTTCTGAGTCATTTTCTCGCTCCACAGGCAGGAGATCTTCTGTACTTCCCCAGAGGAACCATCCATCAGGCGAAAACTCCGCCAGAAGAAGACCACTCCACTCACTTGACTCTCAGCACCTACCAAAAAATGTAAGAGCTCCTTTTCTCTGAAGTCTTCACTTCAACACTGTCTACACAGGAGGCATAGTGGAAGCAGCATGTTAGCAAAGCAGCAGCAGCAGCTACATTCCTCCGTTTGTCTGTACAGGGTGCATTCAGGCACAGTGTGAGTGTAGGTCACCCGTGTTATGGCAGCGCCCAGAGCCCAACACACTGTCACTGTAGTTATGCTCTTAAAACAGGAGGGAAAGCATTTTTTAAAAAAGCTTTGCGAGGTGTTAATGTAGGTCTAGCACAAGTGAAATGGAATGTTCTTAAAATCACAATGTAGTCGCTTGGTCCCATGGGGTTACTCATTCCATCCTCTGTTGATGTCCTATTTAAACAGTAATAGATTCTGGAAACTCACAAACAGCGAGGATCAGTCTCTCTTCCAATCATTTGTGTTGCATACAAAAAGTTCAAGACAGTTCAACTTCGGTGGCGGGCGTTTGTGGGAGGCGTCCACTTCACCTCATTCTGACAGGGACACATGCTACTTAACACAGACTGTTTATGCTGCCCTCTGATACAAGAAAACAGATTTATATATGTTAACCTGTTACTCAGAAGGTGCCTGTTATGATGTTCTGATCTTGACTCTGGACTCTAACTTGTTTTAACAAGCTAGATAAAAGGTCAGTGGCAAATATCTTTGGTTTTATATTTGATTTGAATACAGTAATGTTTAAGTTGAGATTTACAATATTTTATTGCTTCTGTGTAAAGGGAATACTGCTGGTAAAAAGCACCTTATCTGTTTAAAGTATTTGCAAACCACATGCTATTGCACTTTTGTGTGGGACAAGTTAGCGCATGAAAAAACGTTACTGAAGGATAATAATAAAGGTTAGCAATAACATAGGATGCGAATGCTTGCAGCATTCACACCCAACAATGTTGTTGAGAATTCAGTGCCATAGACCAAGGCAAGCGTCATTATCCAATCCCATTAAAAACTCTATTCTACTGCATACCTGCCAAAGTGCTCCTTGTTCTCATCACTAATGTCTGCATCTCCCTCATTTGTGTTGCTGTAAAGATCAATTCAATTTCAATTTTATTTATATAGCGCCAAATCACAACAACAGTTATCTCACAGCGCTTTTCATAAAAGAGCAGGTCTAGACCGTACTCTGTGATGATATTTACAAAAGCCCAACAGTTCCCACCAAGAGCAAGCACTAGGCGACAGAGGCAAGGAAAAACTTCCTTTTAAGAGGCAGAAACCTCGAGCAGAACCATGGCTCAGGGAGGGCGGCCATCTGCCTCGACCGGTTGGGGGGGGGGAGAGAGACTACACAATATACACACAGAGGTACAGACAGTGAAGGTGATGTTGCTATAGACTAAATGAAAAATGGTACAGATATTTATAATAGTGTTAATGGTAACAATCGTAATGTTAATGATTATAATAACAATAATAACAATAAGACTAGCAACAATAGTCGTTGCAGCAGAGGGTGTCGAGCAGGAACACGGGGGCAGCAGGTGACCCGCAACCACAGATCCAGACTCCACAGCTCCAGAGCCAGAAAACCTGCAGGAAGTGATAGGAGAGAGGACAGAGACGAGAAAGCACAAGACTACCAGAAAGGGGAGAAGTTGTGTTAGTAACATGCAATAATGGGATAAGGTTGCATACAGAGGGAGAGAAAGTAGAGGAGAGAGGAGCTCAGTGCATCATGGGAAATCCCCCGGCAGTCTAGGCCTATAGCAGCATAACTAAGGGATGGTTCAGGACTAACCTGAGCCAGTCCTAACTATATGCTTTATCAAAGAGGAAAGTCTTAAGCCTACTCTTAAATGTGGAGATGGTGTGTGCCTCCTGAACCCAAACTGGAACCTGGTTCCACAGGAGAGGAGCTTGATAGCTGAACGCTCTGGCTCCTAGTCTACTTTTGGAGACTCTAGAAACCACAAGTAACCCTGCATTCTGGGAGCGCAGTGCTCTGGTGGGGTAGTAAGGTACTATGAGCTCTTTAAGATAAGATGGTGCCTGACCATTAAGAGCTTTGTAGGTAAGAAGAATGATTTTAAATTCTATTCTGGATTTTACTGGAAGCCAATGCAAAGAAGCTAAAACAGGAGAAATGTGATCTCTTTTCCTGGTTCCTGTCAGAACACGTGCTGCAGCATTCTGGATCAGCTGAAGAGTCTTAATGGACTTTTTCGAGCAGCCTGATAATAAGGAATTGCAGTAATCCAGCCTAGAAGTAACAAATGCATGGTCTAGTTTTTCTGCATCATTTTTAGACAGGATGTTCCTGATTTTCGCAATATTACGTAGGTGAAAAAAGGCGGTCCTTGAAATTTGCTTAATGTGAGACTTAAACGACATGTCCTGATCAAAGATAACGCCAAGATTCCTCACAGTGGTGCTGGAGGCCAGGGCGATGCCATCCAGGGAAACTATATCTTTAGATAATGCGTCACGGAGGTGCTTGGGCCCCAGAGCAATAACTTCAGTTTTATCTGAGTTTAACATGAGAAAATTACAGGTCATCCAGGTTTTAACATCCTGAAGGCACATTTGAAGTTTAGCTAACTGATGAGTTTCATCTGGCTTGATCGATAGATATAACTGAGTATCATCTGCATAACAATGAAAGCTTATGGAATGTTTCCTGATAATATTGCCTAAAGGAAGCATATATAAAGTGAAGAGGATTGGTCTGAGGACAGATCCTTGAGGAACTCCATGACTAACTTTGGCATGCATGGAGGACTCATCGTTAACATGTACAAACTGAAATCGATCTGATAAATAGGACTTAAACCAGCTTAGAGCGGTTCCTTTAATGCCAATGAAATATTCCAGTCTCTGCAATAGGATCTGATGGTCAATGGTATCAAATGCAGCACTAAGATCTAATAAAACCAGTACAGAGACAAGTCCTTTGTCTGATGCAATAAGAAGGTCGTTAGTAATTTTCACCAGTGCTGTCTCTGTGCTATGATGAGCTCTAAATCCTGACTGAAAATCCTCAAATAAACTATTGCTCTGTAGAAAGTCACACAGCTGTTTAGCAACTGCTTTCTCCAGAACCTTAGAGAGAAATGGAAGGTTAGATATAGGTCTATAGTTGGCTAAAACATCTGGATCAAGTTTGGGCTTTTTCAGAAGAGGTTTAATTACAGCTACTTTAAAGTACTGTGGTACATAGCCTGTTGATAAAGATAGATTGATCATATCTAGTATAGAGGTGCTGACTAAGGGTAAAACATCTTTAAGCAGCCTAGTCGGGATGGGGTCTAAGAGGCAGGTTGATGGTTTAGATCAGAGGTCACTAATAGGCGGACCGCGGTCCGGATCCGGACCCAGCTGCCGTCCTCTCCGGACCGCCGACCTACAGCACATTTATTATTGAGACTTACTACCTCGTGACGGAGCGTTTCTATTTTAACCCGCACAGCTTTTCTAGCATTTACTGTACTGGTTTAGAGGACCAGGAAACTCACAGACCAATCGCATGTGCTCCAATCGTCTCATGTGACGCTGCTCAGCCAATCAAATCTGTGCATACCGATGCTTGCGAGTCGAGTCCGCGAGATTCACCAGAAACGTTTTGGAAACACACCCGAATTGAGGAGACGAAAGATAAGAGATTTCACATGACTTTTAATCAAGAATGTACAGATTTTTACATGTACATTCCTCCCAGGGGCAGTTCAAAACCAGAATATCTCATAGATCTCCAATATGCTAGCTGGAGCTCACGTTTCTCACTGAACAACAGAAAGTAGGAAAGTGGTAGCTCTGTAAGAGGAAATGAAAGAGAAGAGGAGGCATTACAGCTGTTCATTTGTTATGATGGGTTTGAGTGTTTATTATAAAATTGGTTAAGACTACACTTCATCACTTCAAGCTACACTTTTTATTACATTTTTTCTAAAAATTAGGCACTTTAGTTTACTTAAATTTTGAATTTATTATTTGAATAGTTATTATTTATTATCCCTCCAGTTTGATGTGAAAACTGACTGAAATATTATTTGATTTGACAGTCCGTTGTTGACTAAAAACATGTGTTGATACAACTATAGGTTATAGTACTGAATGATAACGCAAGTTCGTCGTTTTGATGTTCCGGACCTTTGCTTCAGGAAATTTTCTCTAACTAGACCTCTTTGAAATCTAATTGAATACCCCTGGTTTAGGTGAAGAAATTATTGAAGTTAGTTGGTAAAGATTGAGGGAAGCAAAACAGTCTAAACATGTATCTGGTTCTACAGCTGTTTCTAAGGTTCCTGAGTTAAGAGATAAGTCGTGCCAGTTGAGGGCAGGTCTTGGTGAATTTTGTCTCTAATAGCTAGAATTTTATCATTAAAGAAGCTCATGTAATCGTAACTACTGAGAGCTATGGGAATACTTGTCTCAATAGAGCTGTGACTCTCTGTCAGCCTGGCTACAGTGCTGAAAAGAAACCTATTTTCCTCTATTAATGACGAGTAGTACACTGCTCTAGCATTACGGAGGGCCTTCCTATAAGTTTTAAGACTATCTTGCCAAATTAAACGAGAATTTTCCACTTTGGTTTCCGCGATATTTGCTTTAATTTGCGAGTTTCAGTATTATACCATGGAGCTAACCGTCTTTGTTTTAGTATTTTCTTTTTTAGAGGGGCTACAGAGTCGAGTGTCATTCGCAGCGAGCCTGCAGCACTATCAACAAGATGATCGATTTGGGAGGGACTGAAACTAGCATAGGAGTCCTCCGTTACTTTGTGACTAGATAATGTATTTAGAGCTGATGGAATCGCATCCTTAAATTTAGCTACAGCACTATCAGACAGACATCTTGTATAGAAATTTTTGCCCAATGGCGAGTAGTTCAGCAATACAAACTCAAAAGTTATCAAACAGTGGTCGGACAAAGAGGGATTCTGTGGGAACACCACTAAATGTTCAATTTCAATACCATACACCAAAACAAGGTCGAGGGTGTGGTTAAAACAGTGAGTCGGTTCATGAACACTCTGAGAGAAGCCAATGGAATCTAACAGAGAGATAAACGCAGTACTAAAGCTGTCATTCTCAACATCCACATGAATATTAAAATCCCCTACAATAATAACTTTGTCCGTTTTAAGGACTAAAGTTGACAAAAACTCTGCAAATTCAGATAAGAATTCAGAATACGGGCCAGGTGCTCGGTACGCTATAACGAAGAGAATTGGTTGCAGTGATTTCCAACTTGGGTGCGAAAGACTAAGAACAAGGCCCAGCCAGGTTTCAGTAAGACAAAATAAATCAATATCATAATCTGATTAGTTCATTTACTAGTACACCTTTAGAAGAGAGAGATCTGATGTTTAAGAGTCCACATTTAACTCTCCTATTCGTTTGCACTATTGTTTTTATGCACAGCTCCTCTTCTGTTTACCTTTTTAAATAATTTCGATGGTCGGGGGACAGACACCGTCACTATAGGATTTTCACTAAGTAACTCCTGAAATGGAGGAGCAGAGAAGTGTGTTAGACTGCGACTCTGCGTAGGGTTTTGGGTGGGTAACTGCTGAAAAAGAAGGGCAGAGAAGTGTGTTAAACTGCGACTCTGCCTCCTGGTCTCAACTCTGGGTTGTCATGGATTTGGTCCACTAATAAACTTGGCCAGATTTCTAGAAATGAGAGCTGCTCCTTCCCAAGTGGGAGGGATGCCGTCTCTCCGGATCAGACCAGGTCTTCCCCAGAAAGTCTGCCAATGATCAACAAAGCCCACATCGTTTGCTGGACACCACCTCGACAACCAGCGGCGGAATGACGACATGCGGCTATACATGTCATCACTGGTCAGATTTGGCAGGGGTCCAGAGAAAACTACGGTGTCCGACATTGTTTTTGCATATGTACACACCGACTCAACATTAATTGATGACCTCCGATTGGCGTAACCGGGAGTCATAACCGCCGACGTGAATAACAATCTTACTGTATTTACGTTTATCCTTAGCCTGCAGTTTCAAATAAGACTCATTGTCGCCCGCTCTGGCTCCAGGGATGCACTTAACTATGGCCGCTGGCTTCGCTAACTTCACGTTTCTCAAAATGGAGCTGCCAATGATCAGAGTTGGTTTCTCAGCGGGTGTGTCGCTGAGTGGGGAAAATCTGTTAGAAACGTGAACAGGTTGATGGTGCCCCGTGGACTTTGAATGCTTATGACTATTCCTCCTTCGGACAGTCACCCAACCCCCCCCCCCTTTCCTGGCTGCACAGGAGATGCCGGGGGACGGCTACCACAGGCTAACTCAGGCCGTTCCGCACCGACTACCGGGGACTGGCTAGCTACAGTAGCTAAAGACTGATCTACCAAGGTGCGGAGCCGGACTCTTTGATGAGAACAGATCATGTAAAACATTTTACTGGTAATTCTTAAAACCTAAATCTTAAGAAGAAACAGAATGAATTGATGTAGCACTGCAGTTTGCTCATCTTACACTCCAAATGTGATGGCTGGACATCACTGGATGCCTGTAAAACATTACTGGGTCATTCACATCAAATATATTGGAAATAAAATCATAAATGTATGGCTCAATAATATGAAATACTATGTATGATCTCTTCATTTGTATTGTATCGCTTACCACTTCATCATCCAAGTTGATAATGTCATCATCACAGTGGGTCTATAACATTAAATATCAAGACTGATGACTTACAAAAAACAATAGCTCTAAACGGTGCTTTTTAGCAATTTTGGGTTAAGCTGACAGGGACACTGTTAACATCCAGTAGTTGCTGTGATATTTAAGAAATGACACAATGACGACACCAACCTGTACATCAAATAAGGAGAATGAACATCAATTTTACAGTTTCACATCAGCAAAGCCATACCTCAACCTTGACTTTAGACTGGATACATGTCTTGACATGGAGCTGCAGGGGCACATACTCCTGGCATGACACACACCGGGCATGGCCTGGAACTCCAGAGCTGTGAAGGGTAGGGGAGAAATGTCCAGTGTGTTCTGGATGGGCATAATGTATAAGACAGCCCTTGCCTCCACGGCTCTTTACAAGGCTGGCCCCTGTGTATCCATCCTCTTCAGGTGTCAACAAGTTGAGTTTCCATTGACCTGATCCTCCTGTTTAAGTTCAAATATTAAACAAATATTTATTTTCTGCCCCTTGTTGGAAGAATCATACTTTTCAAAAATGACAACTTTATAACAAACAAAAATTCAATAAATTTCCTTTGCTTGGAGACAAAAAGTCTACTTCAATCTCTTGCTTTTTACCCATGGCTTTGTGCAGCATCCAGGCACCCTCCAGTTCTGACATCTGCGGATATGTCTCAGAAAGAATGTGTGTAATCTATGAATTTAAAGCATGTAAGTAAGATTAGCAAATATATATCAAATCAATGAGCTTAAGACAAATCTGTACATTAGACTTATTGGCAGCATTCCAAGAATAAATGAAATGGTTTTGGTGGCTAAGATTGGGGCTACTGTTTTCACTGGATATGCTGTTTTAGTATAGGTTAACGATATTTTTGTTCAAATTTCAGTTCTTAATTCATTAAGTGTCATACAACATGCCTCATTATGGCCAGCATCCTCTGGGACAGTTACAGTCCTTCTTCCTAACCCAGCTTGTAGAAGCATTAGCTCATCAGATGGTTTGGGGGTTCTTTCTGTTGGGCTGTCCAGAAGAAAGAATTCGATTGGTGTTATGATGCCGGACCTTTTTTTGGACAATCGCGAAGGAATGCTCCGTACTTGTATAGCGCCTTTCTAGTCTTTTCGACCACTCAAAGTGCTTTTACACTACATCTGCATTCACCAGTCACACATTCATACACTGAGCCTAAGTGCTCAAACGGAAACTAACATTGCCCAAGGACACTTCGACACGCAGTCAGGGGGAGCCAGGGATTGAACCGCCGCCCTTCCGATTAACGGCCCATCCCGCTCTACCTCCTGAGCCACAGCCGCCCCGGACACAGCCGCACAGCCGAAGGAGGCCTACACTTCAAATTAATTTAAATCAACAGTCAAACAACTGTGCGAGGAACTGAAGAGGGCTGTTGTTGAAACATCTGAGATGCATCCTTTGAACAACATCCAAACCTGGCCCTATTCTGTTGAACTGCAGTCCCTGAAGGTGCCATTCCACGCACTGCATTGTGCTGTTGTGGTTCCTGGGATGTGTCCTGCCTGGATGCTACTTCCATAACGAATGCAATAAGTTGTTCCAAAAAGAGAATTTATATATTGTTAAATATATATAAGGAAAGCAACATAATGTAATCAAACCACACATGTTGTCTAGAGCTGGCAACCTAGTAAAGATGGTTACTCATGATACATACTGTTTGGTGTTGGATTATTCAATGTAGCTCTCAGTCTAGCCACCAAATCGAGGGCCATATTGAGCAAATTATCCTAGAGTATGGGGAGAAATAATGAAATGTAACTGAAACAAACACCACAACAAATTTACTACTTTAATGTAATAAAAATTTTAGAAAATGGTTCACCTCCTCTTTTGCGTCCGCCATTTTCTCTTGACATCTAACATATATGCAGGACAATGGGCTGGATCCACACAATACAATAAGGGACTATGTGAATATAAGTTACCAAACATTCAAAATAGTTGCATATTGTAACAGTATTTTACTGCACTGGATGTTAGCCTGCAAAATCCAATGCATTAAACCAACGTCAATAAGAATAGCAATTTGACGTGAAAAAATAATGTTATGATTCAGTAAGCCTAACGTTAGTTGTCTAAGATCCTGTTTAATACAGTGGGTTTTAAAATGAGTCATGGGTGTCACAAGTGTTGGCTAAGGAGTTAGCTACAGAACAGATAGGCTAGCTAACATTAACGTTACGTTACTTGTTGCTCAAAAATATGTAACGTTAATGTTAAATACCTTAACAAAACTTAGGCTACATCGTTCACAAATATGTACATTGATGGTAATTAATTTAATTATGATCTGCGCAGCATTTTGTATATTAGAAATATTAGAAAACTCATTCTAATTCATTGACTAACCCCACTGTTCTTCGGCGGTAAATTACCCCAACCCCGTGCTTCCTGGACCAAGAGTCAATCAAGGTACAAGGATATTTAATGGTTTGTGATTATGATGATTGACCAATCATGAGAGGGTCAGTGCCCTCCTTGGTTCCTGCCCCCAAATTGTCAAAAGTCACGTAGACTAGAGTGAGCAGAATCAGCTTGCTCGCAGGTGCCTGTACATCTCTCAGTTGTTGAATTTGTGCGCGAGTACTTCTATCATGACAGCTGAAGGTTCATTTTGCGCGTATGAAATAACACAATGTGCTCGTGATCAGTTACACACTGATTTGATTAGTGAGGGCCACCGTAGCGGCTTATGTACTTCCTCCTACAACCTGGATTGATCTGTACAGACGAGGACCAGCAGGTAGATGGCAGTGTGAAAATAAACTGGGAAATTGTTGGGTATTGTGCATGAGTGTCACATTATTTATCTGATACTCTCTCACCTGTCATCCCTACCTATCCTTTACTCAGGTCATGGGGAGATCTTCTTTTGGACATATTTCCCAGTTTGCTGTGTGACAAGAGCAGGACCCAGCTCAGCCTGAGAGAGGGCATGCCCAGAAGACTCTTACTGGTAAAGCTGTTTGGATTACTGATGCAACTAAAAATGATACTTTCCACATCACTATAAGTTGATTAATCTAACAATAATTTTTTTGATTAGTTGATTAATCTCGACTAATTTTGTGTATTCTAAAAAAAATGTTGCCTATTACTTGATTAACATACCAATTTATCCAAAATAAATATCAAAAACATGTCTAATTAATAAATCAATATTTTATTCAATCATCCAGATGAAGCACATTAGAATAATGACAATAGCAGCCTATCTTAAAATGAATCAAATTTCCAACATACATTAATTGGGGTACTTTACTTAAAGGAGCTATATGTAAGTTTTTGATATTAATAAATAAAATTTTCATTGCCTTATTGTCAGTGGGCTCAAAATTCACTTAGAAATGAAGCACATGCCTGTTTTTGTGTTTTAAAGATATCTATCAATAAAAGTCAGCATTTTAACAATTAATATTGCCAAAATATGGAAATTTGCCTGGTATATTTGAAAATGTTGTATGATAACTGTTGTATTTTAGTTTATTTTCATCAGATTTACAGTTACAATTGCATTCTAGGTGTATTAGAAGATATTCAGTTGCATTAAAAGCTAACTCAGGATGGTTTTGATGGTTTATTGCATCAAAATATAGCTTTTTTTTTACCAGGCGAGGCTAAAAATTTCAGATTTTTTTCTTTATTGCATCTCCATGTAATCTGTAAAAGTAAAATAAATATATTAATACACAATGGATTCATATTCCTTAGCTTCTGACTTTTCAAAGGAGACCAGAATTATGCATCTAGGCCAAATGGTTGAGTTATTCCTGATTCATTTTGGGTATGTAATTTTAGGCATTTTTTTCTGGAAAAAGGGGTCTGTTTTCATCAGCCTTGATGTGTAAAGGCAGGTGTCCTAAAACTTTTGGCAATATAGTGTATATGTAGACACCCAGTGTTGTATAGACAGAAAATATCTAATTTGAAACGCTAATCCTCCCTTTCCATGTCTTTTAGGTTAAATCCAGACATTTTTGAAAAAAATGAACGGGGGTTACGTACGGTAACCCGGAATCTATGAGTATAGGCGCAGCCTTCTAAGGCTATCGCTCTAGGGTTTACCCCTTCCGCGCGCTTGCGCGGCACTGAGAATTTTAGTCTATGCCCACCCACAGCGTGGACCTCTCCTACGTCCACACCTTGTATATATAGAACGGTGAGACCCAGCCATCGGCTCCCAAATGCCTTTTCTTCAGCACTGAGAACCAAGGTCCAGTGAGGCCTTCATCTTAGAGGGCTGCACAGGCGTCCTTCAGGTCGATGGAGTGTGTGCGCCAGGGAGACTGGCTCTCCTCCATCACCTGTTTCACTGTCACATGCGAAAAGGTCTCACCATAATCGCCCTGTTGAACAGTGACAGGTCCAGGTGAGAGACCTTCACACACAGTCAGAGGGGTCTGTTGGGTGTCCTCCCACCACACGAGGTAGCGTAGTCGCCCTCTGGGTCCCCTGTCGTACCGTAGCGAGGAGCCGCTCAGAGTTGGGAAGAGTGGAGCCATCCAACTCCTGCTCTTCCGTCAACAGCAGATCGAGTCCAGAGAGCGGGTCGGCCGCCACACCTACTCGTCCTGAATGGCAAGCTATCCGCCCGGCGGCGCTACTCTTCGGGAGGGAGAAGGGCGCAGAACGGGCAGTACGAATAGATAGTGAGCGATCGGCTGGCAGCGGGGACGGAGATCACCCAGCACGATGTAGCCCGTGTGGCAGACGCCGCGGCGACTTTCCCTGTTCTGGCCGGCTTGCTGGAAGAGATCGTTCTTCTTGTTTTACAGCTTGAAAATTTTTGCTCTTTAGACAAATCTTTTGCTCTTTAGACAGCTCAGTGCTGAAGAAAAATGGGAGCCGATGGCTGGGTCTCACCGTTGTGTGTGTGTGTGTATATATATATATATATAGAAGGTGCGGACGTACGAGAGACCCACGCTGTGGGTGGGCGTAGACAAAAATCCTCAGTGCCGCGCAGGCCCGCTGTGGTCTCCACCACAAAGCCCATGATACAATAGTGAAAACCCCATCCCAATGGGAAGCTTGCATGTCTTTTGGACTTGCCCTTGTGCCGAGGTTGGTGGAATGGAGCAGTTGATGTGATGTTTATGCAGATCAGGCAGCATGTTGTGATTTTGGGAGTCATTTTGCCTTAAAATTGTCCTTGCATTTGCTTAACAGCAAACAAGTATTTTAATGGCTTGAGTTGGTGGAGGCAGACATACAGACCTCTCCAAATCACTAAACACCTACCAGCACTGCAAGCTTCTCCTTCCCACCATGGGAAATTTTGTATTTATTCACATATTTGGACATAAGCATGCACGCTGACTGTCTGGATTTGTTGGCTTTGTTTTGTGGGTGTGTAGGGTAGCAGCGAAGGCCTGGACACCAGCAGGCGGCTGGCGGCTGGCCTCAGATCTCTGGCTGATGAAATGTTAACAGGGATGCCGGAAGTCCGCTCCACTCACATGAAGAGAGACTTCATCATGAACAGACTACCACCATACAGCCAGGAGAAGCTGCTTACCCCACGTGAGCTGATTAGTGGTCATCTGTGTTCAAACGTGTACAGGGGACGGTTTACTGTGTGCATATTATTTGAAATGTACATTGCCATTTTGTGTGTGTGTGTGTCACAGCTGGGAAGATGCCTGCCTTGGAGGATACGGTGTGTTTGAGGTTTAAAGACCATATTGTAATAACTGTGGAGCCCAGCCGAGAGATAACAGTAAGTCAACAAAGGCTGTCATTTTATGTTTTAGGCTTTTAAAATGAAACTCTGTGTCTAGTAGTGTGTTGCCTGTGTGAATGAATGGTGAGATATCCTGACCAACAAAAGATTGAGTTAGCTCTGTGTGTGTGTTTCAGGATGAGGCAGCAGTGATGGTAGTTTTTGTCTTACATTCTTTGAGGAACCAGAGGGAGAGCCACATGATGGGTGAAAATTGTGATGAAGATGTGGACATCTCCAGGGTAAGATGCTGACTCACTGAATCCTGTTCTACTGTCCTACTGAGCAGTGTTGCAGTGATTTTTCTTCTTCACTCTCTCACAAGGCTGGCACAGTGATATTGCCACATTAACATGCTGTTCCCTGACCGTGGATTATGACAAATCATCTTCCACTTTGGATTGCTCACTATACTCTTCATCCAGGTTCATGCAATCTATCATCCTGGATTCCCTCTCTCACACACACTTTCTCTACGCCTCCCACCCTTGTTGACCCCCTCATGTGATTACTTAGTCAATTTACATTTACTTATTTAGCTGACACTTTCTATCCAAAGTACAACTACTATATATGTCAAAATTCTGTAGCAACTAGGGATTAAGTATAGGGCTGCAGCTAACGATAATTTTAGTATTTGAAGCGTCTATAGTGTGGACATTATCATCTGAGGACTGCGGCTGTTACCTTATCTGTGGTCCGCTGGCAGAACACCAGGTGCTTTCTGATCAGATGCCATCGTGCTGTTGCCGAGGCAACATAAACTTCGTTTTACAGTGGACGGACGGTAACATTACAGAGTTGTTGTTTTCTTTAGCTTGAAATAATCCCATACTTTGGACACTTTCTTCTTCGTCCCTTGCTATTTTCTCTCTTCCTCCACTTTGCAAACAGCGCCATCATAATCACCTTGTGTTCACAGCGTAAGCGTGATGTACGACAGTTATAAATGGCCGTGTGAAACCGTGTCCTGTATAGTTATATAGATTAAACGAAGCATTGATGCAAAGAATTTGCGTTGATGCATTTTAGTAATCGATTTAATCAATGAATCGTTTCAGCCCTAGTTAACTGTCTTGCTCAGGTCTTATCCACTGCTCCATCGCTGCCCCAAAACTGCTTAACAGCTTTATCAGGGTCAAAAACAGATGACCAATTATCCAGTCATGGAAAACACCTGGAAAGCGAGAGAAAAAGTAAAATGTCCAGAAAAATTATTTTCATAATTATTATTTTATGTATGAATAATGAAAGTTGCGTTGTCCTCCAAAGGTAAATATTAGTCCCTTCTGGATGGCAACTGTGGTAGTATTTTATTAGGTTTTTAGATTAACCTATTCTTCTCAACTTGTTTTAAACGGTTGAATAATGTTAAATATGTTTGGTTCTATGGAAGATTTAATTGAATATTTGTAACCCACAGAAGACAATCCACAAATGTGTACTATGATTTTACAAATATTTCACTATTCACAAATGTGTATTTTTACATTCGTGTTGTGTAAAATCATATCCACAAAAATACAGAATGATGTGTACACACAAAACAGTTTTTACACATTTGCGGATCACTTCCTGTCAATTTGTGGGTCATGTTACATTTGTGAGTTCCTTTTAACACTTTTTTGGAATTTTGTCCAATGTGTACTGTGGAGATCTATAAATAGACATATACACAAATATCTCACTACCCAAAACATGTATTTTTACATTTGCCTTGTGTAAAATAATATCCACAAAAATACAGTGTGATATGCAAATATACACAATTTAATCTATACAAAGATCTTTTTATTTCACATACAAAGTGTTATTTGTGCATTTGTGGATCCATTTCTACACACAAAACTGTTTTTGCACATTTGCGGATCGCTTCCTGTCAATTTGCAGGTCACATGACATTTGTAACATCCTTTTTACACATTTGTGGAATTTTGTCCAGTCTGTCCCGCTGAGATGTGTAAACAGAGATCTGTTGGTTTAAGAGCAATTTACTAGCTACACCAGCGGGTGGCAACAGCAACATTCTCTCCCATGAATTGACAGGATATTCGCGGCACTAGCTAGCGTCATCCACATATGTAGAGACAACAAGTAAAAGGACTGTAGCCTTTTTTCAATCAGCAGCGGAAAAATAAAGTGGTTGCACCTTCCTGTCAGAGCTGATAAAGAAAGCTTTGTAAAAGTATATGATGTTGTGTACCAACAGTGTGGATTTGTGCATTTTATATCAAATAATTTGGAGACTCAAAAATCCCTTCCCTCTCTCTCTCTGAGAAAAAGGAGGGGGTAGAAAAGTTTTCCTCCCCTGGAGGTTGGCCTTTTGACATGCAAAAACTAGAGACATCGCCTGGGGTTTGGTAAGGGTCTGCAGAAACTCAATCAGACATGCATTGCTTAAGGACGCCGTAAAGGTGTCAATAGACACTTAGCAGGACAGCAAAAGAAGTGTCCAATGCCTCTCCCTCTAGGGTGCCTAAAGACATCAAAGTACCGGACGTTCTGATCCCTTTTCCCATAGAATGGCTGGACCATAAAACACCACTCCCTTCTATTCTTTAGCTGATTTGCAAATGTGATAAGCCAGGATTGCGAAAGGGGGACACTTAACAACTCCTACCTTCTTGAGCTAAAACAATGTTTCATTATAAACTGTTGTTCTGTTTAACCAATAATCTTTGCTAAGTTAGTAGTGGCGTTTGCCTCCATTTGAGTAGTTACGTTACCATGTTGTTGTTTAAAGAATCTAAATAAGTTAATTTTGCAGTGTTTTAATTATCAGCAAGGTTAATGACATTCCTTCATTTTATGTGTAACCATTGCTTTCTCCCAACACTTTCTGACACCTCCTTTAGAAATGACGAAGAAATGTCATCCTATACTCGATAAATTTTCCGACTTGAATTTAAGTTAAAAATGACCCAGCTCCTAAGAAGATTGTTTTAGGATTAATCAGAGCTATCCTCATGTAACCCGAGCTCCCCCCAAGTGGACAAAATAAGTATTACAGGCCATCGTCTGAAATGCCGTTAATGTATAAATATCACTCGGTATTTATCATGACCAATAATCTGATCCCATTCGTGTATCTTGCTTAAATTCTCTAAGAACGTGTAACCGCCAATATCCAGAAAGCTAGTTAAGTTCCTCTCATCTGTGATTCCTATGAAATACTAACCTTTTTAAGTTGAACTACTGACAATTGTTTTCCTTTTTATCAAGTGCTTAAAACTAAGAACGGTACAACCGTTTGACAATTGAGGTTTGATTGTGGGAAGATATTTCATTATAATACATGCCAATAGATTTTTTTGATTAAAAATTAATTAATCTAATTTAAAATAAATAACTAATTAATATGTCTAAAGAAAGACAGTCTCTCGGGAAACCGGAAACAAGCCCTCCCGCCGGAAACAAAGGACTGCCCTCTGGGAACCACGCCCCAACCAACAAAAGCGCGACTCACGCTGTCGTTCACTCTCTTGTTCTCTGCTTGTTCCTGACTCTCCAACTGCGCTTCGGCACACGCCCGGCGTGCCCCCTCTCCCGGCAACGCCCAAAGAGTTAGGCCCGGCGCAACAAAGCCCTTTGTTCATTTCAAGCTACACACGTGAAGTGCCGCGACCTCAGCTTTCCCTCTTTTCCTGCAACTGTGCGTTTTATTTTCTATGGTTTTGTTTTGTTAAAAGTTATCAGTCCGTTAAGTTACCCAAGTTTTAATTCAAGAACGACCAAGTTCTTTTCTCTTTAAGCTTGATTCGTCGAGCCAATCTCACTGAGGTCGGACCCTCCCACGTGGTCCCGCCAGCAGTAACAAAGGACGACCAAACCTTTGACCTGCGCCAGGGTTGGCCCCCACTGCAAGTTTTTTCAATAAGCCTACAAAAGACGGACCTCCGGAGCAATTCCCTGGCAGCAAAAGCGACTGGCCGACGGCTTGAAGCTGTCCTAACCGAGAACGCACGGACTCTGCCAGTGTGAGGCCGTTTTACCGGCAACCCAGCGGGGAGAAACACAAGCAGTCCAAAACCCTACATTCTGTGCTCCAGGAAGGCCAAACTGTTGTTGTGAACATCTTCTCGTGTGAACTTGATGTTACTGTCCACAGAGTTGATGTGTTCTGTGAAGGCTTGCACTTCCTGGCTTTTAATTTTGACCCAGGTGTCGTCCACATATCTGTACCAGATATGTGCCACTGGTACAGAACACATCAACTCTGTGGACAGTAATATCAAGTTCACATGAGAAGATGTTCACAACAACAGTTTGGCCTTCCTGGACTGCGCTGTACACATTGAAGAGGACAGGAGCCTGCAGATTGGTGTTTACAGAAAACCCACACACACAGACCAATACCTACTGTTCGATTCCCACCACCCACTGGAGCACAAGCTAGGGGTCATGAGAACACTGCACCACAGAGCGGAAAACATACCAACGAGTGCCCAAGCCAGAGAGAAGGAACAGAACCACCTGAAGGGGGCACTTACAGCCTGTGGATACCCTAAATGGACCTTTGTGAAAACAGCCACAAAATCCAAGAAGAACAAAACTACAGGGGAGGAGGAAAAGAAGGTCAAACGCAACAACATTGTGATTCCATACGTGTCTGGAGTATCAGAGAAACTCAGGAGGATTTTCAACAAACACAACATCCCTGTGTTTTTTAAACCCAAGAACACACGAAGACAGATGCTGGTCCACCCCAAAGACCGCACACCCAAACACAAGAAAAGCAATCTAGTGTATGCAGTCCAATGCAGTGAGGAATGTACAGACCTGTATATTGGGGAGACTAAACAACCACTACACAAACACATGGCTCAACACAGAAGGGCCAACTCCTCAGGTCAAGACTCTGCAGTCTACTTACATCTGAAGGACAGAGGACACTCGTTTGAGGACCACCAGGTGCACATTTTAGACAGAGAAGATGGATGGTTTGAAAGAGGCGTCAAGGAAGCCATCAACACCAGGGTTGAGAAGCCGTCATTGAACAGAGGAGAGGGTCTACGCCACCACTTATCCCCCACTTACAATGCTGTCCTTTCATCACTTCCCAGGAAACTCAACAAACGTAACCTATTGGCCTCAGGTGAAGATAGCAACGATGGTCATTCAGTCTTGGCCACCGGTAGTCTTAACGACTGTAACGACTGTCGTCACAGCAATAAGGCACACTAACGAACCAGCGGTATCGATGACCCTGGCAAAGGACCCCACTGAGGTTAAATAGCTGAGTTTCCCTGCCAGTCAGTCAGAACTGAAGAAGTCCTACGAAACGTCTTCCAGTATCTTCAACCAAGTCCAGTTGCCCTTGATTTTAACATTCGTTGGAAAACTATGACCTGGATGATTGAGAATCTTCATAGACTTAGTCCAGTATATTTAATCCTTGATACTCCTAGACAAATTTAACCCAGTTATCATCTAATTGCGTTCATTAGCTGCCCGTATGAGTCAAATACTCCCACAATAGAAACCCACATTCTCATTGTTTAGCCATATGATATGAGATTGACTGACTGATTTAAGATAATTGAGCGATTATTTGCTAACTGATCACTAGTGAATAATTGTATAATCATTAAAACGCTACCCAGAGTTCTGGAGCCTCTGGGTTAATTAACAACTTTGTGGTGCCCCGCAAAATGAGAGATTTATGGATTAATATTTTCTGAATATTAAATTCATTATTGGGTGTTAATTCTCATAAATTTATGAAAACAGTGTAGACATGCTAGAATGAAAAGCAGAGACGTTATGTATTATATAAATCCCACTTAGGAATACTGCATTTCAATAAAATTATAGTATGTTTTGATGTGAAATTATAACATACTTCATTCTGAAATTATTAAAGCGTTTTGTTTTTTATATATATTTATTGAGATTGTTCATTTTCGCCACAAAAAACGGTGAAATTAAATCAGTACAACCAGTTTCTCTTTCTCCTCACTTTAATGTCCAAAACAAAGGGAGATGAAACTTTGTGTAGGATATAGACATACTAACAGGACAAATCATGCAGTACAAAGTATATTTATTCAGTTTTTCTTTGCCTCTGTCGCCTAGTGTGCTTGCTCATGGTGGGAATTGTTTGGTTTCTGTAAATAGTATTCAGTTCAATTTTAATTATATAGCGTCAAATCACAACAACAGTTATCTCACATCGCTTTTCATAAAAGAGCAGGTCTAGACCGTACTCTATGATGTTATTTACAGAAGCCCAACAATTCCCACCAAGAGCAGCACTAGGCGACAGAGGCAAGGAAAAACTTCCTTTTAAGAGGCAGAATCCTCGAGCAGAACCATGGCTCAGGGTGGGCGGCCATCTGCCTGACCGGTTGGGGGTGAAGGAGAGAGAGAGAGAGAGGAAGAGGGAGGGAGGGAGGGACAGAGAGAAAGAGAGAGAGGAATGGAAGGAGAGAGGGGACGGAGGCAGCCTACACAATATACACACACAGAGGTACAGACAGTAAAGGTGATGTTGCTATAGACTAATGAAAAATGGTACAGATATTTACAGTAGTGTTAATGATAATAATTGTAATGTTAATGATTATAATATCAATAATAATTAAAGCTGCAAGCAGCGTTGGGCGGGCCCTCGCACTTGTAGCGCGTCCTGGTGTGAGCCGGCCGAATTGCATATTCTGGAGCTCTGCCGGTACAGCTGTGAATTTGCTACGCGGTTCCGACGCCGCATGAAGGTGTTATATGTCACTTCCTGTGTCCACTATGTGGAGCTACATAGCACTTGCCGCTATGAATATAAATCGGTATTGGTGTGTAGATGTCTGCGGGGTGGGAGAGTTATCAAGCACGTAAAGTTTGTTTCAGATGTGAGCATGTACACTGAACAATAATGTACCCAAACAATAAAATAAATTCCTTTTATATTTCCCTGCCTTGTTGTTTATGTGTACATACAGAGGAAGAATGTGAGAACAGCACACATTTCATCGTTACTGTGTGTTAGAGCATGGGAGAACAGTGGATACTTTTAATACAGCCCACACCCCTAATACTGTGTAACTATAACAAGTAGAGAACAGAAGAAAAAGATGTTCTTTCTTTACAACTGTCTGCATAGCTTATTCATATTGTGTAATGAATGAAAATAAATAGGCCTACTAGGCTCCTCTCTACTTTGACATTTAAGATTAGCTTGTTTGATCCACCTTCATACACATGTGACATTACTGTACAACTTGAGAAAGGTGAGTTGTTTTCTGCTCCAGCCTGCCTAAAAGAAAAGCGTTTTTGGGATTAAATGGACTTTATTAGCTGCTGCAGTGCAGGATGAACTCAGAATAGACCCATTTCTCACCTTATTATTCTAAATCATGCAACGAAGAAGAAGAAATGCATAATAAATCCTGGGACAAAATCTGTCCACAAATACTGTACAGCATGTAGTCTGATGAACAAGACTTGTGTTATAGCTGACTTGGGCAGTGAAATGTTTAATTTTTTTAATTCATGTGGTCATAGTTGTCCACAACTCAAATCAGAATATAAGAAGAAATGTTTTATACCACCTCAAGAAGGCTTCCTATCAGAAAGGTAGGAAGGTATTTCAAATGTACAACTGCAGTACTTAAATCTAAGTAAAGTAATTTCCCTGACATTTTTGTGTTACTTTACTTTTAATAGACACATGTAACAGGTTTTATACTTCCTGTGAGTATAATCCAATCAATCTTATTTTCATACTGTATATCCGATGTGTAATTTGATAAATTGTGTTGTATGTCGTGCTCGCATCTCAGAGAAGACTCTGACTGCAACATGCGTCTTTGTAAAGAGAGAAACGGACAGAAAAAGTCTCTAACTCTGCCTGTCAGCTCGCTCTGCTCCGTTAAAACTGAATTTACCATACAGAATTGAATACGAGTGCACTCCAGATTTAGCTGCAGCCAGCTGACCGTGTGCTTCTCTCTATACCGCAGTTCTGTGTCCATGCATGCAGCAAACTGAAAGCACTGTCTGTCGGAGCGTCTACGTGAAAAGAGAAGGAAGACATTGCTGGTAGTATTGTCTTCAGAGTTATTAAACACCTCAGTGCACTGAAGGAAGCCATCTGACTGTGTGAGGGGCAAGATCGTTGATGTCTGGAGGAAGAGTAGGAGCTCTCCTGTCTGACTGGTCCACCAATAGCAGAGAAGATGACCCCTTGAGTTATCAAGCACGTAAAGTTTGGTTCAGATGTGAGCATGTACACTGAAGTTACAACAACTTCCTGTGTCATGGCGAAGACTTGATCTCTGACGCCACGCCACGGACACACCCATTGACGAAAACTCGCAAATAGCACAACTTTTCATCGTCAATGCCTTTAGAAGGCACAGCACAAATTTGAAGTCGATCGGACTAAATCCCTAGGAGGAGTTCGTTAAAGTACGAAGTGTGTAAATCATCCAAAATTTGATGTAAAATTCAAAATGGCCTACTTCCTGTTGATTTTAGGGCATCGATCCAAGAGGCTTTTTTGTGCGTCTGGACAAGATACACGTACCACAGAAAATTCGTGCACGTAGGTGAAACGTGCGGCGGGGGCTGCTTCGTTAAAGGTCACTTTCTGTTGCCAGCAGGTGGCACTATGACTGTGGGTGAATGTCGGCATGTACATGTGTTCAGGGCGGGACTCTCATCCTAGATGTACAGTTTGGTCCAGATGTGAGCATGTACCTTGAAGTTACAACAACTTCCTTTTTCATAGCGAATCATTGACGCCACGGACACGCCCATTGACGAAAACTCGCAAATAGCACAACTTTTCATCGTCAATGCCTTTAGAAGGCACAGCAGAAATTTGAAGTCGATCCGACTAAATCCCTAGGAGGAGTTCGTTAAAGTACGAAGTGTGTAAATCATCCAAAAATGGCCGTAAAATTCAAAATGGCCGACTTCCTGTTGACTTTAGGCTATGGGTTCTTGAGGCTTTTTTTTTTGTGCGTCTTGATACGATACATGTCCCCAGAAAATTTCGTACATGTAGGTTGAACGTGAACGAGGGGCTAATCTTTTCCAATTTTCTAGGTGGCGCTAGCGAGTCATTTTGCCACGCCCATGTGCGAAACTTGTAGAATACGAAATTTTTTACCGGCTCTGACATGTTTGCAAATTTTGGTGAGTTTTCGAGTATGTTTAGGCCATGTCATTTGGGCCTACTTTGCAGAAAAAAAAAAAAATATATATATATATATAAATATATATATATATATATATATATATAATCCGAGCAAAGGTCGTGCTCGGGCCCTAATAATAGGACTAGTAACAATAGTTGTTGTAGCAGAGGGTGTAGCAGAAACACGGGGGCAGCAGGTGACCCGCAGCCACAGATCCAGACTCCACAGCTCCAGAGCCAGAAACACCTGCAGGAAGTGATAGGAGGAGAGAGGAGAGGGACGAGAAAGCACAAGACTACCGGAAAGGGGAGAAGTTGTGTTAGTAACATGCAATAATGGGATAAGGTTGCATACAGAGGGAGAGAAAGTAGAGGAGAGAGGAGCTCAGTGCATCATGGGAAATCCCCCGGCAGTCTAGGCCTATAGCAGCATAACTAAGGGATGGTTCAGGACTAACCTGAGCCAGTCCTAACTATATGCTTTATCAAAGAGGAAAGTCTTAAGCCTACTCTTAAATGTGGAGATGGTGTCTGCCTCCTGAACCCAAACTGGAACCTGGTTCCACAGGAGAGGAGCTTGATAGCTGAACGCTCTGGCTCCTAGTCTACTTTTGGAGACTCTAGGAACCACAAGTAACCCTGCATTCTGGGAGCGCAGTGCTCTGGTGGGGTAGTAAGGTACTATGAGCTCTTAAATTTTATATTGTATTGTATATTTGCTTTAATTTGTGAGTTTCAGTATTATACCATGGAGCTAACCGTCTTTGTTTTATTATTTTCTTTTTTAGAGGGGCTACAGAGTCGAGTGTCATTCGCAGCGAGCCTGCAGCACTATCAACAAGATGATCGATTTGGGAGGGACTGAAATTAGCATAGGAGTCCTCCGTTACTTTGTGATCAGATAATGAATTTAGAGCTGATGCAATCGCATCCTTAAATTTAGCTCAGGAGGTAGAGCGGGTTGGCCGTTAATCGGAAGGTCGGCGGTTCAATCCCTGGCTCCCCCTAGTTGCGTGTCGAAGTGTCCTTGGGCAAGATACTGAACCCCGACTTCAGTATCAGCTATTCCGCCAGTGTATGAATGAGTGTGAATGTTAGTTTCCGTTTGAGCACTTAGGCTCAGTGTATGAATGTGTGTGAATGTTAGTTTCCGTTTGAGCACTTAGGCTCAGTGTATGAATGTGTGTGACTGGTGAATGCAGATGTGTAAAAGCGCTTTGAGTGGTTGAAAAGACTAGAAAGGCGCTATACAAGTACGGAGCATTTACATTTACATTCACTAAATGTTCAATTTCAATACCATACACCAAAACAAGGTCAAGGGTGTGGTTAAAACAGTGAGTTGGTTCATGAACACTCTGAGAGAAGCCAATGGAATCTAACAGAGATAAACGCATTACTAAAGCTGTCATTCTCAACGTCCACATGAATATTAAAATCCCCTACAATAACAACTTTGTTCGTTTTAAGGACTAAAGTTGACAAAAAGTCTGCAAAAAGAATTCAGTGTATGGACCAGGTACTTGGTACACTATAACAAAAAGAATTGGTTGTAGTGATTTCCAACTTGGGTGCGAAAGACTAAGAACAAGGCTTTCAAATGAGTTATAGTTTAGTTTAGGTTACATATTCTCCATCACCCAGCCAGGTTTCACTAAGACAAAATAAATCAATATCATAATCTGATATTAGTTCATTTACTAGTACACCTTTAGAAGAGAGAGATCTGATGTTTAAGAGTCCACATTTAACTCTCCTATTCGTTTGCACTATTGCTCTTGTGGTTTAAATTTTTATGAGGTTTTTATGCACAGCTCCTCTTCTGTTTACCTTTGATTTAAATAATTTCAGTGGTCGGGGGGGGGGACACCGTCACTATAGGATTTTGACTAGGTAACTCCTGAAATAGAATGGCATAGAGAAGTGTGTTAGACTGCGACATACTTTGTATGTATACACATGACTTGGTGTTCATGACTTGAGACTTGACTTAGACTTGAGACAGATGACTTGAAAATGACTTGATTGTTTTTAATAAATATTTGCATTCACTCACTCCAACATTTGCACATAATCCTTCAACCATGTGTGCTTCACATAACGTTAGCGGTCCGGATCTTCATAACAGCGGCATGGAAATAGACCGTTACATGTAGTACAACACATTCAAGGATTATGTTGTCGATGACGGCAGGAAGAAAAGAACAGTGGTATGCAAGGTCTGCAGCTCAAAAATCAGTGACACCATGACCACAACATCCAACTTCATCCGTCACTACAGAACCTTTAAAGAAAGGTACGTTACGTGACTGCGGCTTTTTAGCTAACTGAACTTTTAGGCTGGTCGAACGCATAGAAAGCTAGCATTAAGTTTAAGCTAAACTGTCTCTGGTTACACCCAGTTGTTTGGGTGCAGTTTGGTGCTGTTGTAATGTTAACTTTATGTGAAAACCTCTTCACATTCCTGGTGGTAACAGGTCCTGATGACAGCTCTTCTTATGTGCCCACTACTGCTATATGATCCACCCTTTGAAATCTAAAATCCTTGTGATTCAACCAATGCAAACCATTTCAAGATACAATCAGCGCCTCTGTCAGACCACCCAGTATAAGCAAAATTGACGGGACTCACCTTTGAAGCCTCATAGTAACTTAATCCACCGACAGATTATATTCCAACAAAAATGGTCTTGTTACGTTGTCAAAGGTCCAGACGATCCAATCCAGTAAAAACATTTAGTCCAAAACACATTATTCCATCAGTAAATCCCCAGGGACTGCTGCGATATCGTTTCATATTTGCCGGCAGACGTGGCTAGTATGTAATTATAACTGTAATAACTCAGATTTGGATGTAAACAAATGCGATAGAGCACCACATGTGGATTCATCCGCAGTTGAAAATAGTAACCTGCAAATGCACAATTTCCTTCTGTTTGAGTCATGTTTTATCTTTTATGAAAAAATTACTTTTTACTTTTTTTTACTTTTTATGAAACCATAAAAGCTTTTTATGAAACCATATGACTCAATGGACTCAAGGCTGAGTCTCACACAGGGTGAAAGCATTGAGCATTGACACAATGTCTAATGTGACAAAATGCATGTCTATTGGTCATAAATTACTTCACTAATTACTGCTGGGTCTGGCATATGGGAGGGGGTGTGGGCCATTGCACAGCTGATGCCTGCACAGCAGACTAACACCTGAAGCACTTGCACCTAGATAGCGTACTGACAATGCATAGTTTTGTATGTGTAAATAGGTTTGGTTGAGAATGTCCCTGGTTGTTCAAACCCAATTGCCATGTGTCTTTTGTCTCTGTAGGGTCTGCAGTTCCCTCTTTCCCACCTCCAGGCCCTGCGACAGCTCCAACAGGTAGAGCAGCTGCCTGTGACCCAGCTTCAGCTCCACACACAGGAAGACAAATTAAATCTTGTCCTGGCTCTCTGGAGTGAGAGCCTGCTGGTTGTGCTATAGAACATCACTACATGAAAATATAGAAGTATTAAAGCCACATCTGTTGACTTTTGTGTTAGCCTTGTGGTTTTTTTCAGAATTAAGCTGCCACAGCTCCAGCAGTGCAAATGTAGCACAGAGCAGATCGAACCAGGCAGGAAGTCAGACACAGCACGGCATAGAGAATCCGGTCAATTTTCAAAGTAAAAAACCCTGTGGAGACTCCCGATCGTAAAACAACAATAAACACATTTAGAACAGACACAGAAAGAAATAATTTAACTACGTAGAAGCAATAGTAGAAGCACAAAAAGTAAACCCCATGCCTGCAAAATCAAGCAGGCAAAATGCACTGATTCTGAAATGCTTTTTGTGGAATATGCAGCCTGAAGTTGACGGAACGAAACGGGGTCTCAGAGAGCTGTTAAGACAGTAGCTCAAAAAGGACAAATTAATAACAAGTCAGTATAAAAGTCATTAAGAACTATCTTCAGCCTGAAGAACAACAAAGATTACTGGAAGTGATGGTATGGCCCCCACAAAGTCCTGATCTCAACATCATCCATTGTCGGGGATTATATGAAGAAAGAGGCAGCTGGTGCTGCCTAAATCCACAGAAGGACTGTGGGTAGTTCTCCAACATGTTGGGGCCAACCTACCTGCCAAGTTCCTTTAAAAACTATGTGCAAGTGTACCTAGAAGAACTGATGCTGTTTGAAGGCAAAGGGTGGTCACACCAAATATTGATTTGATTTAGATTTTTCTCATCATTGGCCACTACAAGCACACTAGTCTAAATAATGTTACGTTAACCTTAGACTAATTCTTTTAATAATTAATCATTTTGACATTACAATACATGTGATGATTTGTGATCTCAGACATCAGTTTCACACAATTCTGAGACATTTGGCCACTTGTCCAGTTTGAATGGGTGAGTTCCCTATGTTCTCAGTGGCTCCTGAGCTCTAGGGTTAAGCTATTTCTTTAAGCCTAAGGGTGGCCAATCACCATTAAATATATAATTTCTTTATCCTTTTCTTCCTTTTTTATGTAGCCTATAAAATTTAAATATTTGCATTGCCATTTCATGACTTTAATTGGTTTTACTAAGGTAAAGAATAATAGAAAAATAGAAGTAGCCTAATGGAACAAAAGGTGGCTTTTGTTCAATTAGGCTACTTCTATTTTTGATAAAAACCTTAGTGGACATTCTACCTTTAACACTATTCATCAAACTTTAGATTTCTGTCATTAATAACATTAACAGTTGTTTGGGGAAAAGTTACATCAGTGGTATTCACTAAGTGGTGGTTTAGGATACAGACCATTGTAATGAATATCTGTCTTTGAAAAACAACATGAACTCATTTTTTAGCCTTTATCTTTAATGTAGGGCTATGACCAGCAGGGGGTATACTGGACTATTCTCTTAATCCTGAAAAATAAGGTGCATTCGAGATAACGGCGGCTGACTTTCGCCGACTTGATGCATGTGACTGTAGGGGCAAGGTATAAAAATGGCGCCGTCAAGTCGGACACATTCTACCTGCACCTGAGCTGACATCAATGACTGATCTCACGGAATTTGCAAAGACAAATACCGCGAGACCAGGCAATAGTGTGGTTCCAACTTGGTGTAGTCTGGGAAAAGCAACTGCGGTTGCCGGACTCTGTGCCTGCAGACGCCCTGCTCCCGCGAGGTTTTAATGTCATGTGACACGGTGACGTTTTGCATGCAGCACTGGCGACACTTGGACACAATTTCTAACAAGCATGCCTTGTTTTAAGTCCAGTATGCATTACGTTAAATCAGCTCTGCGCCGCGCCGCATTAAGTCAAACGCACCTATTGTTAATAATGACAGACAGGGGGACAGGAATGTCCAGATTTTAACTTGGTGCTTGGGTCTGGAACCCCTGTTGACATACTTTAAGATGAACTTCCACAGTTTAACAAATGATCTCCATTTGTTGAATGATATCAAGAAACCGAATCTCCGTTTTTTGCACCTCTTACTGCTGTGAAAGCTGTTATGCATTTTAGGCAAAGCCTTAACGCTGTCTGAAACACTTTTTTTAGATTTGAAAAAACTTTATTTTATTTGTGAAAATGAAAAAAGAAAAAGACAAAAATTTTGTGAAAATACTATAAAGTGCGATTTATGTGTTTTTTTTCACATGTGGACCACATTAGACCAGGTTGTCCACTCCGGTCAGAACCTCTCGGCCTCTGGACTCAACTCCCCCGGCTCGGCTCGCCAAAGTAATAATGAAGGAATGCTAGGCAAGCTGAAGGCCCGATCCTAACCCTCACCACTTTAAGAAACTTTGTCAAAAATACTCTATTAGTAAGAACTCATAGTCAAAAACTTCCCTGGAGACGGTCAAGATTCGGTGCAAAAGAGTTTTATTCCAGTAAAGGACAGTAAAACTCGAGCAACATCCTAGCAAGCATCAGGATGGAACTGGATGTGCAGTCACCAAACATTAGCTTATATTCACCTCAGGCCCCGCCCTTCAGGTGGGCTTTCTACCTAATCTCCTCCTAGTCTCCACCTTCGTGTTCGCCAACCGCACCCTCCTCCATGGTGGCTTTCTTATCCTCTGCTGCCATCTAATGGCTTCTTACATGTATGGGTTTAACAATTTTAACCCTTTCTCCACCTCTTTGTCTTATTGAAGTTATTCAGTTTTAGCTGTTCTTTATCCCAATTCGTTGTTACAATATAGCCTTTTATATTTTTTGACACTCTGGATTAGAAATTCACGATTAGGTTTCAAACTCAATCTCACCGTATTTTTAAAAGTTATACATGCATAAGTTTGACACTATTACTACTCGCATCTGCTTCAGCTCAAGCAGGAGGTTATTTCTGGTCCCCTGCCAGTACTTGGTTGCAATTCGAATATGGGCCAGACACATGGTTTTCTTCATTGTGACAATCTCTAGGTCTGTTTTTCCCAGTTGTGAGGGCGTAGAATTCAGGTAGGGTGAGCATACCCAAGTAGTCAGGATCATCTGTCGGCGGGGGTATACTTAGAATTTAGTCCGCGTTTGCACTTATCTCAAGGCTGTACGCCTGTCCTAACGTGGTTAGTGTTGTGTTGGATTCGGTGCGGTGCTGCTGGTACATGGTTGTGGTGTTTGTGTGCTGGTGAATGGCAGTGGTGATTGGGTGGTTGTGGATGGCTGCTGCTGGACTATAAGAATCTGAGGAATCTGATTTGTGGTCATCACTTAGACTCGGGGCTAATGATATTGGGGATGCGGACAGTGGGCGAGGCCAGGAAGGTGGTCGTGGATCTTCTGGTGGCTGCTCCATGGCCCTTGCGACTGCCTCACCTGTCACCATCTCAGCAGCCTGTGCAGTTGCCTGCTCCATCGCCTGTTCAGCTGCGGCCTCAACTGCCCTTTCTGCAGCTTCCTTAACTGCATTTTCTTCTGTCAACTGTGTTAACACCTTCCACAAAATTAGCAGAATTATTACATTAGTTGGGTTTGGATGGAGGCACCCATATTCCTTCTCTGGAGGTTGATGGTCTATCAAGGTTCCTGGGTACGTTGTTATTGGTCCTGTAACCAGTGGTGGAGGCAGTAAGGGATAATCTTTTGACTGAACTGACCGGTAGTAGTACTGTAATGCTGTTTTAGATTGTGGAGTGTTATTGGTCCATATGGTAGTTGATCTAAAGGGGCGGCTGTGGCTCAGGAGGTAGAGCGGGTTGGCCGTTAATCGGAAGGTCGGTGGTTCAATCTCTGGCTCCCCCTGGTTGCGTGTCGAAGTGTCCTTGGGCAAGATACTGAACCCCAATTTGCCCCTGGCGGCTATTCCGCCAGTGTATGAATGTGTGTGAATGTTAGTTTCCGTTTGAGCACTTAGGCTCAGTGTATGAATGTGTGTGACTGGTGAATGCAGATGTAGTGTAAAAGCGCTTTGAGTGGTCGAAAAGACTAGAAAGGCGCTATACAAGTACGGAGCATCTAAAATTGGTTGCAATTTCTTCTTGTACTGTTGGGCTTTTGCTCTATTTCTTTTAACTGGTTTATTCCCACTTAGTTTTGGCTGTTGTTCCTCAGTCATTTTGTTTATCTATTCTTTGAAATGCCAATTCTCCTGGTCCATATTTATATACTCATTGTCGTTTAGCGAGAGCTTAGATGGGGCGGATGGAACAACCTGATTTTCATACACTGATGACATTTTCATTTCCTCGTTTATGGGAATCATTTCTATCCCTACTTCTACGTCATTATAGATGTGGAGAGGTTATTGTCCAGTAAACATTTTAATCATTCTTCCTACCATAATCCTGATGAGGGGAGATACACAACACATGATCACCATGTGCTACTAATATCAGTGCATCAGTTGCCATTCCTATTGTTTGGAAGATCTTTGTCCAGGACATGTTTTGGAACCATTCCTCTATGGATGTTAATTTTGTGTTCCAATTTGAGTTCCTCACTTGCTTTTCTCTCATGGTTTTTAATGATTCTAGGAGCATGGTGAGGTTTCCTTCCTGTTCTGTGTACATTGATATTACCGTACAGCACTCTTCTCCAAAATATTTACATATTCCCTGTTCTTCTGCTAGCATAGTATCTAACACAAACCTATTTTCTATTGCCATTAACGATGTCGAGTGCAGCTGTTCGCAGGTGGTTTCTACGGCTAGTATTGTCCTATAAACATCTCTGTTTGTTCCACCACAAGTATGAAATCCAACGGCTGTTACGTGCTATGTACTGTGCAATTATTGCCTTACCAATGGGACTGACCCTGCTAATTGTCCTGATATAATCCAATCTTCTCCTATTGCTCGATGTTCTGATGGCACTCCATGGGGTTCCTGATTCCGTGTTATATAAACTTTATCTTCCATATAAAATGTAAGGCTCCTAGCGTTGCATTTTCTACTCACTATGTCATTCTGGCTAAGCACTGTTATTTGTCCTGTTACCATTACTGGGGTGCATATTCCTTTCCAAACTGGCGGCAACTCTATTTTCAACAGATCTTCGTCCTGACAGAACCAGAAGATGTCAGCCATAGGATATGTGCCTTGCATAAGAAACAATATAGGAATATCACTTTGATTTTGATTTCGTCCTGCAAAATATGGCATAAAATGGGTCACCACTTGTCGGCAATGGAATTTTGCTTTAGCTGAAGTGTTGCACCTTTGCATGTTTACTACCCCTCCACACCTGATAACGACACTGTATTCTTGCATCCCTCTTTGTCATCAGTGTGCCAGAGTCTGTTATACAAAATGGGAATACTGTGCTCTCATTCCTGACTGCTGTCGGTGGTATCCAATGCTCCAATAAGGGGATGGACAGTTAGTTCTATTGTGTGACCACCCATCTCGCTTTGTTGCCATCATCCTCAACATGTAGTAAGCGAAGCAGTCATTTTGGTGTTTGCACGCTTCAAAACTTATGGTTTAGGCAATTCTTCTGCCATTGTAACACGCTATACAGGACTGTGAGCTCACTTGGTGGGCAGAGTATTGAAATCATTGTTGGAACATATTCTCTCCCTGCAAAATGGGCCCAACTTTCCAGGTTATTTTGGTTCGTTATACACCGGATCTTGTTCTCCGTACTGCTCTAGATTGCTGTATGATGGGTCCTGGTTTTTCAGCTACTTTAGTTCGGCTGTATGGTTGTCCCCTTCGCTGTTAATGTGTTGTCGACTTAATTAGTTTATAGGTTTAGAGTTTTTATCTACAGTTATTCAAGTCAACTCATCTGTGCAATTATCTGAACTACATTTAGCCGTTACTGTCACCACCCCTTCAGTCTTCCATTGCTCATTAGCTGGCTGCTTTTCTAGTATGTCTCCTCCTGGGCCCTTGGTCAGGATCTTATAGTAGGTAATTACATATGTCAAATTTAGGTTGTTGTCTTTTGGCCTCTTTGGCTCTTTTGGCTGCTTCCCTCAATCTTTACCAACTAACTTCAATAATTTCTTCATCTAAACCATCAACCTGCCTCTGTGAAAATTACTAACGACCTCCTTATTGCATCAGACAAAGGACTTGTCTCTGTACTGGTTTTATTAGATCTTAGTGCTGCATTTGATACCACTGACCATCTGGTCCTATTGCAGAGACAGGAACATTTCATTTGCATTAAAGGAACCACTCTAAGCTGGTTTAAGTCCTATTTATCAGATCGATTTCAGTTTGTACATGTTAACGATGAGTCCTCCATGCACGCCAAAGTTAGTCATGGAGTTCCTCAAGGATCTGTCTTCGGACCAATCCTCTTCACTTTATATATGCTTCCTTTAGGCAATATTATCAGGAAATATTCCATAAACTTTCATTGTTATGCAGATGGTACTCAGTTATATCTATTGATCAAGCCAGATGAAACTCATCAGTTAGCTAAAGTTCAAATGTGCCTTCAGGACGTTAAAACCTGGATGACCTGTAATTTTCTAATGTTAAACTCAGATAAAACTGAAGTTATTGTTCTGGTGCCTAAGCACCTCCATGACGAATTATCTAAAGATATAGTTTGATGGCATCGCCCTGGCCTCCAGCAACACTGTGAGGAATCTTGGAGTTATCTTTGATCAGGACATGTCGTTTAAGTCTCACATTAAGCAAATTTCAAGGACCGCCTTTTTTCACCTACGTAATATTGCGAAAATCAGGAATATTCTGTCAAAAAATTATGCAGAAAAACTAGTCCATGCATTTGTTACTTCTAGGCTGTATTACTGCAATTCTTTATTATCAGGCTGCTCGAAAAAGTCCATTAAGACTCTTCAGCTGATCCAGAATGTTGCAGCACGTGTTCTGACAGGAACCAGGAAAAGAGATCACATTTCTCCTCTTAGCTTCTTTGCATTGGCTTCCAGTAAAATCCAGAATAGAATTTAAAATCATTCTTCTTACCTACAAAGCTCTTAATGGTCAGGCACCATCTTATCTTAAAGTGCTCATAGTACCTTACTACCCCACCAGAGCACTGCGCTCCCAGAATGTAGGGTTACTTGTGGTTTCTAGAGTCTCCAGAAGTAGACTAGGAGCCAGAGCGTTCAGCTATCAAGCTCCTCTCCTGTGGAACCAGGTTCCAGTTTGGGTTCAGGAGGCAGACACCATCTCCACATTTAAGAGTAGGCTTAAGACTTTCCTCTTTGATAAAGCATATAGTTAGGACTGGCTCAGGTGACTCTTGAACCATCCCTTAGTTATGCTGCTATAGGCCTAGACTGCCGGGGGATTTCCCATGATGCACTGAGCTCTTCTCTCCTCTACTTTCTCTCCCTCTGTATGCAACCTCATCCCATTATTGCATGTTACTAACTCAACTTCTCCCCTTTCTGGTAGTCTTGTGCTTTCTCGTCCCTCTCCTCTCTCCTCCTATCACTTCCCGCAGGTGTTTCTGGCTCTGGAGCTGTGGAGTCTGGATCTGTGGTTGTGGGTCACCTGCTGCCCCCGTGTTCCTGCTCGACACCTTCTGCTACAACACCTGTCTGATTCCAACACCAACAATCTGGTCAATCACTTCAATCATATCTGCTTGTCATCACTAAAAAATACTGCTCCTCTAAAGGTTAGGTCTACGTCTAAAGCTAGTAAGCAACCCTGGATAAATGACAGCATTCGCAGCCTCAAAAGGGAATGCAGGAAAGCAGAGCGCAGATGGAAAAAATCCAGTCTCCAAGTCCATTACCTCAGTCTGAAGGATCTATTAATTAACTACAATAACATGGTTAAGGATGCAAGAACACACTATTTTTCTGAACTCATTACTACACATAAACACAATCCCAGGTTTCTGTTTAAGACTGTGGATCAGCTGGTAAACCCAACCCCTCCTTGTGCCTCAGCTGGAAGTAATGATGACTGTGAATTGTTTTTATCTTATTTTACCAATAAGGTGGTGTCAATCAGAGCCTCTATTACCCCCGCGGCCTCTTACTCAGAGGTTCCTCACCAGCAACAAGAGAGTTTTAACCAGTTTTATCCCATCGACTTGTCTGAGCTTTTAAAAACAGTATCACAAATGAGAGTGTCCTCCAGCCCACTTGATGTAATACCTACAAAGTTTTTACTGAAAGTAATAGATTCTGTTGGGCCCCATTTGATCTCTGTTTTCAACAGCTCCCTATCTACTGGTTGTGTCCCTGATTATTTTAAAACGGCTTGCGTGAACCCACTTTTAAAGAAACCTGGTTTAGATCCCTCCCTCCCACATAATTTTAGACCAATTTCAAAACTGCCTTTTATTGCAAAGATTCTAGAAAGAATTGTGTCCAAACAGCTGCTCACTGTGCTGGAAAATAACAAATTATTTGAAAAGTTTCAGTACCACAGCACTGAGACTGCCCTGCTTAAAGTCACCAATGACCTTTTAATGTCTGCTGATGAAGGCATGTGCTCAGTCCTTGTACTCCTGGACCTTAGCGCTGCTTTTGACACCATTGATCACAACATCATGTTAGACAGACTGAGGCACTGGGTGGGGATCTCTGGTACTGCTCTAGAATGGTTTTCATCCTACCTGTCAAATAGGAAGTTTTGTGTGTCTGTAAACAACTATGTCTCCTCATTCTGTCCAGTTAAATATGGTGTGCCTCAGGGGTCGGTCTTAGGACCCATTTTGTTTTCCTTGTATCTGCTTCCCCTTGGACATATTATCCATAAACATGGCATTTCTTTTCATATTAATGCTGATGACACACAAAAATACTTGCCCGTCAGATCCACAGACCCTGGAATGCTGAGTTCACTTAACAACTGCCTTTGTGAAGTTAAAAAATGGATGTCAAATAATTTCCTCCAGCTGAACTCAGACAAAACAGAAATCCCGGTCATCGGGTTTCAGCAGATGGCAAATCAAATACTGCCATCTGCTGGTTCCCTAGTAAATCACATTAAGCCTGTGGCAAAGAACCTTGGTGTTTGGTTTGATAGTAATTTAAATTTCGAGCAGCACACCACAAAGCAGTATGTTTTAGAATTGACTTTAAAATTCTGTTGATTACTTTTAAAGCTCTTCATGGCCTCTCGCCTCGTTATATTTCTGACCTTTTAGTCCCATACGCACCAGCACGTACCTTGAGATCCTCGGGCAGAGGTCTGCTGTCTGTTCCAGAGTCTCGACTGAAAACTAAAGGGGACAGAGCGTTTGCTGTCAGGGCCCCGAGGCTCTGGAACAGCCTGCCCGAGGAAATCAGGTCGGCTGAGTCAGTGAACTCTTTTAAGTCCCTTCTTAAAACATACTTTTATAGGAGAGCTTTTCCCGATCTTATTTGACTTTATTTTATCCCTTTTATTTTATTGTATTTTACTAATTTTATATTAATCTGTATTTTAGTCTTTTCAATGTTGTCATGCTCTTATCTTGTTTTTTTGTATTATTCTTTACACTTGTTAAAGCACTTTGTAACTTGTTTTTGAAAAGTGCTCTACAAATAAGGATTATTATTTGTCGCGGTGGCAGCCCGGCTGTTGGTGAGTGTCCTGTTTCTCCTTTCCCTCACATTCTGGTTTCTCCTGTGCCCTCTCGCTCCGGAGCCCGGATGGCTACCCACACCTGCACCTCGTTAACCTCCATCCCCAGCCGCCGCACCTGCCAGCCATCAGCCTCATCACAACCAGTATATCTACCCCGGCTTTCCACACCATCCTCGCTCGATCGTCGCAGCTCCAGACCTGGTGTCGCCGCTTCGTTCTGGCTCTTTCTAAAATTCCCTCTTGCTTCACGTCCCCATTGCCTACTAACCCTGTCTCTCTGTTTCCCCCTGCCAGGTTCACTCTCCTCTACCTCCCAGCTCGGCCAGCCGGGCTCGCTCGCCTGCCTCCTCCTCTCGCCGCCTCCACGACGCCCTCCGGCTTCCCCTCTCGCACCCCGCCTGGAACCCCAGTCTCCGCGCCCTCTCCTATCCGTCTGCCAGCCTCCCTCAAGCCTCCAGCCTAAGTGCCCTCCGTTCCTCCAGCTTCTCGGTTCCCCGTGTCCTCGTCAGCCTCTCCCCCTCCTTCCACCCGCCCTCGCCTCAAACCCCCTTCTCCTCAATAAACCTCTATTTCTAACCCTCAGCGTTGCGTTTGGGTCCGTTCTGTCTCCCACCGTTACAATTATTATTATTATTGTTGTTACTAGTCCTATTATTGTTATTATAATCATTAACACTACTATAAATATCTATACCATTTTTCATTCAGTCTATAGGCTGCCTCCCTCCTTCCATCCCTCTCTCTCTTTCTCTCTGTTCCTCCTTTGCCCTCCCTCTCTCTCGCCCTCCCTCTCTCTCGCCCTCTCTCTCCCTCTCTCTCGCTCTCTCTCTCCCTCTCTCTCGCCCTCCCTCTCTCTCTCTCCTTCACTCCAACCGGTCGAGGCAGATGGCCGCCCACCCTGAGCCATGGTTCTGCTCGAGGTTTCTGCCTCTTAAAAGGAAGTTTTTCCTTGCCTCTGTCGCCTAGTGCTTGCTCTTGTTGTTGTTGTTGGGCTTCTGTAAATATCATCACAGAGTATGGTCTAGACCTGCTCTTTTATGAAAAGTGCTGGGAGATAACTGTTGTTGTGATTTGGCGCTATTGAATTGAAAACCTGATTATAATAACTGAGCTTGAGTGATTTAGATGTCTTCTTTTTGGAGAGAAAGGGAGAGGAAGGAGTTGTCCTGCAATGAAATCCTTCCTTCCTGCTGAGCTGTAGAATCTAGTAGCAACTTGAGGCTTTGTCGAAAGCCCTCAAATGGTCTCTTAACAGTCTTCAGTCCATGTTGCAGTTGAACAAGAGAAGCTTCAGAGTGCAATGATTCTTCAGATGGTTTGGCCGTGGTTATCCTCTGTAGCTCAATCTCTTGAAGTCCACTGGGATCTCAGTTTATTTGACAATACCCTACGCGGGTTAGAGAGCTCGATTTGGCAGTGAGGGTGACTCCAACTAGAGTTCACTCAGTGACAGAGTGAAAGTGGCGAGGGTAATTGTGTTTTTTTTGCAAGAAACTCATTCAGGCGAGGCAGACACTAAATGTTGGAAAGTGCAGTGGGGAGTTATGATTTTTTGGGGGGGATTTGAACCTGGCCCCTGATATTTGGTTGGACCGGCTACCATTGAGGAGACAATACCACACATTTGATGAAACAATAATTGAACTGATTACAAAGGCTAATCTGATTGACTATTGGAGAATGAAAAACACAAATAAAAAACAATTTACCTGGATCAATGCATCCAACAATGGCCAGTGCTACAAATTGGTTAATGAATAGATGTGAAATCTCTGCATCACCCTTGACGGATCTCTGTATAATATCTTTAACCCTCTCTCTGGGTGGGAACAAGACTAATATAAATCCCATATGGAAATGTATTGGAAGATACAGTTTTGTAAGGAGGTCAAACAACTGATTAAGGAAGTAAATGAACTGGATATGTCTTTTGAGAGCAAATTGGAATGGCTCAAATTTTAAGTTAAACAAAGCAATTAAGACAAGTAAGCAATCATCTAAACTCAAAAAGATAACAGAGACATAATTAGTAAAATTAACAAGCTGTGTTGTAAAGCTGATCTATCAGTGGAAGAATATATAGAACTAAACCACCTTCAGTCCCAACTTGACACTATATATATAGAGAAAGCCAAGAGGGCATTGATTCGTTCAAGGGCTCACTGGATGAAAGAAGGGGGAGGAAATCTTCTTATTTCTTTAGTTTGGAAAAACAAAGACAGACAAAAAATAACATTCAGAAACTTAGTATCAATGACATTATTATTGAAAATCAAGACGAAGCAGATGAGAAAACCAAAGCCTTTTACAGTAATCTCTATAAATCCAATTTTTCTACGGAAGATTATTAGAGTTTTTATTAGAAGAAATCCGGGGTTTCAAAAATAAAATGGATGACAACTTTAAACAACTTATGGAAGATGAACTAAGAATTGAGGAGTTAGATATAGCAGTTCAAAAGATGTCTAAAGGTAAGTCACCTGGAATAGATGAGATAACCATAGAATTTTTCACTTTCTTCTGGAACGATATCAGTGAACTGCTCCACAATGACTTAAATTGCGTATCAAATGGAAGTCTTTCTCCTACTATGAAACATGGTCTCATCACTCTAATTCCCAAGCCTAATAAAACCTTTTACTGGACAATTGGAGACCAATTACCTTATTATGTAATAATTATTAACTGCTGGCACTTGTCTATGCTAATCGTCTGAATGAGGGATTATCACATATAATTGATGAGTGTCAATCAGCTTTCATAAGGAGTCGAAATATACATAACCACTCCAGGTTACTAGACATGCTTGATTATCGAGACCTTATTGATACTGATGCCTTTGTTTTATTTCTTGACTTTTATACGGCATTCAACACTATCGAACATGCCTTTTTATTTGAAGTACTACATTTTTTAGGTTTTGGAAACAACTTGTGTAAAATTATTAAGATGTTATATAATAGCATATATAGTCCAAGTCTATGTCTTCTATGCATAATGCCTAGATTTGATGTACTTCGTGGCATTAGACAAGGATGCCCGATTTTTGCAAAATTATTTATTTTAGACACCCAATTATTTATCATGCTCATAAATAAATAATAAACAATCCCGCTCTGCATGATTTTAAAATTTATCATTTTGCGGATGACACAGCAATCCTTTTAAGGAATAAATTTATGGTGGATATTGCCCTCAGTACGGTCTCAATATTCTCTAAAGCTTCAGGATTGTCCCTTAATATTCAAAAATGTGAGCTACTTCCCATTCATTCATCTGAAGATTCTAGTACTGCTTTGATTAAGGTTAAAACTGAAGTAAAATATTTATCTTTATTTAATTTATCTAAAAATGCTATCTGGAGGGCAGATATCAATTTTTCTTATCGTTTAATCGATATGAAAGAAGCACTAAGTCGCTAGCTAACCAGAGACCTCACTATCTTTGGTAGAGTTACCCTATCTAAAACAGTAGGCATTTCTAAAGTAATTTACCCATGTCACTCCCTATAACCAAACTCAATTATTTTCCATTCCTTTGGAAAAATAAAACCCATTATACTGGAAAAGCTCAGCTTGTCAAAGAGTATAAAAAAGGTGGTATTAAAGCCTTGGACTTTGAAGCAGTGTTTGGGACCCTTAAGATTAACTGGTTGTAAACATATTTATCATGAACTGACTCTACGTGGTTTCACATACAGATCTCTATTTAAGAAAATAGGCGGGCTTGATTTTTTTTTTTTACAGTGTGGTTTTGAGGTGGCCAAGATTCCTTCTTCAATATTGGAAAATTATATTTACCCACAACTTTTCTCCCCATGGATCCAGGGTCATTACAGTTAATAGGAAATCACTATTTAAGATCGATTGGTATGAGAAGGGCATTTTGTTTGTGAATGTTATATAAGATGATCATGGTAATTTTTTAGAACATACTGCTTTCCTGCACAAATATAATCTAAACTGCACTCAGAGAGGATACAATAAGGTATGTGGCTGTGGTTCAGGAGGTAGAGCGAGTTGGCCGTTAATCGGAAGGTTGGCGGTTCAATCCCTGGCTCCCCCCTGACTGGTGAATGCAGATGTAGTGTAGAACACTAGAAAGGCGCTATACAAATACAGAGCATTTACATTTAAAGCAATACCACTACCATTACTACAGCTAATCCAAAACACATTACTGTATGCAAGAATAAGACCTATACCAACCTTATCTAATCTTGTAATTAATGAATGTAACATAGATGATAACAAGTGTAATATCAAATATACTAGTATTTTATTTATTTATTTATTTTTAAATCTAAGCTTTTTTGTTTGATTATGACAGAAGGTTGTGTGTACAGGTTCCAAGTATGGATACCTTATCCATAGATAAACTACATTTCAAATTCATCAAATGGCGCATCTCCCACAAAATCAAAGAAACTCATTTCAAAATAATTTATAAGACCTATCCACTTGCTGACTTCCTTAAAAGAAGGTTAAAATTTGAAGTAGATCCCTGTATATTTTGTAAGGCAATTAATAATAATTGTAAGACTTGTGTCCAAAAACTTTTGGTCCAGTCTACATGATTGTCACTTAAGATTGATAATATCAAGTTTTTTTAACTTGTCACACATCTTCTTTTATAAAGACAATGTAGATCCATTCTCATCTGATCTAGTGAATATGATTGTTCTCATGGGTAAATATCACATCCATTGTAGTAAGCGGAAATCTTCTACGCCTTTAAGTTGTACTTTTAATCACTGGAAAAAGTAAAATCTAGTGAAATTGCAGACAGATGTGTAGAGATATATCCAGGCAATTATTGTTTTGATAAATTTCCCCTGGTATGCTGCGCCTAAATGAGGCTTTATTTTGTCTTCTATAGCCTTTTTGCCTAACTAGCACCCCCATTTTCTTTACTTCTTATTTATTTATTTTCTGTGTTTGTAAGACTGTCTTTCATTTGCACAAACAATGATTGTTTTGTACCAATAGATTTATGTTTTTTCTTCCCCTATGAGAATTTTGTATGTTATCTTGTTAATAAAAAATAAAATAAAAAAGTGGGGAGGGTCTAGTTTTGGAAAGGCCTTATGGTTGCGGATGTCAACCAGGAAGCTGACAGGTAGGAATACGAGCAGTTGCCTCGATTTATCAATTGCTTCCTCAAGCTTATCCAGAATTGGAGAGAATCCAGAAGAGATTCTGTTGAAATCTGTAGGATGAGACCTGGGCATTGTGGGTTAAATTGGTGCTTATATGTTACTGGAAAGCATCCTAATGGGCTTTGTGAGTGTGGGAATTCTGAAACAGTGGAACATGTTTTACTGAAATGTAACAAATATAATATAGAAAGGAGCATTCTGTTCAAGAGATTATCAGATTTGGGAGTTCGGTCATACTCACTTAAATATATATTGGGTCAAAATGAGAACCACCACTTGATTGTCAAAGTAGTATTACAGTTCTTACCTTATCTTTCTTATATACAGTCTATGGTTGTTACACGATACAGGGCTTAACATAAATTATTGAAGCAATAACATTATCATTATAGTGGCTTCCTGAGGAGGGCAGTAATACTCCTAGAAGCGTCTAAACTGACGTAAATCCATATGAAGAAGAAGGAAGCTGACAGGAGGAACGTTAACAAAGGAACCCCAGCTTGAGCCCAGCAAACATAACCGGACGGTTTTTACCGGCGCTCTCACGTCGTCTCCATGACAGGTAGCAGTTGACAACAACACCAAGGTAAGGCTTTTTTTGTTCTATTATTAGTGTACAATGTATTACACAGTTGGGCTGTCTTTGGTGTTCGTTCCTTTCAGAAGCTAGAGATCCACCTGGACGTGCTTTTGATAAGTTAGTTATTTATGTAACGTTACCAACGAAGCAAGTGTCCTGTAATCCAGTATTCCAGCATGGGAGTAACGTTAACGTTAGCTAGCACCCGAATTCGTCCAAAAGTTTGAATACATAAATTATTCATCTGTGCTGGGCTAAACGAAGTTAACCAGCTAATGCTAATATTATTCAGAAATACGTGATGCACTGATTGGACCGAGTAAATAAAATTAAAATTGAACGTGCAACGATTAATTTTTGCATTAGTGCAAATCAACAACATGAGGGGTGTGTTCATTCATTAAGATGCAGATTTGGGAGACAGATGCCCCCCAACAAGTTCAGAGTCTAAATGTGAAGGTGTGTGTGAGTGTGTGTGTGTGGTCACAGTCAGGTGGCACTTTTTAATTTAACTGACAGTTATATTTTTTAGTTTGTATGTTTGTCTGTTTTCTCCTCAGCCTCGATTTCCTTAACACTAGTACTTGGAATCAATGTGGTGTTAGTAGACCTGCTTTTAGGCCCCGCCCATACACATCTTGGAAAATTTCCAACATGCTGATGTAAATAAGAAATGTTAACATCAAGGAAGGCCCGTTTCTGTTCCAACATGACAGCACCCTGTGCACACAGCCAGCTCCATTGAGGTGTGGAGGATCTTGACTGGCCTGCACAGAGCTCTGACCTCCACCCCATCCAGCTCACTGTTTCCTTACAACAGCTGAGAAGTGGCCAACAGTAACGGCAGAAAGGCCTTTATATTCTCAAAGTCAAACAGACATTTAGGAATAACCAGAACAACATAACATCCACTAACAAGAGTTGTTTTGTAATACAACACAACATAAGAAACACTGACAGGCATCCATTTATATTTAAGTGTGAATGTCAAATCTGGCTGTACCTTTTGGAAACTCCTAATTAACTGCACACACATCCAGATGCCCTCATTTCAGGGTCAGTCCAGTCTGTTTTGAAAAGTCTGCTGATTATCTCTCCTACAGTTGATGTTGGCCTCTCTGTCCACAATGATGTCACATGGTTTCAAGAGCAGTAAGCAGGACTTCACCTTTGGACCATGGAAAGTGACTGCTGCCAAGAACCACATCATGAAATCCAAAGACATTGAACGGTGAGATGTTCCTCTTGTATTTGTCTTCTATCTTTGACTAATTACTAAAATCAACATTAAGCATGGTTTAAGATGACAAGTCGGGGTCAGGCTTAAGGACGCTCAGGTAAAGCTAAGGGGAGGCACAATTTGATTGACTTGAACTCCAACACTGGAACCGACTCATTCCCCGTTGTTATCTCAAAATCAATTCTGACCCCCAATAAAGCCTACACATAACTAAAAACAACAACATAGCTGATGGGCCCATATAGCTGAGATACAGCATGTAATTGAAGTTCAAAGGTGCTTTGAACTTTTTACCTTGTACTTTGCTGATTACACTCTGAACTTTCCGGCATTCGTAGTATTCCACAGTCCTTTTCAAACCTAAATTGTTGTCCATTGTGGCCTCCTCAGGGTGTGAGGTAGTAATTACACAGCCACAAGCATCTGGCACCTCCATCTAAATTAGTGGCAAACATAGATTTTTGCTTGTAAAACACAATAAAAAGTGTCTGCTGAACATCAGAAACTCTGCTGAAACGTTGCCAGCAGACACTGATACTGCGATGGAGCCATGACTGAGCCAGAGTCCTGGGTCCTGAGGACATTTGGTGTGTGCTTGTGTTTATATAATTTACACACTGTAAGCATAATGATATACAGTCTGTTCAATGGAGCACACAGAGAATATTCTGTACATGTGATGTCCTTACATAGTCTAGAAAATAACTGGAATTTTATGGAAAAATCAAGAGTTTAATAGGCAAAAGTATTAATTCAGCTTAAGTTATATAACTGCTATTCATAACAGAAGTTATTTCATTCCACTTTTCATAGAGCAGGTCTAGATTGTACTCTGTAATATAAAACTGTCTGTAATACTTAACATTTAACTTCTGAGCATGGAGAAAACCTATTTGATACAAATTTTCCCAGCTCCATTAATGAGACTCTGCAATGAATAAGTAGAGCTACATCAGTAAATAAGAACTGAAGTGTTCCCAGTAACCAGCTTTTTGGGATTTGTTTTCCAGGTTAGCAGAGGAGATGAACATGCCCTCCCTTCCAGAGATGCTGTTTGGGGACAACGTCCTCCGCATCCAACACACAGATGGCTACGGCATCGAATTCAGCGCCATTAATGCCCTTAAGAGAGTCAACAACATGGAGGATGCTGTCAAGGTGGCCTGTGCTCAGGAATGGCAGGAGAGCAGGCAAGATGCACATCACATTGTCAACAAGGCCACAGCTAGAGGATTTTTGTGCATTTTTTAATAATTGTGCATTCAGACCAAATGCAAATTCAATCTTGGCGTTGCTTTTCTCCTGTGAGTTTGGCCGCTGCACTACTGCCGGGTGTTCAAAAACAATGCAATAATGCGAATAAACCCAAGCCGCGATTACTACAGCAGTATAGGTAGATAATGTCGTGGAAATTATATTCCTGGTGAGGGGCTGAGCAAATAATTGAGTTACAAACCGTTGTCTTTGAAGAATTTCTTTAACAAAAGAGAATAAACAGACAATACAAATCAGCTGGACCAGAGGTTCTGTCTCCTAAGACAGTCATTAACGTCTGGCCCCGAGCAAAGGGATGCATCATTATTTACACAGTCTAGGTTTCTATGTTTTGGGGAACAGAGATCCTCTCTCAGCCTTGAATGAACATTCCAGGAGAGGAAAACACCAAAAACAATCTCACAGTTCTGCCCTAAACCCTAGTAAATGTGGACAGACTAACATAAGGAGTATAGGAGAGGAAAGGTTATGGATAAAACACAATACCGTGGGGCCAAAAAGCATTTAGTCAGCCACTGATTGTGCAAGTTCTCCTACTTAGAAAGATGAGGTCTGTAATTTTCGTCATAGGTAAACTTCAACTATGAGAGACAAAATGAGGAAAGGGGAAAAAAAAAAGAAACCCACACAATCCAGGAAATCACATTGTAGGATTTTTAAAGAATTTATTTGTAAATTATGGTGGAAAACAAGTATTTGGTCAATAAGTTCAACTCAATACTTTGTAACATAACCTTTGTTGGCAATGACAGAGGTCAAACATTTCCAGTAAGTCTTCACCAGGTTTGCACAAACTGTAGCTGGTATTTTGGCCCATTCCTCCATGCAGATCTCTAGAGCAGTGATGTTTTGGGGTTGTCGCTGGGCAACACGGACTTCCAACTCCCTCCACAAATTTTCTATTGGGTTCAGGTCTGGAAACTGGCTAGGCCACTCCAGGACCTTAATGCTTTTTACGGAGCCAGTCCTTCGTTGCCCGAGGTGTGTGATTGGGATCATTGTCATGCTGGAAGACCCAGCCACGTTCCATCTTCAAGGCTCTCACTGATGGAATGAGGTTTCGGCTTAAAATCTCACGATACTTGGCCCCGTTCATTCTTCCCTTAACACAGATCAGTTTTCCTGTCCCCTTTGCAGAAAAACAGCCCCAAAGCATGATGTTTCCTCCCCCATGCTTCACAGTAGGTATGGTGTTCTTGGGATGCAACTCTGCATTCTTCTTCCTCCAAACATGACAAGTTGAGTTTTTACCAAAAAGTTCTATTTTGGTTTCATCTGACCACATGATATTCTCCCAATCCTCTTCTGGATCATCCATACGCTCTCTGGCAAACTTCAGACGGGCCTGGACATGTACTGGCTTAAGCAGGGGGACACACCTGGCACTGCAGGAGTCCCTCTCGGCGTAGTGTGTTACTGATGGTAGCCTTTGTTACTTTAGTCCCAGCTCTCTGCAGGTCATTCATCAGGTCCCTCCGTGTAGTTCTGGGATTTTTGCTCATAGTTCTCATGATCATTTTGTGGTGCCCCAGATTGAGGGAGATTATCAAAGGTCTTGTATGTCTTCCATTTTCTTACAATTGCTCCCACAGTTGATTTCTTCACACCAACCTGCTTGCCTATTGTAGATTCACTCTTCCCAGCCTGGTGCAGGTCTACAATTTTCTTCCTGGTGTCCTTCGACAGATCTTTCGTCTTGGTCATGGTTGAGTTTGGATTCTGACAGGTGTCTTTTATACAGATAACGAGTTCAAACAGGTGCCATTAATCCAGGTAACGATTGGATCTTCGATCTTAAAGAATAAGTTACAGGTCTGTGAGAGCCAGTAATCTTGCTTGTTTGTGGGTGACCAAATACTTATTTTCCACCATAATTTACAAATAAATTCTTTAAAAACCCTACAATGTGATTTCCTGGATTTTTTTCTTTCTCATTTTGTCTCTCATAGTTGAAGTGTACCTATGATGAAAATTACAGACCTCTCTCATATTTCTAAGTAGGAGAACTTGCACAATCAGTGGCTGACTAAATACTTTTTGGCCCCACTGTACATAATAATAATAATAATAATAATAATAATAGTAAAAGAACATACATAAAAGATTAAATGTAAGAGGACACAATTTTCTGCCATAACGGATTTTAGGTTTATTGTCACAATATAACAAGTTGTAGAGTGAAATTGAGTTTTGTAACTCCCTTCTGCTACATAGCAGATAATATACAGTACATTATGGCAGTTCACCTCACTGATATCACTGATGCTCGGGAGATGGGTACCAATGATCTTCACCAGCTGCAGAGCCCTGGACCATGCACATCCCACGGTAGTGATGTTTCCAGTCAGGATGCTTTCTATTGCTCCTCTGTAAAATTTGGCCTTCTTAAGCTTCCTCAAGAAATACAGTCATGAAACCAAACCAAACATTTTGCTGTGATTTAATTGCAATAAACGGCTCAAAATGATGCCAAACCAACTACAACATGTTAGGACAGGACAGTCTCAGTCAGGAACCTGGCTCCAGTCAGGAGGACCATTCTAGCCTCCCCCCTTCGGTCACGTTTCACTATATACACCCTTAGGACTCTGGGGGGCAGGCAGGCTGCAGGGCGTTTGGTGAGTGGGGCTGTTTTATTGCTGCCTCGCCCTTCTTCCTCCCCCACTGGCCGCCCCTAAACTTTAATTACACAATAGACACAGAGCTTGGGGGGTGAGAGGGACACGTTGGGAGGTTCCACTATCTGACAGTTGTGGGGTGCCCGTGTCGCAGCTACCCTCCAATTTTAACTGCACCTTAGTTACCACGCACCTTATCTTTACTCCACCATACAGCACTTCACAAACCATGACATGCATTCAACAAATTGTAGAGCAATTGTCGATGCATCTTGATGCATTGTTTTTTTCTGTGCAGGGTCTGTGGATGGCTGCTGGGTGTTTGGTTTCTGCTTTGGAGTCCTGGGGAGGCATTTCCTAGTCAGCTTGGAGGGACTAGTTTGTGTCCCTGGTTTGCTTCGTTGGCCTCAGATTCGTGCTCCCCCATTTCTCTATCGGCCAGTTGTTGGACTCCTCTGGAGACTGAAGTATATGAAGTTAGTTGTCGGGATGTGCAGTGTGATGGCGGGGCGGGGGGGAGCTGTGCTCCGATTTGTTCTGGGCTTGTGCCTGGTTTTCTCAGCTCTTAATGGGTGGGTGGGTTTGTAGTGACATGCAGCTGAGCTAGTTGCCTCGTTCTTAGTTTGGCTGGCGTTGCGTGGCGGCCAGAGTGCGTGCTGTGCATGCGGGATGTTGGGCTGGTGACTGTCTTCCTGGTTCTGCCGCGTTATCGCTCCCTGCTGTGCATGGGGGATGTTGGCTGGTGCTGGCGGCCTTCACTTTTCCGGCGGTTCGGGGACGGCAGATTGTTAATCGCGGTGCACCGTGGCCTGGACAGCGTGTTTGCACTGGTCTCTGATGTGTGCGCGCCACGGTCGGTCCGGGCGCCGCTCTTCTCCGGGTTCCACCTTTTGCTTTCGGCGGCATTGCGTTGTCGATTACCATTTGGATGACCGGTGTCTTCGGCGTTTGTTGGTTGGGTCGGGGTCCATCTGGGAGTCAACTTCTTCTATTTTTTTTTTTTTTTTTCTCCCACCCCTATTGGCTACTGGGGGTCTTGCCTGCCTGTCGCTGGAGTCGGTGCAGCGCAGTCGTGGCGTCTCACTCACAAATAACTACATTCTGTAACAGACACAGACACATTCACCCACACGCACACAGACTTACACACAAACAAAGGTTGTCCCTGGCAGAATTATTCTTGATGCTTTTCTTTCAGTTACTTATTTAAATTAATTGTTATTATTCCAGCTCTCATGGCTGTGCTGTGTTGCTTATTTATGTTGCTTGACTGTTTCTTGTTTTCATTTCTCTCTGTTGTCTTACTATGTCAGCTGTTTATTGCTGCTGTTCGGCTGGTTGTTTTTACTATTATTATTTTTATTGTTTGTTTTTGTTTGTGTTTGGTTGTGGTTGTGGTTGTTGTTGTTGTTGTTGTTGTTGTTTTTCTCCTCCCCAAGCCCCCCTCTCTGTTCTATTGGAGGTTTCGTTGCTTTCTGCAATTGGTGTTTCCCTCTGCTATTCCCTGTTGTCCCCACCCCCCTCACCCTTCTCTTGCAGGTGTTGTCCTTTCTCTGTGCTGTCTGTTTGTGCCCCCCCATCCCCATGTCTGCCCCCCTGTCTGGCCCGGTGACAAATAAATTTAAATAAATAATAAAACAGACAAAGGAGTATATTAATACTCTCTTGTTAAAGTAAAATCTTTCTGGCACAATATGGTATCCAGCTCATCATGCTCTATACCAGGCTGCTGGGCAGGACAGGTTTAAAAAAAATAAATCTCAGTCAACGCTGATAGCAACACACACAACACTGTGTCACTCAAGTTGAACATTTTTCATTGACATGAATCCCTTTGCATTGCGGCCAACACATCCTCAGGAAATCGCGTTTCTCTGCTTCTGTGAATTGACTTTGTATGTAATTGTGCCGCCCCCAACGCTTGCTTCACGGTAATATGAGGCCTTTTCTCCTGTAGATCTCTTCCATTTTCAAGCAGTAATGCATACTTCTCAGGTGGGCTCTCAGTGATATATGATGTAAATAAAATTAGGAAGATAAGTATCTAATGAAATGTATGAAATTAATTGTATTTATGTAATTTATAATTTGAATAAAATTTGGATTCAAAATGAAATCACAAAACAACACGATGTGGCGTTTGCAGGCAAAGAGCTGCAGGCTGGCGAGCTCCACTCTGAGACAACAGGATGTCGCAGATATCACACAGGGATGTTGTCAGAATAGCTACAAGAAGGAAAATTCCTTTTTAGAAAATAATAGTTATGTATTGAAAAATGATGTAAAATAATATATTAAACAGAGGCATAAAAAATGTCACCTGCGTTGTTAACATGAATCGCTGGGAACTCCTTCTAGAGCTGATTCTGAACACTCCAAAGAGGTGGTGAGACCCTACGACTGGACATACACCACAGACTACAGAGGAACTCTGATAGGAGAAGGTATGCAGATAAAGGTGGGTTGTCTTCAGTAACAGAATGGAACACAGTATCATCAACTCCTTTGTTATTTGGACCCTTAGAAGTCTTACATGTGGAGAGGGATTTTGTGTCTTTGAACAGCTCCTTGCACCTGTGTTTCATTTCTACCTGTTCCTCTGAAGGTAACTAAGACAGCGGAACGCATCGACATGGAGAAGCTGAAGGCTCGGGAACAGATCATGTTCTTTGATGAGGTGCTGTTGTTCGAAGACGAGCTGCATGACCACGGAGTCTCAATGATCAGCGTCAAAATTGTGAGTGCTGTGTTCATGTCAAACAGGTCACACTGTCGATTCAAATGAGGACCAGGGGCCGTATTACAGAAAGTTCCTATTTTAATCTAATATTTAACTGTTGTTTTGTTTTTTTGGTGTTTTTTTAATGAAACATACACTGAAAAATGGACCAGAAACAACAACTATTATTGAGTCAGATGACTTAGGAGGTGTTGGTAACATGCGTTGAGAAATCCAAATTGACATAACGCTCACTCGGGAATGAAAGAAAGAGAGTTTGCTAAAATAGCGGACACAGTCTCTGCTTTATATTCGGCATCCAGTCGAGCGTTGATGCTGTCAAGAAGAAAATAAGTCCACTGACAAGTGATACGTAGAGAAAGGCAACTCTTGTGTCCAAAGAGCAGATGAAACCCGGTGGCGGCTCCTCCTGTGCTCCCTCACTGACCCCGGCAGAAACCTGTAGCTACTCTCCTCGGGAAAGTTAATAATGAAGGTAAAAAAAAGTTCTAATAATAATAAAGGCTACAGGCTAATGTCATCCTGTTTTTCATTTATTTCTTGTCTTTAACAAAATCCTTCTATCACAGACTTACATTAGGATCCTTTTGTTAACATCAAGCCTTTACATTATTTATATAATGAAACATTATCTCGCGTTACATCGCCTACGGCCTTTCTACTAAAGAGTGTTTGTCATCTAACACATCGGTAGATCAATTAATATTTCCACCTGTTGACATTTTGTTGATTTTGTTAAAGCAATGAAAGAGCAGCCATGTGGATTAAACGAGTTAACAAACACCACCTGGTGGAAAGGTGCAAGTTAGCACAGCTGAATAGTTCTAAAGTTAGGAGAGTTTAAGATTTTACGAAGTTAGGATGCTTCTGTAATCCACTTTCCTATCTTAAGTTAGGAAAGGAACATTTACTTAGCAACTGTTTATCTGTAATGGCCAGGTCCTAACCCTTATTACCATGGTTACCAAGCAGTTAGATTTTTAGGCTAGGAACCTTCTGTAATACGGCCCCAGATTTACAAATATTTAAGATTTAGACAAAGTTGCACTGATATACTGAATCAATTAATTAAAACTTTGTTAGAGACTCAGGGCCCAAATCTTACTCTCAACAATCCATAAATACATGCCCACAAACACACATGCATTAGGGGTTGACCAATCATCGGTCTGGCCGATTATCAGCACTGTTGTTCAGCATTTTTCCAATAATCAAAATCAGAATCGGCTTTATTGCCAGGTATGTGTACACATACGAGGAATTTACCACCACGCTGTAGCCCCTCCTCTCCTGTCTCACCAGAGCTCTGCACACACACACGCAGAGCTAGCGGAGTGTAGATTACACAAGTTGACTACAACTACGGCCGTTACTGGAAGTAAGTGCAGCAAAAACAGCAGTAGGGGAGAGCGGGGTGACGTGAGCCTGTGGAGAAGTTGAGCCACCCCTTGTTTCTTGGCAACCATAGACAAAATTGGTCATGTGACCACATATTTTTGAAGAGTCATCCATTTTACTCACCCTGTGATGGTGAGAGGCCCATGGAATAAGTGATGAGCACATTTAAGATCAGAAAACAGTTTTTTGCCGTTCAAAGTGATTTTCTTATGTTTGCGTCCTGATTCTTGTCTGAACAATTACAGACAGGTTTGAGAAAATCTTACACATGTGTTAGTGCTTTAGGAAGTTATAATTTGTGGCTATACTGTTAGCATGACATTACCCTTAAACAGCTGGATGACACAATTTTGTTAGAATGGCAGGGATGGTGTAATTTGAGCCTAAAGACTAAAGGGGAAATGAGCCAGATATTTTACTGTAATTTTACATTGCATTCTTGTGCATCACTGAAATGATGTGGCATTATGCGTTTTAAACCAGAAACCATCATGTCATGCTTCTTTAAATGGAACACAGACAGGCTTCAACTCCTCTGGTGGGTTTGGACAGAGTAGTGGGAGATGTACAAAAAAGGGAAGTCTATACATCAGGTGGCACAAGACATTATGATCAACAAGATGACTTTAAAAATGATACATTGATATGAAAAAACTAGGAGACATAGCTGCAATGTTTCACTATCTAAGTGCAAGGGATTGTTGGGATCTGGCGTTTGAGTTTGTACGATGAAATGACATTGATGTCCCCGACCCCCGTGTGGCTCAACTTACCCCTCACATGGGGCACTTTTTTTTGGAAGGCCATATTTTTAAAACAGTTTATTTTAGATCCAAACTGATTATTCACAGGGATGCACCACAGCCTTTTAACAGACCTTACTGTCATGTCCTCACTTTAAAGACACCTCAAGTAAAAACTGGCTCAACTCACCCCGCTCTCCCCCTAAAGGCTGATACTGCATCAGCACAACAGGCAGGAACGTGCACCTAGATATTTTCATTTGCTCTGTCTCATCCACCGCAGCTGTGTTTTGGTTTAAACAAGCACATGTGCTAGCTCGGCTTGTTTGTTACAAACAAGCTAAATCTGTCTGTAGTCTGTTTAGCTGAGATGCTACGTACCTTTAAAATTTAGCAAATCCTTGTAAACTCCGCTGCTTGTTGAGGGGAAACCAGCTCCTCTCTACAGCAGAGGAAGGAATGAAAGGGACTGTTTGGGCTCTCTAAACTTCACTCAGTATGTTGATGTCAGGAATATATTTTATTTTACATGTTCCATTTGTTCCCAGTGAGATACTGATTCTATATTGTTAATTCACTGCTGTAAACTTTACTTTTGTTGCTGCTCTGAAAACAGTAGGGTATAATAAACTGTCATGTCCTGATTACAGTTCTGAATTCATTCTTTTTTAAGTAACATATTTTTAAAAGGCAATTCTTTAGTAATGAAAAACCAATAAAAGTATAGATAAAGAACAGAACAAATAAATAGTATCATCAATCTGGGATAGATCTCTAGTTCATTTAATTTACTATTTATCAAGTTTGTCACCAAGATTAAAATTTTTTACAGCAAATGTATGGTCATCCAAATATCGGTCATCGTCTAATTCAGTCTAATTGGTTACTAATAATCGGTATCAGGATTGGCCTGGATCGGCCCAGAAAAAAACCTACATACATACACACATTCGCACATGCCTATGAAAAGCATAAATAATTGTTAGAAGAATTAAAAATAATAATAATTTAAAAACAAAAAATGTTGCATGCAAACAGTTTGAACTAATGTGTTTTGTGAGAGCAACTCTGCAGTGTAACCTGTAGCTGTGTGTCTTGTTACAGAGGGTGATGCCCACCAGTTTCTTCTTGTTGCTGCGTTTCTTCCTACGAGTGGATGGAGTGCTGATTAGAATAAATGACACACGACTGTATCACGAGGCAAGTTGCAGTGGAAGGTTTTACAATTGAACTGTGGCAGAAGATGATCCATACTGAGTGTGGTAAAGGCTCCAGTAAATAATGAATGCTGATGCTGTTTTTGATTGCAGGCTGGGAAGAACTACATGCTCCGAGAGTTCAGTACGAGGGAAAGCAAAATAGCAGAACTGAAGGTGAGCTATAACACGGCATGTACTGATTACAAGCTACAAGGCACAGCTACGGAGCAGGAATCAGCACAGTTCTGGTCAGGGCTGCCCTCTTGATGTTGGGCAGGCAATCAAAATGACAACAGGTGATAGTGACATTCCCTCCCAAAAAAACAAATAATATATTGGACAGACTCATCACAGTTTCTCTCACCTCCTATTCATTTGTAACATGGCTCTTTTTACCACCAGCCATTAGATCAGAAATATTTTCTGCAGAATGTGAAGATGCTGTGGATTGTAACATTAGTGGGACATATTCACATGATGGGCACGATAATGATGAGATGATGAGTTGTCACCCTTACCTGTTCGTAATTACTCAAGTCAGTGGGCATTTGGTTAGTAATGCTACCTTCAATTCAGTGTTATTTTTAAAGCGCCAGTCCGTAACAGAAGTTATCTCATTGCTTTTCGCTTCCTATCTCCCACAGAAAACACTGCTCTGAACTGCCTGAAACAGCTCGTTTTGTAGTCCAGCCTTTTCTTCCGCTTTATGCCCACGTCAAAAAAAATACCCGTCAAAATGCTCGCCTAGCGGCTAGTCAGACACGCCCTCAAAAACGCATGCGAAAACACACTGCGATGCATCACTCCATAGCTAAAACTGAGCGTTCAACACAGAAATGTGCAGTATGACAAAAAATATGGTGTTTTTTTAAACTGAAACCATGTAAACCTGTTCTGCTACAACCCCTGAATAAAATGATGAATCTCAAAATGAGCATAATATGACCACTTTAAACTCTGTCACTCATATGGGGAGTTTTTTTCTGTAATACAGTCCAAATCGCAACGCCACAGACTCAGATACCTAGATAGATCAGTCTTCATTTCAGCTGATTTATTTGCATGTTCAACAAACAAACTTGATGAGTCTTGTGCTGGTCGAATACGAACAAAAATTCTGTTTCTAAATTGCCAATTTCTCACCTCAAATGTTTTCTGAAACACATTTTAGTGTACTTTCCAGCTGTAATATGAGAAAGTTTGAGACCAGGCCGCTATTTTTCCAGCGTTCAGAGGCCTCCTGTGCTTTACAGTTATTAAAAGATGATGAATGTTTTGTTGAGCGGTAGCTGACCCCCTCCATAGTGAGGGAGTAGCAAGCTGATTGGCAGAGTTGCAGTTGCAGAGTGAAGTGGACTGGCTGGGGTGTCATTCACAGCATGGTAGGCAAGTACCAGTGTCTTGAATCTGATGCGAGCAGCCACCGGTAGCCAGCACAGGATGCGGGTAGGTTGAACACCAGCTTAGTTTCTGCATTCTGGATGAGCTACAGAGCTTGGATGGTATATGCAGACATACCGGCCAGAGGAAATTGCAGTATTTTATGTGCAAGATGACAAGAGCCTGGAACAGAACCTGCGTTTCCTCCTGGGTGACGAATGGATGTATCCTCTGATGTTGTTTAGAATTAATCTGTAGGAGGGGTTTGTTGCAGGGATTTTGGCAGTGAAAGACAGCTGGTTGTCCAGTGTCACACCCAGATCCTCCCCATGATATTCTATTCTAGTCTGTCTTTAGTCTAAAAATAGTGGAACTGAACACTGGCTACAAACTGACTCACTAAACTGGTTATTTCAGAAGCTGCTTTTACAAAAATGTGAGAAGGGGGGTCTGGTCTCATGTCAAAAGAAATACGAGTAATTCATTCAGACATCAAACATATCAATCAAAATTGAACATCACTATCTTTCTAAAACGGGGAATTGTTGTATTGGCTTGAAATAGATTTTACAGGTGTAACTAATAAAGTGGCCACCGAGTGTTTTTATGCCTGATATATGATTTGATTATCTAACATTACCATATAATGTATATCAGTGCTTAATATGTAAATTATTAGGTGCCGGAGTCTGTGAAATGTGCCATTAATAATTTGCGATTAAATAATTAATTAAATTAAAATGCATGGCGTACCTGCACTTGTTTTAAAGGGCGATTAGACATACCCTGGATGAAATCTTGGATTTTATTTGTGTAGAACAGCAGTGCAGTGTAGGAGCGCATTTTGGGGTGCCGAAGCGCAAAAGGCTTAAACTCAGAGGTACTGGAGCAGCGCTCCGTCGAGCTCCGGCACAAATTAAGCACTGCTGTATATACATGTAAACACTATACCTGTTGATATTTGCATAAAATTAAAACTATATTACAGAGATTTGCGTAAATCATGTCTATGTTACAGCATTTGCAATCAAACTTTGTCACCAAGTATTTGATTAAATCATTTTGTTTAATGCTTACATTTATATGGGAAAATTCTAGGTTAAATAAAACCTTTATTACCAGATTTTATGTCTTAGTAGAATGTGCTTTAAACCTCTTGACGATTCATATTTGAAAGTCTTCCATGATGTACTGTATTTATTGTTGCATTTTTACACAGATGTTATTCTCCTCCTCAGAATGTTCCAGCTGCACTGTACACTGATCCTAATGAGATCGCCCAGCACCTGACCCTGAAGCTGATGGAGTGCGAGAGGCTGGAGCTTCCTGTGATGCAGCCTCAGACAGCTGTTAATGAAGTCCTTCAGTGACCAGTATTATATTATACACAATGGTCCACATTGATGTGTTGCATGATGATAAACAGGAATAGTAGTCTTAAACCACATCACTGATCTTACAGTAACATAACCATTGATTTCCCTTCAAATATCTGTACAGGAATAGTTTTTATATGTGACCATTATGATGGTGTGTTCTTAAAACTGCAGCAGGACTTCAGACAGTTTCACTGTGTTCACAGTGCAACTTGATGCACTGTAATATCACAGAAACTAGTTTTGGCTTTGTTTGGCCATATTTAAACTGATTTTCTTTTATGAGACTTTTTTTCACTGTCAAGTTGGTTGGGCTTGGAAACATAAAGCTCGGTGGGGTAGCTGTTTCTAAGCTTGTAATATTAGGATATCAATAATGTGTGTGTTTGTAAAAAGCTACACAAAACAACACTGTATTTTCTGAAGTCAGATTCATCAAGAATTTCTGTAAATATGTCTACTGTATTTTCTACGGTGACTTACGGAAGGCGAAAAAACTTCTGTTTTCCATTTGCAAGTCAGAAACCTCCAGAATCTGTGTGAATGTGTCTACCATACGGCCAAATAAATTTTGTTTGTGCAAATATAGCTAGTTTGCTTGGCTTGTGCCTGATTCTTTTCTCTCAAGGATATTCATGATGGTTTACTTCAGCTGTGGAAAACACTGTCAAAAAGGCTTTCTACCAATAATCATTTTAATACAACATTCAACCCAAATAAAATTTCATTCCAGCTAAAATGGTAAGTAAATATAATAATATAAATAAGTAAAATATGTAATTATTCATCCAGCAAGATAACTCCACTGAGGGTGTGTATAATCACAGAGGAAGATGAACATTTAAAAACACATCAGTGAGCCACATTGTTGCTCTGGGTGACCTGTTGCCTTCATCACCATGAACACACAACTCAGTCCCACATACACTGGCACTGCTGTTGGAAATAACTTGCTGGAGCACCAAATATGGATTCATTCGCTGCTGAAAGTGGTCTTCCTTTTTTAATAATGTTTGCTAAAAACAAGTGTTGGGCTGTTTTAGGAAATGACAGCCAGTGACTGTGTTCAGTTAGTTGTTGCTTATTTTGTTTGTTGGTACAATGACACTTTTAATGTTGCACAGCAGCAGAAGGAAAGGACGTGTTTCAGAGTGAAAAGTGTGCAAGTGCTGACAGCCTCACTGGCTACCCATCTTACCCTAAAGACAGTGAATTAACAGGTGTCTGCATTTTGTGGTACAGTGTGAGCAGAACTACTAGGTAAATATAGTGATATACTGTATATGTCTACAGGATTTTAATGAAGTGAAAGAGAAACAAAAGGGCAGTATATGATGGTGAATGAATAAAGGTTAGAGCTCAAATTAAATAATTAAATATTTAAATTTGGTCTGAAAAGATTTCTTTGTCCCTTTGGGGCTTCTTCAAATGTGGCTTAACTCATTCAGGCTAACGTGTTATTATCAGGCTGAAGTAATCCTATTCATTCTCATCTAGCTAATTCTTTTTGAACACAGTTTGAGGATTGATTTGTTAATCCTGGGTGAAGTTATCTTGAATAACTGAATAACTTGAATTACATCCCCTCCTATGGAGACCGAATTGCCCTCTTCAATTTCTGCAAAAGCCCATCTCAAAGCGAAAACAAGGACTTTTGGAAAAACTTTGTGAGAAAATGAAAGTCAGAAAGGAAGGCACCAAGGAAAACATATCAGATGCAGACACAACATCAACACAGATAAAAAAAGCTTAAAACAACCCGAAATGTAGAGATAGGATGGATTCACAGTGATATTAATGTAGCCAGACAGGTGAGGGCAAAGCAGGGAGGTGGCAACAGAAAAGTTAAATTGGCAATTAATGCTGGATTAAAAGACATCCTTCAAGAAGGAAAGTTTCTTTCCTGATGGAATATCTCCTAAAGGATCAGAATCAGATTTCGAGTTTGAGGTGTGGGACTTCAAACAGAAGCATCCTACTGATGAAACCTGCCTGTCCATTGGCACTATGTACGAGACGTCAAGGCTGATGTTTGCCATGATTTCCCTGCTGAAACATGGAAGGCAATTGGCAGAATCCTTTTGAAAGGTTATCAAGATTGTCAGTATTTGCCAAACAAACTGGCACTCCCTTTCCTTGAACAGGTGCTTTTCAATAGTGATCTTAAAGAACATTTTCTGCAGTTTGTGAGCAGTAAAGAACGGGAGGTTCTGCAATGACTGATTTCTCTGCACTCTGATGATCTTGTGGAAGTTCTTGACGGCTATGGCTGTAGAAGGAAAATCACAGCGGAGACTCTTCCTACAATAATTGATGAAATATCACACAAAGAAACCCATGTTTGTCATTGACTGTTGCAGGGAAATCACCCATCCTCATCTATCCCTCAATCCTGAGGCAACCAAGTTGTCCCCTGACCTGCAACCAACCACAAAAAAGGTCTGCAAACTGCTGAAATCTGACGTCAATTTGACTCCAAAACAGAAGGAAGTCAGAAAAGATTCATCAGAGAGCTAAATGAAGGTAAACTTCAAAAATTTCTGCGGTTCTGCACTGGATCTGATCTCATAGTTACAGACAGCATCTATGTGGAATTTGAAGAAATGATGAGAGGACCAACTGGGCACACATGTGGGAAGATTCTGCACATAGCTGACAGCTATGAGAACTTCCCAGATTTCCATTCAGAATTTAATGCAGTTCTTGAAAGCAATGTGTGGGTTGTGGACATTGTTTAGATTGACATTGATCTAATTATGCAGAATTGCAAAGAATGGTGAGCAATAGATATTTAGGACCTTTTATTAGCACTCCAAGAAAGCTCAGTCTTGGCTACAAAAACTATAGTGCTATTATCCCTTGTTTCATGTGTTTCGGTGGTGCATTCACAAACTACAACAAACTGGTATACTGTTACCAATGCCAAATCCATCTCTGCCAGATCCAAGTTCTCAAGCTGCACAACACAAACCTCACTGAGGTTGAGGGCTTACATTCCAACAGCATCATCACTGCTGTGTGCAGTCTGCTATAGAATGTGATGAAACTGTGTTTTTGCTCCTTTATTCATTTTTGTAAGTTGCAAAATGATGTACCACCCTGGTGAAAGATTTGTTTAAACCACCATTGAATTGCAGCCAAAAGTGTAGCCAACCCCACATCTATCTATTGACTAGAATCTCATGAAAACCACTTACTAGTTAGTGAAAACAAGTCTGAAGTAAAGATTTTAGTAAATACTGAAACTATTCTCAGATGTCATATTGTCATGGTATCTTGGTAAAATGCCAGTCTGCCCATTGGTCCTGATCTCATGTTGGACTGGTTCTTCTTTCTGAACAGACCACATCAAGTTCAGACCCTTATTACTATCTGCAAGCATTTGTTGCTAGAGAAAAAATCTGAAGTAGGTCATACAAATCCAGCATTGCAGGTATTGTTGTTTTCAGCAAATCTGATGTGTAAAAAGTGTGGACACTTTTTACTGATTATTATTGCACAGGCACTATACAATGCAGTCTGATAAATTTGTGTTCTTATTACCCACCTTGTGGATCAACATATTTGACACCAGCAATGGCAAAAGGGTGTAATTGTTCAGGAATCCTTGTTCCTAATTCTCAGGTTCTCAGCTGCTGTGTCAATTCAGTACTAGAAAGTATTGCTACTAAAAGCAAGTCTGGCATATAAGCGTTTTTTATAGCTGTTTGCAGGTCTTCATAAACATTCACACTTGCCTTAAATCTACATCCTGTTTATGGATGACTCTTGAGGATCCTGATTAAATAGCCAGTGTTACCTGAAGTGGTCTTGATCTTTTAGATTAGGTTACTGTTGTAGAAGATGTTTTGTTAAAGAGGCTATTTGAGACTATATAAGGATAAACATTTAACTTTTTTTAAGCATCAAAATAAAATGGGTCTTCATATACTGCATGCATTATGTAGAATTGTTCATGTAGTGACCACTTTTAGCTCAATAGCATCGCTTTAGTTGAGATCTCTCAGTAAAGCCTCTGACTGTAGCCATGTTAAATGTTCCTTTTAACATTCAAATGTTACTTTACAAATTCTGGTTATGTGCTCTTCAAAGACCAGCCTATCTGGTTATGAGATTTAACCATCTTTATTATTGGTATTACCAAGGAAATGTTTTTAATGTAAACTTTTATTTTTAATAAAATGTTTCTTCTTTCACCACATTTGTATTCAGTATTCAATTGAATGTTGACAATGATGAAGCTCCCTGTCTATATGGGTAAAGGTAAAAAGCGATGGGATGAATGAGGTTTAAAATACGTATTCATATTGGACACAAATCAGCTGGCATTAACAGTTTACACAAGTGAAATACACACTGCATTGTGTGGTCATTCTGAAAATAAGGCTCTGAAATTACAACAAGTCATTTAAAGATGCGGAAAAAACACTTGAAAATGGTGTTGCTGAGGGTCAGACATTACTAGTTGTTTTTAACCACCTCATGTTTAATAAAGTTGTTTCACTGCTTAAAAGCTTTAGAACATAGTTTATTCCTCAAATATTCTCACTGCATAAAGTATAGTACATAATATATTCATTTGTCCCCATTTTTGCAGCAGAGTATTTCTTAAAAAACATTTCACTTATTACCCGTTTACAAAAATGTAGTTGTAGTTTTCTTCTTTCAAACTTCCCTAAACCTTTCCTTATTAACTTGGTTGGAACCAAATCAGATATCTGAATCAGAGTTCAGACATACCACCCTTACATTCTCAAAATTGTTTAGGTATGTTATACTCATGAATAATCACACTGATGAACAGCAAATTATAGATTACACTGTTCTCTCCACCATAGCAGTACACAGTTCTCTAACGATTCTTGATGTCCATATTATCCTTTTATTTCTTCATGTCCTTAGAAGTATCCCAAATATTCAACTGTTGAAAAGCCAACTGACAGCAATGCTGAATAATTTGGTTGGGACAAGGTAGCAAAAACAGTTCAGGCCATCCCAACATCTTCACCATGGCTTTGGGCATGGCCCTTAGGTTCCTGAGAAGTTGGAATAGCTGATCCTCCCTTTCAGAGAGACAAGGACTAAAGGTGACTACAGAAAACAGTTATCAGGGAGCTAGTTAATTTATGCGGAAAAAAATATTAACAAATTAATAAACAAAAACATTATTGCAACAAAATAATTATATAGAAGTTTACATATAAATACGTTTATATTGTCATATACTTGTTGAAGAGTTTACATCTTTAATGAGCTCTGTTAGTTTGTATTCAGTTCCTCTTTACTGTAGTCTATACTGCAAGTTTTACATCTCATACTGTATTTCGAGTTTTGCTGTATTTCATGTACAGTAGTAGTACCTGCACACATTTCATTTCCTATTTAATTTGGATAGTCCAAACAAGGGTTGGCTTTGTCTGATGAAGACATACTTATGTTTCATATTTACTTCATAGAAGGTAGATGGGAACTTACCTCAACATACCTGTGACTTTTACTCATGGAATGTCAGATCCAAAAAAGCAGACAGACATCCAGTACTTACACATAAGTGCACAGAAGACTGATATGGTCCTCACAGAGATGATTCAATACTTAAATAAGATTAATTATATAATTAATTAAAAAAACCTTCTATTTTGGTACAAACATTTTGTCTTTATTGTGCTCTATACTGGTTATGTTCTCTGTATATGTTCTGTCAGGGTAGCGCTTCAGTCATCTTGAGTTCCTGCAGTTCAACAAATCATTATACAGCCAAATTGCCCCACAAATGGTAAATGGCTACATAGCACATACATACAATTACACAATTACCATTACATGTAATTTATCCGAAGTGTTTTATGTAGCTCTTTGCCACTCATTCACCCAATGATGCACGCACACACACACACACACACACACACACACACACACACACACACAGAGCTTTACAACAGTACTGTGTGGGTGTCCTTTGGGAGTACACTCTTCCATACACAAAGTGACCTCCTCCATGGCAATAGGTTTGAGTCTATCTCCAGCACTGTGCAACTCTGGGAATGAGTACATCACAAATGGCCAACCCGACGCTGCGCGTCACTTGAACGTTGTCTGATTTTGTGTGAATTCTATGTGTTGACAACTTTGTCAAGTTCATCCCGCATAGAAAGACACAGTAAATACAGACTACAAACGTGTAATATACTATGTAACTACTGCCTGTCTACACTGAGACCTAGGTTGCTGCATTGTTATTGTATGCCCCCGTCAGCTAAAGCACACAACAATAATCAATGTAAAAATATGCAGCAATAAGACAATAGCACCTCCACCAAACAGCAAGGGCACACAGAATGATTATGCACTGATGCATGCATACAGTAACTATATCCTAACAGGAAGCTCAGAATGAGGCTCTAAATAAAAACCACGAACGCTCACTGTACGTTAACAGGAAACTAGGGCTGGACCTAGTTTCTCCAAATAAATGCCCAGACAGTAACTGTATCTTAATAGGGGGCTAGTGAGTTTAATGTCTGATATTAATACAAATAAGTTCTTCCTTCACAGTTTTAAGGCATTTCAACATGTTTCAGCTGTTAGCTTCTTCTGCTAATGCACTTGAGCATCAGCTCAAGTTTTACATTTCAGCTTCCACATTTTTGAAACGCATTTCAGTTAATATCAGCCAGTTTCTTTAGCCATTTTTAGCTTTGCTTCAGCAATTTCTTCGGCTTTTATTCACAGCACAGATTGTGGCGGTAGCAGTGGCAGCTGGGAGATACAGCAGCAGGAGCTAAAAGCTTCCAGCTCTCACACACACTTTCTTAAGAAAATGCAAACATTGTAGTTTCAGTAATGAAATACAAATTACTTTAGGAAATATTTAAGATTATGGCAATCTTAGCAAACCACCCAAATGGATCCTTGTATTGCTTTAAGAGGAGCTCTGGTCTCTCAGTGGAGCTGGCTCCCCGGTATTTTGAACAATCCATAAGACACATGCTGCCCTGCTTGTAGTGCACCTTGACATTTCCTATGTAGATTATGATAATTATTATGATTATTATAGTTCAACACTATTGTATTATTATTACTACTACAATACTACTTTTATTACTGAATCATTTCAGAAGGCAAGAAAAGATTTTTACCTGAACAAGATTAAGGAAACAGAATTTACAAGACTTTTATCCAAAAAGTCTCCAGTGAAGTGGCCATGATTCTGGAAAGTTTGAAATAAGTTCATCCAGAACTGCGCACTCTGTTTGTGGAGGGTACCCCACCATCCCTCAATGTGCTGGTTTGCTCTCCCTTGCAAAACTGTATAGGTGGTTTCTCCGCAAAAACATCTGCATTTCTTCTATACAACCATATTCTGTGCCTCTGTTTGCACGAATCCTCTCTGGACATCCACCTATGCATGAAACTGTTTTGATGAAGTAATTAGCAACTACTTTAGGATCGCTGTTTGTAGTATAGGCCTCCATCCATAACACATAGCGACTAAAACCATCTATACAGCCATTGATGGCAATGCCATAGGGCTTTAATTTATCATAGCCATCCATGTGCCACAGTGCATTTGGCCCTCTGCAGCTGTATTGACGTCTTCTCAAGCGTCATGCTCATCTTAATTCCACACCTTGTGGATCAACCAGTTTGATGATGCATCTTATGGTATCTTGTGACACAACAAATCCCCGATGAACTGCACGAAGATGTAGCCACCGATAACCCTGCATCTGTCCATTGGTCATGATTTCATGTTGGACAAAAGCCAGCACTTCCTCCAAGTCAGACTGATTCTTCCTTCTTAACAGACCAAGTCTTCTACAAATTCTCTTTAAAGTTCGGACACTTATTACTGTCTGATTGTTATATGCTAAAATAGCAAGTATTTCTTTGTTACTGAAAGAAAGTCTGAAGTATAGTTTGATATGGTCATCCAAATCTGGCATTGCTGGCATCTCAGAATTCTGAATTTTTTCTCAGAATTCTGAGTATAATCTAAGCAGGTAAACAGCAAGAACAGACCGAATCATGACCATCACCTTAGGACTACAGCGGCCTGAAACAAGATGCAATGAGACCCTGAAAGTTCTGAGTTTGATTAGTCCAGAAACTGCTGCTGGAGTAAGGAAGAGTTGTATTTCACAGAAAGAGCGTGCTTAACATTCAGAAGATCATCACAAAGATAACTGTCAAAAGAAAATGATTGGTGCTGTATCAAGCCATCCTGGTACGAGTATACGGACAGTAAAGGGGGAGAGGGCAAAGTAAAGGGCAAAAGTGGACATTGGAAAAGAGATGTTGCACAATTTCTAAAACAGGCAAGAAAAAAAAGAGAAAACAAATGTGACAGGATCCAGTCAAACACACACACTGCGTAAATTACAACCTCTCACAGTTGAAGTTAAAATCTTAAATACATTGAAACCAATTTAATACTTTATTAAGATCTTAGTAAGTAATACTAAACTTGAACATCCTATGTTTGCAATGAATACTGAGCACAGAATTATCAGAGTAACTGTTAATTAGTTCAAACCTAGCAGGTGACATCATTGCTACATTGTTTGTTTAAAACTGCCCAAGAAGAGGGGCAGATACTATGTGGTGTGTGATATTCCGATTTTGATGAAACATGACAAAACACTCATTTCGGTAATCAGAGCACTGGGACTGGTGTGAGAGGGTGACCTCTGAGGCTCAAAAGATACACACATGTATAAAGACACCCCTGCTGCTGCACACACACATCCACACATAGACTTTTGAATACATTCCACTGCACAGTAGTCTACACAGTTCTGGTGGATAGATGAGATTATAGATCAATTATGGACATATTATTTAGGGACAGTTAAAGAGAGATAGACAAAGAAAAAGGGCTGTTTTACTATTTATTGCAAAGTATTATCTGGACTCATGGAGCTGCTGCTGTTGTGTTGTTTCTCTCTCTTTTTTTCCTAATTTGAGCTGCTTCCAAGGGTATAGTGACATGGGTAAATCAAGGGATTTGGAGCTGTAAGGATTTGGGGGAGATGGGTTCTTACCCGGAGTCGGCTGACTGACGAGTGACCAGTGGTTGGGCCTGAGAACCGGGACAGCAAGGGTGGTGATGTAAACAAGCCTGTGTTGGGTCGGAAATCAAGACAGGCCGGGCCAGTGGAAGGCCTGGTCCCGAACCTAACCAACTTATTAAACTCAGTAAAAATTACTCTATTAGCTCTCTTCCTTTAGTCTAAAACTGCATGATCAAAAACTTCACTGGAGATGGTCAAGAGTCGGTGCAAAAGAGTTTATTCCAATAAGGGACAAGTAAAGCCCGAGTAACATCCCTGCAGGTCTCAGGATGGAAGTGAGCTGGTGGTCAGCGAACCTCGCCTTATATTCACCTTAAACTCCACATTCCAGGTGGGTGTTACACTTGGTCTCCACCTACAGTGTTCCCTGACCACTCCCTTCCATTGGTGAATTTCTTATCCTCTGCTGCCAGGACCTTGCAGTACCAGTCGACGTCATTCACAATGTGTTAAGTTATGTGTTCAGTTTTGTCTGCCACCACTTCCTGTTGTACTTCTGTGACTCATCTTGTGTCTCGTTTCAGGTCTTTGTCTGCCTCCCCTCCTGTGTGATTACCAGTCCCCGCCCTAATGTGCTCCACCTGTGTCTCATTGTCTCCCCTGCCCCAGTGTATATAAACCCTTGATTCCTTTGTGCTTGTGCCAGTTCATCTTGAACCCTTGTGTCAGCGTTCCAGCAACTTAGTTTCTGCCCTGCAATTTTGTACCTCTGCCTGCTAGTTTTTTGGACCTTGTTCAATAAACTGCCTTTCGTGAACCACCTTGAGTGGTGCCCCATGAGTCCATTACCTCAGTGTGAGCCCTGATAGTACGAACTGGACACACAATGGACTCCGCAGTCAGGGGCAGCTTCTTCACCCACACCGCCCGCTGGGGATCCTGTCTCTTCCCCCATTGATAACACTGCCCAAGCACCTGTTCTTCAGCCTGTGATTCGCATGGACACCCCTTAGCTATCTCGCCCTGAACGTTTCTCTGGTGAGTCTGGTGACTGTCGTGTGTTTTCGACTCAGTGTGGACTGAGTCCTGACTCCCTGGAGGAGAGAGAGAAGAGGATGAGAGAGGGTCGTTGCATCTACTGCGCTCAGATTGGCCACTTCATCGCCCACTGCCCGCTCACCGGTGAAAGTGAGGGTGCTGGTGAGCCAAACTACTATTATTTATCCTCCTCGTACCTTGCCAACAGTAACGCTTCTCTCTACTTCTCCCCCTCGTTCACAGGTGGTGTTGGTGGATTCAGGTGCTGACGCTAATCTTATGGACGTCACCCTCGCCAGAGAGTTGAGCCTGGACTTCATTCCGCTGTTGGAGCCTTTGGAGGCCACAGCTCTGGATGGCCGGCTACTCTGGGGTAACCCACCGCACCACCCCTGTGACTGTCTCATTTCCTGATGTGCATTCAGAGACACTCAGATTTCACCTAGTTAAGTCTCCCCAGCACCCTCTCATTTTAGGTTACCCATGGTTAACTCAGCACAATCCCCACATTGACTCGGTAACTGGGGCTATTAAGGAGTGGGGAGAGAATTGTTTAAAGAACTGTTTCCGGTCAGCCTCTCCCAGGAGGTCCCGGGAGGGAGTAGGCCTCTCTGTGCATCCTGCTAGTGCCCCTGATAAAGATTTTCCAGACCTCTCTAATGTGCCCTCGTATTACTTGGATTTGAAGGAGGTGTTTAACAAGGCTAAGGCCACCTCACTCCCTCCACACAGACCGTATGACTGTTGTATTGATCTTTTGCCCGGTACTACCACCCCCAAGGGACATTTATACTCTTTGTCCCCCCCTGAGACTCAGGCCATGAAGGAATACATTGATTCGGCCTTGGCTGCTGGTATCATCCGGCGTTCTTCGTCCCCCGCAGGGGTGGGCTTCTTCTTTGTGGATAAAAAGGACAAGTCGCTCCGGCCCTGCATTGATTATTGAGGGCTCAATGACCTCACAGTGAAAAACAGGTACCCCCTCCCTTTGAACTGCTCAGCTTTTGAACTGTTGCAAGGGGATCTTCACTGCTTACCACCCCTTTACCTCAGTGTGAGCCCTGATAAGTTTGCCATGATCTCATGCCTGGAGTCCGTGACTTGCAGCAGGTACCTTGCTACCATTGTGTATGTTACAGTAGGCTAGGTTTTGCCTGCTTGAACAGCTGCTCTGCTCATGTAGGCACATTGAAAAGGCACAGGTTCATGAATAACACAGAATATAATCCTTTAAGTCTTAAGAATAATACTAGTTAACTTAAACATTTAGTAGTCCAACCTTACACTGAAAGAATGACATTAGCGTACATACACTTTTACCCAGTGAGACCACAGTCATTCTTCCAATGGCTACACCATGTTCACTTGTGAGTAATACAGCACTTCTAGGATATCATAATAAAGTTTTAGCTAAAATACAGCAAACCAACAAAGGAATTATTCAACATTTCCCTCTTTTGCGGCTGTGAGGCCGCACTTTCAACCTTCTACACTGTAATGCACTGGTAAATGGGACCTACTATCCCGTGATTACTGGTTCGACACGTATTTAGCACATGATTGAGCTGAACACGTGGATCCTCCACCTTTACTTGTGTTGTACAGCATTCAGTAACATAAGTGAGTTAGTGCATTTTAATCATGGGGTGTCACTGAAACTTTGTTTCAAGGCCAGGTTAGCATCGTGAGATGAGATGTGGATTAGGTGACAAGAAAAGTATCACCTATGATTTTTTGGTTCCACACATGCTAACATACGGATCCAAACAGCACTTTTTATCTTGACATGATAAGTGGTAAGCAAAAATGTAATCAAGTATGTCCTCATTCTGGTCAAGGGGAATCATCGAAATGTCTAGCCCAAGATTCAGTGGTTCAACATGTGTACTAACATAAATTAAGCAAGCTCAAAACACGTTATGCAAGCATAAATGACTTAATAGGTAAAGATTGTCACACCAAACTTAATATTCAGAGAAAGAAGCATAACAGTTAAATGCATGAGACTCCCAGTGATAAGACTTAGAAAGTCCATTCCTAGGGAATAGTTACTTCATTTGGACGATGTACATTGTTGCTTCCAGCTGCTCACAATGTCTCTCCAGTTGCTCACAGCGGGACTATAGTGCCTCACAGCATCATCTCAACAATTGTAGGTCGTGCAGCTGGTTGGGTGCTCTGCGAAGGTGTTGTCTCCCCGTCTGCTGACGGAGTCTGGTTGCCATGCGGCCTACTCTTGAGGTGCTATTTCTTTGCACTTTTACTGAGCAATCCACTAGAATCTGAAGGCTGGCTGAGCGAGATCAAACAACTGGGTGTGTGTCCCACCCACTGAAACCAAGCTTTTGTCTTGTTAATCTGGAGGGCGATCTCAGCTGGGTGCAGTCAGTCCTAATTCCCAACACCTGTGTGCAATTAGACTCACACTACTTCAGTGAAACCTACCACTGCTCCTTGTGTGAAGACCTACTTGGGTAAAGACCAGCGAGTCTACCTGTGCAAGTCCACTGAGCAAGGCCGCCTACAAGAGATGCTTTTTCCCTTACCGAGTCACACCTACTCACCTAAAGCTGCCAGCTACAAATACACTCAGGCCATGTGCTACCACACTATTCCTACTGTCTCCGGTCCACGCAAGAGGTATCATGCCATCAGGCACAGAATGTGATTGTCATATACTGTCCACCAGGACAAATGGGTAACTTTGTGGAGGAGCTAGACACACTGCTGTCTTCAATCCCAGAGCATGACTGTCCCCTACTTGTCCTTGGTGACATGAACATTAACTTAGACAATTCAAACTCAGCAGACTTCCTGTCTCTGATTCAGTCCTTTGATCTAACACGGGTTCTCAGCCCCCCGACCCACAAAGTTGGCAAGGTGCTTGACCTCATTCTTGTCCGAAACTGTGCCACAGAGTGCCTAACAGTCACATCTCTACATGTGTCTGACCACTATTTCATTCAGTTCACTGTATGCCTACAGGAAAAGCCCATTGTTCCAACACCATTGGTTTCACACCACCGCAACCTGTCTCCCGCTCACTTTGCCTCAGTGGTAGCTTCCGCTTTACCATCCCTCAACACATTTTCCTCACTTGAGGTCAATGATGCCACACAATCTCTGTGCTCTACACTAAGCTCGTACCTGGATAGCCTGTGTCCTCTATCCACCAAGCCTGCTCGGCCAAACCAGCCCCACCCGTGGCTAACTGATACCATCCGTGGGCTCCGTACTGATCTTAGAGCGGCTGAAAGAAAATGGCGAAAAACCAAAGACCCCGCTGACCTTAAGGGCTACCAATTGCTCCTATCCTCCTTCTCAACAAGCATCAGTGCTGCCAAAACTGCATTCTATAATGACAGAATAAGCAGTGCCACTGACTCAAGGAAATTATTTTCCACTATTAAAGCGCTACTAAATAATAATAATAATAATCCTTATTTGTAGAGCACTTTTCAAAAACAAGTTACAAAGTGCTTTAACAAGTGTAAAGAATAATACAAAAAAGATAAGAGCATGAAAATTTAATATAAAATTAGTAAAATACAATAAAATAAAAGGGATAAAATAAAGTCAAATAAGATCGGGAAAGGCTCTCCTATAAAAGTATGTTTTAAGAAGGGACTTAAAAGAGTTCACTGACTCAGCCGACCTGATTTCCTCGGGCAGGCTGTTCCAGAGCCTCGGGGCCCTGACAGCAAACGCTCTGTCCCCTTTAGTTTTCAGTCGAGACTCTGGAACAGACAACAGACCTCTGCCCGAGGATCTCAAGGTTCGTGCTGGTGCGTATGGGACTAAAAGGTCAGAAATATAACAAGGCGAGAGGCCATGAAGAGCTTTAAAAGTGATCAATAGAATTTTAAAGTCAATTCTAAAACATACTGGGAGCCAGTGTAATGAAGCTAAAATAGGAGTAATGTGGTCATATTTCTTTGTTCTGGTTAAAAGCCTGGCAGCTGAGTTCTGGACAGTCTGGAGTCGATCAATAGATTTTTGGGTTAAACAGGTGAAAAGGCTGTTGCAATAATCCAGGCGTGATGAGATGAAGGCGTGTAAAATGGTCTCGGTGTCCTTAAAAGTTAACATAGATCGAATTTTAGCTATATTTCTAAGTTGATAAAAACATGATTGAACAAGCTTTGTGGTGTGCTGCTCGAAATTTAAATTACTATCAAACCAAACACCAAGGTTCTTTGCCACAGGCTTAATGTGATTTACTAGGGAACCAGCAGATGGCAGTATTTGATTTGCCATCTGCTGAGACCCGATGACCAGGATTTCCGTTTTGTCTGAGTTCAGCTGGAGGAAATTATTTGACATCCATTTTTTAACTTCACAAAGGCAGTTGTTAAGTGAACTCAGCATTCCAGGGTCTGTGGATCTGACGGGCAGGTATATTTGTGTGTCATCAGCATAAATATGAAAAGAAATGCCATGTTTATGGATAATATGTCCAAGGGGAAGCAGATACAAGGAAAACAAAATGGGTCCTAAGACCGACCCCTGAGGCACACCATATTTAACTGGACAGAATGAAGAGACATAGTTGTTTACAGACACGCAAAACTTCCTATATATATATATATTTGACAGGTAGGATGAAAACCATTCTAGAGCAGTACCAGAGATCCCCACCCAGTGCCTCAGTCTGTCTAACATGATGTTGTGATCAATGGTGTCAAAAGCAGCGCTAAGGTCCAGGAGTACAAGGACTGAGCACATACCTTCATCAGCAGACATTAAAAGGTCATTGGTGACTTTAAGCAGGGCAGTCTCAGTGCTGTGGTACTTCCTAAAACCAGACTGAAACTTTTCAAATAATTTGTTATTTTCCAGCACAGTGAGCAGCTGTTTGGACACAATTCTTTCTAGAATCTTTGCAATAAAAGGCAGTTTTGAAATTGGTCTAAAATTATGTGGGAGGGAGGGATCTAAACCAGGTTTCTTTAAAAGTGGGTTCACGCAAGCCGTTTTAAAATAATCAGGGACACAACCAGTAGATAGGGAGCTGTTGAAAACAGAGATCAAATGGGGCCCAACAGAATCTATTACTTTCAGTAAAAACTTTGTAGGTATTACATCAAGTGGGCTGGAGGACACTCTCATTTGTGATACTGTTTTTAAAAGCTCAGACAAGTCAATGGGATAAAACTGGTTAAAACTCTCTTGTTGCTGGTGAGGGACCACTGAGTAAGAGGCCACGGGGGTAATAGAGGCTCTGATTGACACCACCTTATTGGTAAAATAAGATAAAAACAATTCACAGTCATCATTACTTCCAGCTGAGGCACAAGGAGGGGTTGGGTTTACCAGCTGATCCACAGTCTTAAACAGAAACCTGGGATTGTGTTTATGTGTAGTAATGAGTTCAGAAAAATAGTGTGTTCTCGCATCCTTAACCATGTTATTGTAGTTAATTAATAGATCCTTCAGACTGAGGTAATGGACTTGGAGACTGGATTTTTTCCATCTGCGCTCTGCTTTCCTGCATTCCCTTTTGAGGCTGCGAATGCTGTCATTTATCCAGGGTTGCTTACTAGCTTTAGACGTAGGCCTAACCTTTAGAGGAGCATTAATATTTAGTGACGACAAGCAGATATGATTGAAGTGATCGACCAGATTGTTGGTGTTGGAATCAGACAGGTGTTGGCTTTGGCTCTGAAAGAAACTAAATCCTCCTCCACCACCCACAAACTTGTCTGCTGATACCTTTTGCTGCCTTCTTCACAGGCAAAGTGGAGGCTATAACTAGCCAATTCTCTGAAACACTCAAACTCAACCATTGTAGCAGTCCTACTGCATCTTTTCCTCTGCCCTCCCAGGTCAGTGGTTGTTCACTCTCCTCGTTTACTCCTCTCACAGAGAGCGAAGTATCAGAACTCTTGACCCATAGCCGACCAACTACATGCCCACTGGACCCGATTCCTACGAATCTCCTTCAAGCCATATCTCCTACTGTGGTCCCGACAATCACTCATGTGATAAATACTTCTCTGGCTTCAGGAACCTTCCCAACCACTTTCAAAAGAGCTCGGGTTACACCCTTGCTCAAAAAGCCCTCACTTGACCCAACTCAAGTTGAGAACTATCGACCAGTGTCTCTTCTACCTTTTTTCTCCAAAACTATTGAACGGGCAGTATCAATACAGGTCTCAGAATTCCTCTCAGGGAATGACCTCCTAGATCCATATCAGTCTGGTTTTAAGAGTGCCCACTCTACTGAAATGGCTCTTCTGTCTGTAACAGAAGCCCTAAGGTCAACTAAAGCTACAGCCCAATCCTTGGTTCTTATCTTGCTTGACCTATCAGCTGCCTTTGACACAGTCAACCACAGGATCCTGCTATCTTCTCTCTCAGCAATGGGCATCTCGAGTAAAGCACTCCTGTGGTTCGAATCCTACCTCTCAGTGCGTTCCTACAATCTTTTGTGGCAAGGACGATTATCCTCCTCCCACTGCCTCTCCACAAGGGTGCCCCAAGGCTCAGTGCTAGGGCCCCTTCTCTTCTCAATTTACACCACCTCACTGGGGCCGATCATTCGCTCGCACGGCTTCTCTTACCACTGCTATGCAGATGACACGCAACTCTACCTATCCTTCCCGCCAGGCGATCCCACTGTCTCGGCGCGGATCACAGATGAAGGCTTGATACCTTCAACTAAACCTCTCTGACTGAACTCTTGGTCATTCCAGCCAAGCAATCTATCCACCATAACATCAAACTACAAATTGACTCCGCAACCATCACTCCAACCAAGGTGGTGAGAAACTTGGGTGTCATGATTGATGACTAGCTGTCCTTTTCAGACCATGTTACTGCTGTCTCTCGGTCATGCCGCTTTGCTCTATACAACATAAGGAAAATCAGACCCTACCTCACTCAGTACGCCGCCCAGCTTCTGGTACAGGCCATGGTTATCTCTCGTCTTGACTATTGCAATGGCCTCCTAGCAGGTCTTTCAGCTTGTGCAGTGAAACCCTTACAAATGGTTCAGAACGCAGCAGTGCATCTGGTTTTTGATCAGCCCAAAAAGACTCATGTCACTCCATTACTCAGTGATCTCCACTGGCTCCCCGTGGCCTCCAGAATCAAATTCAAGTCACTAATGCTTGCATACAGAGTGACTACTGGGTCTGCACCCATCTACCTAAACTCTATAATACAAGCTGGTGGTGGAACGAGCTAACACACGCCATCAGAGCGTCCCTTTCTAACTTCAAGAAGCTCTTAAACTCATCTCTTCCGAGAACACTTCCTCTTATAACACCTCTAACTCCTAACCTCTAACATGCACTTCCTGTGCTCTTCTTCTTCTATCCCCTACAATGATTTTGTTTGATTGCACTTTTTGTTAACTCTTACTTCCTTCCCTAGGTATTTACCCCATTGATGTGATATGTACTGTGAGCTCTTAATAGTATTTATTGCTGCTCTTACTAGTATGTATTGTCAGTTGTAGATCTGTAGTTGATGCTTGTATGTTGTTCCTCAAATGTAAGTCGCTTTGGATAAAAGCGTCTGCCAAATGAGTAAATGTAAGGCAATGATTTGATTGAACATTCGCAGGGGTATCCTGCCCCAATAATCAGGATCTTCGTCAATGATGACACTTCATCGTAGGGGTTGTCTATCCTGTGGTGGGTCATCCGGAACTGTAGGCTGTTCTATCAGTGGTGCGGCATCACTGAGTGGTTGTTGAGGAGAATGAACGGTGGTGGATGGCTCTGGTGCTGGTACAGGATCTTGTGGTCTTGGATCGGGCGTGGTCAGACTCTATTGATGTATTGAGTCCGTAGTGTAACCATCACTTATACTCATGTCTGACTATGAGGAGGCTGACTGTGGGTGTGAGCCAGTGGGGGTGTGCGGTCCTTGTAGTCGTGGCAACAGTAACTGCTGCTCCATGGGCCCTGCTGCGGCCTGCCCTACAGCCAGGTCGGCTGGTGGTGCTGATGGATCATGTGGATCCAAGACTTGTCTTGTCGCTTCCTGGGCTGCCATGAGCGTCTGCACACTGGGTAGGTTGTTTGGTACGGCACGCCAATTGGTGGGTGGAGATACATGTGCATCGAGGAACTCTAGTGATCCATCAGAATTGACAAAGGTTCATCTGCGGTGAGTCTGATCTTGCAGGTGCAGCCATCATGGTTGCGGCCGAAGTGGTTGGCTGTTCTGCTGCCTGTTGTGCAGGTACCTCAGCACTCGGATGGTAACACGGCTGGGATAGTAAACTCCCTGGATCGTCAGTGTAAGTTAGTGGTGCATCTAGGTTCCAGTAAACCGGTGGGCTTGTTGTTTGTTGCGAGGGTAGTGGGGCTGGTGCGGTCCACATCTGGCCTGAGGTTTGTGGCATTGGTTGAGTGAGTAGCTACCTTAGCATGGATCCTGGAGATGGCTGCAGCCCAAACCCTCCTTGGTTTGGCGTCACTGGTAGCCATGACCTCGAAGTTGATGGCATTGCACTGCTAGGTTCCAGTGTAAGCCATGGAGGTGGAGGTGGATGCTCCCTATGCACTGACTGTGGGGTGAATCCTGTGCTCACCAGAGTAACCTGATCATTTCTGATTAAGGGTGGCCTGTGTGGAGGTTGTGGTCCTAGTATATAATTCTAACCACTCCAGTACTCCCAACTTCCCTGATTCTGCCCTTACTGGGATGGATAATTTGGTTGGTTTCCTGCTACATCATTTCCTTGTCCTTCTGCCATGATTGTATCTATTAAAAGAACAACAAATAATTAGTCCTCAACTGGCACAGCGTTATGTCTTGGGCAGGCTCTGTACTTAGTAGTAGGTTTCTTTCCTGTTTGTAGGAGATGCAAACATAGGTTTCGTCTATGCAGCGACTCACACTTATCTGACAGCTGCCTAAAATGGTCACTGCCCTGCTTTGTTAATGCTGGGTAAGTTGTAAACAAGGTGGTGGTGCCTGCCTGGATGCTAATTACTTCCTTCTCTGTTGTGGTTACTAGGGGCATGCAATAGGTCTTATTTACTAGCTCATAAGTATATGACAGCTTTATCTTTATCTTATGAACAATCCTGTTGCTTCCTGATATACTCTTGTTGTCCATTTATCACAACAAATGGCACTTAGGCAAAACCTGTAGGGTGGAGGCAACAAGGGATAATCCTTTGATTGAACTGACCAGTGATAATGTTGTAATTTTGTTTTAGAATGTGTCACCGGTCCATATGGTAACATGTCCAAAAGGGGTTGCAGTTTCTCATTATATTGTTGGGCTTTTCCTCTGTTTCTTTTACCTAATCTGTTCCTACTTCGTTTTGCTTTTGGTTCTTCAGTCATTTTGGTTTAATTATTCCTTAAATTGCCAATTCACCTGGTCCATGATGGTATACTCATTCTCACTCAAAGAAGGTTTGGATGGAGCGGATGGAATAACTGGGTTTTCATATGCTGATGAAACTTCCATCCCGACATTTACGGGCATCATCTCTATCCCTACATCCACGTCATTGTAGATATGGAGTGGGTATTGTCCTGTGTCCAGTGAAATCATTCTGCCTATCATGATCCTAATTAGTGGGAATATACAACACATAATAACCATAGCTATCAAAATCAGTGAGCCAATTACCATTCTACCATCCTATTGTTTGGAGGATCTTTGCCCAGGACATGTTCTGAAACCACTCCCATATGGATGTCTGTTTCGTTTTCCAGTTTGAATGTCTAACCTGTTCATCCCTCATTATCTGCAATGATTCTAGAAGTTTGGTAAGATTTCCTTCTTGCCCTGTGTTCATTGATATTACTGTACAAGACACATCCCCAAAGTACTTACACACTCCCTGTTCTTCAGCTAATATTATGTGTCTAACACAAACCTGTTCTGTATCGTCATCAGAGATGTAGTGTGTAGCTGCTCGCGGATGTTCTCTATGGCTGATATTGTCAAATTTACATATCTCTGGTGATTCCACCAAAGATAGGATATCCAACGGCTATTTCGCACTATGTATGGCTTGGCCAAGTAGGGGGACTGACCCTGCTATTTGTCCAGATATAATCCAGTCTTCTCCTAATGCTCGGTATTCTGATGGCACACTGTGAGGTTCCTGATTCCAGGCTTTGTCTTCGTTATCAATCTTTAGGCTCCTAGTGATGCGTTTTGAATCTGCTATGTCTGACTGAGTACTGTTATCTGTCCTGTTACCATAACTGGAGCACATATCCCAGTCCAATGTGGTGGCAACTCTAGCTATCTTTCAGCCGATAGTTGTCATCGTACAACCAGAAGATGTCTGCCATGGCATACGTGCCTCCTCCAAGAAACAGTATGGGGATGTCAGCATCACTCTGATTTCGTTGTGTTCTAAATGGAGCATAATCTGCCACCACCTGTTGGCATTGAAACTTAGCTTTGGCCGTTGTATCGCATTCATCGGGTGCAAGCACCGTTCTGCCATTTTCTACCTTTCACTTGCGGTCACACTGTACTTTGGCCTCTGCTCCGTTAACCTTCATAGTTGTAGTATCCACCACACAAAATGGAAACACTGTGCTTTCATTCCTAACGGCTGTCTGTGGTATCCAATGTTCCAGTAAAGGGTCCATGTTGGATGGGCAATTAGTTCTATTCTGTGACCATCCATCACGCTTTGTTGCCATCATTCTTAGCATGCAATATGCAAAACAATCATTGTGGTGTTGGCACGCATCAAAACTTATGGGCAATATTTGTTGTCTGTCTTGGAGCTTCTGTTTGTCCCTCATCTGGGTCTGTTTCTCCGGGCTCTGTTTCTGTTCCCGTATAGGGGCTGTCTCGCTCTGAACCTGATCTTCTTCCTGCTCCTGTGTCAAATCCTGTCTCGGAGCTGCTTTCTGTTGGACTTGCGTATGTACACGAACCTGTACATGACCTTGGGGTTGTTCCTGCACTTGAGCCTGAATCTGACCCTGTTCCTGACTCTGTAATTGGGCTTGCTGCTCTGCAGTAGTGGTTTAGATGGAACCAAAAGTTCTTACCTTCTACTTTTAAGGCTGATGGTGTCGCTTGGACAACTTTAAACGAGCCTTCTCGTCGGGGTTGGTTCCACTTTCTTTTGAACACCTTGACATACACCCCCTCACCTTCATATGGACCTCTCAGATATGGGACAGCCATCGACCTCCCAGTGCACATTTCATGCGGTGTTGGATGCGTTATTCTGTTAGTTTGCGATCTCATAGCCATTGGTGCTAGCGGAAGAGCATCTCCCCACTTAAGTTTGACATTGCTGTCTTCTATTATCTTAGCTAGCTTTGCTTTCAGAGTTCCATTAGCTCGTTCCACTGTTCCCTGTGATTGTGGATGATATACACACCCAAATCTCTGCTTAATGCCTAACATTTGGAGCATTGTTTTTATGACCTGTGGTCATAAAGAAGTGTGGTCCATTGTCTGAACTGATCTTGTCCGGTAAGCCGAATCGTGGAAAAACTTCCCTGCATAGGAACTTTGCCACTGACTTCTAGTCTGGGCTGGCGGTTGGTGTTGCTTCAATCCATCTGCTAAATCTGTCAATTACTACTAGGATATACCTCATCCTGTTTTACCCGCTCTGTCATGTCTACATAGTCTATTATGAGATGTCTGAATGGGCCATCTGGTGCAGGAATGTGAGCTAGTGGGGCTGGGAATGACTTTCTCGTATTAAAAAGAGCGCAGCCCTGACATTCATTCAACGTTCTATCTATGGTGGCAGCCAAAAATGGTGACCACCAATACTGCCTGTAGGCGCCTGAGTACCTGTCCCCTGGAACAATGATCTGGCCCATGAGCATTCCTTATAGCAAAGCGTGTTAAACAAATAGGCAGCGCAAAATGGCCATGAGGACCTCTCCATAGTCCTTTCTGGGGTCCATCCTCAGTTACTTGTCTGGCCCCTTTCTTTAGCCACATGGACTTCTCATACACATCAGCTGCGGCTTGTGCTGCAATGAGAGATGACAAATTTGTGAGTGGTTCAAAATCTTCAACTGCCACTATTGGACCCATTATTTCCCCTACAGCTGCTCGCTTAGCGGCTTCATCTGCTTGGTTGTTACCTCGAGCTATCAGTGTCTGTTTTCTGGTGTGCTGGACACTTTATGACTGCTACTGCGGTTGGTTCATGGATTGCTTCTAATAGTGCAGAGATGGCTTCTCTGTGTATTACTGGAGTTCTGTCTGCTCTACAAAACCCTCTCTGTTTCCAGGTATTGCCATGTATATGACATACTCCATATGCATAAGCTGAGTCTGTGTATACATTCAAATGCTTTCCTTTTGCCAGTTTACAGGCTGCTGTTGGAGCCTTGATTTCTGCCAATTGTGCTGAACATGGTTGAGGTACACTGGTGGTTTGAACATCAATGAAGGTATTATCTTTGTTTAACTGCACTACTGCATATCCTGCATGATTACCTGTGACTTCGTATCCTGTTTTACTAGCTTGGGTTAAAACAAATCGAGGACTGGTGAGCAGAGCATGCAATTGATGGGACGTATACAAAATCACTGGATGGAATGGTGGAATGGTTTAGAATATTTTGGATTACCTAGTGTTGGAGCAGATCGCAAATCCTGTTTTAGCACTTGGAAGGCCCCTTCGGCCTCCTCAGTCCAGTGCAACTGGGCTGATTTATCTGCCTGACCTGCTGCTCTTATCATAGCACGCAATGGGGCTGATTTTACTGCGTAATAGCAAATCCACAAGCGACTATATCCTGTCATGTCTAGAAAAGAGAGCATTTGTCCTACTGTTTGTGGTTTTGGTATCTTAGCTATAGCCTCTATTCTGTACTGTAATACTGACATGGTGTCTTCCTCACATTGTTGTTCTGATGGGCTACAGATCAATAGGTCGTCCACGTACTGTATGTAATGTATCACGGTGCTCGCTACCTCTGTGCTACCTCGGTGTGTGGATCTGGAACGACAGGTATTTCTGCATCCACAATGGCATTTATTTGTCTCAGGTCGTGATCCAATCAGTAATCATTTGAGTGTGGCTTTTTGATTGGGAAAATCAGCGTATTACAGGGACTCTGTGTTCTAACCAGGACCCCAGCCTTCATCAAACCCTCAATCGTAGGTCTGATTCCTTCCACAGCATGCTGTTTAAGTGGATATTGCCTTTGGTATGGTAATGTGATGTCTTCTCTTAGTTTTATTTTTGCTGGCTGCGCTGACTTAACTAGACCTACGTCTGTTTTGTGTTTAGACCACAATTCCCGAGGTACTTGATCCAGTAATGCTCTGTGCCTCTCTGTTATGACCATTAATAGAGGTAGTTTCTTATCCCGTGGTCCTCTATCAACTATCACCTTTTCTGCTATTCCCTCATCTACTGCTGTCAGTGTTATTCTCATGCATTGTCTATCTGAGGCAATGTATATGTTTGCATCGTGTGTTTGTGTCCAGTTTGTTATCTGTAATGCTCCCTTGACCATTGGTCCTAAATCATGAGACTCTGACACAAGCAAAGTCACGTGTGGGACGGAGCCTGAAATCATGAACCAGTATTGCAATTCTGGTGGGAGGATGACAGCAGCTGCTGCTCCTTGTGGTCCTATATACACATCTTGGATTGTCATATAGTACAGAGTTTTGTTGATAACGTCATCCCATAAGGTCTCATAGTCCTGGTGTTGCTGTCTTTCATCATAATGGAGGGTGCAGTGCAGCGGCAACTGGGGCTTTCTGCCGATCTCTCCCACTTGTGCTTTTGCTTCCCATGTCTCCCATAGTTGCTGTAGCCGGGAGCGTAGTTGAAGTTTAATCCAGTATACCTTGGGTATAATTCTGTATTTTTCTTTTACTTCATCTTGGTATGGTTCTTCTAGTAATTTGGTTAGGGGCATCATTCTCGCAGTGTGTTCTGCCACCCTGTGGGTTGTATGTTCTTCTGGAAATTCTATGTGCAATCCGGTTGGGGTGCACATTATATGAGCCTTCAACTGGCAGAGCAAGTCTCATCCCATCAGGTACATGGGGGTGTTGTCTTGGGTGTTGTCTTGAGTATAACAAAGGTGCCACGATACTTTTTCCTGCAATTTTCATTGGTACCGGCTGCGTTAAAGGTATTATTTGTGTTTTCCCAGAGAAGCCTACTGTTTTTACTGATGAATCTGAGAGGGGGAGATTTGAGCCGGATTTTCCAATACAAGAGTATGTGGCTCCAGAGTCTACCATAAATTGGTGGTCTTCTTCATAGATCGTGATTGTCATGGTAGGCTCTTCTTGTGGTCGTGTTGAGATGGCTATTCCTATTAACTCCCCCTCAGGCTCCTCTTGGCTCCCCTATTGCTAACCAGATGCTGGCCCCTCCCAGGGATGGGTTTCACAGTGTCGTCTTTGATGTCCGGTTTCGCCGCAGCCCCAGCAAGTGTTTGGCGCCCCTTGTGGTTGGTTGAGTTGTGGGTTAGACTGTGTGCGACGCATTTGGGACAGTCCCATTGGGCCTCTCCATCCTCCACGTCGATTTGGGCTGCCTCTGGGCCTTGGCTGTGTTTGGTAGCGGTTGTACCTTCCTGCGTTTCCTTGCTCTTCTCCTTCTTTGCTTTAGTCAGTTCATTCAGTTGTAGTTGTGTCAACTTGGTGGCCAGATTTTTGTTTGCTTCTTCTTCTCTCTGTATTTCTTTTCTCCATTTCTCCACATGATGTACAATGTGTTCAGAGAATAATGGCCGTTCCATCTTCATGAGCCCAACCACATTGTCCAGTCACTTCTGGACCTCTGGAGGCATGGTTTTCTTTATCATCACCTTGAACAAGCTTTTCGTGGTGTCATTGGTGTTCCAGGCACTTCCAGTTTCATCTCTCCATTTCTTTTGGAAGTTAATCAGAAACTTGGATGGGCATTTGTCCTCCTTCAGTCTTTCTCCATCCACTTTGGATGGATCCATTTTCTTCAGATACTGTCTTCTCAGCTCAGCCCATACACTCGTTCGGTGTCCACTGAAGCCTATGCCGTTGGCCACATTTCCTTTCACCACCAAAGGTAGTTGTGCTGCATTCATGATGTCTTCTGTGCGTGCTTTCCCACAACATACATTAATAGGGCTTTGATGTCCGCTAAGGCCAGTGTCACTCCTGCTGTGCTCTCCTCTTGTGCCGTGATCCATTTATTGGCACCTTCAGTCAGATCTGGCAGTCTGCTGGCTAGTCCCACCATGTCGGCGAATCCCCAGGCTACATATGACGTTTGTCCTTGAGCCTTGGTTATCAGAGGGCATATGAGTCCAGGATGGTGCTCCTCTCCTTCTTCATTTTCTTCTTCCTCTCCCTCTTGCGCGTGGTTGCTGCTTTTTAGGAATTGAGAGTGTAATTCTTCTTCCGGTTCTCAGCACTTTTACATTATTATTAGTGCTATTAATCTGCTGCAGTTGTCGATTAGTCATTTCATGCACTCAGCACCTTATCTGAATCTTTGCGGATTTTTTGCATAGTTCTTCCTCCTCTCTCCGGATGGTTTCATCCAGTGTTCTCATTTCCCTCATTCGTTCCTCTTGTGTTTTGAGGTTGGCCTCCTCCCATTCTTGTCGTCTTTTCAGCCTCTCCTGTTGGTGTTGCTTTGTCATAATTGGTAAGTCTGATAACTTGAGTGGGGTGTATCCTCTTCCTTCAGCTTCATATCTGCTGGTGTGTTTTTGGTCGGGATCAACTGTTTCCCATATCTCTCTCTTTGGTGATGTCTGGGCACTTGCTTCCTTTAGCCAGTAGTCCACTCTGTTCATTACTTCAGGCTTGAAATCTCTTCTCAACTCCTGGTTGTAATTTCTCTGTCTCTTCTTCCCTGTGAATCTCTACTCATACTCAAAGATACATGAGGTCTTGTTCCTCGGGATTCTTTGCCCAGTGGATGAAGAGTCTCTGGGTTAGGTGTGCGCTCTCTTTGGCACCAGTCCATCTCTTTTTCTTCATCCTCCATATCTCCCGCTGTCATTCTCTCCTGTTGATCTTCCTCAGCATTAGCAGTCGGTCTCCTGTCCTTTTCTTTGCTGTGAGTTTGCTTGGTCAGGGTCATGGTAAACCTTCCCTGTAGTTCTCCCTCTACTTGTCTTTCCTCTCCCTCGAGTGTCCCTAGCACTGGATAAATGCCTGTCCTAGGTGTGTGGCTATCTGGGGAATATGGTGGTGGTGGTCTGGCTTACCACTCAGGTGCAGTTGCCTTCTGCTGTCCCTGGTTTGTTTTCACTTCCTGTTCTACCATCACTTTCCTGATTGCTGATGGAGGTTTTGGGGGTGGATCCTTATGCATTATATTATGTTGGTATCCCTCAAATTTAAACCAACCTAAAACATCTCTTTCCCTTGCACGCTTTCCTTTTCTTTTCTCACTTGTGTCTCTGGACTTATGGTGTTTTATATTTGTTGCCACTTCATCACAGTATGCTTCCATGAAGGTGCCTTGTAAAGGCCATTTTAATTTTCCTTTTGTTCTCCCATGCCACTTTTTCATGCATTTTTCAATAAATTCTTTTTGATCTGGGTGATTGTTTATCACCACTCCCATTGGAGTTCCTTTCCCTTGTTCCTTCACCATTCCTGCCCCCATGTAGCCCTGTCTTGCACTAAGTGCTGTTCTAAGTTTTTCTGGTTCCTCGTCTGTGTCTTTAATTTTTATCGTTACCAGTATCTTATCCACTGTAACTCCTGACTTATATTTCTTTTCCCTAGTGGGATTGTACTCTACTATCTCTGTTCCGTCTCCTGCTGGTATTTTTGTAATGCACCCAAATTTGCCTGTTTCCCAGTTAACTCTCCTAGGGACTATTGTGAAGCTCAGTCGTGGATTTGAGGTCACTCTATTGCGCCCCGGTATACCATACCCTGTTGGCAGTCCCAATGCTGGACCTAATGGTATGGTAACAGCTGCACTTGGGTTATTGCACAGCTACTCCAACACTACTGTAAGTGTCTTTGGAGTCCACCACCTACGTATCACCATTTTCCACGGCACGTCAGGAATCTCGTCCTGCACTTGTGCCAAATTAATACATTTTGTCAATTGCCACAATTTCTTCTTCCTTGTTCAGTTTGCCATTGCTCTACATCATCCTTACAAGTTTGTTCCAACCAAAAATGTGTTCTTATTCCTTGTGTTCCTATATCCCCTTCCTGTGTGTAGTGTTCTGGCAAAAATAGCTCGTCTTCACTGCTATATATTATTATTTTTCCATAAACTTATCTTTCCGCTAAAGATTTTTATCGAGCAGTGTTGTCTTTATCGAGCAGTGCTCCTGCTTCAGGAGCCCTTGGTTGTTTTATCTGCAAAGTATTGATCACTGAAGTGACTAGTAACAGTCAAACAATTTAAAACATTGACATTATTTATCTTACACAAATTTCACTACTATCAGACACTCAGTTTTAATTTTATGTTAATTAGATGTTTTTAAATATTGACACTATCTGTTCTTCATACATTTTACTCATGTCAACCTACTTTTTCTATTTTAGCAGTATTTACAAGCACATACGTTTCTGACTCCTATCTCCTGCCAGCCCCTGACTAAAACTTAATATACACTACCTAGGTTTTCAAATGGACTGGTCTTATGCACTTCTTCAACAAAGAACCAGTTTACACACAAATAGCCTCTCAATCCACTTCCTCGACATGAGGGCTTAGACAGAATTGATACACTTCCTCAACACAAAATCTGTCTTCACAAATCGCTACTCAATCCACTTCCTCAACATGAGAGCGTCAATTTCTTTTATCTTAGCATGCTTTATTCTCCTATCCTAACGTGCTGTAGTACATCTGCCCATTCAGTCCTAACCTACCATCGAAGAGCCCCAACATTCAGTTGAAATCCTGCGATATAAGTTAGCAGTAGCCGCGAGATGACTATTTTATTTGCCTACTTGCCCATTCAGCCCTGACCTAGTGACTGAAGCACCCCAGCACTCAGCTGTGATTCTTCAATCTCCAAATCAGTGGTATCCGCAAGAGCTTAGATCCTTACATCCTCGTCAGCTCACTTCACCTATTCAGCCCTGACCTGATAATCAAAGCGCCCCGACACTCAGTTGAAACCCTGCGATCCCAAGACAGCGGTATCCATGAGAATGGCTGGAAAACTCTTATCTTACATGTAAATCTTATTTACTTTACTTACTTACACTTAAACACAAAAAGTGCATCTAATCTACCAGCTTTGCACACACTTTGACACAGACATATTCCGCACAATGGTTCACACACAAATGCAGATTTCGCTGCTATTGCACTTTGCCTGCATTTACATTTGTACTGACTCTCGTTTAATTTCTTCTTAATTTAGTTTCAATCCACCATTAAATTCCAAATTTAGTCTTTTAGTAAAATATTTAACACTTAATTTTACTGCTTTTAGTGTATATTCTATTATTTAATTTATTCTAGGTTCAAGATTGAGGAGACTTTAAGATTCACACCTGGGCAGAAAACCCCATACTCAGACACAATTACAGTGGGTACGGAAAGTATTCAGACCCCTTTAAATTTTTCACTCTTTGTTTCATTGCAGCCATTTTCCAAAAATCTAAAAAGTTCATTTTATTTCTCAGTAATGTACACTCAGCACCCCATCTTGACAGAAAAAACAGAAATGTAGAAATTTTTACAAATTTATTAAAAAAGAAAAACTGAAATATCACATGGTCATAAGTATTCAGACCCTTTGCCGTGACACTCATATTTAACTCAGGTGCTGTCTATTTCTTCTGATCATCCTTGAGATGGTTCTACACCTTCATTTGAGTCCAGCTGTGTTTGATTATACTGATTGGACTTGATTAGGAAAGCCACACACCTGTCTATATAAGACCTTACAGCTCACAGTGCATGTCAGAGCAAATGAGAATCATGAGGTCAGAGGAACTGACTGAAGAGCTCAGAGACAGAATTGTGGCAAGGCACAGATCTGGCCAAGGTTACAAAAAAATTTCTGCTGCACTTAAGGTTCCTAAGAGCACAGTGGCCTCCATAATCCTCAAATGGAAGACGTTTGGGACGACCAGAACCCTTCCTAGAGCTGGCCGTCCGGCCAAACTGAGCTATCGGGGGAGAAGAGCCTTGGTGAGAGAGGTAAAGAAGAACCCAAAGGTCACTGTGGCTGAGCTCCAGCGATGCAGTCGGGAGATGGGAGAAAGTTGTAGTAAGTCAACCATCACTGCAGCAATCCACCAGTCGGGGCTTTATGGCAGAGTGGCCCGACGGAAGCCTCTCCTCAGTGCAAGACACATGAAAGCCCGCATGGAGTTTGCTAAAAAACACCTGAAGGACTCCAAGATGGTGATAAATAAGATCCTCTGGTCTGATGAGACCAAGATAGAACTTTTTGGCCTTAATTCTAAGCGGTATGTGTGGAGAACACCAGGCACTGCTCATCAACTGTCCAATACAGTCTCAACAGTGAAGCATGGTGGTGGCAGCATCATGCTGTGGGGGGTTTTTCAGCTGCAGGGACAGGACGACTGGTTGCAATCGAGGGAAAGATGAATGCGGCCAAGTACAGGGATATCCTGGACGAAAACCTTTTCCAGAGTGCTCTGGACCTCAGACTAGGCCGACGGTTTACCTTCCAACAAGACAATGACCCTAAGCACACCGCTAAAATAACGAAGGAGTGGCTTCACAACAACTCCGTGGCTGTTCTTGAATGGCCCAGCCAGAGCCCTGACTTAAACCCAATTGAGCATCTCTGGAGAGACCTGAAAATGGCTGTCCACCAACGTTTACCATCCAACCTGACAGAACTGGAGAGGATCTGCAAGGAGGAATGGCAGAGGATACCCAAATCCAGATGTGAGAAACTTGTTGCATCTTTCCCAAAACGACTCATGGCTATATTAGATCAAAAGGGTGCTTCTACTAAATACTGAGCAAAGGGTCTGAATACTTATGACCATGTGATATTTCAGTTTTTCTTTTTAATAAATTTGCAAAAATTTCTACATTTCTGTTTTTTTTTCTGTCAAGATGGGGTGCTGAGTGTACATTACTGAGAAATAAAATGAACTTTTTAGATTTTTGGAAAATGGCTGCAATGAAACAAAGAGTGAAAAATTTAAAGGGGTCTGAATACTTTCCGTACCCACTGTAAAATGCAGAATTTTGGTAAAACAGGCATTCTGCTTACCTTTTTTATGTGGCCACGTGTCCCAGATACAGGCTGTCTGTCCCGGTCAGAAACTCTCTGCCTCTGGGCTCAATCCCCTCGGCTGGCCGCGCCAATTGTTGGGTCGGAAATAAGGACAGGCCGGGACAGTGGAAGGCCTGGTCCCTACCCTAACCAACTTATTAAACTCAGTAAAAATTACTCTATTAGCTCTCTTCCTAAAGGACAAGTAAACCCGAGTAACATCCCTGCAGGTCTCAGGATGGAACTGAGCTAGTGGTCAGCGAACCTCGCCTTATTTTCACCTTAAACTCCACCTTCTTGTTTTAGCTTCTTTGCATTGGCTTCCAGTAAAATCCAGAATAGAATTTTAAATCATTCTTCTTACCTACAAACCTCTTAATGGTCAGGCACCATCTTATCTTAAAGAGCTCATAGTACCTTACTACCCCACCAGAGCACTGCGCTCCCAGAATGTAGGGTTACTTGTGGTTCCTAGAGTCTCCAAAAGTAGACTAGGAGCCAGAGCGTTCAGCTATCAAGCTCCTCTCCTGTGGAACCAGGTTCCAGTTTGGGTTCAGGAGGCAGACACCATCTCCACATTTGAGAGTAGGCTTAAGACTTTCCTCTTTGATAAAGCTTATAGTTAGGGCTGGCTCAGGTTAGTCCTGAACCATCCCTTAGTTATGCTGCTATAGGCCTAGACTGCCGGGGGATTTCCTATGATGCACTGAGCTCCTCTCTCCTCTAATTTCTCTCACTCTGTATGCAACCTCATCCCATTATTGCATGTTACTAACTCAACTTCTCCCCTTTCTGGTAGTCTTGTGTTTACTCGTCCCTCTCCTCTCTCCTCGTATCACTTCCTGCAGGTGTTTCTGGCTCTGGAGCTGTGGAGTCTGGATCTGCGGGTCACCTGCTGCCCCCGTGTTCCTGCTCGACACCCTCTGCTACAACAACTGTTGTTACTAGTCCTATTATTGTTATTATAATCATTAACATTACGACTGTTACCATTAACACTACTATAAATATCTGTACCATTTTTCATTTAGTCTATAGTAACATCACCTTTACTGTCTGTACCTCTGTGTGTATATTGTGTAATGTCTCTCTTGGCGCTATATAAATAAAATTGAATTGAAAAATTAAAATTTAATTCCAGGTAGGCGTTACACTTGTTCTCCACCTACAGTGTTCACTGACCACTCCCTTCCATTGGTGAATTTCTTCTCCTCTGCTGCCATCTAGTGGCCGTTTTTACGTACTGTTTTACCAATTTAACCCTTTCACTCATGTCAAAATTACCAATTATCCTTCTTTATATTTTTTGACACCATTAAAACTTACAACACTTACAATTGTATTTTTTAAAAGAATTAATAAGGAATAACATATTTGATAAACGTATAACATTGTTCAACACATCAAACATGAATATGTTGTGTCTCATACAAAGCTTAGTTTCTGCAGTACCTTGCAGTACCAGTTGACATCATTCACAATGTGTCATGATCTCATTCTTGGCAACAGTTTGCCATGATCTCATGCCTGGCGTCTGTGACTTGCAGCAGGTACCTTGCTACCATTTTGTGTGTGTGTGTGTGTGTATATATATATATATATATATATATATATGTATGCATGCATGCATGTATGTATGTATGTATGTATGTATGTATATATATATATACATACATATGTATGTATACATATGTGAGGACTCACCTGAGCCAGCCCTAACTATAAGCTTTATCAAAGAGGAAAGTCTTAAGCCTACTCTTAAATGTGGAGATGGTGTCTGCCTCCTGAACCCAAACTGGAACCTGGTTCCACAGGAGAGGAGCTTGATAGCTGAACACTCTGGCTCCTAGTCTACTTTTGGAGACTCTAGGAACCACAAGTAACCCTGCATTCTGGGAGCGCAGTGCTCTGGTGGGGTAGTAAGGTACTATGAGCTCTTTAAGATAAGATGGTGCCTGACCATTGAGAGCTTTGTAGGTAAGAAGAATGATTTTAAATTCTATTCTGGATTTTACTGGAAGCGAATGCAAAGAAGCTAAGACAGGAGAAATATGATCTCTTTTCCTGGTTCCTGTCAGAAAACGTGCTGCAGCATTCTGAATCAGCTGAAGAGTCTTAATGGACTTTTTCGAGCAGCCTGATAATAAGGAATTGCAGTAATCCAGCCTAGAAGTAACAAATGCATGGACTAGTTTTTCTGCATCATTTTTAGACAGAATATTCCTGATTTTCGCAATATTACGTAGGTGAAAAAAGGTCCTTGAAATTTGCTTAATGTGAGACTTAAACGACATGTCCTGATCAAAGATAACTCCAAGATTCCTCACAGTGGTGCTGGAGGCCAGGGCGATGCCATCCAGGGAAACTATATCTTTAGATAATGCGTCACGGAGGTGCTTAGGGCCCAGAACAATAACTTCAGTTTTATCTGAGTTTAACATTAGAAAATTAGAGGTCATCCAGGTTTTAACATCCTGAAGGCACATTTGAAGTTTAGCTAACTGATTAGTTTCATCTGGTTTGATCGATAGATATAACTGAGTATCATCTGCATAACAATGAAAGCTTATGGAATATTTCCTGATAATATTGCCTAAAGAAAGCATATATAAAGTGAAGAGGATTGGTCCGAGCACAGATCCTTGAGGAACTCCATGACTAACTTTGGCATGCATGGAGGACTCGTTAACATGTACAAACTGAAATCGATCTGATAAATTGGACTTAAACCAGCTTAGAGCGGTTCCTTTAATGCCAATGAAATGTTCCATGTTCCATATGATAACAGACAGATTAACATTCTTTCTAGAAAGCAGAGATCTGTACTCACCATACCAAAGTGGGTTTCGGAAAGGGAGAAATACAATGGACTATTTTATGTTTGGAATCTGAAATCAAAAAAGCTCAGACAAATGGGAAGATTGTGGTAGCTGTCTTTTTTGATATTGAAAAAGTATACGATATGTTATGGAAGGAAGGGTTACTTATCAAATTAAATAAATTAGATATAGGTGGTAGACCTACAACTGGGTGTTGGACTTTTTATTTGGCAGGGCAATAGAGGTCAGGGTGGGCACAGAATATTCAAGACTCTATAAAGTTGAAAATGGTACACTACAAGGCAGTGTGTGTAGTCCAGTACTATTTAACATCATTATCAATGATAATTTTGAAAAAGTGGAAAGAAGTATTGGGAAGTCCTTGTATGCAGACGATGGGGCCCTATGGATAAGAGGACAGAATTTGAAATTTATTCAGAAAAAATTACAGGCAGCAATTGTGGAACAGTGGGCAAATAACTGGGGTTTTAAGGTGTCGGGTGTAAAGACACAAGTGATATGTTTTTCCAGGAGACATAAAGAAGTGTCCTTAAAATTATATGATCAAACCCTCGAACAAGTAAAAGTTATCAGACTGTTAGGAGTGTTGTTTGATGAAAAGTTGACCTGGAAACAGCACACTGATAAGGTCAAAGACAAATGCAAAAAAATCAATAACCTTTTAAGATGTCTGTCAGGAAGGGACTTGGGGGCCACTACAACATCATTGCTTAAAATATACCAGACCTTGATGAGATCTACTAGATTATGGATGTATAGCATATATCTCAGCAGCAGAATGCCATCTTAAAAAACTAGATGTGGAACAGGCACAAGCATTAAGGACATGCAGTGGAGCATTTAAGACCTCTCCAGTGGCTGCCATGCAAGTGGAAATGGGGGAACAGCCACTAAGAATAAGAAGAACAAGAATTATGCTAACATACTGGACTAATCTTCAGGGACACTGTAGCTCTCACCCCGCTAAAGCCATCCTAGAAGAATGTTGGGAACACAATAAGAGCAGCTGTTTCAGTTTTGGATGGGTGGGAAATGCGAAAGCAGAAAGCCTTGGACTGTGCAGTATAAAATATATCCCAGTAGTCCCATATCCAGATCTTCCTCCGTGTTTTTTTGTAAATCCATCCATTGACCTGCATATACAGCAAATAATCAAAAAGAAATCCAAGCAAGCACACACAGGAAGAATAGCAGAAAGTTACATAGAGCAGCACTATAGAGATAACCACATGGTCTTTACTGATGGCTCTAAAGATCCAGAGACCGGACGGACAGGAGCTGCCATATACATCCCAGCATACAAAATAGGCATTAAAAAGAGAACCACAGATCATCTATCAGTATATACAGTTGAGCTTATGGCCATTTTGATGGCATTACAGTGGATAGAAGAAAATAAGGAAAGCAAGGTGGTCATTGCATCAGATAGCTGGGCAGCTCTCACCAGTATTAAATCTGTTAAGTCCTGTAGGCTGGATCTGGTATTTAGTATTCATAGCTCTCTATGTAGATTATATCATAAGGGCTGGACTGTCTGCTTTGTTTGGGTTCCTGCCCATGTAGGGGTAGAAGGAAATGAAGATGCTGATATTCTGGCAAAACAAGCACTTAAATCAAAGTCAGTTGATATACAAGTTCCGCTAAGTAAATCTGAAGCTAAAACAATCATTAAAGAGAAAATGCAAAAAATATGGCAAGAATACTGGGAACTAAATGAAAGTGGAAGACACCTTTACAGTATACAGAATCATGTTGGTCTGGGAAGAAAACTGGGTGGGTTTCAATTTTTATTTATTTAATTTTGTTTGTTTGTTTGTTTTTTGTTCTATTTGTTTATTTGTTTTTTATGTTAGTCTGCACATAATCTGTTCCACACTCCAGTCCGGTAGGTGGCGGTAATGCTCCTAAATGCTGGCTGCCAATCACCGCCAATCAAATCAAAAGAAGAAGAAGAAGAAGATGAAGATGCCCCACGCGTCACTTCCGCATTCCCCGATTCCAACAGAAGTCTGTAGTAGTGTCGCGAGTGGCGCACAGACGCTCTTCTCACACAGCTGCCCAATCGGCTTCCTCGATTCGTGACAGCAGGCCAATCGCAGAGCCCGCGTCCGACTGAAAACTATTCAACATGGAGACAACAGTTGAAAAGCTTGAAGCGATGGTAAGCACAGTGTAAATTTATGAATTTTCTGTAGTAGTGACTTTCTGAAATTGCTCTTATTGTTGGACGATTCCAGAGACAACCAGCAGCTAATTAATTACCGATGTATTCATTCGAGCTGCCTATGTCAGGAAGAGCGGCATGGTTTCTCTTTTTGTTAATGAGCGATTCAAACTCCTGCGCTCCATTCAGCTCCAGTCAGCAAGCTGGCTTCCTGCAGCTCTGCTCCAACCTGTTTTAATCTCCAACAAAGGCCATTGCTCCCAGCGTAGGGCCACTTCAGACAGATGCTTTCTAACGTCACTGACTTCAAGGTCCATAAGTTAGCTTTTAGCTGCTGTTCCGTTTGACCATAAACAACAACACGCTCAGCTGCTCATCGCCAAGATCGCAGGCATGAGCTTCACCTGACCTGAGTTATCAGCCTATAAACGGCTCTATAAAACCAAAACACGCTGTATTAATCTTAACTCAAGGGCTATCTACTGTTTTTTCCGGAGCTTTCAACAGCATCTCAGTTGTCATGTCAAAGGTCCACACTACACACTGATTGTAAGCAGGGTCGTAGAAAAGTGACAAAGTATTCTCCCAGCAGTGAAGTTTAATTGGCAGTAATATTCCTAAGTTGCAGAATGTCAGTATTTTTGCATACTTGCTGCTGTCACAGTACGATGATTAGTATACTGTACAGTAGTGTGGACTTTTACAAAAAGACCCATTGAAAGCAGCAAGACTAGACGGCCGCCCCATTCATTTTCTATGGAACACAAAGCAGTGTTTCCCACAGGATTCTTCAGGAGACTTCTCCCCACCTGGAAGAAGATATTGTACATTTTAAAGTTAAATGCCTTAATTTTGTGTAAAATTAAGAGACTATCTATGAAGAATTTTGCACTCTTGTAAACAATGTTGTGTTCTAGTTCTACCTTTTTGATATGAACCCCTTGTAGAGCTATAAATGGTGATGAAACAAAAGTCAACATTTATTTAATGTTTTTCCAGTAACCCTAAATCAAAGAATAGAATAAGTAATTTCCAAATAATATATAATAACATTTTATTGTTGTTGTTGTTGTTTTTATGGAAACATGAAATATGTTTTATACCTTCTGTGAATCTTATTCAGGGTTTTTCCTGCATAGAGAAATTTTTGTCTGAATGTGTTTTAATAGCCATTTCTCAAGCAACTGTTGAGCAAACAGAACATAAACTTAAATACGACGTCTTGACCTCCAGCAGTCACCTCTCCCCTCATCCACAGCGGCTGTATTTTACACATGCAGCAGGAGCTAGATTTAGAAACTAGCTGCTGTTGGTTAGACTGTGCCTGAACGCTCTGCACGAAGCTCTTCCTGTTATTTCTCACAATATAAAAGCTGTTTGTGCTTCAAGTGTGCCGGTATTCACCGGTACTGTCACGTTTACATTTTACTCTTTGGCGTACCAGCACTGGGACTTTCCTCTGCCCTCTCCAGATCAGCTCACCTGGACCGTTCTCTCCTGCCTGCTAATCTCCGCAGGGGAGATCGGGATACTTTCATGCAGCCATGTGCAGTAGTTGCTCATCACAGTCACATTTCATGAACTGACCAATCACAGGAGGAGGTGGGACATTAAAAAAAGGTTGAGGCACTACAGCAAGTTAATTTGCATAAACAAATGAGACTAACCACCATGTAGAGCATTTTTCTTGCACAATAATTTAATGACTGAAAACAACCCACAAAAATGAAACTACTGTCTGCTACTAATAAGCTATAGTAGCCTGTGCTATTATCTGAAATTATAATAAATATACAAACATCAACACTAATAGTGGTGTAGACTAATATCAGAAAATGGTTTTATTAGTGAAACAGCTGAATCTCAACTAATAAAGGATCAGGATAAAGTCTCTAACCTGCCTGTTAGCTCATACTGGTCCATTACAGTGGATTTACCATAAAGGCTTCAACACGTGTGCACTCCAAATTTAGGTGCGGCTACTTAAATCACCTTCTCATAAACGAGTGACAGAAACAGACGTACCGTAGTTACCTCAAAAGAAAAGTGCTTGCCTTGAGTTGGATGCCAAAGTGTGTGAGTGTGTGAGTTTACACCAGCACCCGCAAAACAGTGTTAGAGGTCTGTAATGTTGTTATGAGATGTGTAAAAATATTTTCGGTTAATTTGGAAACTATGGTGGAACACAGACTGACGCCATGGTCTCATTAATTAATGGGAAACACTGCAAAGCATTGCAGGATTCCTTGTATGTGATCTAAAGAGTTGAAGAAGAAAGGGGTCAAAAGTTAAAAATGTTAAACTTTATGCAAATGAGGGTGAAAATCAGCTGTTGGCAGGTGCTCTGACTTCATTGCACTACTGTATCAGACAGCTAGCAGTGCAATAGTATTGTCAAAGCATCTGAAAACTGCAGAGACCAGCTGCACTGACTGCTCTACGATTCTAGACTGTACCGAGTCAAGTTTCTATCTAGACCTTTCACCCTTGCCTGCATTAAAACCCAGCTCTTTGTACCCTCGGACTGAATATGCCCTACCCATTGCATATTGTGTGATTTTGAAATTCTGTTTGGCACATCAGAACAGTAGACACTGTTGAAGAATTATTGTGAGCCAGGTTCAACTGTGATGAAGTTTCGGAGACTGATGAAGACTTAACATAGCATGGTTTATTAAGCCCGGCCGAGGAGATACAGTGCCAACATGTGTACACGTCAAAGCCAACACCAAATCTGAAGGCTAACATCTTTTGGTCCCTTTTATGTTTTTCTCTTCCCCCTACTTCATGTATGTTACCCTCTTAGGTCATCTTTAACTGGCTTTAACCTAGAACAACAAATCTATCTGCTATTTTATCATATATTCTTTAACAGCCTCGGGACAAAGAACCTGTAGGTTTCATCAAGGATGGCATTCATGTTGTCATTTGAAGTTCATTTTGCATACAGAAACTGCATTTCTGGGTATTCTGGATATTTGTGATTTGTAATCCTGTTTACAGATTCTTTGATCAGATGGTTCCTGATTTTAGTAATAATCACCAGTTTTTGTTATTGTTCTTGTACAGCTTGTATTTAGACAACTTTTAACAATTGAGAACTTCGTCATTTAGCAGCACTATTATCAGAACAGCCCTACTTATGAGCAGAAGGAAGCAGGGTATATACTGTATGCCAGTGTACTATCTAATTGTAAAGCTGGGTGTTGTTACAGTTCCTCAAGTCAGAGGCAGACCTGGAATACATCGAGAAGCGGCTAAAGCTGGACTTCATCAACAATGCTGCAGAGAATAGATGTCCCACCGAGGTGGTAACTGAACTCCCACAGCTGTTAATTATCAATATTTTCACACAACTAAAGCCAACACCACTATTCTTGTGTCCTGTAGACACCGCTATTTGGTGTCTACATGACACAACATATAAATGATTGGATGGACAAAATGTATTTGACTGTCACTGGCTGATAGCTTTCCATATAAACACAGTTCATAGAGGCACATGCTGCCAGGTTTTGTCATTCAGGTTTTGAAACACATGTAATACAAAATTCACTTATGAAATAGGGTTGGGTGATCGTCTCTATTTTCATATTGTCTGATCATGGCTACTTGAGATCACTGATTGATGATCTGATCGCCAGGGGCCGGGGTTACGTTGCAGGAAGTCAGTTAAATGCTGGCATGAAAGAAATAGGCTTATTAGCTTTAAGAGAAACAATCAGAAACATCTGTAAATGCACAGTACAGTGTTTCCCACAGAATTGCTCTGTACCTGTGGCGCCGTGCACATGAGGCGGGGAGAAGGGGGGTGTAATCAATAGCAGCTATGTACAGCATGTCAACCTCGACAACCCAGCTGTATTCAACTTTAACGTATCCGTCTCCGACACTGAAAGTGTTGTTAAGAAAATAGATAGACTAACTTCCCAGAGTTAACTGGATGGATGATTACCCTGAGTTGAGACGGCAAAACCGCAAATTCTGTTTACTTTCTGTCTCCACACAAGCATGGTACATTATCAGCACGAGGACACGTAGTCCGTTAAAATATATTTCTTCATGGCCTCCATGTTAAAAGCCCCGCTGCTGTCATGGTAACATCACGTTACACTGTGTGTCTTCTAACGTTCGGCCGTTTCATATTTTCTGTTTATTTAACAGCCACGTATGAGCTGTTATTGTTATTATCACAACAAATTTGATTCCTTTTAAGATGGGCTGCTATTGTCATTATTCTAATGTGTTTCATCTGGATGATTGAATAAAATACTGATTTATTGATTAGACATGTTTTTGATATTTATTTTGGATAATTTTTTTTTCTTTAGAATACACAAAATTAATTGACTAATCGAAAAAAATTATCGTTATGTACAGCCCTAATTACAATCAGTTAAAATAATAAATCCTTTATTTATTTTTTTATTGTTTACCCCACGTTACCCCATGTATCTCCTGTAGGTACTTCTTGCAAATGTTTCAATACATAAAGAAACATACTGCAAAACAAGACCCTAACCCTAACCCTAACCCTAACCCACTCTTGAGGCTGCCATGCAAGGTGCTTGCAACAGTTCTCTCACAGCGCTCTTCATAAAAGAGCAGGTCTAGACTGTACTCTGTGATCATAAACAGAAACTAATGTCTTAAAGCTTCCCTTGTTAATAATCAGTCCTTGCAACGCGTTATCCATGGATCCTTTAAAGTTTAACCAGTGAATAATAATACCTGTGTTTAATTTTGTAGTGTCAATTTAAATTCTCTTCATTATTATGAATATTGGAAATCCCATTTATACCTTGTCTTTAGTTCAGACCTATAAGGACTTGGTTTGTCACCCACAGTCCTGTTTTGCTGTACATAACGGTTAACAATATACCAGGTGAAACGTGCCAAAAAGCAGCTGAGGCTAGATGTTTGAACAGTGACTGACTGACACTGTGCCTGCAGGAGAACCCGGCGGTGATGCTGGAGAACCTGAGGGCCATCAAGGCCAAACACACAGCGTTGTGCTCTCAGGTGAAGGAGATCGCCGCTGCACAGAAAGAGTCTATGGATTCCATCACAAACAACCTCAGCAGTGTCATGGACCTGATCCAACACTTCCAACAGACTACTGATGTGGAGGTACCCACACAAGCAGCATGCTCACTACTGAAACATCACCTTATGTGCTCATACTGTTTACAGAGGAGTGTTCGCCAGTGTGTTGACTTCCGATGGACATGATTCCTGTCAGAGTTGAAAGCGTAAATAAGAAACCCCTTTTTGTCTAAGCCCCAGATATCCGGTAGAGCTTGTCACATCCCATGCTAGTTAGTGATGTTTCCAGTCAGGATGCTTTCTCTCATCTGTAAAAGCTGACAAGAACTTGGCACAGGAATTTAGCCTTGTTAAGTTATCTTAAGAAATACAGTTGTTTCTGAACTTTCTTCACCAGTGTGGAGATGTGAGATGTCCATGTCAGGTTTTCTGTGATGCTGTTTTCCAGGAACTTGAAACTGTTCACCTGCTCCACTGATGTAGAAAGGAGTGTGTGTCTTTAGCTCCTTGATTTGCTGACGTTGGGCAGTAGGTTGTTCTCTGTACACCACTGCAACATTGTGGATTTCCTCCAGATATGAAGTCTCATCGTTGTTTTGAAATCTAGTCGAATAGATTTCTCTCCATGTCTCGGGTTGCAGTGGTAGATGTACAGCGTGAACAGGAGCGGGCAGAGCACACAGCCCTGGGAGGCTCCAATGTTGAGCACTAGAGTGGAGGGGGTGTGGCCGGATACTGCAGACGTTTTAGGTACAGGGACGATTGTGGCTGGTTCCCACCTCTCCTGAGACAGTGAGATTTTGAAAATGTCAGTAATAAATAGGGATGGGGATTGATACCCTGATCTAGGACCCGGTGAGTAACAAGACATTACTTTACCAATACACCTGTGTGTAGGTTAAACATGTAGAAAGGGTTAATTTAAACTGCTTCGTCCAGTCCCTCATCCTGTTTGATTTATACAAGCACAGCTAACGTTAGCTTGGCATTAGTAAAATGTTAAAACAAGCTAAATAGAAAGCTGTCTGTCTGGAGCTCAGACTAGTCTGTAGTCTTAAAATTTGGCACATTGTTGTAAACTCAGCTGCTTTCTGAGTCAAACCAGCTGCTCCTCCTTCGACCAGATAACGTTACCTGCAGTGAAAAACAGCAGAGAGGAGGAGGAAGAAGGACAGATGCAGACTTCTTCATTCTTTCTAAACATATTGTGATGTCAGATATTGACTTTATATAGTGATGTTGCTACATTAATGTTGCTGCTTTAGAGACAACATTTAGTTGTATTTAAAATATTAAATTCTAATTCTATGAATTATTTATTTATTTATTTATAGCAAGTGATATGTCATCTCAATATATCACAATGATATCACACACTGAATATTTTCCTCACACAGTGCAGGCCTGCCTCATGCCTGTTGGGTCTGGTCTTTCCAAATAACAGTCCCCAAATAATGGTAAAGGATGGATAGTGGTGTCGATAAAGACTCGGATCATTAAGCAGTCTCAATAATGATATCAAGATCAATAAAAATCAAAGCTGCAAGCAGCGTTGGGTGGGCCCTCGCACGTGACGCTGCACGAAGGTGTTAATGGCTAACTGAATATTGCCATGTAGATATGACATGTAGATATCAACAAGTTGTACAATAACTTCACGTCCAGCACTCCTAGTCATACATACTAAAGTCTTCACTCAGCCACAAAGTTATCAGGGGCCAAAGCGTCGAGGAGACCAAGGAAAGGTTGCCATATTAACGTGAACTTTTCTCTAATTTAATAAAATACAATTCAATTTTATTTATATAGCGCCAAATCACAACAACAGTTATCTCACAGCGCTTTTCATAAAAGAGCAGGTCTAGACCGTACTCTGTGATGTTATTTACAGAAGCCCAACAGTTCCCACCAAGAGCAAGCACTAGGCGACAGAGGCAAGGAAAAACTTCCTTTTAAGAGGCAGAAACCTCGAGCAGAACCATGGCTCAGGGTGGGCGGCCATCTGCCTCGACCGGTTGGGGTGAGAGAGAGAGAGAGAGAGAGATGTAAGGAGAGAGAGATGTAAGGAGAGAGAGAGGGGAGGGAGGCAGCCTACACAATATACACACAGAGGTACACACAGTGAAGGTAATGTTGCTATAGACTAAATGAAAAATGGTACAGATATTTATAATAGTGTTAATGGTAACCATCATAATGTTAATGATTATAATAACAATAATAACAATAAGACTAGCAAAAATAGTCGTTGCAGCAGAGGGTGTCGAGCAGGAACACGGGGGCAGCAGGTGACCCGCAGCCACAGCTCCAGACTCCACAGCTCCAGAGCCAGAAAACCTGCAGGAAGTGATAGGAGGAGAGAGGAGAGGGACGAGAAAGCACAAGACTACCAGAAAGGGGAGAAGTTGTGTTAGTAACATGCAATAATGGGATAAGGTTGCATACAGAGGGAGAGAAAGTAGAGGAGAGAGGAGCTCAGTGCATCATGGGAAATCCCCCGGCAGTCTAGGCCTATAGCAGCATAACTAAGGGATGGTTCAGGACTACCTGAGCCAGCCCTAACTATAAGCTTTATCAAAGAGGAAAGTCTTAAGCCTACTCTCAAATGTGGAGATGGTGTGTGCCTCCTGAACCCAAACTGGAACCTGGTTCCACAGGAGAGGAGCTTGATAGCTGAACGCTCTGGCTCCTAGTCTACTTTTGGAGACTCTAGGAACCACAAGTAACCCTGCATTCTGGGAGCGCAGTGCTCTGGTGGGGTAGTAAGGTACTATGAGCTCTTTAAGATAAGATGGTGCCTGACCATTAAGAGCTTTGTAGGTAAGAAGAATGATTTTAAATTCTATTCTGGATTTTACTGGAAGCCAATGCAGAGAAGCTAAAACAGGAGAAATGTGATCTCTTTTCCTGGTTCCTGTCAGAACACGTGCTGCAGCATTCTGGATCAGCTGAAGAGTCTTAATGGACTTTTTCGAGCAGCCTGATAATAAGGAATTGCAGTAATCCAGCCTAGAAGTAACAAATGCATGGACTAGTTTTTCTGCATCATTTTTAGACAGGATGTTCCTGATTTTCGCAATATTACGTAGGTGAAAAAAGGCGGTCCTTGAAATTTGCTTAATGTGAGACTTAAACGACATGTCCTGATCAAAGATAACTCCAAGATTCCTCACAGTGGTGCTGGAGGCCAAGGCGATGCCATCCAGGGAAACTATATCTTTAGATAATGCGTCACGGAGGTGCTTAGGCCCCAGAGTAATAACTTCAGTTTTATCTGAGTTTAACATGAGAAAATTAGAGGTCATCCAGGTTTTAACATCCTGAAGGCACATTTGAAGTTTAGCTAACTGATGAGTTTCATCTGGCTTGATCGATAGATATAACTGAGTATCATCTGCATAACAATGAAAGCTTATGGAATGTTTCCTGATAATATTGCCTAAAGGAAGCATATATAAAGTGAAGAGGATTGGTCCAAGGACAGATCCTTGAGGAACTCCATGAGTAACTTTGGCGTGCATGGAGGACTCATCGTTAACATGTACAAACTGAAATCGATCTGATAAATAGGACTTAAACCAGCTTAGAGCGGTTCCTTTAATGCCAAATGAAAACCAGTACAGAGACAAGTCCTTTGTCTGATGCAATAAGGAGGTCATTAGTAATTTTCACCAGTGCTGTCTCTGTGCTATGATGAGCTCTAAATCCTGACTGAAAATCCTCAAATAAACTATTGCTCTGTAGAAAGTCACACAGCTGTTTAGCAACTGCTTTCTCCAGAACCTTAGAGAGAAATGGAAGGTTAGATATAGGTCTATAGTTGGCTAAAACATCCGGATCAAGTTTGGGCTTTTTCAGAAGAGGTTTAATTACAGCTACTTTAAAGTACTGTGGTACATAGCCTGTTGATAAAGATAGATTGATCATATCTAGTATAGAGGTGCTGACTAAGGGTAGAACATCTTTAAGCAGCCTAGTCGGGATGGGGTCTAAGAGGCAGGTTGATGGTTTAGATGAAGAAATTATTGAAGTTAGTTGGTAAAGATTGAGGGAAGCAAAACAGTCTAAACATGTATCTGGTTCTACAGCTGTTTCTAAGGTTCCTGAGTTAAGAGATAAGTCGGTGCCAGTTGAGGGCAGGTCTTGGTGAATTTTGTCTCTAATAGCTAGAATTTTATCATTAAAGAAGCTCATGAAATCGTAACTACTGAGAGCTATGGGAATACTTGGCTCAATAGAGCTGTGACTCTCTGTCAGCCTGGCTACAGTGCTGAAAAGAAACTTTGGGTTGTTCCTATTTTCCTCTATTAATGACGAGTAGTAGGCTGCTCTGGCATTACGGAGGGCCTTCCTATAAGTTTTAAGACTATCTTGCCAAATTAAACGAGAATTTTCCACTTTGGTAGAACGCCAATTCCTCTCAAGTTTCTGTGATATTTGCTTTAATTTGCGAGTTTCAGTATTATACCATGGAGCTAACCGTCTTTGTTTTAGTATTTTCTTTTTTAGAGGGGCTACAGAGTCGAGTGTCATTCGCAGCGAGCCTGCAGCACTATCAACAAGATGATCGATTTGGGAGGGACTGAAATTAGCATAGGAGTCCTCCGTTACTTTGTGACTAGATAATGTATTTAGAGCTGATGGAATCGCATCCTTAAATTTAGCTATGGCACTATCAGACAGACATCTTGTATAGAAATTTTTGCCCAGTGGCGAGTAGTTCAGCAATACAAACTCAAAAGTTATCAAACAGTGGTCGGATAAAGAGGGATTCTGTGGGAACACCACTAAATGTTCAATTTCAATACCATACACCAAAACAAGGTCGAGGGTGTGGTTAAAACAGTGAGTCGGTTCATGAACACTCTGAGAGAAGCCAATGGAATCTAACAGAGAGATAAATGCAGTACTAAAGCTGTCATTCTCAACATGTCCCTAATCTATTGTGCTAATGATGGGGGTTTGCAGTCCTTCCACCTGATCAGAATTTGTGTTGCCACACCGAATAAAGCAAGGGAAGGTGATAGTTGTAAGGGCTCACCAGTTGTCTTGGAAAGCACATCAAATATTAGCTGCCAAAAATTTGACAACTTAGGGCAACTTATGCATTAGTGTAGCTTGGTGCAACTTGCAGCAATCACAGATAGGGTCCATATTGGGGGAGAGCCATAATAGTCTGACTTTGGTCCAGTGCAAACGATGGAGAATTTTAAACTGCATAATAGTATGCTTATACAGTGGGTACGGAAAGTATTCAGACCCCTTTAAATTTTTCACTCTTTGTTTCATTGCAGCCATTTTCCAAAAATCAAAAAAGTTCATTTTATTTCTCAGTAATGTACACTCAGCACCCCATCTTGACAGAAAAAAAACAGAAATGTCATAAGTATTCAGACCTTTTGCCGTGACACTCATATTTAACTCAGGTGCTGTCTATTTCTTCTGATCATCCTTGAGATGGTTCTACACCTTCATTTGAGTCCAGCTGTGTTTGATTATACTGATTGGACTTGATTAGGAAAGCCACACACCTGTCTATATAAGACCTTACAGCTCACAGTGCATGTCAGAGCAAATGAGAATCATGAGGTCAAAGGAACTGCCTGAAGAGCTCAGAGACAGAATTGTGGCAAGGCACAGATCTGGCCAAGGTTCCAAAAAAATTTTTGCTGCACTTAAGGTTCCTAAGAGCACAGTGGCCTCCATAATCCTCAAATGGAAGACGTTTGGGACGACCAGAACCCTTCCTAGAGCTGGCCGTCCGGCCAAACTGAGCTATCGGGGGAGAAGAGCCTTGGTGAGAGAGGTAAAGAAGAACCCAAAGGTCACTGTGGCTGAGCTCCAGCGATGCAGTCGGGAGATGGGAGAAAGTTGTAGTAAGTCAACCATCACTGCAGCAATCCACCAGTCGGGGCTTTATGGCAGAGTGGCCCGACGGAAGCCTCTCCTCAGTGCAAGACACATGAAAGCCCGCATGGAGTTTGCTAAAAAACACCTGAAGGACTCCAAGATGGTGATAAATAAGATCCTCTGGTCTGATGAGACCAAGATAGAACTTTTTGGCCTTAATTCTAAGCGGTATGTGTGGAGAACACCAGGCACTGCTCATCAACTGTCCAATACAGTCTCAACAGTGAAGCATGGTGGTGGCAGCATCATGCTGTGGGGGTGTTTTTCAGCTGCAGGGACAGGACGACTGGTTGCAATCGAGGGAAAGATGAATGTGGCCAAGTACAGGGATATCCGAAAACCTTTTCCAGAGTGCTCTGGACCTCAGACTGGGCCGAAGGTTTACCTTCCAACAAGACAATGACCCTAAGCACACCGCTAAAATAACGAAGGAGTGGCTTCACAACAACTCCGTGGCTGTTCTTGAATGGCCCAGCCAGAGCCCTGACTTAAACCCAATTGAGCATCTCTGGAGAGACCTGAAAATGGCTGTCCACCAACGTTTACCATCCAACCTGACAGAACTGGAGAGGATCTGCAAGGAGGAATGGCAGAAGATACCCAAATCCAGATGTGAAAAACTTGTTGCATCTTTCCCAAAACGACTCATGGCTATATTAGATCAAAAGGGTGCTTCTACTAAATACTGAGCAAAGGGTCTGAATACTTATGACCATGTGATATTTCAGTTTTTCTTTTTTAATAAACTTGCAAAAATTTCTACATTTCTGTTTTTTTCTGTCAAGATGGGGTGCTGAGTGTACATTACTGAGAAATAAAAAGAACTTTTTTGATTTTTGGAAAATGGCTGCAATGAAACAAAGTGAAAAATTTAAAGGGGTCTGAATACTTTCCGTACCCACTGTACATATTGAAGACAAATATATTCTCCCTATCATCTTTGACCAAAGCAGGGTTTTTCCTGCATAGAGAATTTTTGGTGCCATCCAAAGAGGTTTTAGCGAGCGCCAAAGGAAAATCACCAGAGCCAAAATGATCAGAAATGAAAGAACATAAACTTAAATATGACATCTTGACTTCCAGCAGTCACCTCTCCTCTCACCTCTCATCCACAGCACTGTTTTCTATTTGTTTATTGTTTGTTCTTTGGGGTTTTTTTTACACATGCAGCTGGCGATGGATTTATAAATCAGCTGTTGTGTTGGTTTGACTGTGCCTGAACGCTCCACTATGAAGCTCGCGCTACTGGGAGCGATGACTTCCTGTTATTTCTCACAATATAAAAGCCGATAATGCTTGAATGTGCTGGTATTCAACGGGACTGTCACTTTTACATTTTACTCTTCGGCATAAAGGCCCCAGTCCTCTTCTCTGCCCTCTCCATATCAGGTTCCCTGGGCACTACGTGACGCTCACCTGTTCCCGTGCTCTCCTGGCTGCTAATCTCCACAGGGAGATCGGGTGCTGTTCATGCAGCTGTGTGTCACTTTTCGTGAACCAACCAATCACAGCCTAGAGTGGGCCGGACATTAAAAAAGGCTGAGGCACTACATCAAACTTTTTAAAACTTTTTTGACAAGTTAGTACTTTGCATAAACAAATGAGACTAACCACCTTGTAGAGCATTTTTCTTGCACTATAACTGACTGAAAACAACCCACAAAATGTAACAGCTGTTGTCCAACTGGAATTAATATTAGGCTACTAATAGTATGCTATAATAGCCTGTACTATTATCTGAAATTAAATGAATACACAAACATTAGCACTAATCAAACCTTAACCACAGTGGTGTAGGCTAATATCAGACATTCCATTTGTGAAAAAAGCTGAATCTCAACTACTAAACTTTCTGTAGGCATATTATCCAAATCAGGTGTAACCTGTAAATATATTATTATACTAACATATTACTTTACTTTTATACCTTTTTACTCATTCAGGTTGTGGATATATTTTGTTTATCAAATGGTCATAAATAACAAGAAAATGTATAGATTTCAGTCATAAGGTAACTCATTGCCTTTACTGTATGCATACTGATCATTACATTTTTTTTTACATTTTATTCATTTAGCTGACGCTTTTATCCAAAGCAACTTACAATTGCTATACATGTCAGAGGTCGCACACCTCTGGAGCAACTAGGGGTTAAGTGTCTTGCTCAGGGACACAATGGTGGATGTCTCACAGGGGGAATTGAACCCAGGTCTCCCACACCAAAGGCAAGCATCTTATCTATGCACCGCCACCCGCCAAATCTCTCAAGGGTATGAAATAAATAGTCCCACTCCACTCGATCAAAAGCCTTTTCGGCATCTAAAGATATAACCACTTCCAGTTCACTGGCTAGAGAGGGGCTATAAATGATGTTATACAGACGTCGAATATTAAAGGAGGATTGTCGATTTTTTTTTTTTTATGTGAGATTATAGTTGGAAGGACAGTTTCAAGTCGGTGAGCGATCATTTTGGCCAAAATTTTACTGTCCACGTTAAGCAAAGAGATAGGGCGGGACTCTTATTAAATTTGTAAAATTTGGTACAAATTTAATCATGTACAGTCAAGTCACAACAACATCCTGTGTCACAGCGAAATGTGAAACGCCACGCCACCTCCACGTCATTAACCGAAAACTCAAGTTTTACCACATGGCATCGTCAACGTGTTCTCAGTTTTGTAAGTTGACATGGCCAACCTGCTAAGAGTAGTCCATCATAGCGTAAAACGTGTCATTTCTTGTTGCCAGGTTGCGGTGCTATGCTTTTGAGTGAATGCTGCCATATGGATGTGTTCAGGACGGTTATTGTTCATTTCAAATTTGGTGAAGATGTGAGCATATACACTGAAGTTATAACAACTTCCTGATTTGCTGCACAAATCTGTCCAACACAATGCTGTCAATGTCGGAGACCCATCCTGAAAACAGGTGTGTTCGAGATAACTGGCTGATTTTCACCAACTTGATAGATAGGGGAATAAAAATATACCTAAAATAAAATCTACCTCCGGTAGACTGCGTGAGCTTGTAACAATTCGCCTTACACTAAAACAGCAAGGGAAAAGTACATATGCAAAATATATGGTAACGGGCGGATCTGATACCTGCTGAGGAGATTACAATCAGCGGCCTGCTTACTGTCGTTAAACCACCCCTACATAAACCAGATAAGCAATTAACCTGCACCTATACACACTTAAAAAAATTGTACATTAATGGAAAAAGTCCATCTGATGCGTTTCACAGTGTGTATTTAGAGATATACCAGTTTATACCACGGCGGGCAACACTCACAGATATTAGTCGCTGGAGGCTCGGCCGCACTCCGACACAAACAAACAAACAAACAAACATTACAGACATTATCACCATTTCCCCACATACATTCAATTCACCCTTCAAAACCCCCAGTGTCCCAGCAGTTCAAATGTTCATTCAAATAATTTAAATTGTCCTAATTGAACCAGATGTCCTCTGCGGTACGAAGAAGAAGAAAAAAAACTCCCAAAAGATACCAGGTGAAGCGTGGCGAGCAGCCGCAGTCACCAATACTCCACAGTTAACTTACGCAACCTTGACACAGTCTGTTTAGCCGATGGGATAACGCAATAGTCCAGAAAAGTCCAAGCATATAATCCAGCAACAAGAGTTTTTATGTTCCTTTTGTCGAGTCCATCTGGCAAACATCACGCAGAGCACACTAAACGCCAACTGCTTCATCTGTTGCACTCCAGAGTTCCCCCCCAAATGTCACTTCCCACTATCCTTTTTAAAACCTATCCGGTGGCAAAAAAAAAAAAATAAATAATGAAGAAAAAAGAACATAAAGGAAAGTCCTTATAGCAATCCCTGATTACACCACAGGCTTCTGATATACAGTCGCTTTTTTACACGTCAAGGAAATACCAATACACACACAAAGCATGTTCACCAACACATTAAAAGCTGTACCTGAAGGCAGAGTAGGTGACTATTACAAGCTTACTGTGAGTTTATAACAATGATCAGGCCTTGCTCCCACGAGGTCTAGTGACGTGACACCTTGCGGGAGGTAACGCTCTGTTATACTGAGAAAAGAGGTGGATGCAAATTTCGGTAGGTAGCCTACATATCTGTTTAGCCGAATTATGCAATTCACTTCTTAAGGTCCTTTTAGGACACTTTGCTGTTTGAACGTGGTTAGCGCCACATGTTTTTGCTGAATCTCAAGAAATGGTACTTCTACTAAGTTTAATAATATATTAACGATTCTTAATGTTCATAAAATATATACTTATCATTTATCACTATTGATGAACCCCACAAAGAATAGTATAGCGTTTAAAAGCAGAACTTTAAAGCATTTTCATATAATTCTTGGCAGGCATGCAATTCGGCATAAAACCTGTGACAGTCGACTGCCCAGTTACGCTGTCAATCTGTAGGAAACACTGGTGTGTCTTGATATGATACATTTCCCCCCAAAATTTTGTGCACGTAGGTTGAATGTGGCCAAAAAGCAAATATTTTTCCAATTTTGTAGGTGGTGCTAGCCAGCCATTTTCCCACGCCGCTGTGCAGGACCCATAAAATACGTAATTTTTCACCACTTCTGACATGTGTGCAAAGTTTGGTGAGTTTTCGAGCATGTTTAGGCCGCCAAAGATGAGCTTACTTTGCAGAAAAAAAAATATATATAATTCCTTCAGTTTCAATAGGGACCTCGCATGTTTCGTGCTTGGGCTCTAATTAACATTCCCCACCCCCAGTAATCTACTAGCTGATTGTCTTAGATTTTCTGTACACGGCCAGGGATGTTATCGGGCCCAGCTGATTTACTCATATTCACTCTCAGCAGGACTCTTCTCACATCTGCTGTAGATACTGACAGTGGCCGGTCCTCTGAATGTGGAGTAGACTTACAGCTGACTCCCTGTTAAGGAGATCAGAGCGAGCATTAAAGGTGTTCAGTTCATCTGAACACCTTTAATGCCTCATACCCATGGCCTCACACATGATTGGGGAGCTCCTGCTTTTTAGCCTGTGATGTTCTTGATGGCCTGCCACATATCTTTAGTGTTGTTGGGGTCAAGCAGGAACATGGGGGCAGCAGGAAGCCCAAAACCACAGATCCAGACTCCACAGCTCCCGAGTCAAAAACACCTGCAGAAAGTGATAGGAGAGAGAAGACGGACTAGAAATCACAAGACTACTAGGAAGGGAAGAAGTTGAGTTAATAACATGCATTAATAGGTTAAGAATGCGTACAGTTGGAGAGGGAGAGGAGGAGAGAGGAGCTCAGTGCATCATGGGAATTTCTCAGGCAGACTAGGCCTGTAGCAGCATAACTAAGGGATGGTTCAGGACTCACCTGAGCCAGCCCTAACTATAAGCTTTATCAAAGAGGAAAGTCTGAACGCTCTGGCTCCCATTCTACTTTTGGAGACTCTAGGAACAACAAGTGCATTCTGGGAGCACAGTGTTCCAGTTGGGTAATAAGGTACTATCAAGTAAAGATCAGACTGACAGTCTACCTAACATTTCAGCTTCACTTCATGTCACCTACTTACAATGTGAGTGTTCATCCATAGGCAACAGGATGTGAGCAAATAGGATTTAAATGAGTCACAATCTAGTCTTGTCCTCTTTAACTCTGCTTGGCTGCTGTTAGATTGTAGTTCCCATCTCCCACATAAAACTCTGCTCTGGGCTGCTTGAAAACAGCTTGTTTGTAGTCCAGCTGCTTCCCTTTCATCCCTGTGACGTCACAGGGATGAAAGCTAAATGCGCCTCATATAACGCTCGCCAAGCGGCTACTCCAACACGCCCTCAAAAACGCCGGTGGAAAAACACTGAGCTGCAGCACACACCTCTCCCTTCCAAACACTAGCTACCCTCCAGGCAGTCAGTGGACATAAAGTTGTTACTGTGATGTAGAGACAGAGCTCAGTTAAAACTTTATGGATGAAAGATACTTTTGTTACAGATTAATAACTCACCACTCTGAAACTATTGCTCCAGTCTATGTTGCCAAGCTGGTCGGCAACATGTACAGCTGAACCCAAAGCTGTTTACCGGCTCTTCTTTCTGTATATCATTACCTTAAACTCTGTTGGGCCTCTGTTGGGCCTGTTTCACCATAGCCACTTGCAAGCACTACTCACACACAAATCACATATAGTAGCAGATTTTCTTTTCACAAATTTTTCTGGGTCACAACTACAAGATTCATTTACAAATCCTACAGAGCTTTCGCATGCTTCTTCATGGGACGAACTGGGAAATGTGTCCAAATTAACATGAGAGGAAACTGTCTCGCAGTTTGCGTTTTGCAATTTTGGTGAACAGGTGCCAAATGTTGTACAACCATTGCATTTGTCTTTGTTAAAACCCTGCAGGTTCAGCCACTGACAGAGTCAGTGCAGGAGTCAGCAGAGCTCTTGGGTTCCACTGTCCGTGAGACCACGACTGAGGTAAGATGCAGTCAACCACCTTTATGTTAATTGCTAGTCATTGCTGTTGCTATTCACAACAGGCCGCTTCACAACAGAAGCCTTAAGTGGGTTGTAGGTGGCAGACTCATACTGTGATTCACATCTTTGGTTTGCCTCAGTGGGAGCTTCAGAGCTCTGATAGCATGGTAAAGCACACCATATCAGAGGCTAGTGAGGCTACTGTTTGTTAGTTAATGCCATGTCAGGAGTTTAGAAGTGAAACCATAGGAGCTGCAAAATTACTTCAAACTACTGAACACCAGCAGACCGTCCTCACGGTATTTTCTTACCTAGTTTTACTGAGGGAAGGTCACTGAGCTGGAATGCTCTGTTCCAGGAACCTCAACATGTTTATGACCTCATGATGAGCAAGTTTATGATGATGAGGTAGCTCAGCTGAGGGTGGAGTTTCGTGCTGAGATATGCCTACATTCAGTAGCTTCTGTTAATCAGTACAAACTCTCACTCAGCATTTATTTCATGTCTTTCTAAAAAACATGAAGCAGAAGGATCCCTACAGCTTACTATTAGAAACTGAGTACCTTTGTGATTTTAACAACACGTTAAACATTACTTTGTGAGCACAGAAATAACTACAGCTCAGAAATAACATCTCCCATGAAATTTTACAGCGTAGTTATTTATATCATCTTGACTTAGTTTGTTCATATTCATAAAATGCACCAAAGCTCTTTTCTACCATCATTTATAGTTGTAATCTCTGCTGTCTAAAAATGTCTACAGCGTTTGCGTCGTCTCAACCTAATGTTGGTGAAAGTGCTGTTGTTAATGACATATGAAACATGCTTTTAGATGATTTGAGATGTATACATTTTTTCACACAACGATCATTATGAAAAAAGAAAAGATTTTGGTTCTTGCTGCCATTAAATTGTGATTTACAAGACGCAGGGGTTTTCTATCAGGAAGTTATTGTAAACAAACATTGAAATAGATGGTATAGTTTTTTATGTTCTAGTAAGATGTCTCACTGTTAACACAAATTATTTTGTTTGTGCTGACAATGCCCTCAGCCATTATTTGAGACATAATTTGAATACCAGGTTTTATAGTAATGAGATCTATCTATGTACAGTATACGCACACACACACACATATATATATATATATATTACCAGGTAAATGTTTCTTTTAGGTGCTTCCTGCTGCAGCAGCTTCGGGCCAACAGCAAACACTGAGTGAGTCTATTACCTTCCAGTCTTCTACTCTGCTGGTCTGTCTGTTGGTTGCTCCACACTTTAGTCCAGAGTGAAATATCTCTCTGACGTGTAGCTCTAAAACAGTTCACATCATGTTTGACTCCAATAACCTTTGAATTCCACAACACTGTTCAGACTGTTAGTTTCCTTCACTGACAGACTGTGGAACCAGCAAATAAAAACAAAATGACCTGTAAAATCTATCTTTTCGGATCAATTGAAGTAAAGAAATATATCATCACACCAATTCTGAAATACAGCAGTGACATCTGAGAATGCTGTTTCAAAAGTACATTTGAGAACTGTAGCCTGTAGTTTATTTAGATTACAAAAAGCTAGTTTATTAATTATTAACCCATCAGTTAAGAAATATTTGCACAAACTATTAAGCTCTGTGTAATCCCTGAGGCTTGAAGAGATTAAAGTTTTTGCCTCCGGGGCCCAGTTGTTCAAAAAGCTTAATCTGGATCAGAATGATCTGGATTCGGAAATCCCATGTTTTGCTTACTTTTGTGCCAGTTTTTCAAAGCAACATTGGATTGGATCAACCTGATACAGATACAAACTTTCAGGATTACCATCTCTGGATTTACCATGCTCTAAATGGGACCACATATCACAACGTAGGCTGTTAATGATATGAAGACCAACAGGTAGAACAGCCAGCGTAGGTTCGCTTTAATTTGAAGAGACAGAAAATGCACAATAAAACATCACAAACATTTCCTTCTATTTTTATTTCTTTAAACAGTCAGAGCGACAACCACTATACATGGTTCACAGATACTCTGTAGATAATTTGATAGTCCAGTAGTTAAAATAAAGAGTTCAGAGAGCAGCTTTTAGCTTTTAGGAGGCGATCCCAGAATGAGGGACCGCAGTGCAATAAGGGATGATTCTATCTTTGTAATTAATGTGCAGTGATAAGTGACCGTTGAAATTATATACGTGATTTTGGTTTGATATTGACAGCTGTTTGGGGGATTATTTATTTTTTTTACTTTACTGTACTGAATGGCTTACAGGTAATGTCTACTTTATCTACCATGACTGTAAAGTTTAAACAAATCAAGTGCAAAACATAAATAAATATGTATATAGGCTACTACATGATAAAAATGTTGTTCCTGAAATCCAGCTTCTGTTCAGGATAATCCTGATGTTTTGGATCAAATGGATCCCAGTCCTACTAAAATGTTTTGAACAGCACAAACTGAAGGTTTGGATTAGGTGATCTGATCAGAACAACCCATTCTCAAGATTTGATCCAATCCGATAGCCGAAACTCTATATTATTTTGATTGCTTTTGAACAACTGGGACCAGGACCTCTCTTTGATTTTTGCCTGCTGTTTTGACTTTTCATGTACTTGAAAAATCCTAAAATTGACACAAAGTAACTTTACATTTAATTGTTTAATTGTTAGTTTGTTTAACAAATGAATCAGAATTAACAATTCAGAATATGTTAATAAAGCATAATATATAACATCTACATTAATAGTACTGTGTGTTTTGAAAATGTACAACATACATGTGAAAGGGTAGGTTTTTCACTTCCCTCTGTTGGCATCCATCATGCAGATACTTAGTTTTATTTGTCCAGGTTTAGAAGTGGCTGTCTCTGAACTATTCAGAGGTACGTGGGAACAGCATCTGGAAATTTTGCTTGTTGTTTAAAATTTAACTGCATTAACCACAAATATCAGACGGATATCTCAAAACCTAGACAACTAAACATCGTCATGAAGCAGTACCATTAGAAGGAAGTGAGAAATTATGAACTGACCCTTGAGGCATTTTGTCCTCTTTCAGATCAGTTGTTATTTACTTCAGCAGTTACATTCATACATATACATATTCCTCCATCAGGTGACTGAGCTGACGTTTGTGTGTCCACAGGCTGTGAGTATGAGGAGCTGAGCGAAGCGATGCTGGAGGCGGTCCCTCTCAGTATACTCTCCAAAATCAAGCTGGATGACCTCAACGTGTTCTACAAGCAGCTGCAGCAGCACTTCAGCAGGAACAGCAGGTGGGAAACGCAAATTCTTTGCATCGAGGCTTCGTTTAATCCATATAGCTATATAGCGCACTGTTTCCCACAGAAATTTATTTCTGTCGCACATTGCCCTTGCCTGTGTGAACATGATGCCGCTGTTTGCAAAGTGGAAGAGGAGAGAGAAAATGGTGAGGGACGAAGAAGAAAGTGTCCGAAGTATGGGATTATTTCAAGCTAAAGAAAACAACAACTCTGTAATGTTATTGTCCGTCCACTGTAAAACATAACTTATGTGGCCTAACGCTACTGCAACAGCACGACGGCACCTGATCATAAAGCACCTGGCAAAAGCAAAATACTTCTTCAACGACGCATCGATGAATCGTTGAAATAATCTATAGAAGCTTTGAGTACTAAAATCATCATTAGCTCCAAATTTTCAAATAATGCTTCTTAAACAGTGGAACTCCCTTTCAATAGAAGACCAGTTTTAGAAACCAGCTGATCCACTCCACTCACACAAGTCTATTAGTTCTGGGAAGATTGAACATATAAACCTTTTGACAATACTGATACAGTTTTTTATAAAACACGCTTATGTCGGATTTGCTTAGAAAGAAACTGATAACTATCAACATGACATGGGACACTGTGCTGCACTGTGCTGTGCTTCAGATACTCTTGGAATTATCAGTTACTCAGAAGGAAAGAAGGCGTGTAACCGGCAGTTTGCTCTTGTCCTCTGCAGTGGCTCCCTCAGCATACAGAAGATGAAGCAGCTGAAGATGAAAGTGAGTGAAGCCAAGCTGAAGGTCCTGCAGCACCTCTCTTTAGTGGAGCTGGACAAGAAAGGCCACGTTCGTCTTGTGATGTGAGGTGGTGGATTAACACCTGGACACTGTTGATAGGGTGCGTGGTGTCACTGGATTTGTGTTCGCGAGCCATTCTTCAGCCCCATTTACAGTGAGCACGATTTTTTAGTGTGAGTCATTCAGAAACATGCATGAATACAGCAAAACACGTTTAAGGAGAAATGTTCCCTTTGCTGAAATGCAGCATTTATTTTATTCACTCACAGGGCAATGTTCTGCTGCTTTTGCTTTTGATACTGTTCAGCAAAAAGATGTCCCACACAGCTACGTGCTGATATAAAGAATATAAAGAGTAGCTTCACAGTGGTCTAACCAGCTCCTCCCTCTGGTTGAAAGTTTCATTCTTGTTTCAGCTCTGACAGCACATGACTCCGGTTCCTGGAGTACACCTGTACATCCCTGCAGCAAGAAGTCCAAAGATTTTCAGGGGTCTTAAGTTAATCTTTAACTAGTTGCGTGATCAGACTGGACTGACGTCAGGGACTGCGGATCTGACTCGTCTCAAATGTCAGTCATACTCTCCGTCATGTGGGTCTTTTGTGTACATACTTACAAAACATTTGACAGCTCATTTTTCTTACATGTGAAAGGGCCGTTAGAAAATGTGCACCCTTAGTGTTGTGTATGTAGGGCTGGGTACTGAACTGTCAAAAACTCGGTTACGTCAAACATCTGCTCAGATAAAAATTAAGTCTGTTTGGCTTATTGTTTAATCAGATATTTCCTGAGGAATTTAAAAACATGTTTATAGTAGCAGTACTGATACACGTCACACTGCAGGCCTAGCTGGATGTTCTATGAATTGACCTTTTCTCCCACAGCTGACATATTGAGTAACTCTACAGCGAAGTGAAATGATTTGAGTTGTAATAAAGGTCTTTATGTACATCTGCATATGAGTCATGTTGACATTCCTGTACTATATAGAACTCTGAATCAAAGGAAACCAAGATGAAACCCAAATGAGCAATACTAGTGTCAATTATGGGCACTGGCTGACAGTCAGATTCACCTTCACATCTGTGGACAATTCAGAGTTGTTGACGTGAGAAGAAACATGTAAGGTTAGGTGGCATTTAACATCTTTGCTTGGACTGCTCTTCCTCTGAGGAGAGGGGAGGCTCTAAAATGGAACCTTATGGGCTGTCAGAGGAAACACAAGTGGAATGATCAGATTGTTGTATATAATTTTTATTTGCACATCTCCAAACAACACAATGTAAAATAAACCCATTTGCAGAAAGTGTTTTTGTCCTCATTTCATGGAGATGTTGAGCTCAAATGGTTCTACTGCTGGAGGCTGCAGACTCTGGGAAGGGGGAGATGTACCTGCTGTACTCAAAATTACCCATGCACATGAAAAGGACTTAAGAACAATTCTGAATAAATTCTTTAACAATTTGAAGTGTTACAACGTTGACCTTAACATTCATAAATTCATAAAGCCAGTCTACTCAGCCTCAGCAGCTGAAAAATTCAAAACACGTTTCAGAATAACAAACTTGCTTAAAAACAGCATATTCGTAACAGTCCACCACAAACAAAACAACTTTTTCCTTTGACTTGTAGTTGGTTCGTGAAGAGTCCAGCTCCGACAGTCCTGTAGCCACACACAGAGTGGAAGAAGCTATTGAGTTCCCTCAAACCCCAACATGCTTCAACCTGTTTTGACTGTCACAGTTACATTTAGCATTGTTTCAATCTGGCATCAGATATACAAAGGCTGGGTGTCTTGCAGTGAGAGATGTTATTTAATAAAAAACTTTAATTCTTATTTTTGAATTTACATTAGAGGCATCATGATCTTTTCAATGTGAAGTGAAGCACTTTGGATATGAGAGCTAGAAATCAATGAGCTTTTTAATAGAGGGGACTGAAACATCGCCGATAATGACAGAACTTGTACTTGAAGGTTTTTGACTGGTGGAGCAGGAACCATGTGTACACTCGGCTTTAGAAGTCTGTCAAGAACGTGCGTGTATGTTTCTGTCTATGTCCGTGTTCTACTGGCCCTGGTGCTTTAAAGCACTGCATGTACGAGTCTTAGCTTATCAAACATTACCAGCTGAGTGTTTTCAGATGGGGGCCTGGTCTCCACTGGAGCTGACCACTGGGTGTCCTTCATCATCACCTCTCTGCCTTTCAAAGAGGTGAAATCTAGAGATGGGAGATACTTTATTAGGGTATTTCCAGTATGTAACTACATGAATACTGTCATAATTATATTTTCTTACAGCTTAACTTCTATTAAGATTGAACTCTACGACAATATTACATTACATTATTTAGCTGATGCTTTAATGGACTTCCAATACGTGCATTCAGCCATGAGTCATGCCAGTAATTCAACTTGATAAAGCTTATAGTTAGGGCTGGCTCAGGTGAGTCCTGAACCATCCCTTAGTTATGCTGCTACAGGCCTAGACTCCCGGGGGACGTCAGTCTGTACCTCTGTGTGGGTATTGTGTCTGCTGCTCCCCCCTACCCCCAGCCCTCTCTGTCTCTCCTTCACCCCCAACCGGTGGAGGCAGATGGCCGCCCACCCTGAGCCATGGTTCTGCTCGAGGTTTCTGCCACTTAAAGTGCTTGCTCTTGGTGGGAACTGTTGGGCTTCTGTAAATAACATCACAGAGTATGGTCTAGACCTGCTCTCTCTGTTGTTGTGATTTGGCGCTATATAAATAAAATTGAATTGAACTGAATTAGGTGTGCTCCATTTCAAAACAATGGCCCTCATTTATGAAAAGTGCGTACACCAAATTTCCAGCGTACACCTGGCGTACACCCAACACCACGGTGACTTTGAGATTTATCAATATGGACGTTGGCGTAGGGCACGCTCAAATCCTACGCCAGCTCAGGAGGTGGTGTACATGTACGCAAGTTTTGAGTTAGTTCGGAAATGCGCAGAAAAACAATTCCTAACAGCACAACCTAACGCACTGACAAACTAAAAGATATGATATTATGACCCACTGTAACAGAAACAACGTTTGAAACATTAATTTTGGTGTTTATATTTGAGCAACACGGACTTTATACAGCCTATATAATAATTGAGCATTCAAAACATGCTTTGATTTGTATTTGGACTATTTTATCGTAGCTTTAGGTGCCTTTTATTTGGGTTTGCTTTTAATAAAATGTGTATCTTCTAATGAAAAGGCTATGAGCAAAACATGTTGTAAGGTAAATAAATACTGCATACAAACAAGGAAGAGCATAAGCGGATGGCTTGAAGCACTGAGATTGGCTGCCGAAATGGACACAACCCCACACCCTTTAAGTGAGGCTGGCACAGACATGTCGTGCACAAAGCCCTGCATTTATTATAAGACAAACTTTGTATTATGACAGCAACAGCGAGCACCGACACCCCCGCTAAAGGCCCCGCGTCCCCGGACACAATGTTTCACTCTGAACATAAAAGAAAGGTTACAGTGAGCACTCACCGCGGATGGTCAGATCCAAGTCTGTGCTACTGACCTTAATAGTCCCAGGACAGCGCAGAGCACTGTTTCCCAAAGCCACAAAACATTATGAAGGCTTGCTTTGCACGCTGGGGGTCCACCGCCCCGTATCTGTCCGCATGTCCTCCGTTCATCAAAGTAAACGCTCAGCGAGAGGCTCTTGGCCCGTGCCCTGCTCCTCCGTGATGAGCGCATCCTCCTCTGAGGCTGACAGCGCGCGGTGGTCCCCCTGACTCCAGCACTGGCTCTCGGGCTGGACCTGAACTGTTTATGGTTCATCTGACTGCTCGTGTCCAGTTTTAAGCGCGTTGAACATTTTGTCAAAAATGTGTCCAGTTTAAATCATTTTAAATAAAAAAGTATTAAATTGTTTCCAAAAGAAACATCTCGTAATATTAAAATGCACAATATTTATGAACATTTATGCTCTAGTAGTGAAACTAAACATTTAATCTTTATTTAAATCTGTCAAAACAACATAATATTCTATAATATTTTATTCTTAAGTTTTAATTTGTGGATTTCCTGCTCCAAACCGTGTATTATTTGCCGTATTCCGTCAGTCCCTGCCATGAAGTCGTGGGTGCGGCCTCCCTTGAATAATTGGGGGCGTTTCATTCAAATTACGCACGTTTTCAGCCGCCGCATTTTTCAACACCAGGTGGTGCGTACACCTGAAATGCCAGGGTACACTCTCATTGATAAATCAGGCGCTGAGAACAGTGTAAGCATAATCTCACGCACAAAAATACGCCCGTTTCTGCGGAAGATTGATAAATGAGGGCCAACAAGATAGAGAAAGTTTTGCAGTCTGAACAGATCATGTGTTCTGGTGTCGACAGGCTGCACTTTTAAAATATTAAATTCTAAGCAGCTGTACATGACAAACAAAGGGAAAACCCAGCAGGCACTGTGTTCCACCACATGCCTCCACCGCAGCTTCAGTGCTCCTTGTCATAGATTCTCCAGGTGTGTGGAACTCTACTGGAAGGATAAGCAGCATTCTTCCAAAGATATTTCCTCATACAGTGTTTTGATGATTGTGGTGAAGAGCACCAAATGTGAAGGCCATACAGCAGCATATGATTCATATCATGTTCATGCTAAGTGAGCCCTGACTCCTGAACTGACACACGGCTGGACTTTGCTCTGGACCAAAGTGTTGGACCAACAGAGAGATGAATCCAGCCATGCTTAGGCCCCAGTGCAGCCTAGAACATGTCGATTTAGAGAAAACATCTGACCTTTCTGCATATTTAACTGTGCTGTCTTTCCCCTGCAAAACCAACTGAAAAAAGTTAGTATATCAATTGAGAATAACTTTTGGTATTTGGTTGTACTTAAGTCAGATCCAACTCTGCACCCATCTCTACTGGATACTCACAATGTGGTGACCCCTTCACTTGGTCCAGGGCTCTTTCTGGTGCTATTCACTACTAAGCCCTGCAGCACATCATCTAGTGTTGAGTGAGCTCTGAGAAAAGAGAACATTGGATTGTTATAGCTAATTTGTACTGTAGTAATACGGCCATCTCTCATTTGTTTCTCCCTAAGAACGGATTTGAGTTACCACCCGCTTAGCAGACGGCCTGACCTCTCCCTGAACTAGGGCAACTCTGAGTGGGCAGAGGCCATAAATAAAAAACCCAAACTGGATCTTCAACACACACACAGGCACAGATCAAAGGGCTTTTCTTGTTTACTCTTCACATACGTATGGAACTGAGATGACCACTTCACTCTGTGATTTTGAAGAGACATCCAATCTCACTTTTACAGGCTTAAACAAAATCTATGTACCAAAAGTACAAATGTGATGTTGCTTTTGGTGGCATTGCGTTGTCAATTGGCATTTGGATGACCGGTGTCTTCGGCGTTTGTTGGTTGGGTCGGGGTCCATCTGGGAGTCAACAACTTCTTTTTTTTTTCTCCCACCCTATTGGCTACTGGGGGTCTTGCCTGCCTGTCGCTGGAGTCGGTGCAGCGAGGTTGTGGCATCTCACTCACTAATAACTACATTCTGTAACAGACACATTCACCCACACGCACACAGACACACACAGTCTCACATATAGACACACACACAAACAAAGGTTGTCCCTGGCAGAATTATTCTTGATGCTTTTCTTTCAGTTACTTATTTAAATTAATTGTTGTTATCTCAGCTCTCACTGCGGTGCTGAGTTGTTTATTTATGTTGCCTGATTTATTTATTTTTTCCCGTTTTCATTTCTCTCTCAGTTGTCTTCTTATGTCAGCTGTTTATTGCTACTGTTCGGCTGGTTGTCTCTTTGTTTTTGTTTTTTTGTTGTTTGTTTTTCTCCTCCCCAAGCCCCCCTCCCCCTTCTCTGTGCTGTCTGTTTGTGCCCCCCCATCCCCATGTCTGCCCCCCTGTCCGGCCCGGTGACAAATAAATTTACATAAATAATAAAACAGACAAAGGAGTATATTAATACTCTCTTGTTAAAGTAAAATCTGTCTAGCACAACATGGTATCCAGCTCCTCAGGCTCTATACCAGGCAAAAAAAAAAAAAGTACAAATGTGCAAACGGTTAAATAATATGATACACAAATATTGTAATATGTTACATAACCCGGCTCCTGGGGTCAAGATTGAATTAACTAAAAAGTTTAAGCAATGAGAGCTATTTTCCGGTTCCCTTCATGAAACTATTGTCCCCAAAGGACAAAAGAGATATAACATGCCATTGGAACTGACTAATGTCTTTGTGCTCATTTACCTATTACTGTCCGTGTCTATTGTTTAACCCGATCTCATGTTTCAACTACTTTTTTATATGTTTTTATATACAGTATATATTTTTTTTATAATCAGTATTGTCTTGGGACTCTGATATGATTACTATAAATTGTGTTGTTTACTACTAACAGTTCTAAGCATCACGGATGATTCACTTCACAGTGGATAGAAAAAGTCTACACACCCCTGTTTAAATGCCAGGTTCTTGTGATGTAAAAATAATAAGATAAATCATGTCAGAACTTTTTCCACCTTTAATGTGACCTATAATGTGTACAATTCAATAGAAAAAAAACAATCTTTGAGGGGAAAAATGAAAAAAATAAAATAAAAACCTGACAATAACCTGGTTGCATAAGTGTGCACACCCTCTTATTACTGGGGATGTGGCTGTGTTCAGAATTAACCAATCACATTCAAACGCAGGTTAACTAGAAGTCATTACACACCTGCCATCATTTAAAGTGACTCTGATTAATCACAAATAAAGCTCAGCTATTCTAGTAGGACTTTCCTGATATTTTCTTAGTTGCACCTCTGAGCAAAAGCCATGGTCCGCAGAGAGCTTTCAAAGCATCAGAGAGATGTCATTGTTGATAGACATAAGTCAGGAGATGGGTACATAATAATTTCCAAAACATTAGATATACCATGGAACACAGTGAAGACAGTCATCATCAAGTGGATAAAATATGACCAACTGACCTGAACTGGACGTCCCTCCAAAATTGATGGAAAGACGAGAAGAAAAGTGGTCAGGGAGGCTTCCAAGAGGCCTACAGCAACATTAAAGGAACTGCAGGAATTTCTGGCAAGTACTGGCTGTGTGGTACATGTGACAACTATGTCCCGTATTCTTCATATGAATGGGCTATGGGGTAGGGTGGCAAGACGGAAGCCTTTTCTTACAAAGAAAAACATCCAAGCACAGCTGAAGTTTGCTAAAACAAACATCAAGTCCCCCAAAAGCATGTGGGAAAATGTGTTATGGTGACCAGACCAAGGTTTTTGGCCATAATTCCAAAAGGTATATTTGGCGCAAAAACAACACTGCACATCACCCAAGGAACACCATACCCACAGTGACACATGGTGGTGGGAGCATCATGCTTTGGGGCTGTTTTTCTTCAGCTGGAACCGGGGCCTTAGTCAGGGTGGAGGGAATTATGAACAAATACCAGGCAATTTTGGCACAAAACCATCAAGCGTCTGTTAGAAAGATGAAGTTCACCTTTCAGCACAACAACGACCCAAAGCGCACATCCGAATTCACAAAAGCATGGCTTCACCTGAAGAAGATTAATGTTTTGGAATGGCCCAGCCAGAGCCCAGACCTGAATCCAATTGAACATCTGTGGGGTGATCTGAAGAGGGCTGTGCACAGGCGATGTCCTCGCAATCTGACAGATTTGGAGCACTTTTGCAAAGAAGAGTAGGCAAATATTTCCACGTCAAGATGTGCCATGCTAACAGACTCCTACCCAAAAGACTGACTGCTGTAATAAAATCAAAAGGTGCTTCAACAAAGTAGTAGTCTAAAGGATGTGCACACTTATTCAACTAGGTTATTTGAGGGTTTTTATTTTTCATTTTTCCCCCTTAAAGATTTCAGTTTGTTTTTCTATTGAATTGTTCACATTAAAGGTGGAAAAAGTTCTGACATGATTTATCTTTGCCTCATTATTTATCTATCCACTGTAAGTTTCCTTTTCTTTTGTATAAATGCTTAGAAATAAGAACTGTGCAACTGCTCATGAAATTTAAAGAATGGGTGGATATTGTGGAGAGATGTGATTAAAACACCGCAAATAGACTTTAAGACATTACTTTAAATTAAAATTTAAAACCGGGAAAAACCAAAAGGTGACTCCCCTTCTCTTCCAGCCACTTCTCTTCTCTGCTCTTAGACTCGCAACTTCCATTTTCTTTTATTTTCGAGCCTTAACTGAAAATTTCCCCAGACTATTTGATTCATCTCAGCAACATTAATTATATTCATGAGGTCTTGTAAACCTTCAGTAAATTTATCTTTGTTTTGTTCTGGTTATAGTAATTAGATCTCAATTTATGCAACTTTTGATTGAGAAACAACAATCAAGTTTCTTTTAAAAACCCTCTGTTTAATTTAACTTCCACTACTTTTACGACCCACAGATTGTGGAGGCTAGGCAAACGAGTCGGTTACGCCACCTGTAACCGCGAGGGGACACCCAACTCAGAAAACGTACAAGAGCTAACTGATTAGATCACTGCAAGAGTTCCAGCAGGCACAAGCCAAACCCGAAGGACCCAGAGAAACTCAATGGCAAAAAATCCAGTTCCCCTTCGAGGGAACTCGAACTGCGTCGGTTACGACACTATGGGAACGCCTCTAGGCGAAGCAGGTCTGAACGTGAATGAAATCACTCCAATCCTATTGGCCTGTTGCTAGAACGGTAAGGTGTGACGGAATAACCGGAGGAGTATAAAGCACACCTGTACACACTCATCATTAGCTTTTTTTTTATTCAGCAGGCGCTCTGTATGTTGTTTGAAGAAAGCTCCAGTCCTACAAGCAGTATGTCTTACCTGAAGAAGAAGTCTACCAGCATGTCCGGCAACCAGATGTACAGAAGGTGTGTTTTTTCTTTGGCTGCCGTGAAAGGGGTGAAGTTAGGCCACGCCATCACTATGAAACACTTTCAACGAGTGTTGGGTCTCCTGGCGGCTGCGTCCAGCGTAATACCATCTGGACTGCTGCACATGAGACCCCTGCAGTGGTGGCTAAGGAACAAGGGTTTTCCCCCGAGGGGAATCCTCTCCGTCTGGTTTGGGTTACGCGCAAGTGTCTTCGTTCCCTATCAGTTTGGAAGGAAACTTGGTTCCTGTCCCAGGGGCCCGTGCTGGGAGGGTCTTGTCGCCGGCTGGTTATTTCGACAGACGCCTCCCTCACGGGCTGGGGCGCGGTCATGGATGGCCGCTTTGCAAGGGGATCCTGGCAGGTGCATCGATCCGAGTGGCATATCAACTGTCTCGAGATGTTGGCGGTGTTCCAGGCTCTGAGGAGTTTCCTGCCCGATCTCCAAGGCCACCACGTCCTGGTTCGTTCTGAGGAGAACAACACAGCGGTGGTGGCCTATCTGAATCACCAGGGCGGTCTGCGCTCGCGCCCTCTGGACAGACTGGCGCGTCAGATCCTCCTGTGGTCCCAGCAGAGGTTACTATCGCTCAGGGCGATGTATTTCCTGGGGACGCAGAATCAGGGAGCAGACCTGCTGTTGAGGCAGGGGCTGAGGCCCGGGGAATGGAGACTTCACCCCGAAGTGGTGGAGCTCTTGTGCGAAGAGTTCGGCCCCATAGACGTGGATCTGTTTGCGTCTCAAGAGACTACGCACTGCCCGCTATGGTTTCTCTCGTTCCTCCAGCCCCGTTGGGTCTGGACGCCATGGTACATTCGTGGCCGAGGCTACGTCTGTACGCTTTTCCCCCAGTCGCTCTGCTCCCGGGGTTCTGGAGCGGGTCCGCCAGGACTATGTCGGCCTACTGCTCGTAGCCCCGTTCTGGCCAACCCGGGTGTGGTTCTCGGACATCATGTCGCTCCTGGACGGCCCGCCGTGGCGGGTCCCTCTGAGGAGAGACCTGCTGTCCCAGGCGCAGGGCCGGGTTCTTCACCCTTGCCCCGCCATATGGCGATTGTGGGTCTGGCCCCTGAGGGGGCACAGTACCTAGAGGCGGGTCTAACAGCCGGAGCAGTCGAGACCCTCCTGAGCTCCAGGGCCCCGTCCACACGGAGGATGTACGGCCTGAAGTGGAGTGTTTTCTCCACTTGGTGTAGGGAGCGGTCGGTGGACCCTGTTACCTGCCCGGTGGTTCAGGTACTTGAGTTCCTCCAGGACCGGTTCTCTGCTGGTCTTTCCCCTTCCACCCTCAAGGTGTACGTGGCAGCTATTTCATCTTTCCACACCCCTCTGAGGGAGGGGTTCTTGGGGAAACTTCCCTTGGTTGTACTTTTCCTCCGTGGTGCCCGGAGGATGAGACCTGCGACTCGGTCCAAGGTTCCCACTTGGGATCTGGCAGTGGTTCTTGGGGCGTTGGCTGAGGCCCCCTTCAAACCCCTGGAGTCAGCTGAGGCTAAGCACTTGACCCTCAAGATGGCCTTTCTCCTTGCTATCACCTCTCTAAGGAGGGTGGGGGAGCTCCAAGCGCTTTCGGTTTCCCCGCAAAGCCTGGAGTTTGCCCCGGGGAATATTAGGGCTATCCTGCACCCTCATTCAGGATACATCCCTAAAGTGCCTTCTTGTGCGGCAGGGTCCACAGTGCTGCAGGCATTTCATCCTCCACCTCATGTGACGGCGGAGGACGGGAGACTTCATCTGCTCTGCCCTGTCAGAGCACTGAGTATTTACACTCTGAGGTCCTCCCGTTGGAGGAAGGCTGACCAGCTGCTAGTGTGTTTTGGGTCTCCCAGGGCCGGGCTCCCTGCATCCAAACATACTATTAGCAACTGGATTGTTCAGACTATTTCCCTGGCCTATCAGGTGCGCGGTTTGCCTTCACCTGTGGCTGTGAGGGCTCATTCTACCAGAGGCAAGGCGGCCTCTCGAGCCCTCCTTTCCGGGGCCTCTTGCAGGATGTTGTTTAGCGGCTGGCTATGCCACTCCGCACACATTCATTCGGTTTTACAGTCTTGACCTTCCTTCGGCACCTGGCACTCGTGCGCTCTCCTCTTAGTCGTGCCACTTTATTGCACACAGGGGCAGGCGGGGTTTTCGGCACGGTTTAGTGGGTATCTCGTTCCCATAGTGTCGTAACCGACGCAGTTCGAGTTCCCTCGAAGGGGAACGTCTCGGGTTACGTATGTAACCCTGGTTCCCCGAGAAGGGGAACGAGAGACTGCGTCGGCCCGCCGCACCTCTCTCCCCGCCTGAAGCGCCTGCTTCATAGTTTAAGCTAATGATGAGTGTGTACAGGTGTGCTTTATACTCCTCCGGTTATTCCGTCACACCTTACCGTTCTAGCAACAGGCCAATAGGATTGGAGTGATTTCATTCACGTTCAGACCTGCTTCGCCTAGAGGCGTTCCCATAGTGTCGTAACCGACGCAGTCTCTCGTTCCCCTTCTCGGGGAACCAGGGTTACATACGTAACCCGAGACGTTCGAACCACCGCTGTACCATGCCTCCGTGCCAAGCCTGTCAAGAGGCCGTGAATGCAACGAACCGAGCAGCTAGCTGTGGGCCTTCGAAGTAACAAGGCTGAGGAACCACAAAGCAGTAAGGTAAATCAACTTTACATTCTGTGGTCAAAGTTAATGTCCTTTAGCTTTGAACCTCATAACCTTATATGATTATATTATAGCCTTATGAACTTAGTTATCCCCGTAGCACCTGCGTCCATTCGTTTCTTTATGTCTTAAGTCATATTCTTTCCACAACAGCCAAACTGAATTCACATTGAACCCTATTAATTCTGTTCTATCTCCCGTTGATTGCATTCTTGTTGTTGGTTTAATGTTTGTTTGTTTTTAAATTCTGTTATCCCTATTTGCCTTCACTTGTATTCACTTTAGGATGTTAATATTCCCGATATCAGCTGGGATTGGCTCCAGCCCCCTGTGACCCTGTACACAGGATAAGCGGTTGATGATGGATGGATGGATGGATGGAAGAACTAACTGATCACTAGTAATAATTGTTGTAATTAATAAGCTATACCCAAGGAGTCCTAAAAGCCTTGGGCAGATAGCAAATTTTTAGGTGGTGCCCCCTTTTGAACAAGTGCTTATGATATTAATATTTCCAAATATTGGTATTCACAATTTTATTAACAAAGTGTAGGTTCAGTACAGTGCTGTATGAAAAGCTGCAGAAGGTCGGTGGTTTGATCACGGCTCCAGTCTGCACATTGTAATGTCCTTGGGCAAGTTACTAACTCCAGATTGTGGAGTTAGTAACTTGCGAATTTCTCTATTTGCTCTGGTTTTCATTGGCATGAAATGCCTCTAAAGCACCAACAGAGGGCTCAATGACCAAACATGGCACACCACTGTTGTATACTGCTTGTGTGCATATATATTTTATTTGAGGTCCAGTCCACTGTTGCCGAATAAAATATCAACTATTTTAAGGAAACAAGATATCCAGGTAAACATTGATTGCATTGAGAATCCAAATTTAAAAACACCTCAGCAAGTCAGTGTCATTATTATTATTATAATGCTGTTCCATTTGTGTGTGAATGTGTATTTAGTTTTCTGATGGCAGAGGCACCTTAGCCTTTGCCATCTGTGTGAATGGGTGAATGTCATGTAGTGTAAAAGCGCTTTGACTGGTCTGAAAGGGGCAGTACAAGTATAGACCATTTACCATCTGTAGTCTCTGTGCCCGTACACACAGCCACCCACTATTTATTCATTATTCTAATATATAAGCTTAATTACATACATACATCCGTTAGTCTGACTGTAGAGCATTTCCGCTAGCTACATCTGTCCCCACTGCTGTCTCGTGTTAATTAACAAATAAGCAGAGTCAGAAAAAGCTGTTGACCCTTGTCAGCTCCCTGATGTCTGCAGTACATCCATAATCAATCAGCCATCTGTAAGGGTCCAATCAGCTGTCTGTCAGCACTGTACTTCACAGCTAATGGTTCTTTTACACCTTGTGATTGGCTGTTCGTATTTGGGTCAAGGTCAGGAGTGGGTACATGTGTAACACATAGCTAATGTTCAGCGGGCTCTGTCAACACATCTGTAGCTGCGCTCACCCACCTGTTGGTGTCCTCCAGTAAGCTGGGACTTTGCTGTGACCCCACTGACAAGCTGACCTCTTCCTTCGTTGGATCTGTGTCTGCACCAGGCTTACCTTAGTAAAGAGATACATCTAAGACTTCTGAATTATTGTCAGTTAACCCTTATAACCCAATAATGCACACGCCATGATACTACTCCCAATTCACCTATGGGCCGGGTATTTGAGTATTGTTTACATTGTCCTATCTGTTTGCTTACTGCTGTTAACCAAGCCACTTTCTCCTGTGCTTTCACCACTGCCAAACAGTCCAGTTGTTTTCTTCCTCCTGTCATTAATATCTTCTTCTTCCTCCTCTTCCTGCACTTCTGCCCCCGCATCTGTAAAGCAAAGTCAAATGCATAAGGCTCCACACTGTCTTGCACTCAATTCAAAGATGTATTGGATTTCAATGTTGTTTTTCTGTACATTGCTCATAAGCCATAAACAACCAGTATCATTAGCATGTTCTCGACTCTCAGTACTCCTTCAGAATGTTTCCTTCAAGAGCTGTGGCAGCTCTGTTGCCAGACTTGATGGCAAGCTTTAAACTACCATCTGTAGCTAAAAGCATGTTTCCCAGTATTTGCTGAAATAAAGCCTGGTACCACCGATGTGTACTTTATTATATCCTGTCTTGCTGAATGAATGAAATGCCTTGTAGCTGAATGACTCCAAATCAGTCAAATAATTCGAATGCCTTCCTCTGGCCCCAGCAGTCTGTGGATTAGTCTGGGTGCTAATGTAATGATAGCCCGTAAAGTAGGTGTACATTTGTCTTTTGATGCTCAGGTGACTAGTGGTGCAGTTCTGCTTTGTCCAAAAGAGACATTTAATCAAGATCAGACCTCAGCTGTGGACCTCCCTGCAAACTCAGTATCTTCTTTTAAATCTCACTTTGATCTTACGGCTATGTCAGAACTGATAGTACTTTGGTACTACTGTTTTATATCTTGTGTTTTGGGTTTTATTTACTTTTATTATTAGATGCAGCAAACTAGTCCACACATTTGTTTCTTCTAGGCTGGATTTTATCTCAAAATCTTAGCTTCAAAACCATTTTGATGGTACACTGACTTGTAATAAGGATAATGGTGTTTCTGTCACTCTGGCCCAGAGTACCTGGTATTGCATTATGTAGCACTGGAATCCAAGGCAGGAAACACATCACAAGAATGGAGTATTGCTTTACGGCCCCATGGGCAAGTGGCATACGCATAAAATGCTATATACTCTATTATATAACCCCTGGGTTTGAGTTAAAAGGTGCATAGCAGCATATAAGTGTTGTCATATTAGGCTCTGTCACTTTAAGAGACCTTTCCGTAGTTTGTTGGAGATCAATAAACTGTTTGTTGCCCTGTTACAAACACAGTAGAAAAACATTTTTTGTAGTTTTACTGGTATGTAGCCTTTGTTTTGAAATGGCTGGTGCCCCACCAATTTGTACACATAAATATAACACTGGTTAAATCTGTGGTTAAAAAGTGGGATATTTCAGCAAGACAAACAGGCAAACAGACAAACAGTTTTTTTTGTAACAAGAATAACACCAAACTAATGAAACAGTATGATTAATAAATACTTATGAAAATAGGTATAGATCAAATTTAAGACACAGTTTACTCATGAACCTGTGATTGTAAAGTCACAGTCACACCCAGTAGGTAAGCCTGTTAAAAAAAATGTGTATTTGGGTTCAAACAAAGTTTTAGACGTCTATTTTACATTAATAAAATCTTGATAATTTTGTATTTTATTAATGCTGTTAAAACACATTCAGAATATATGCAGCTAATGATAAAAACCTCAGGCCTTTTTTTTCAGCTGCACCACAGTCATCCTCACTCTGAAATATTCACATTGTATCCAGTATGATAACTAAGATAGGAATGTTCCAATCAGCGCAACTACAATACAAGATAACTGTTCATTGATCAGTTTTCTATGTTACAGTAATTACTGCAGTAATGTAGCTCACAGTAAGTGTTTTCAGTCCAACTGGCACAGTGTCATACCTAAAGACAGACATAGATTTTATTAGGATAAATCCACGATGTGCGGAGATCTGTCCAACGTCAATGACAAATTCATCATAAAAGCGTCATGTTCAAGATCATGTTTGGATGAAAAACTAACAGCCTATCCAACCGGGATTTAAAAGTTTTTAAAGATGTAAATGCGTTCAGATATGTGCTTTGATATCGACAGTATGAATGAGGAAATGAAAATGGTGTGTCAGACAGCCGCCTCAGGCTCCGCAGGCAGTTTTTCAACTGATGGGCCGGAGTTACTGATCTAGAGTTTATCTGATTGCGCTCTCTGAAACAGAAAACCCAGAGTTACCCTCATCTCAGGCTGAACATACTCAGAATTTTCACTAATCCCGCTTTCTGAAACGGGGCCCTGGTGGTTCTCTCTGTTTCTCTGGATATTTTATGAAAGTTGTGAGAGAATGTCCAGGACAGATGAGAGGTGGTTTGATATCAATATATTCATAAATGAAACAACTGAAATTACAACCTTGCAATGTGCTTAATTAATATTCTTTTTTACAAACTCACAGGTGTGAAAAGTGGTGGGAATGTTTTTTTATGTAAAGGGAAACACAAAATTCAGGTGGCAGGTGACGATTTAAAATCTAAAACTCTAACAGAATAAATATAATGGTGTAAGGCTCTCAGGCATTCTGTGCATAACCTCTTTAAATGTGCATGTGGCACCTTTTCCCCTCAATGATATTTGAAATCATTTTAATTCAGTTAGAAACTCCTGGATTTTAATAGCCCCTGTGTTTCAGCAGTTTTGCTGCTCATGTTCACGTTCTGTGTTCCCTGACATCTCCCAAAAAAAAGTGGCAATATTATGAGACTAACATCATCTACCTGCCCTATACGCTGTGTATTACGTTACTGCTTTGCTGGTCTAGTCTGTTTTGAAACTGTAACTAACCAAAACACTTGTGATCAGGCAGAAATCTCACCAAAAATCCACACATTAACCTCAGCACCTCTGATAAAGAGAAAATAAACAGATTCTGCGCTTCAGTTTTTAGATGTTTATATTGCAAATCTGCTATGTTACCACTGTCACAACTGTCTAGATTCACTGCACGAGAACAGGTTTACTCTGTTACTATCATGGCATCAGCTGGGCGGAGTGGACGTTATCAAATACAATTGTTTTTCACTATGTGAGAAAAAACAGCTGTTAACAAGACAACAATCTTGTTTTAATCTCTCAAGATCTCGTGGCCCCATACTAATAATGTTTTAATCAGTTATTTCTTGGTGAGCTCTTTGTGACACCAAAGAACAGAAATATACATCAGAAGCATTAAAGTGCTGCAGAAACTGATGTCACTGATGATGCAGGATGACAATTGCCAAAGCTGTCTCATGGTTCGTTTGTAAAGTCAGTATAACAGGAACCGGCCAGAATTAAAATGTAAAAATGTATAATTGAAAGTACAGGTGTGAAAGCAGCTTGAAGCCTGTCTGCTGTATTTTGGTTTTGCTCGCTGTTTTTAATAACAATAAAAGTGTGGACCACCAAGCCTGCTCGCCCAAACCGTACTGATCTCAGAGCTGCTGAAAGAAAATGGTGAAAAACCAAAGACCCCGCAGACCTTAAGGGCTACCAATTGCTCCTATCCTCCTTCTTAACAAGCATCAGTGCTGCCAAAACTGCGTTCAATAATAACAGAATTAGCAGTGCCACTGACTCAAGGAAATTATTTTCCACTTTTAAAGTGCTACTAAATCCTCCTCCACCACCCACAAACTTGTCTGCAGCTATAACTAGCCAATTCTCTGAAACATTCAAACTCAACCATTGTAGCAGTCCTACTACATCTTTTCCTCTGCCCTCCCAGGTCAGTGGTTCTTTACTCTCCTCATTTACTCCTCTCACAGAGAGTGAAGTATCAGAACCCATTTACCCATAGCCGACCAACTACATGCCCACTGGACCCGATTCCTACGAATCTCCTCCAAGCTATATCTCCTTCTGTGGTCCCGACAATCACTCATGTGATAAATACTTCTCTGGCTTCAGGAACCTTCCCGACCACTTTCAAAAGAGCTCGGGTTACACCCTTGCTCAAAAAGCCCTCACTTGACCCAACTCAAGTTGAGAACTATCGACCAGTGTCTCTTCTACCTTTTTTATCCAAAACTATTGAACGGGCAGTATCAATACAGGTCTCAGAATTCCTCTCAGGGAATGACCTCCTAGATCCATATCAGTCTGGTTTTAAGAGTGCCCACTCTACTGAAACAGCTCTTCTGTCTGTAACAGAAGCCCTAAGGTCAGCTAAAGCTGCAGCCCAATCCTCGGTTCTTATCCTGCTTGACCTATCGGCTGCCTTTGACACAGTCAACCACAGGATCCTGCTATCCGCTCTCTCAGCAATGGGCATCTCGAATAAAGCACTCCTGTGGTTCAAATCCTACTTCTCGGGCGCTCCTACAATGTTTTGTGGCAAGGACAATTATCCTCCTCCCACTGCCTCTCCACAGGGGTGCCCCAAGGCTCAGTGCTAGGGCCCCTTCTCTTCTCAATTTACACAACCTTACTGGGGCCGATCATTCGCTCGCACGGCTTCTCTTACCACTGCTACACAGACGACCTTTTCAGACCATGTTGCTACTGTCTCTCGGTCATGCCACTTTGCTCTATACAACATAATGACAATCAGGCCCTACCTCACTCAGTGCGCCACCCAGCTTCTGGTACAGGCCATGGTTATCTCTCGCATCGACTATTGCAATGCCCTCCTAACAGGTCTTCCAGCTTGTGTGGTGAAACCCTTCCAAATGGTTCAGAACGCAGCAGCGCGTCTGGTTTTTGGTCAGCCCAAAAAGACTCGTCACTCCATTACTCCACTGACTCCCCGTGGCCTCCAGAATCAAATTCAAGTCTGTGTGTGTGTGTGTGTGAGCAAGTTTGTGTGCTTTGGGAGAAAAGGGAGGGAGCACAGTGAGGCAGCATCAAAAATACCTTGCAAAGGAAAATATAGAAGCAGATTTTGTATTACAAAACATACATCAATATAGTCCATCACAGTAAGAATGTCCTGTTTCTAGCACAGAGCACAAACAACACCAGTTTATTCCACAAAAGTCAGGTTATGGATGAAATGGCATGATCAAGCAGAGTGCATGCAAAAGACACAGAGAGGAGGAGCAGGCAGTCAGGGACTTTCCCACCAAATGCTTAGGCACGTGAAAATCTTGGACTTTCCCAGATTCAGGTGCAGTAGGAAAGAGAGCCAAGAGATGATGTGAAGCCAAGAAACAGAGCTATAAAAGGAGGTCCAAAAGGAGGTGAAAGTCAGTCGTTACATGGTTTTCATGTCGACTCGGGTCTCTGTTCTGGTAACAGAATGGGGCTCTATTTTGCACAGATCTCTGACACACTCCGGTGGAACTTTTGTATTCTAATTGGTTTCTGTTTTTGCTGATAATAAAAATGTTGGTAAAAGTTCAAGCTTTCTTATCTGGCACAAGTCTTGAATTTTTACATGACACTACATTCTCGGCCGCTACGCTCCTCCAACGAACACCACCTGGCTCTGCCATCCCTTCACACAAAGCAATCCCAGTCCAAGCTATTCTCATCTGTGACACCATGATGGTGGAACGAGCTACCGCATGCCATCAGAGCAGGGGCGTCCCTCTCTAACTTCAAGAAACTCTTGAAAACTCATCTCTTCCCGAGAACACTTCCTCTTATAACACCTCTAACTTCTAACCTCTAACATGCACGTCCTGTGCCTACAATTATCTTGTATTGATTGCACTTTTTTGTTTTGATTGCTCTTTTTGTTAACTCTTACTTCCTTCCCTAGGTATTTACCCCATTGATGTGATGTTCTGTGAGCTCTTACTAGTATTTATTGCTTCTCTTACTAGTATGTATTGTCAGTTGTAGATCTGTAGTTGATGCTCTGTTGATGCTTGAATGTTGTTCCTCAAATGTACGCTTTGGATAAAAGCGTCTGCCAAATGAGTAAATGTAAAGGGAACAAAGTGCCCCGTATAAGAGCCCACTAGAAGTTCACGCCCCCTCTGCAATGGGCCATCAGCTCCGAACCTGTTGGTGCTGCATTTACATGCTCCTCGGATTGTCCCATTTCCCGTAGTGAGAAGTCATTGCTCCAATTTTGGTGTGTTCATGAGCTTTAAGTCATAATGTGGAAACAACATGGACCTGGTCTTCTGATCATGGCTAATGATAATAAATAACTAATCTAGGTCACTCTCCCAGTCAGGAATAGGGATACCAGAAATTTAGAAGTCGGTACTAATACCACTGAAATTCCACGATTCCTAATACCCAATTCAGTATCACAGTAAAAAAAACAACAACAAAACAATAAATCCTGTGTACTTTAACGCTCCTCTAATAAAAACATCTGAAAATAAAACTAAATTAAACTATTGAAATTACAACCTTGCAATGTGCTTAATTAATTAATTTTCTTTTTTACAAACTCGCAGTTGTGAAATGTTTAAGGGTGATCACTGTCTGTATTGGCAGTGGTTTCAGATTTCTGTGTTGCAAAACAAAAAGGTTATTGATGATTGAAATGGATCGTATTGCACTTTTAAGATGGACCCTAACTCCAGTGACAGGCGCTTTGGACAGACACTCAGTTCTTTGCACTGCAAACGTCATGTATCGTCATCTTGTCAAAAGTGTGAAACGTCTGCCTAAATTAGCCACGAAAACTGACAAATGTTGAAATTAAACTAACCACCCGGTGTCCAAACACGACGACGGGGCTGCCGCTGCACTTGTCGCCATCTTCCGTGTGGGATCCCTAGTACCTATAGTACTGTAGAACAAGTACCAGCATGTTTTCACAATTTTGGATGAGTATCGGTTCTTGTGACATCCCGAGTTGGGAACTGATTTTTATGATTATTCAGACATGACATAAATGATGTTGGTTCTCACCTCTCTGTACGTCCCACCAGACATTCTCCTCTTCCTCAATGTGTTCTTCAACATGCTTTCCTCCTTCATACTCCTCTTCGATGTTTTCTTTAGTGCACTCTCTTACCAAATCTACTCCTTTCTCTATTTCCTCAAGTTCCTCTTCTGCCTCGTCTTCCTCTTCCCCCACATACATCCTTGGTTGCCTTTGACTGGTTCCATTCATTTCATCTTGCCTCTTTTTACGCTGCACCTGGTCAGACCCTCCGGGTCCCTCTTCATGTTCTATTTTCTGCTCTCCTTCCACAGTGCTGCAGCATCTGTGGACTCTGGAGCTGGAAGATACAGTATCTACAGACAGCCATTCCTCCTGGCAGGCTGTGATGAAGCCCTTGGGACTACTGACAGAGTCTACCTTGAAACGTGGAGGCTGAAAAATGTTGGACCCCTAAGAATTGACAGAATGTAACGTCACATATGTGTTGGCTTTAAGAAGTTTTGTTGTTTTGTGTTTTGTTGGTTTTATGGACCAACACAAAACACATATGCAAATGTTAAGGACATATTCAGTATGTTGTAGTTAATTAAAATTAATTTAATTAATTAATTAAAACGAGGCAAGTTAACACTTTGTTCCCCCATTACAATGGTTTGCGTCAATCCAGAGTCCTCTGAAGAAAGTCACACTGGTGAATGAAATGAGTGGCTGGATTAACCTGTACTGAGCATCCTCTTGGTGTGGTGAAACTCTCGGCCCTGAGATCCACAGGGCTGAGGTGGCTGCAGACAGGTGAGCCTGGGAGACTGGCCTTAATAACACCCGCCGTCACACGCCGGTGTACGTCTGTCAACAGCAGAAAAAGACCTTATGTCACTTCAGAATCAGAAGAATCAGAATCAGAAGGAGCTTTATTGCCAAGTAGTGTTCACCACATATGAGGAATGTGCTACACGTAGACAAACATACAGTTGACATAAGTAAATGTAGAAATATATAAATATGGAATAGACAATGCAAGTTATATAAGAATATTAAAGAGAATAGAGAAAAATAATACGACTATATGCAGAATATACAACTATTTGCAGAACGTGCATTATTCTGGGTTTGTGTAGAGCAGACGTATTGCAAAAAAATATATAAATTGACAATATAAAAATATACAACAAGTATTTAACAATTAACAAAAAATGTGTGCAATATGCCAGGTTTGTGCATGATATGAAATGAAATAATGTTTACATGTGCAGTGACGTATGTATTATTTACAAGGGGGGAGTGTCAGTGGGGGGCCCGGGCCTTGTTGATGATGCTAGCTGCAGATGGGAAGAAGCTGTTTTTGTGGCAAGAGGTTTTGGTCCTGCTGGACCGCAGCTTCCTGCCAGGGGGGAGAGTCTGAAACAGTTTGTGTCCGGGGTGGGAGGAGGCTCAACTTCTTCAGCTACCGCAGGAATTACATCCTCTGCTGGGACTTTTTGATGATTGGGGTGGTGTTCAGCTCCCACTTGAGATCCTGGGAGATGATGGTGCCCAGGAAGTGGAAGGAGTCACACAGGATGATGGGGGAGGGTGGGGCTGGGCTCATTCTAAAATCTATGACCATCTCCACTGTCTTCAGAGCGTTGAGATCCAGACTGTTCTGGCTGCACCAGGTCACCAGATGGTCAATCTCCCACCTGTAGGCAGACTCATCCCCACCAGAGATGAGCCCAATGAGGGTGGTGTCATCCGCAAACTTCAAGAGCTTGACAGACTGGTGACTGGAGGTGCAGCTGTTGGTGTACAGGGAGAAGAGAAGAGGGGAAAGAACGCACCCTTGAGGGGAACCGGTGCTGATGGTCCTGGAATCAGAGACATGTTTTCCCAGCTTAACATGTTGCCTCCTGTCCGTCAGGAAGTCAGTGATCCACCTGCAGGTGGAGTCAGGCACGTTCAGCTGGGAAAGCTTGTCCTGCAGCAGGGTCAGAGGGGAGGGAGTGGAGTTGGCCAACTCTGAGGAGTGGGGGGAGGAGATGGTGGACTGGGGTTGAAACTGAGTGGAGGAGTCACGGGGGATGGTGACCGATTAACTCTCAAAGCGGCAGTAAAACTGGTTCAGCTCATTTGCCAGGTGAGAGTTGTTGATGGAGTGGGGGACTTTGGGTTTGTAGTTAGTGATCTGCCCGAACCCCCTCCAGACAGAAGTGGCATCGTTTGCAGAGAACTGGTTCTTTAGCCTCTCTGCGTACAGACGTTTAGCTTCTTCACTTTAACGCTCCGCACCTAGCTCGGTCCCCACTCCTAAATGCCTCCTCCTTTTCCAACCTCAGCTGACTGAATTTGGCTGTAAACCAGGGTTTGTCACTTAAGTTCTCCTTTACTGGAATTTATTTTTTATTAGTATGCAGTTTGCATGCATGGTCCTGGTTTCCCTAATTGAGGTTAAAGGATTAAGGGAATCTGGTTTCTAATCAACTTTTTACAAATTTGCATGGTTCTAAAAATCTGAATACTGACCTGCTGCATGTAAAAAGATTTACAGTAACCTGCTTATTATAGTGCAGGTAAACACATTCTGAATACCTGCATCACCTTAAGTTACTTAAGTGCATGTAAACGCACTGCATGTGTTATATATATTTGATGAAGGTATCATTTACTTATATTTAATAAATACAAGGATGATCAAACGAAATTACTATAAATACTCTCCTATATTCTGAATATCATCATCCACCCTCAACAGATGCAATCAGTCACCATCTGGCTTTAACTGTTTTAAGTGTTCCACAAAAAGCAGCCAATGTCAGTCTTTCCAAACACTAATGTAGTGCTGATACAGTGATTCTCCAAAGTGTGCTCTTGTCCATCTACTCTCCTTAATATTGATCCTACAGATCCTAATGCATGTATGCCCGTTGTAGTGGTATGTAACAACCTGGTTGGACGGGCATTGCTTTGCATTCCATATGTTGGTTTAAATGTTCTAGAGATTGTATCTCCACCTGTTATCATTAGTAGGTTCAAACTTGGAGCAACTGCCAAATACTTTCAGTGAAAACAACCACTTCCAAATCATACAAAAAATAGGCATAAGTGCAGGATTCCAGCATGTTCACATTGTGTGTGGTTTTACCTGGGCTACGTGGGGTACTATTACAGGGTGGGACTCGTTTGTTGACAGAGATACTGTAGAGTTTCTCCTGAGGTGGTGCTGGAGAGCATGTAATGCTGGATAGTTCAGCCAGCAGAGCCACGTCTAAGCGAGCCCTGCACACACACACACGCACATGCACACAAAGATCACCTTCTGAGGAATCATTTTGCTCTGGGATGGACTGTAAAAACAAGTTACAGATGTTACAATATATAAAGAAACTGCAGACTTTTAAATAATCTTGTTTAGGCTCAGTTTTGTTTTGTCTCATGTGCTCTTTAATAAAATTGCCTTAAATCAGCAACCTCCAGTTCTGAAAAGTGAAGCCAAAGCAGAAGTGCCTTAAACTTAAATGCTCAACAGGAACTGCATGAGGTCATCAGGAGTCACATGACAAAACAACCTGATGGTGTTTTTGTTGCTGCTGGTGATTTTAATCAAACAGATCTTGTAACAGTATTACCTAAATTTCACCAGCATGTCCACATCCCCACCAGAGGAACAAACATGCTGGACCACATCTACACCAATATTCCTGGCAGCTACAAAGCCCTCCCCCGTCCCCATTTTGGTTAATCAGACCATGGTTCTCTGCTTCTTCAGCCCACTAACACCCAGCTGATTAAAAGGGTCAGGCCAACAACTAAATCAGTCAAAGTGTGGACAGATGAATCTAAAGCAGTTCTGCAGGACTGTTTTGGGAGCACAGATTGAAGTATGTTCAGAGAAGCCGTCACCCAGGAGAGTCACATTAACCTTGTGGAATATACATCATCAATGACATCATACATCTGCAAATGTGTTGATGATTCATTCTTCATCCTCAGCACTGCTCTACTGATGATAGTTTATTACATTTGCATTTACTCATTTAGCAGACGTTTTTATCCAAAGCGACTTACATTTGAGGAACAACATCCAAGCATCAACAGAGCATCTACAACTGACAATACATACTAAAATTACTTACTAAAAGTACTATTGAGAGCTAATGGCACATATCACATCAATGGGGAAAATACCTAGGCAAAGAAGTAAGAGTTAACAAAAAAAGTGCAATCAATACAAGATAATTGTAAGGGGATAGAAGAAGAAGAGCACAGAAGTGCATGTTAGAGGTTAGGAGTTAGAGGTGTTATAAGAGGAAGTGTTCGCGGAAGAGATGGGTTTTCAAGAGCTTCTTGAAGTTAGAGAGGGACGCACCTGCTCTGATGGCATGTGGTAGCTCGTTCCACCATCGTGGTGTCACAGATGAGAACAGTTTTAACTCAGCTCTGTCTCTACATCACAGTAACAACTTTATGTCCATTGACTGCCTGGAGGGTAGCTAGTGTTTGGAACGGAGAGGAGGTGTGTGCTGCAGTTCAGTGTTTTTCCACCTGTGTTTTTTGGGGCATGTCCGACTAGCCGCTTGGCGAGCGTTATATGAGGCGCATTTTGCTTTCATCCAAGGGAAGCGGCCGGACTACAAACGAGCTGTTTTCAATCAGTTCAGAGCAGTGTTTCCTGTGGGAGATGGGACTTTTTGACTTTTCAAACCTATTTTGAGTGTGAAAAACGCCTGCAGCTGTTGCCTGTTTATCTGGGGCAGTGCACCTGTAAATTCTGTTGTTCATCCAGCACCATGACATGTACAGTACCCCTAAGACGCAGAACACCAATAGCAACTGCAGGCATCTCTCTCACTATTTCCTTAATGAGGATAGACTAGAGGATGGAATAAAATTCTGAACACACACACACGGCAGGCACACCTGGGCATCACAACTCTCTCAGGGGCTTATTTGGTAGATTTTGGTTATACAGGTGCTGGACATATTATTAGAATATCATCAAAAAGTTGATTTATTTCAGTAATTCCATTCAAAAAGTGAAACTTGGATATTATATTCATTCATTACACACAGACTAATATATTTCAAATGTTTATTTCATTTAATTGTGATGATTATAACAGACAACTAATGAAAATCCCAAATTCAGTATCTCCGAAAATTAGAATATTACTGAAGACCAATACAAAAAAAGGATTTTTAGAAATGCTGGCCAACTGAAAAGTATGAACATGAAAAGTATGAGCATGTACAGCACTCAATACTTAGTTGGGGCTCCTTTTGCCTGAATTACTGCAGCAATGCAGCGTGGCATGGAGTCCATCAGTCTGTGGCACTGCTCAGGTGTTATGAGAGCCCAGGTTGCTCTGATAGTTGTCTTCAGCTCTTCTGCATTGTTGGGTCTGGCGTATCGCATCTTCCTCTTCACAATACCCCATAGATTTTCTATAGGGTTAAGGTCAGGCCAGTTTGCTGGCCAATTAAGAACAAGGATACCATGGTCCTTAAACCAGGTACTGGTAGCTTTGGCACTGTGTGCAGGTGCCAAGTCCTGTTGGAAAATGAAATCTGCATCTCCAGAAAGTTGGTCAGCAGCAGGAAGTATGAAGTGCTCTAAAACTTCCTGGTAGACGGCTGCGTTGACCTTGGACCTCAGACAGTGGACCAACACCAGCAGATGAAATGGCACGCCAAACCATCACTGACTGTGGAAACTTTACGCTGGACTTCAAGCAACTTGGATCCTGTGCCTCTCCTCTCTTCCTCCAGACTCTGGGACCTTGATTTCCAAAGGAAATGCAAAATTTACTTTCATCAGAACATAACTTTGGACCACTCAGCAGCAGTCCAGTCCTTTTTGTCTTTAGCCCAGGTGAGACGCTTCTGTCTTGTTCAAGAGTGGCTTGACACAAGGAATGCGACAGCTGAAACCCATGTCTTGCGTCTGTGCGTGGTGGTTCTTGAAGCACTGACTCCAGCTGCAGTCCACTCTTTGTGAATCTCCCCCACATTTTTGAATGGGTTTTGTTTCACAATCCTCTCCAGGGTGCGGTTATCCCTATTGCTTGTACAATTGTTTCTACCACATCTTTTCCTTCCCTTCGCCTCTCTATTAATGTGCTTGGACACAGAGCTCTGTGAACAGCCAGCCTCTTTAGCAGTGACCTTTTGTGTCTTGCCCTCCTTGTGCAAGGTGTCAATGGTCGTCTTTTGGCCAGCTGTCAAGTCAGCAGTCTTCCACATGATTGTGTAGCCAACAGAACTAGACTGAGAGATCATTTAAAGGCCTTTGCAGGTGTTTTGAGTTAATTAGCTGATTGTGGCAACAGGTGTCTTCATTATTGAACCTTTTCACAATATTCTAATTTTCTGAGATACTGATTTGGGGGTTTTCATTAGTTGTCAGTTACAATCATCAAAATTAAAAGGAATGAACACTTGAAATATATCAGTCTGTGTGGAATGAATGTATACATTATACAAGTTTCACTTTTTGAATGGAATTACTGAAATAAATCAACTTTTTGATGATATTCTAATTATATGACCAGCACCCGTAGTTGATTGGTAGATTCAAAACGGCATGATAATGATGTTTGTTCTAGGCTACAATTTTCCCCTGGACTGCACACCCAGTGTTGAGAGATTTTACATGCACCTTGTCATTTAATTTTTTCAGCTTTTAAAATGAATGTGTAGTTTAATAGTGAGTGCTAATGTAGCTGTCACACAGAACTATAAACTAGGCCTTGAGGGTAAATGTTTTTATTTTTGATCAATTGTATGGATTACATTGATGTTATGGTGGGTTGGTTTTTTTGCCCCCTTCAAACATTAAAGGTTTTACTTGTTTTAAGTGTAAGCTGGACATGGTAAAGTAGAAAATCGTAAAACACTACAAAGTAGTTATTTAGATTTTTATTTAAACAGACTCCAACAAGGTGTAAATAACACTTAAGGTGAGTAACTGTGAATTTTAACACTTTCAGGATTCAATGAAAAGGTTTAACACCAATGAAGAGTGAATTAATAAAAGTACATTATGAATGAGGGTTATTTCTTTCTTAGTGTAGAACTTGATTTGCACTTCTCAGTGTGGTGTAGTGTTAAATATGAACTTTACACTGAATGCTCAGACTTACTGCTGACTTTACCACACAGTAAAGCTTACCTTGTAGTATATTAAGAAAATTAATTTGCAATGCTGTGGAATGTGGCTGACCAGCTTAGGTCATTGGTGTATGAGTCACAGTGAGGAAGTGAACCCGGGTCGCTCACACAAAAGATATCCGTCTTATCTACTGCGCCCTCACCACCCCTACCTCCAGCTTGAAGTGAAAAAGTAGGTACCAGTACTCCCCATTCACATGTTGCCATGTGTATTGGTTGGTACACACAAGGAGGAGGCTGGCTTGACATACTAGCACAGTGGCATCCTTACTCTGTATCTGCAGAGGCACAATCCACAAACTGGAGGAGTAACGAGTATAAATTAGTGTGTTATTCAATTCAATTCAATTCAATTCAATTTTATTTATATAGCGCCAAATCACAACAACAGTTATCTCACAGCGCTTTTCATAAAAGAGCAGGTCTAGACCGTACTCTGTGATGATATTTACAGAAGCCCAACAGTTCCCACCAAGAGCAAGCACTAGGCGACAGAGGCAAGGAAAAACTTCCTTTTAAGAGGCAGAAACCTCGAGCAGAACCATGGCTCAGGGTGGGCGGCCATCTGCCTCGACCGGTTGGGGTGAGAGAGAGAGAGAGAGAGAAAGAGAGAGAAGAGAGTGAAAGAGAGAGAGAGAGAGAAAGAGAGAGAGAGAGAGAGAGAGGGATGTAAGGAGAGAGAGAGGGGAGGGAGGCAGCCTACACAATATACACACAGAGGTACAGACAGCGAAGGTAATGTTGCTATAAACTAAATGAAAAATGGTACAGATATTTATAATAGTGTTAATGGTAACCATCGTAATGTTAATGATTATAATAACAATAAGACCAGCGACAACAGTCGCTGCAGTAGAGGGTGTCGAGCAGGAACACAGGGGCAGCATGCGACCCGCAGCCACAGATCCAGACTCCACAGCTCCAGAGCCAGAAAACCTGCAGGAAGTGATAGGAGGAGAGAGGAGAGGGACGAGAAAGCACAAGACTACCAGAAAGGGGAGAAGTTGTGTTAGTAACATGCAATAATGGGATAAGGTTGCATACAGAGGGAGAGAAAGTAGAGGAGAGAGGAGCTCAGTGCATCATGGGAAATCCCCCGGCAGTCTAGGCCTATAGCAGCATAACTAAGGGATGGTTCAGGACTACCTGAGCCAGCCCTAACTATAAGCTTTATCAAAGAGGAAAGTCTTAAGCCTACTCTTAAATGTGGAGATGGTGTCTGCCTCCTGAACCCAAACTGGAACCTGGTTCCACAGGAGAGGAGCTTGATAGCTGAACGCTCTGGCTCCTAGTCTACTTTTGGAGACTCTAGGAACCACAAGTAACCCTGCATTCTGGGAGCGCAGTGCTCTGGTGGGGTAGTAAGGTACTATGAGCTCTTTAAGATAAGATGGTGCCTGACCATTAAGAGCTTTGTAGGTAAGAAGAATGATTTTAAATTCTATTCTGGATTTTACTGGAAGCCAATGCAAAGAAGCTAAAACAGGAGAAATGTGATCTCTTTTCCTGGTTCCTGTCAGAACACGTGCTGCAGCATTCTGGATCAGCTGAAGAGTCTTAATGGACTTTTTCGAGCAGCCTGATAATAAGGAATTGCAGTAATCCAGCCTAGAAGTAACAAATGCATGGACTAGTTTTTCTGCATCATTTTTAGACAGGATGTTCCTGATTTTCGCAATATTACGTAGGTGAAAAAAGGCGGTCCTTGAAATTTGCTTAATGTGGGACTTAAACGACATGTCCTGATCAAAGATAACTCCAAGATTCCTCACAGTGGTGCTGGAGGCCAAGGCGATGCCATCCAGGGAAACTATATCTTTAGATAATGCGTCACGGAGGTGCTTAGGCCCCAGAACAATAACTTCAGTTTTATCTGAGTTTAACATTAGAAAATTACAGCTCATCCAGGTTTTAACATCCTGAAGGCACATTTGAAGTTTAGCTAACTGATGAGTTTCATCTGGCTTGATCGATAGATATAACTGAGTATCATCTGCATAACAATGAAAGCTTATGGAATGTTTCCTGATAATATTGCCTAAAGGAAGCATATATAAAGTGAAGAGGATTGGTCCAAGGACAGATCCTTGAGGAACTCCATGAGTAACTTTGGCATGCATGGAGGACTCATCGTTAACATGTACAAACTGAAATCGATCTGATAAATAGGACTTAAACCAGCTTAGAGCGGTTCCTTTAATGCCAATGAAATATTCCAGTCTCTGCAATAGGATCTGATGGTCAATGGTATCAAATGCAGCACTAAGATCTAATAAAACCAGTACAGAGACAAGTCCTTTGTCTGATGCAATAAGGAGGTCATTAGTAATTTTCACCAGTGCTGTCTCTGTGCTATGATGAGCTCTAAATCCTGACTGAAAATCCTCAAATAAACTATTGCTCTGTAGAAAGTCACACAGCTGTTTAGCAACTGCTTTCTCCAGAACCTTAGAGAGAAATGGAAGGTTAGATATAGGTCTATAGTTTGATAAAACATCCGGATCAAGTTTGGGCTTTTTCAGAAGAGGTTTAATTACAGCTACTTTAAAGTACTGTGGTACATAGCCTGTTGATAAAGATAGATTGATCATATCTAGTATAGAGGTGCTGACTAAGGGTAAAACATCTTTAAGCAGCCTAGTCGGGATGGGGTCTAAGAGGCAGGTTGATGGTTTAGATGAAGAAATTATTGAAGTTAGTTGGTAAAGATTGAGGGAAGCAAAACAGTCTAAACATGTATCTGGTTCTACAGCTGTTTCTAAGGTTCCTGAGTTTAGAGATAAGTCGGTGCCAGTTGAGGGCAGGTCTTGGTGAATTTTGTCTCTAATAGCTAGAATTTTATCATTAAAGAAGCTCATGAAGTCGTAACTACTGAGAGCTATGGGAATACTTGGCTCAATAGAGCTGTGACTCTCTGTCAGCCTGGCTACAGTGCTGAAAAGAAACCTGGGGTTGTTCCTATTTTCCTCTATTAATGACGAGTAGTACGCTGCTCTGGCATTACGGAGGGCCTTCCTATAAGTTTTAAGACTATCTTGCCAAATTAAACGAGAATTTTCCACTTTGGTGGAACGCCAATTCCTCTCAAGTTTCCGTGATATTTGCTTTAATTTGCGAGTTTCAGTATTATACCATGGAGCTAACCGTCTTTGTTTTAGTATTTTCTTTTTTAGAGGGGCTACAGAGTCGAGTGTCATTCGCAGCGAGCCAGCAGCACTATCAACAAGATGATCGATTTGGGAGGGACTGAAATTAGCATAGGAGTCCTCCGTTACTTTGTGACTAGATAATGTATTTAGAGCTGATGGAATTGCATCCTTAAATTTAGCTATAGCACTATCAGACAGACATCTTGTATAGAAATTTTTGCCCAATGGCGAGTAGTTCAGCAATACAAACTCAAAAGTTATCAAACAGTGGTCGGATAAAGAGGGATTCTGTGGGAACACCACTAAATGTTCAATTTCAATACCATACACCAAAACAAGGTCAAGGGTGTGGTTAAAACAGTGAGTCGGTTCATGAACACTCTGAGAGAAGCCGATGGAATCTAACAAAGAGATAAACGCAGTACTGAAGCTGTCATTCTCAACATCTACATGAATATTAAAATCCCCTACAATAATAACTTTGTCCGTTTTAAGGACTAAAGTTGACAAAAACTCTGCAAATTCAGATAAGAATTCAGAATACGGGCCAGGTGCTCGGTACACTATAACAAAAAGAATTGGTTGCAGTGATTTCCAACTTGGGTGCGAAAGACTAAGAACAAGACTTTCAAATGAGTTATAGTTTAGTTTAGGTTTAGAGCTGATTAATAGGCTAGAGTCGAAGATAGCTGCAACTCCACCTCCTCGGCCTGTGCCTCGAGGAATGTGAGTATTAATATGACTGGGAGGGGTGGATTCATTTAGGCTAACATATTCTCCATCACCCAGCCAGGTTTCAGTAAGACCGAATAAATCAATATCATAATCTGATATTAGTTCATTTACTAGTACACCTTTAGAAGAGAGAGATCTGATGTTTAAGAGTCCACATTTAACTCTCCTATTTGTTTGCACTATTGCTCTTGTGGTTTTAATTTTTATAAGGTTTTTATGCACAGCTCCTCTTCTGTTTACCTTTTTAAATAATTTCGATGGTCGGGGGGCAGACACCGTCACTATAGGGTTTTCACTAAGTAACTCCTGAAATGGAGGAGCAGAGAAGTGTGTTAGACTGCGACTCTGCGTAGGGTTTTGGGTGGGTTAGTATAATGTTATACCATTAAATAAAAAGTAGGCCTATATTGTTGATTGTATGGATTACATGGATGTTATGGTGGGGTTTACACTTTATTTGGATAGTCTGCCTACAGGTAGTTTTATATTTGTAACATTTCAACACCATATTAGTTGAGATTAAATATTTCAACTGTCTAACAAATAAAACCATTTTATGATCATATTACACTACTGTGGCTAGGGTTTAACCAGGGCAAATGTTACTGTTCAATATAGCTAATTTCACTGTAAGAAACCTACTGTGAAATTCACAGTAAATAACTGGCAGCAATTGACCTGTAACTTACTGTGAAACAAATCACAGGAAATAACTGGCAGCAATTGACCCGTAACTCTCTGTGAAACAAATCACAGTAAATAACTGGCAGCAACTGACCTGTAACTCACTGTAAAACTGTAAAACAAATTACCGTAAATAACTGGCATCAACTGACCAGTAACTTACTGTGAAAAAAGAAATCACAGTAAATAACTGGCAAAAGTTACTGCATGTAAAAAGTCTTGACATATTTTGTAAGCTTCAGAAATAACTGCAGAGAGACATCAAACAATAAATGTAACAATTTATTCTTGACTGTTAAACAGTAACAAGCCAAATGTTTTTCTTGTGCTTTAAAGTGTACAGCAAATTCACTGAACTCTGTCTTACATTACATTTACAATCATCGTCCATGTCTTCTAAAATGTGCATAAGTGAAAAGCAGCTGTTATTGACATATTCTATATATTACAAAACATAAAACAATGGATGGAATAAATAAATATAACGCCATTTCTTTTATCAAACCATATAGAGACAGTCTGTGGTCAAAAGGGCACTGTTTTGGCTAATACATTATCATTTCCCTTCCATAAAACACAGTATTTAAAACACTTTGAATACAAACAACCAAATGCATAAATGGCAATTCCTCTGAACCAAAGCCCACTCATACATTTTGGGACTGTCGGGGAGGTAGTAAGGTGTCAATAAGATAAGTACAGTGACAGAACTAGCATATATTCTGTATGAAATGAATATACTACTTGAGGTAGACAGCTCAAAAGGGGACTCTGTGTCCCAACCATAGGCACCAACTCTATACTACATATTAATTCCCACCAGGTTTTGAGTCTTTTTAAAGTTTATCCAGGAAAACACACAATATAAAAAAAATAGGACTAGGTGTTATCTCTTACTAAAAACTTAATGCTAACTGCAAAAATTGTATGCTATAAAGATTAGTATACAGTGCATAGTTAACAGTTAGTATACCTTATCAAATTTGGACCAAACATCTGCATCAGTACCAGTACTGTTCCAGAGCAAAAATGAAGAGCAGATCCCTGAAAGATGAATAATGAATGAAGTTGATAAAGTGTATGAAGGACAGTAATTTTGGTGATATTTCTTAGACCTGTGGTAGATCAATTTATAATGGTATGAAGGAAATCTTGCATTCATGGAGTGGAGACATGAACTATTCTACATGAAAGGGGAAAGGAGACATACTTTATGAAAGAAATGTAGCACTTTGTGTTGCAGATTATGAAGAACAATCACTGTTTCTGATCATTTCAAAAGGTTTTTTGGTTACAGTCAACCCCCTACAGTTTATTAGGGATTAGTATTGCTAAGATTTAAAAAGGTACTACTACTCTTAATGATAATGTTTATTGATTTGGTACTTTAATAAATCCATTATCAGTTATATTTGTTACCTTTTTAGGAGAAAAAATTAAACATAAAAATATATATATTTAGGAGGGGAAAACTGGAGATCAAGTACGAGCTAGGTAGTCAAAAACTGTGCATTTCTCCGCCTGTTTGTGATGCACTTTCAGTAGATGTTTTCGCTCGTGTTCCCGCCTTTACATGCAAAAGATCTGTTGCCCTTGTGGCAACTAGCATTGTCTGCATTGACAAGTACAACCAGACATTTGTACATTTGGCTCTCTCCTCCATTGCCACTCAGAGCACAGTGTCTGTGTGAGAGACAGGAAAGGGGAGCTACAGCCCTGACCCTTGCACATGACAGGTTTTCCGACGGAGAGACTCGGATCTCTCCTCAGGATTGGGAGTAGCAAAAATCCATCACAGACAACTGTCCCAATTTCTTCAATACCGCTGGCAGTACCGAGATTATTGACACTTCTGTCTTTCATAATTTGGCCCCATGGTGCATTTAATACTGGGTTTTAGTACCCATCCCTAGAGTTTATTCAACCATTTTATCCCTCGTAGCTGGTATTGTTTTCAAATCGTCATTGTGGTAAAATGTGGTCTTAGAGACACCTATAGTAGCAGAAAATACAACAATTTTTGGACAGATTTTTGGACAGATTTTGTCACCATGATAGCATCACAATCATGAAAGATATATATAAAACCTTTCAAGTGCCGATTCTGAAGGTGGTCTGCCCCATACATAATAATAAATAATAATAATAACAAGGCAGCTTAACAAAAGGGGGGTTTGCATAGTGTAATAATGTAATATTGAAAACCAACTATTTGTGTAACAAGAGACACTACTGTAATGGGAATATACTAGCTGTGATTCCTGTCAGCATGTCAACGCCCAAATCCTTGAGTACTCATTGTCATTGTTGTTGAGTGGTCATTACTATAGACCATAAATTATTCCTATGTTGTGCAGTTTATTCGTTTGTACTTACTGGTTGTAGGATTGTCCCTTTAAAAGTTAATTTTTACCTCTTCTATTGCTCAAATGAACACTGTCTCAGCGTGTTCTGGATAGATCATCCATAGTATCAGGGACACAGCAGTTTGGAAAGATATTATTGAGACTAAGGTCTCAAAACTTGGACTGATATAAACTGAATATATCTTCATGGAAAAACACCATTTGAGGAAAATCATTCAAGGACATATTATTATCACATCCTCACCTCCATCTAGTTATTTGCCAATCAAACTCTGAAGTTCCTGATGATGCGTAAGTTCATGTATGACATCTTCTGCCTTATAGTTCCTCCAGCTTCTGTGGACCTTGGCACTACATTTGCTGGAGGCAAGATTAATCCTGAGCAGGAACCTATTAGAAGTGAAAATGAAAGTTAATATTTAGAATCACCTGGCCGGTTTACCATGCCAAATGTGGTGAACAGAAGACCAACATGTGATATGTTGATAAGGTATGTTAGGATTGCCATCTATCTTAAGGCCCTGATCAGACAGAATGTGTTTCTTTGCAGAAGCGCCTTTTTTAATTGCTTTCAATTGGCAGTGAGCGTTTTGCAGGCTGTTTTCGAAGAAGTACTCTGAGCAGAAAAGCGCCCGACCTCATTCGCGTTTTTTCCATTGTCCAATCAAATGAATGGAGAGACGGGCCCACGGAAGTTTAAGTTTCTTGGATTGTCAGGAGACTTTCTGAGGGTCTCATGTGCCCACATAGATCTCCCTTTCCCTGTCTGCTGCGTGTTTGTACACCGCTCACCCTCAATCAATGTCAGAGCAAGCGCCCTCCATTTGTCTATTTTATTAAAGCAGATGTTTTTAGCAACAAAAGACACAGACCTGTGAGTTGTGATCAAGTTTCTGCTAATTTGACAATTTATTTAGCAGAAAATCAAAGATTATGGATCGCTAGCGCTATAATCTTTGATTACACTGACAAGACAGCTGATTTGGTGGTTGCCTAACAACATAAAAAAACGCAGTGCACTTTCTGTCTGATCAGGCCATGGAGTTCATTCTGCAACTTTTATTTTCACTAATACCTATTAAGGCCTAATAACATTCTGTAAATCTTTGCTTACTGTTTATTTAATGAACTGACTAATGTTCAGTTGGTTAGTAAAGAGAAAGCATTGTGTTTATTAATTAAACACTTACATGAAATGAAATGTTGCTCCACTCCTTCACGTCGCAAAAATGGCCTTGTTGTGAAAAATACTCTTCCTCCAGCAATATTTCTCTCTGGATCTCGACTGTTGCACCACCATAAAATCACTCCGTTGCACAGCTCTGAATTTGAAAGCCGCCCAAGAAGACCGCGTTCACAACCATTGTTATCCACCACAGCAATCACACAGACATACGCACATGAACCCTATGCACACTGAAACAGTCCTTTCAATGACATGAAATGGAAACAATGAACTTTCAAAGCATGTTCAACCTGAAGTTTGTTTGTGGCCTAAACAAATGGGAAAGATGGTCACCTTCTTTTTTTCTGTATTTCTGGAAGACTGGATGCCTTGCTGGCACATTGCTGCCCCCCACAGGTGTACTGCTGTCAGAACCTTTGACTGGTTACCAGTGGGATTTAGCAGGCAAATGAGAGAAATGTTTGCCATGTTTTTTGTTCTGAATTGGACGCCAAACGTGAAAAGAGAAGAGAGAAGAATAGGCAAAAAAACATTTGTTTTTAAAAAAATGCAACAACCACACACTTTTAGAGCTTGATTTAACCCTAATAGAAATAAAAATCAATTTAATTCAAAAATATCCTTTGTTTGATTTGCACTATAGATCTGTATTAATATTTTGTGATTGCCACTTACTTTAAACACAACCATTTTACAGACACAAATAATTATATAAATACATTACATATAAATAAATAAATAATAGATCTAGCCACAAACAGCAATAAGTGGGGTTTGATGACATTATCTGAGGCCCCATCCATACTACTGCGTTTTCAAATTAAAACAGAGACCTTTTGCTACGTTTGCACCTCCCATCCAGACTACAACGGCGAAAAACGAAGACCTAAAACGGAAAAGTTTAGAAACGCTGCCGATCCCGTTTTGCGTTTCAAAACTCTGGAGGGCGTTTTAGTGAAGACGGGCCAAAACGGAGGACTTTAGAAACGATGACGCAGCTGCTCACGCTCAGCTCTCTGATTGGCTCTTAGAAGTCATGCAAAGCAGAAACACAATGCTACTGACCGGGTTTTTGACATGGTATTTTTATTAAAATATTATGTACCGTGCAAATAACACTTATCTGACTACACTTGTACTGTGCATGTCACCGTATTTACTTTGCAACGACTCCCAGTCTGTTTTCCGCTGCCACACTCCTGTGTTACATTCAGTAACAGTCCCAGCTCGTTATTGGTGCATGCATCTGTTTTTTTTGTTTTAAGCAGACCATCTGCTTCATCTTTACACCGGTACGCGCATGACCAGTGTACCTGAATGGCCACTAGCTGTGCGTCGTTAATGTTAATGTAGACGGAGGTCAACTCCAAAACGCAGCTAAAACGCTGGTGTGGACGGAGATCGTATTTGTTTTAATTAGTTTGTAAACTAAAACGGAGCAGTGTGGATGGGGCCTGAGACAAAGATCTATATATCGAAAAATATTTAGAGCACAAAATGTCAACGTGTAGTGAAAAAGCATATGTACTTTTCCCTCTGTACTGTTCTCAGGAGCACATCTGTGATTTTGTTGTTTTTGCATGACACTGTTATTTACTGTGATTATCGGCAGTACAAAATTGGAAACTGTGTTTTGTACAGTACACTATCATTTGCTGTGATTATCTACAGTACATCGTTGGTTACTGTGATTTTTTAGGGTAGCAACCTCATTACTGTGATTTTCACAATAACTCTTTGATTACACAATATGTTACTGTTTATTAGTATACTGTAACTAACTGTGTACAAACACAGTAAATTACTGTGGATTTCACAGGCTTTTTTTTACAGTGTATATACTTTTTAGATCACCACCAGTATAATCATTTCACTTTTTGGTTGTAAGAAAAATTGTCTACATGTTGTTGTTCTACATCTTATTTGCTAATAACTACTAACTTAATAATAATAATAATAATATAATAATAATAATCCTTATTTGTAGAGCACTTTTCAAAAACAAGTTACAAAGTGCTTTAACAAGTGTAAAGAATAATACAAAAAAAAGATAAGAGCATGAAAATTTAATATAAAATTAGTAAAATACAATAAAATAAAAGGGATAAAATAAAGTCAAATAAGATCGGGAAAGGCTCTCCTATAAAAGTATGTTTTAAGAAGGGACTTAAAAGAGTTCACTGACTCAGCCGACCTGATTTCCTCGGGCAGGCTGTTCCAGAGCCTCGGGGCCCTGACAGCAAACGCTCTGTCCCCTTTAGTTTTCAGTCGAGACTCTGGAACAGACAACAGACCTCTGCCCAAGGATCTCAAGGTTCGTGCTGGTGCGTATGGGACTAAAAGGTCAGAAATATAACAAGGCGAGAGGCCATGAAGAGCTTTAAAAGTGATCAATAGAATTTTAAAGTCAATTCAACATACTGGGAGCCAGTGTAATGAAGCTAAAATAGGAGTAATGTGGTCATATTTCTTTGTTCTGATTAAAAGCCTGGCAGCTGAGTTCTGGACAGTCTGGAGTCGATCAATAGATTTTTGGGTTAAACAGGTGAAAAGGCTGTTGCAATAATCCAGGCGTGATGAGATGAAGGCGTGTAAAATGGTCTCGGTGTCCTTAAAAGTTAACATAGATCGAATTTTAGCTATATTTCTAAGTTGATAAAAACATGATTGAACAAGCTTTGTGGTGTGCTGCTCGAAATTTAAATTACTATCAAACCAAACACCAAGGTTCTTTGCCACAGGCTTAATGTAATTTACTAGGGAACCAGCAGATGGCAGTATTTGATTTGCCATCTGCTGAGACCCGATGACCAGGATTTCCGTTTTGTCTGAGTTCAGCTGGAGGAAATTATTTGACATCCATTTTTTAACTTCACAAAGGCAGTTGTTAAGTGAACTCAGCATTCCAGGGTCTGTGGATCTGACGGGCAGGTATATTTGTGTGTCATCAGCATAAATATGAAAAGAAATGCCATGTTTATGGATAATATGTCCAAGGGGAAGCAGATACAAGGAAAACAAAATGGGTCCTAAGACCGAGCCCTGAGGCACACCATATTTAACTTGACAGAATGAAGAGACATAGTTGTTTACAGACACGCAAAACTTCCTATTTGACAGGTAGGATGAAAACCATTCTAGGGCAGTACCAGAGATCCCCACCCAGTGCCTCAGTCTGTCTAACATGATGTTGTGATCAATGGTGTCAAAAGCAGCGCTAAGGTCCAGGAGTACAAGGACTGAGCACATACCTTCATCAGCAGACATTAAAAGGTCATTGGTGACTTTAAGCAGGGCAGTCTCAGTGCTGTGGTACTGAAACTTTTCAAATAATTTGTTATTTTCCAGCACAGTGAGCAGCTGTTTGGACACAATTCTTTCTAGAATCTTTGCAATAAAAGGCAGTTTTGAAATTGGTCTAAAATTATGTGGGAGGGAGGGATCTAAACCAGGTTTCTTTAAAAGTGGGTTCACGCAAGCCGTTTTAAAATAATCAGGGACACAACCAGTAGATAGGGAGCTGTTGAAAACAGAGATCAAATGGGGCCCAACAGAATCTATTACTTTCAGTAAAAACTTTGTAGGTATTATATCAAGTGGGCTGGAGGACACTCTCATTTGTGATACTGTTTTTAAAAGCTCAGACAAGTCGATGGGATAAAACTGGTTAAAACTCTCTTGTTGCTGGTGAGGGACCTCTGAGTAAGAGGCCACGGGGGTAATAGAGGCTCTGATTGACACCACCTTATTGGTAAAATAAGATAAAAACAATTCACAGTCATCATTACTTCCAGCTGAGGCACAAGGAGGGGTTGGGTTTACCAGCTGATCCACAGTCTTAAACAGAAACCTGGGATTGTGTTTATGTGTAGTAATGAGTTCAGAAAAATAGTGTGTTCTCGCATCCTTAACCATTTTATTGTAGTTAATTAATAAATCCTTCAACTGAGGTAATGGACTTGGAGACTGGATTTTTTCCATCTGCGCTCTGCTTTCCTGCATTCCCTTTTGAGGCTGCGAATGCTGTCATTTATCCAGGGTTGCTTACTAGCTTTAGACGTAGGCCTAACCTTTAGAGGAGCAGTAATATTTAGTGACGACAAGCAGATATGATTGAAGTGATCGACCAGATTGTTGGTGTTGGAATCAGACAGGTGTTGGCTTTGGCTCTGAAAGAATGCGCAAAACTTTGAAACACTTTGTTCATTAAAGATGCGACAACACACGGAGCTTGGTGAGGCGGCATGAGTAACAGGCGAATCGCAGCTAAAAACAATACATCTGTGGTCAGATATGGTCATGTCCACTAATTCCACAGAGGAAATGCTGACACCCAGGGTAAAAACCAAGTCCAGTGTATGACCACGGTTATGTGTTTGCCCTTTGACATGTTGTTTGAAGTTAAAAGAAGTGGCCATATTTAAAAAGTCAGTTGCATTAACATTGTTGGGGTCATCAACATGAATATTAAAATCGCCACAAAGAACAATTCTGTCATAATTTAAAACCAGAGTAGATAAAAATTCAGGAAGTTCTGATAAAAATCCTCCAGGCGGTTTTGGGGGGCGATAAATTATAACAAATATGATAGGTTGCAGCCCTCCAACTTTAAGAGTGAGAACTTCAAAGGAGTTAAATTCATCACAGCGTACTTGATGACATTTAAAATTTTTCCTATACACGCTCACTAGCCCACCACCACGACCACTGACCCTCGGTTGACTAAAGCAATCATATTGAGGCGGACACAGTTCAGATAGCTGGCTATAGTCATTCATTTGCAACCAGGATTCAGTTAAAAACATAAAATCTAGATTTGCAGACAAGATAAAATCATTTAAGATAAAAGTCTTACTTGAAAGTGATCTCACATTGAAGAGAGCCATTTTAAATGAGTTTGTTCCGGGTGCTGGAGTTGGTGCAGTTGTCCTAATCCTTAACAGATTACTAATATTTCTGTGTGGGATGTGCACATTTCGGTTTACTGGTCTATGCGTGATGATGACAGGAATAGAAGTCTTTGGAACAGCGCTGGGAGCAGACAGCTTTACATGCCAGCAGGTGGAGACAGTTGTTTGTGGCAGTGAGCCAGAGATCTGTTCAGTGAGCGATGGTGTGTCCAGGTGTGCTGCATGAATGATTAGTCATTCACGTAAGTCATGTGTGGACCGCACCACATGCTGTATGTGCGCAGCTAACATTTCTGAGCCCCGTTTGTTTGGGTGAAGTCCGTCTGTCTTAAAAAGAGACATTCTTTGCCAGAAAATATTAAAATTATCCACATAAAACACACGGTGAGCCCTGCAGGCGGACTGGAGCCAGTCGTGGAGGCCAAGGAGTCTACTGAAGCGGCCAGCACTGCGACCGACTGTGGGAATGGGACCAGAGATAAAAACGGACTTTCCGCACTGCTTTAAAAAGTTAAGAAGACGGTTAAAATCTGATTTTGTCAGCTCAGACTGCCGAAGAGCTGTGTCATTTGTTCCGACATGGACTATCACTCTTGTGATGGAGGACGGGAGCGACGGCATCAGGTCCTGGAGTTTATTTAAAATGACAGCCGTGGTAGCACCGGGGAAGCAGCGAGTGGTAGCGTTAAAGAAACGGATGTTTCTGGTTATGGAGTCACCAATTATTAGTGTGGTTGGGGAGAAAAGAGGACGAGGAGATGCTGGTTGTGGGGTTCCAGAGCAGGACTGAGCAGAATCTGCTTCAACACTGCGTGCGGACTGAGGATGGAGTGTGTGAGCTGCCGAGTGTTGTGTTGGAGTAGCAGTAACAGACCTGAGAGAAGGGCTACCCGACGGTGCAGAGTAGAGACGGCCTCCGGAGCGTCTGAGCACAGCCTCCTTCAGGATCCTACGTCGGGAAGCGGAGGTTTTTGACCGGGATGACGGCCGCCGATCAGGTCCGGCGGCCCAGTGCGGGAGATGTAGCCGGTGGAGGAGATGCAACAGTGTCGGCAGGCACTGTGCGCCGAAAGAGATCCGTATCAGGGAGACTCGAAGCCGCAGGTGCATCCGCTGGATGGACCGGAGTGTCGTTAGACAAGGCTGCATAGCGGTTGGAGAGGCCTATGTGCGGAGGAGAGGCAGCCCCATCCGAGCCTCTCTTGCAGCCACGGACCACCACTTCAGCCCAGGTTGACTGATGCTTCGGAGTCGAGCAGGATGAAAGCCTGGGAAGACTAGAGGGGTCCCAAAACACGGTGTCCTGGATGTTAGCTGTTGTGCTAAGAGAAACAATCTGTTTGGCTTGTACTGAAGCTACATCCATAAAGCCAGTCAGCAGGGAATCTTTCTCTTTGAGTTCCTCTGAAAGTCGTCGGATGTCTTCCATAAGGTCAGCAATCTTCTTGTTCGCTTTCTTAAGGAGTGAGCAGTTCTCATGGGGCAGAGTTATCTCGGCTAGCATAGTCACCGGAGCTTTGTTGCGATCAGTAGCGTTGATCGCGTTTTTACGGTCATCTAGCTTAAAATCCATGTCGGATGACTAAAATCTTTAACCCACGTAAAACTTAAAATAAAGTTAAGTTAAATAAAAAGGATATAAAAAATGTAACGAAAAAAGAGTGGATTAAAACTGGATAAGAGTCTAGTTTAAGACGGAGCTTCCGACAGGTGGCTACAGACACCAAACGCATGCGCAGAGTGCAGATTACGTCAGCAATTACGTCAGAGATCTTGTGACAAAGTGTATGTAAAGTTACATATAATAACTATTCATGCAGAATGAGTTAAACATTTCTGATGAATGTAGTGTGTCAAACTTTTTTTCCCCTCTCCACCCCATCCAGACTGTGATTGGTCAGCTTATGACTTTATGAAAAGAATGTGTAATTAGAAGGTATCCGATCTTCTCCCTCCTCTGTCTCTGCTGACAGAGATTAGCAGGAAGACCAGAACAAATCAGATGCTACCAAGATGGCGACGCCAACACTGAGTTTCACAATAGCGCTCTTTAAAAACCTATGAGTGATGTAGGAGAGTGCAATATGTATTGGCTAAGATAGTACACACTTTTTAATTATCCTGTATATTTTGCATTCTTTTTTCCATTAGTATTATTGTAATTTTTTATACTTCTTCTGCTCTGCTGCTATTCACAACACACCCGTTCACAAACACACTCTGTGTCCTCCTCCTCTACCACACACAAACACTACGCTCACACAACTTTTACAAACACAATGCCAATGAAGGATGCCAAATATCGTCTGATTATCGTTATCAACTATATCCCAGAAAATATCTCAATAACATTTTTTGTTAATTTCACAGACCCCTAGGGTGACGTCAGCCAGTGTTTTATAAAGTCCATAGTCTCAATACACTGTACAATATGAAGCAATGTTCACGTGTCCTTACATGTAAGCGTTTGGTGTATACTGTGCCTGTGTTCCACTGACACCAGGATCAGTGTCTATTTTCTCAGAGTTGGTTGGAAAGCTTTCATATTCTGGGAAGACAAACAGAAGTAAACAGAGTTAAAAATTTACACCAAATCTTCCTCACACATTTTTTTCACACTCCACTGGTGAAAGGAAATATCAATGTCTTACTGGTGTTGTGAGTATCCAGGAGCAGATTACCACAATCTGCTGACCTGCACACCTCCACTGTAACGTCTGCCTTTTCTTGTGAACTGGATGCCTGGAGGAGATATATCATATGTTTACTCTGCAAGCCTTGGACCTTTTTGTACTGACCCTATAATTTCCCTTAAGCTGCTTGAAGATGGAAAATCATCATATTCCACAGACTGACAGTCAAATGTTGTATTAAATGTTTGTACTTTTATGTGGAATGTACTTTTATAGTAAAGTAGTCCATTGAAATAATAAATTCCTTGGTGTGTGCTGAGCAAAGGCAACCCCAGGCTCTAACGGCTCCATCCCTAATCTGGAGAGTCATCATCTATCTGGTGATTACAACCTTGTGATGGACTTGGTTTTGGATTGATCTTCTCATTTCATGTCAAAGTCTTCTAAATCAGTACAACAAATCCAGGCATTCATAGACATGCATAAACTCATAGACCTATGGAGGTTTAAAACTCCAACAAACAGGGAGTGGTTGACAGACGGCATCTTAGCCTTAACTCTTTGGGAAACATTTAAAGCGCATCTTAGAGGACAGATAATCCCTTGCAATGCATATATTAGGAAACTTTGTTGCCATTCTGTGTAATAGGATGGGGTGGCGCACAGCTACAGTCTACTTAAGACAGGTGTTAATTAGTGCAGGTGTGGCGCGAGGTGCACAGTTTTTGAGCCTGAGGCACGTGTAATCATAGAGACTGACTTGAGTTAAGTTTATTTTTGAAGAAATGTTAAATTTTTCGTTATGTTAATAAAGGGATTGGCATATCTGACTTTAAGTTCAGACTTTTGAAAGTTTATTAATTTATCTTATTTTATTATTTTAAGCCACAAGGAAACAGCACGTGTGCAAAACAACTTAAATGTGCGCCAACAATTAGTCAAAAAAACACTCTGTATGAGGAAAAGACTGATCAAGTTTAAACGACACGGTCCTTGTGCTGTTCGTGCACCTTGTTTCGTCGGTGAACGGCTGAATGGAAACGCTGGCGCATTGGCCACAGTAGACCTACGGGGGCAGCGGGCCTCACATTGGACAGTGAGGCGGCCAGTAAGCAGTGACGACGGGCGGAGATCGGTGACGGACAGCGGTGATCGATAGTGGACGTCGTAGTCGAGCGCTTTGGGCCTCACAGTGGACAGTGAGGTGGCCCGGACACGGTGAGGATGGACGCCATTGACGGCGGGGGTTGGTGAGCACACAATACATTGACATTTGGTTTAAAGTAAACAAGGACTTGAAATAAGACATTTGGGTCAAGGGGTTTACTCAAAAAAATTAAAGTGTAAAGTGTTTATTTCTGATTTCTCGATTTCATGATATTTAAATGAAATGTTGTTTTGTTGGTTGAAAACAAGGTAAAATGGATGAAAATAATCACGGTATGGAGGTAACACATGTGGTGTTGGCTGACTCTCAAAATGATAATGAGTAAGAAGCCTCTTTCAAAAAACGGTCTATAAAACTTACAACAAAAGCGCTGCTATCTAAACTATCTGACTTAGAGACACAAAGAAAATCCAAATTAAGTAAAGCTGCCAACATCAAACAAACTGTGCAAGGTTTAATGTGTGAGTCTGGTTTCGAAGCTGAAATAAAAAGTAGCTTCAGCAAATATCAAACCTTGATTAACGCAAAGGTTGCACATAACAATCTGCTTGAGTTGCTACCCCTGGATGAAAAGGAAAAGCATGAAAACTGGTTCAAAGCAAAGCTTTTAAGTGTGAACAAATTTTGCATGGAAAATTATTTTAGGAGTTCAAATGATACTACTGAGGATGTTCACCTTGAGGATGATATCAAACCAACAGACAGTGTATCAAATGTTGGAACATCATCACACACTAAAAGCCACACCAGTGAAAGATCAAGTCGATCAAGCAAAGCTGCATTTGAAATTGCAGCCAAGAAAGCTGCGCTCCTGGCACGCGCGGCAGCGCTAAAAAAAAAGAAACATGAATTGGAGCAGGAGGCTGAGATGCAGAGTTGGCAGTCCTGCAAGCATTTTCGGATCAGGATGGAATGGGATCTTATTTTGAGAAGCAAAGATCAAAAGAAATACCTGACATTCCTGATGCAAAGTTTGAGAAGTCTACAGAATTGGTGGGAAATAAAGGCTTACTTGGTGCAGTTGCAAGATCCACTGAAAATGTTGCACATACAGTTGATGACAATTCTACACAACAGATTCTGCAATGGCAAAATGAAATATCCGAGCTGCTCATACAACACAGAGCAAGCCAACTGCAACCAAGACAAATACCTGTTTTTTGAAGGTGACCCACTGAAGTTCAAAATGTTGATGCAAGCCTTTAGGCACTGTGTAGAGGAGAAAGCTGCATCTAAAGGTGATTGCATGTAATATTATATGATACACCAGAGGGCGCCCACACAACCTTGTACAAAGCTATTGACATATGAGTGCAGAGAGAGACTTTGAAACAGGTAAAGCCCTACTACAGGAACACTTCGGTAATGAAACAAAGATCACAGCAGCATATATGGAAAAGGTTCTCAACTGGCCTGTGGTAAAGGCTGAAAGTGTTTCGTTACTGCAGGACTATGCATTATTTTTGCGTAGATGCAATAATGCAATGTCAGATTTAGAGGACATGAAAGAGCTGGACCTCAAAATTGTTGTCGAAACTTCCTTTTAAATTAAGGGGAAAATTTTGAAGTTCTGCATGTGATATTCGGGAGAGACCCAACCGAAGACCAAACTTTAATGACGTTGTACACTTTGTGGAATATCAAGTCAAAATCTTGTCTGATCCTATTTTTGGTGATATTCAAACTACTGAATGTATGCCTGTTAAAAGGGATGTGTATACAGTAAAATCTAAGTTGAAGCGAGACAACTTTGCTACAAACGTCTGCGCTGTTAGCAAAGTGCAACACAAGAACACACAAGATGGTAAACAGGACAACATCAGCAGCAATTGTTTATTCTGTTTACAAGAGCACAGTCTAGATGAATGCCAAAGATTTGCCAAGAACAAACATCGTGAAAATATCAACTTCTTAAAGTAAAAAGGAGTTTACTTTGGGTGTCTCAACACTGGGCATTGGAACAAAACTTGTGATAAGCAAAAAAGAAAAATGCAAAAGGAGCCATCCAACAGCTTTACACATTCACGCCAAACAAGTGGACAAATCAATGAACACCGACAGCATCTACTCCAATGAACCTAAACTAGCTGTAAACCATACGCTTGTGTCAGCTCAGACATTTGGGAGCCAGACCGGGGCCGGTAGCAATGGAATGCTCTCCATCCTGCCTCAGGTAAAAGCACAAAAAGGCAACAAGGTGATTCAAACCTACGCTTTTCTAGACAATGTCTCAACATCCACATTCTGCTCTAAAGCTCTCATGCGTAGGCTTAATCTCACTGGGACAAAGTCAAAAATATGTTTGTTAACGATGAGCCCAAAGACATCTTTGACAACATACATTGTGAATGGACTTCAAGTAGCTAGCCTTAATGGAACAAGGTACTACAGTCTTCCAAATGTTTACAAGCAGAAAGCAATGCCAGTGAATACAGCAAACATCATCAAACAAGAAGACCTTACACAGTGGCCTTACCTTGAGCACATTAAAATCCCTGAAATTGATGCAAACGTGGAGTTATTAATAAGTACTAATGCTTCAAAGTTGCTGGAACCATGGGAAATTGTAAATAGCCAAGGTGAGGGTCCCTTTGCTGTTAAAATCCTATTAGGGTGGGTCATCAATGGCTTAGAAAAGGATTGCAAAGACAACATGAATGACAATGGCTGTCGTAGTGTTGCTGTAAACAGATTATCGGTGGAATCACTTCAGGTGCTATGGGAGAAGCAGTACCAAAATGACTTCAATGAAAAAATTGTCAACGACAAAGAAGAAATGTCAAGACAGGAGGCAAGATTCATTGAAATAATGGAACAATCTGTAAACCTAAAGGACGGACATTACAGTTTAAAGCTGCCATTCAAAGCCCAGGAGGTAACACTCCCAAACAATTGTTGTATTGCTCAACAGCGCCTCATTGGACTAAGAAAGAAAATGAAAAGAAATGAGAAGTTCCACCAAGGATACACAAGCTTTCTTGAGAATGTCATCAGCAGTGGCTACGCAGAAATGGTACCACAGGATGAACTGTGTTGTGGAGAAGATAACCTGTTCTATATTCCGCATCATGGAGTGTATCATCCAAAGCTAAGTTTAAAGGAACTTCTTTGAACGAACAGCTTCTGCAGGGTGCGAACCTTAATAGGAGTGCTTCTATGATTCAAGAACCAGTTGCTTTTATGTCTGATGTGAATTGATGTTCTACCAAGTCAAAGTGGCTGAGGAAGACAAAGACTAAGGTTCCTGTGGTGACCTAATGGAGATCTATCCAAGCAAGTTGAAGAGTACTGAATGACTGTACATCTCTTTGGAGCAGTGTCGTCACCTAGTTGTGCATGTTATGCTTTAAGGAAGACTGCAGACGACAATCGGAGTAGTTATTCGGACGAAGTGATTGACACAGTACATAGAAATTTCTATGTGGACGAAAAGCTGACCATCTGTGCAGAAAGCGGTACAGATTGTTCATGACCTGGCTGACCTTTGCCAGAAAGGAGGCTTTCACCTTACACAATGGATCAGTAACAATCGCAAAGTCCTTCAAACAATTCCTGAGAAGGAGCACTCTAAAAATGTGAGTGAACTCAATTTAGACATAGACCAACTCCCGGTGGAAAGGGCACTGGGACTGCATTGGTGTATGGAAAGTGACAACTTTAACTTTCGTATGAACTGCAAAGAACAGATGCAAACACGACGAGGGATTCTTTCAGTTGTTAGTTCAGTGTACGATCCCTTAGGGTACCTTGCACCAGTCCTTCTTCCAGCCAAGCACATTTTACAAGACTTGTGCAGAAGGAACTATGGCTGGGATGAAGAAATTCCGCAAGCCCTAAAACAACCATGGATAAATTGGTTGACTGACCTGAAAGAGATCTCAGAGTTCAGAGTGAGTAGGTGCTTGAAACCACACAACTTTGGAACACCAGTCAATGCCTAGTTGCACCACTTAGCTGATGCCAGTGAACGGGGATATGGCATGGTAACATACCTGAGGTCACAGAAAAAAACAGGTCATATACATGTTTCCTTTCTTCTTGGAAAGGCCAGAGTAGCACCTCTTAAACCCGTAACCCTCCCTCATTTAGAACTCACTGCTGCTGTTTTTGCTGTTCGGGTGGACAAGATGGTAAGAGTTACAGCTTTCTCTGCCAGGATCCTGTTTCTGGACTGATAGTAGTACAGTCTTGAAGTACATCAGCAATGAAAACAAAAGATTTCGAACATTTGTGGCCAACAGAATAGCCGTCATTAGGGAGGCTTCAGATCCAGCCCAGTGGCGGTATGTACACACAAAACAAAATCCTACTAATGACGCATCTAGAGGACTGACAGTCCACAAGCTTCTGAACAGCAAAACGTGGTTATCAGATCCAGAATTCCTGTGGAAAGCAAGAGAAACATGGGTATAGTATGAAGTAGAAGTAGAGATCAAACTGGAGATCTCTCCAAACACAATAACTATTCAAGAGGATAATGCAACCAATCGACTCGTCACATATTTCTCGGACTAGAAAAGATTGAAGGTTGCTGTTGCATGGTTGCTGAAGGTCAAAACGACTCTACTGGAGTTGAGTCAAAGCAGAAAGCAACTTGTGATGGCTGATCTTTGTTATGTTTACAAGAAAATGTCGGAAGCCAGAAAGTCGTTGGGACGAGACAGTGTATCAACTGAGGATCTATTGGCAGCAGAAAACGCTGTCCTTCAGTTCTGTCAGAGGGAAAGATTTGACAAAGAGATTTCTGCACTAAGGACAGGAAAACTCTGAATCATGTTCTAGAGGATGGACTGTTAAGAGTATGTGGAAGATTGTCCAGGACTGCAATGCCCAAAGAGAGCAAACACCCAGTCATCCTGTGTAAAGATCAGTACATCTCCATGTTAATTCTTAAAAATGTTCATGAACAGACGAGGCATGGTGGGAAAAATTACATCCTCTCCAAACTGAGAGAAAGGTTCTGGGTCACTCATGCCAATGCAGCAGCAAGGAAAATCTTGTCAAGTTGTGCTTTTTGCAAACGTCACAAAGGAAAAATCTCCCCAAAGAAAGGATTACTAATGTGGGAGTGGACTATTTTGGGCCCACTGAGGTAAAACAAGTACGTATGTGAAACGTTATGGTGTTATCTTTACATGCATGGCCAGCAGGGCAGTTCATTTGGAAGTAGCACACTCATTGGACACAGACTCTTGCATCAGTGCTATTTGTCGATTCATATGTCGAAGAGGACCCGTAGCACACTTTCACTCACACAATGGGACAAATTTCACGTGAGCAGAGAAGGGGCAAAAAAGAGCAATTGCAGAGTTAAACAACAGATCGATTGAGAAAGCTTTAATACATGACAACATCAAGTGGACGTTCAACCCATCTACAGCTTCACATCATGGCGGTGCTTGGGAAAGTATAATCAGACTAGTGTGGTGTCCGAACGATAATGCTGCGATGATGTGTTGAGAAGAAATCCGCTTGACACTGTTCTTGGTTATAAAAGTTTATTACATCAAAGAATTCAGCATCAATTACAAGCTCTGCAGCAGCTTGGAGAGTGACCCAGCCCGATGGCCACTCTGTCTCTCTGTACATCGAACACAGCTTATATAGGACATGTTTAGGTCTCTGCTAAAAACCATATAAGGGCACAGTGCTGTAAAATAAGTGTAACCATCTATTAGACACCACAGAAGGGTACAGTCCCTTCATACACACTAATCTCTTTATACACACTAATCTCTTTATACACACTAATCTCTTTATACCTAATTTCTACTTCCCCTAACACTGCACCCATCAATCATTACCTCCCCATAAGGGTTCACTGTCCCTCTCACCAGCTGCAGAGCATTATGTTAAACTGTAATGGCCGGATACACGTAATGGCCAGATGCACATATGTTATACACCACACTAGTCAGAAAGTTCTTAGAATCTGTTTTACATCTGCAGTCTTTAACTAATGAAACCTTAGGCACAGTCTTATGCAAAGCCAAAGCAACCTTGAACGACCAACCATTTACTACGGTTTCTGAGGATCCAAACGATTTAGAACCACTGACGCCTACCATCTTCTTACTTTGAAAAGGATACCAGTTTTGCCTCCAGGTCTGTTTGAGCAAAGGGACCAGTACGTAAGACGAAGGTGGAAACAGGCTCAGTATCTTTCAGATTTATTCTGGAAAAGGTGTACAAAAGAGTATCTCGTTACTCTACAGGAAAGACAAAAGTGGAACAAAACTAAGCGTAATCTTACAGCAGGAGATATTGTTTTGGTTGCAGATGCTACAGCACCACGAAATTCTTGGATGATTGGAAGAAATGTTTTTATTGTAAGATGTTCTTTGTTGTATTAATGTCTCCATACATGTATATGTTTATAATTGTTATGTCTTGTAGTGCCATGAACAATTAGGGGCTGGTTGTGTTGGAGCCATTCTGTGTATTGGGATGAGGTGGCGCTGTGTTCTGCCACAAGTCTACTTAGGACAGGTGTTAATTAGGGCAGGTGTGGCGCACAGCGAGGTGCACGGTTTTTGAGCGTGAGGCACGGCGTGTAATCATGGAGACTGACTTAAGTTTATTATTGAAGAAATGTTAAATTTTCGTTGTTAATAAATGGATTGGCATATCTGACTTTAAGTTCAGACTTTCGAAAGTTTATTAATTTATCTTTTTAACGTTTGGTGGAGGGGGTTATGGTGTGGGGTTATTTTTCAGGGGTTGGGCTTGGCCCCTTAGTTCCAGTGAAAGGAACTGTTAATGCTTCAGCATACCAAGACATTTTGGATTTTCATGCTCCCAACTTTGTGGAAACAGTTTGAGGATGGCCTCTTCCTGTTCCAATATGACTGTGCACCAGTGCACAAAGCAAGGTCCATAAAGACACGTTTGGTGTGGAGGAACTTGACTGGCCTGCACAGAGTCCTGACCCCAACCCAATAGAACACCTTTGGGATTAATTAGAGCGGAAACTGTGAGCCAGGCCTTCTCGTCCAACATCTGTGCCTGACCTCACAAATGTGTTTCTAGAAGAATGATCAAAAATTCCCATGAACACACTCCTAATCCTTGTGGACTGCTTTCCCAGAAGAGTTTAAGCTGTTAAAGCTATAAAAAGGTGGGCCAACTCCACATTAAACTGCGGATTAAGAATGGGATGTCACTAACCTTCATCAAAAGGGGCATCTCACATTATCCCACAGATTCAATCATATCTGATTAACTTTAACAGAAGATCATCAAACTATTAATAACAGATCATAATCAATTTGACACTTGACTCTGACTCTAAAGCGGAACTAGAACAGAATCTCAAACTGGGGGACATTGTCACTGCAATACTATGGAAGCTTAAAGGGGACTCATTTCAAATTATCATGCAAACCTGAAAATGAAAATGTAATCCCACAAAAACATTATCATTTCCCACATATGTATGTGTTATTCAGGTTAAAATTAAAATGCGATCATCCAATTTTCATTATCACATACTTGTGTGGGCATTCTAGGACCATATTAAAATGAAAATGGAAAGAGCATTTGACATTTCATTTTCAAAGGCTTAACCTGCTCTAAAGTGGACTTTATTCAAATGCAGTTAGAAAAACAGCACCACCAGTCTATTGCATTTACATGTCCATGTCCTCACGGTCTTTTTACGTCAAAATTAAAATGCCATTTTCTAACTATGTGAAAATGAAAACAGCATTTGACATTGCATTTTCAAAGACTTCCTCTGCTCTATAGTGGACTTTATTCAAATGCAATGAGTGAAACAGCGCCCCCAGTCTATTGCACTGCATTTACATTTACAAGCAGCTTTACAAGGGACACAGTGAAAATGAAAATGCAATCTGTCAGTCCTCCCATCAAGGCGGGTCCTCAGTTAAGACGTCACTTCCTCTTCAGTTGGAAGGCCACTTCAGGTTCTCATGGTTCAGTTGTGTATCTACCATTACAAAACACTAGGCTTTAATGTCACAACCAAATTAAATCTATCGACCAAACAGCTCAAGGATGGATCTATACCGACTTCAAACTTGAAACCTGTAAGTTTAGCAATTTCTCTGTTGCTTTTCTGTTTTTTGTGAACACTTGCCTGTTGAACTTGGCGTTAGCATGTTCTGCAGCTAATGTGGCTAACTGTAACATCAAGATGTTTCTAGCGTGTATTGTGACATTAAGCCCACACACCGTCGCCTGTATGTGTGTCTGTTGCTGCAGTAGCCTATTTAAGTTTACCTGATAGATGCATGGCACGTGCAAAAAACGTTAACTTGCTTATACCCAAAAGCTGTAACATCTGCTGGGCAGTATCAAGCCCAGGCTATTACAAACCCATTCTCATTCAGAGATATACTTCACATTATTGCAATCCTAGTATTAGTGATAATACCGCAGCTCCGTTACAGTTAATGTTAGGAACAGTCAGCCTGTCTGTCATATCAACTACATAGCTGTAACAGTTACAGCTATGAAAATTGCAAAAACGTTGCCATAACTACACACTTGAGATCATATTGAACTAAACAGTAACGTTAAGTGTTTCCTACAGACAGGTCAGCAGAGGTGTTTCCTGCCAGGCTAAGAGAAGACAATAAGAGGACTCCTCCTCAAGTACAGGTTTGTACTTAGCTGTTAAACTCATGTCAATACTGCTATTAACAGTGTTTTTTGTGTATTTTTCTGTAATATAAAGTAGACGTTATTTCCCACTCTTACCACAAGAGGGAGTATACTGTTTATTGAGTCATTTTAGGAGCAGTGCAACACTGTAGTGCTTTGCTGTAAGATGAGTCTGAACAGACCATGTGCTGTAACAATCTACCGATCTGCTTGTGTATGTTGCAGGTAAGCAGACATCATTTATCTAAGGAATGTACGCTAGAAGTGGATGTAAATACTCATGGTAGAGTGGTAAGGTTGGCCGTTCATTTCCACTGAGCATGTTCCGGCAGAAGTGTAGTTGTTGTTAGCGATGTTAACTGAGAAGCTAAGCTAAATGTTGCCATGACATTGAAATCTTGTGGTGATACCTTTTTATATACAGTTGAAGTGTACCTATGTGGGCTACTGTTGATAAAATTATGAATATTAATGTTCAGAAATATGAATTCACAAAACTCGTTTCAGGGCACTACCGGAAATTAATTAACTAACTAAGGTGAAATAAATGCAGTTAAATATACATCAAAGAAATAAACGATGACTAAACAGACAGAATGCAAACAATGAGAATGATGTCTGTTGTGTAAAAGATTTGAGTCTACAGAGGCAAGAGAACCAATAAATGCAAGTTATGGTAATAATAAAATTTGGCTTGGAGTTTTAGTTAAAGGATTAAGGATTAAAGCTAATAGATTAAAAGACTGTTGGACATCAACTCAACCACAGAATGCAGGGTTTTAGCCTTACTTTGCAGTTTCCCAGCTGGTTGGTGTTCGGCTGGCCTCACGAATAGTTCGCCTTAGCTCTTGGCGTCCACGGTTCCGCAGTCTTTGCACCCATTCTACTTTTGGAGACTCTAGGAACCGCAAGTAACCCTGTATTCTTGGAGTGCAGTGCTCTGGTGGGGTAGTAAGGTACTATGAGCTCTTTAAGATAAGATGGTGCCTGACCATTAAGAGCTTTGTAGGTAAGAAGAATGATTTTAAATTATATTCTGGATTTTACTGGAAGCCAATGCAGAGAAGCTAAGACAGGAGAAATGTGATCTCTTTTCCTGGTTCCTGTCAGAACATGTACTGCAGTATTCTGGATCAGCTGAAGAGTCTTAATAGACTTTTTCGAGCAGCCTGATAATAGGGAAGTAAGTAAGTTGCTGGAAACAAGGGAAAAGCAGAAGTGGCGGCGCTTCGCCGGGCCGGACTCTCTGTGTTGCTAGGAGAGCAGGAGCACGCGCCGTAAGCTTGCCGAGGGGGGAGCAATAAGAGTTGAGGAGAAGAGCGTGAGCGAGTGCGTGTCGCTGTGTTTTGTTTCTTTGGGCGTATCCCAGGAGGAGGCCTTTGTTTCACCTGAGGGAGGGCTTCCGGTCTCCTCTGAGACTCTGTGTTTTAATTCTAATTAGGGCCCGAGCACAACCGTGCGAGGTCCCTATTGAATTTGCTCAGATGATTAGGGCCCGAGCACGACCGTGCGAGGTCCCTATTGAATTTGCCCGGATTATATATATTTAGGGCCCGAGCACGACCGTGCGAGGTCCCTATTGAATTTGCTCGGATTATTAGGGCCCGAGCACAACCGTGTGAGGTCTCTATTGAATTTGCTAAGATTATTAGGGCCCGAGCACGACCGTGCAAGGTCCCTATTGAATTTGCTCGGATTATTAGGGCCCGAGCACGACCGTGCGAGGTCACTATTGAATTTGCTCGGATTATTTATTTATTTATTTTTTTCTGCAAAGTAGGCTCAAATGACATGGCCTAAACATACTCGAAAACTCACCAAAATTTGCAAACATGTCAGAACCGGTGAAAAATTTCGTATTCTACAAGTTTCGCACATGGGCGTGGCAAAATGACTCGCTAGCGCCACCTAGAAAATTGGAAAAGATTAGCCCCTCGTTCACGTTCAACCTACATGTACGAAATTTTCTGGGGACATGTAACATGTCAAGACGCAAAAAAAAAGCCTCGAGAACCCATAGCCTAAAGTCAACAGGAAGTCGGCCATTTTGAATTTTACGGCCATTTTTGGATGATTTACACACTTCGTACTTTAACGAACTCCTCCTAGGGATTTAGTCGGATCGATGTCAAATTTGTGCTGTGCCTTCTAAAGGCATTGACGATGAAAAGTTGAGCTATTTGCGAGTTTTCGTCAATGGGCGTGTCCGTGGCGTCGATGATTCGCAATGAAACAGGAAGTTGTTGTAACTTCAGTGTACATGCTCACATCTGGACCAAACTGTACATGTAGGATGAGAGTGCCCCCCTGAACACATGTACATGCCGACATTCACCCACAGTCATAGCGCCACCTGCTGGCAACAGGAAGTGACTTTTAACGAAGCAGCCCCCGCCGCACGTTTCACCTACGTGCACGAATTTTCTGTGGTACGTGTATCTTGTCCAGACGCATAAAAAAGCCTCTTGGAGCGATGCCCTAAAACCAACAGGAAGTCGGCCATTTTGAATTTTACTTCAAATTTTGGATGATTTACACACTTCGTACTTTAACGAACTCCTCCTAGGGATTTAGTCCGACCGACTTCAAATTTATGCTGTGCCTTCTAAAGGCATTGAAGATGAAAAGTTGTGCTATCTGCGAGTTTTAGTCAATGGGCGTGTCCGTGGCGTGGCGTCAAAGATCAAGTCTTCACCATGACACAGGAAGTTGTTGTAACTTCAGTGTATATGCTCACATCTGAACCAAACTTTACGTGCTTGATAACTCTCCCACCCCGCTATGGAGGACCGATCCTGACACAGTCAGAAATAAATACAGAAATAAATAAATGCTCAATAAATAAATAAGCATCCAATTAAATACACAAAAAAATAAAGTAAATAAATAAATGTAGGTAGTAATTAAATTATACAAGGAGACATAAATGTATATATTTTAATTAGTGCCTTTACTTATTCACCTTTGTTATAATTACCTTATTTATTTATTCTCCGTTATAATCTTCAACTTTATTTATTACTAATTTTTTAAATGTATTTATTTATGTGTGTGTTTTAATATTTTTGTCTGTTTTATTCTTCCTTTGTATTTTTCTACCTTATTTATTTTCACCCATGGTATTTATTTCTGCCTGTCCTTTTTAAATTTCTGTATGCATTTCTGCCTCATTATGCAAATGAGGAGGGGCTGTGTCTCAAGGGGTCATCTTCTCTGCTATTGGTGGACCAGTCAGACAGGAGAGCTCTAGGCCTACTCTGCCTGCAGACATCAACGATCTTGCCCCTCACACATCAGATGGCTTCCTTCAGTGCGCTGAGATGTTTAACAACTCTGAAGACACTACCAGCCATGTCTTCCTTCTCTTTTCACGTAGACGCTCCGACAGACAGTGCTTTCAGTTTGCTGCATGCATGGACACAGAACTGCGGTATAGGGAGAAGCACACGGTCAGCTGGCTGCCGCTAAATCTGGAGTGCACTCGTATTCAATTCTGTATGGTAAATTCAGTTTTAACGGAGCAGAGCGAGCTGACAGGCAGAGTTAGAGACTTTTTCTGTCCGTTTCTCTCTTTACAAAGACGCACGTTGCAGTCAGAGTCTTCTCTGAGATGCGAGCACGACATACAACACAATTTATCAAATTACACAACGGATATACAGTATGAAAATAAGATTGATTGGATTATACTCACAGGAAGTATAAAACATGTTACATGCATCTATTAAAAGTAAAGTAACACAAAAATGTCAGGGAAATTACTTTACTTAGATTTAAGTACTGCAGTTGTACATTTGAAATACCTTCCTACCTTTCTGATAGGAAGCCTTCTTGAGGTGGTATAAAACATTTTTTCTTATATTCTGATTTGAGTTGTGGACAACTATGACCACATGAATTAAAAAAACATTTCACTGCCCAAGTCAGCTATAACACAAGTCTTGTTCATCAGACTACATGCTGTACAGTATTTGACTACAGATTTTGTTCCAGGATTTATTATGCATTTCTTCTTCTTCGTTGCATGATTTAGAATAATAAGGTGAGAAATGGGTCTATTCTGAGTTCATCCTGCACTGCAGCAGCTAATAAAGTCCATTTAATCCCAAAAACGCTTTTCTTTTAGGCAGGCTGGAGCAGAAAACAACTCACCTTTCTCAAGTTGTACAGTAATGTCACATGTGTATGAAGGTGGATCAAACAAGCTAATCTTAAATGTCAAAGTAGAGAGGAGCCTAGTAGGCCTATTTATTTTCATTCATTACACAATATGAATAAGCTATGCAGACAGTTGTAAAGAAAGAACATCTTTTTCTTCTGTTCTCTACTTGTTATAGTTACACAGTATTAGGGGAGTGGGCTGTATTAAAAGTATCCACTGGTCTCCCATGCTCTAACACACAGTAACGATGAAATGTGTGCTGTTCTCACATTCTTCCTCTGTATTTACACATAAACAACAAGGCAGAGAAATATAAAAGGAATTTATTTTATTGTTTGGGTACATTATTGTTCAGTGTACATGCTCACATCTGAAACAAACTTTACGTGCTTGATAACTCTCCCACCCCGCAGACATCTATACGTCAATACCGATTTATATTCATAGCGGCAAGTGCTATGTAGCTCCACATAGGGGCCACAGGAAGTGACATATAACACCTTCATGCATTCACAGCTGCACCGGCAGAGCTCCAGAATATGCAACTCGGCCGGCTCACGCGCGGACGCGCTTACAAGTGCGAGGGCCCGCCCAACGCTGCTTGCAGCTTTAATTTTTTTTTTTTTTCTGCAAAGTAGGCTCAACTGACATGGCCTAAACATACTCGAAAACTCACCAAAATTTGCAAACATGTCAGAACCGGTGAAAAATTTCGTATTCTACAAGTTTCGCACATGGGCGTGGCAAAATGACTCGCTATCGCCACCTAGAAAATTGGAAAAGATTAGCCCCTCGTTCACGTTCAACCTACATGTACGAAATTTTCTGGGGACATGTATCATATCAAGACGCACAAAAAAGCCTCAAGAACCCATACCCTAAAGTCAACAGGAAGTCGGCCATTTTGAATTTTACGTCAAATTTTGGATGATTTACACACTTCGTACTTTAACGAACTCCTCCTAGGGATTTAGTCCGACCGACCTCAAATTTCTGCTGTGCCTTCTAAAGGCATTGAAGATGAAAAGTTGTGCTATTTGCAAGTTTTCGTCAATGGGCGTGTCCGTGGCGTGGCGTCAAAGATCAAGTCTTCGCCATGACACAGGAAGTTGTCGTAACTTCAGTGTATATGCTCACATCTGGACCAAACTGTACATGTAGGATGAGAGTCCCGCCCTGAACACATGTACATGCCGACATTCACCCACAGTCATAGCGCCACCTGCTGGCAACAGAAAGTGACTTTTAACGAAGCAGCCACCACCGCACGTTTCACCTACGTGCACGAATTTTCTGTGGTACGTGTATCTTGTCCAGATGCACAAAAAAGCCTCTTGGAGCGATGCCCTAAAACCAACAGGAAGTCGGCCATTTTGAATTTTACGTCAAATTTTGGATGATTTACACACTTCGTACTTTAACGAACTCCTCCTAGGGATTTAGTCCGACCGACCTCAAATTTGTGCTGTGCCTTCTAAAGGCATTGAAGATGAAAAGTTGTGCTATCTGTGAATTTTCGTCAATGGGCGTGTCCGTGGCGTGGCGTCAAAGATCAACTCTTCACCATGACACAGGAAGTTGTTGTAACTTCAGTGTATATGCTCACATCTGCACCAAACTGTACATGTAGGATGAGAGTCCCGCCCTGAACACATGTACATGCTCACAATCACCCACAGTCATAGCGCCACCTGCTGGCAACAGGAAGTGACTTTTAACAAAGCAGCCCCCGCCGCACGTTTCACCTATGTGCACGAGGAGGTGGAGTATGTAAGGAAGTGCATGGAGAAATCCGGGCTGGCAATAATGCTGTTGATGCTTGGGATGAGTGAACAGTGTGGGGAGGATAGGTCTATTATTAACCTCTTTTTTTCCAGAATACTTATGAGTGGCTACGCCTATGGGACCGATTCGGAACACTGAAAAAGGAGGCTTGTCGAATGGGCCTATCATGAAACCCTCTTTCACTTCTTTAGCTAGTAAAGAGTCGACTATGTGGGGTTGTGTGAAAGCAGACTGGAGGTTGTGGCAGGCGTGTGTAGAGTTTGGCAGGACTTCTATACCCGAATGGAAACCGTGTGTGAAGCCTTTTATGAGAAAGTTAACAGTCTATCTGGGTGATTTTGTAAAGTAGTGGCGAGGCTGTTTACCTTGACTGGTGTGCCAAGTCATTCACAAATGCACGCTAGTCATTCTGCAGGTGTAGTCAGATTTTGAGGGCAGGTGCTCCTGGCGTGAGCTCCTCCACAGAAGGAGCAGATATGTAGGAGTCGGCAGTTGGACATGGAACAGCTAAGGTGGAGGGACGTATGTCTACCGGCCTGGGGATGATGGGAGATGGGGGTGCTGCTGATGACAGGTGACTAAACGCTGAGCTGTTGCGCAAGGAAGAAGGGCGTGAACGTGGTGGCGGGGCGCTGAAAGTGCACACTGAGGAGGTGTGGGAGGGGGCTGCGCATAACTTGCAGGAGAGGGAAGTGCGGGCTGCAAAGATGCGGCAGTAAAGTTCGGACTCGAGAGCACCCCAGTATGTGCCCTGGTTAAATTGCCAGCCGGCTGCCTGATTAGCAAAATGCACGTGGTAGCAGTAGAAACCTGCCCCCCCGAACCGTAAAGCCATGTCTAATAACGATGGAGAGATAATTGTCCAACTCCTTCCTCCGAGCGGGGAAGGCTAAGCAGATGGTGTCGCAAGAAAGAAAAGGCTAGGGCAAATTTTGTTGGAGTTAATTCCCTAGCTCTGGAGGGTGAAGGGTGATGGAGCTACACTGAACTGAAGTTAGTCTGCATTTCCCTGGGATGACTAGTGGGGGTGGGGGGGTTGGGGTTAAGAACAGGCCAGTTGGAAAAGATGTAGGGAGCAGGCACATGGGGAAATACGACCTGATCCCCGCCAGGGGGAGCTGGAGATGCGTGCTGTGGCCGTCGAGGCCCTGTGACGTCATGCGTGACGCCACTGGCCGTGGCTGGCCCTGGCGGGGAACCCGGAAGTGCTGGAGGCACGGTGGATGGTATTGCTTGAGGATTGATGGAGGCTTTGTAGAGATGGAACAATGTTGTTTTATTGTCGTTGCGGTGGAAGGATATGCCTTTCCCATCTGAGGAAACGTTGAAGGCGAGCGACGGTACAATGAAATGTCGGTCTTGGTTTGTGGATGAGAAGATGGCCGTGTTGCGGAGCAGGGCGCGTTGTGCTGTGTAGAGTAGCCGCCATTTGAACGGGGGGATGGCTGCTGCAGAGGAGATGTTTGCTGCTGACTCCTGCGTCCGTGGCTCCGGAAACCTCAACTTCCTGATCTTGCTGGCTGATGGAATGAGGTCTGAGAGCCGCGGGGAGTCGGGATATTTCATCAAAGAAGAGAGGACGCTGTGGTATGCTCACCTCGGATCGCAAGTGGCTACCCCGAGACACTTGTCTGATGTCTGACTGCTGTGGTGTAACTGGGACGTAGCCAGTTTGGAACACGTCATCGTACAGACCGTCATCTGACTCGGGTGAGAAGATTTTGAGTTCTGGGTCCATGATTGCAATCGCTGACTCTCTTGCATCGAGCAAACAGAGACAGACAGCTCGGGTGTAGGTATACTTGTCAGCTGATTAGAGGTGTGGTTTTAGGCGTGGCCCTGCTCCTGAACCTAAGTTAACCAATTAACTTCATTTAATTTTAATTTAACATAAAATTACATTAACAGCAAAGACCATGAGGACATGGGCATGTAAATGCAATAGACTGGTGTTGTTGTTTTGTAAATGCAAATGTACTAAAACAGACAAAGGAGTATATTAAATGTAAATGCTCCGTACTTGTATAGCGCCTTTCTAGTCTTTTCGACCACTCAAAGCGCTTTTACTCCACATCTGCATTCACCAGTCACACACATTCATACACTGAGCCTAAGTGCTCAAACAGAAACTAACATTCACACACATTCATACACTGGCGGAACAGCCAGTGTATGAATGTGTGTGAACAGCCAACTTTAGAGCAGGTTAAGCCTTTGAAAACGCATTTTCATTTTTACCTGAATAACACATACATATGTGGAAAATGATAATGTTATTGTGGGATTACATTTTCAAGTTTGCATGAAAATTTGAAATTAGTCCCCTATAAGTTTCCAAACACTTTTTTATAATTAACTAATTTTATAATTGATACACTGCCTCAGGTTATACCAATTCAATCTCGTTATTATTTTACTCTTCACAGAGGGACCAAACAGAAAGATCCATTAAGTCCACTACTTCTTGTCTCTGCATGATCAGATAAGGACACCCCTCACAATGGGTGAGGGGTAGTTTGGAATGTGCTACAAAACATCTCTTCTCCAAGATATCTTATTTCAGGAACTACGCTTGTAATCTGCCCAACAACAGCATGGTGATTCGTGGAGTCAGAGAACAAACATTGGGGTCAGAGGACTTGGGCCAATCATGGACTGAACTACACTTTTGTTTTAGTATACGATGTATACTAAAACATACGATGTATACTAAAACACTGGGTCAGGGAGAAATAGCCAGTCAGACTTCATGAACTGATACAGCTTGTTGTTTGTCAGAGAAAGGAAGATTGACCCAGAGCTCTGTAAGCTTTATTCATTAACTTGGACCAAAAACATCTTCTCCTATTGCTTCATGAAAGAAGACGCAGGACCAAGGACTACACATAGGGTAAATTAAAGTCACGGTCCAACAATTGTAACCAAATTGTTATAAGTAAGGATAAGTATATATGTTCCAAGCAATACTACTTTCATACGGTCATTAGTTTTACTATTGTTATCCAAAATTTTATTACTCTTCTTCCGTATGTTTTTCGGCACCTTTCTATACTTTGTGCTACAACAACCATTCAAATGTCAAAATGTTCAGCTCTTTAAGGACATGGGTGCTTGCATACAACGTTTATTTTTATACTTTTTAAAATATTAAGCTTTTTTGAACAAATTTTTACAATGTAAGTCAATGGAGCAATCTTCCATTTTGAAAGGCTACAACTTCTCACCTTCCAAAGGACAAGATATTTCCATTTATTCACACACACACTCTGTTCAGATTGGTGGACAGACGTTGAGCTATTTTTTGAATGAACTTCACTGTACTGCATAAAGATTACAGCTTCTAATACTACTACGACTAGTAAGCGGTGGGCTGAGGCCGCGTCTCTGGTTTAGTTTTAGAAAATAATGATCCCTATCGAGGGAGGAGCCAAATTTTTAAATTCTTGCACATCTTCCCCAAATCATACTTTATAGTTTGTTAAATTTACCGGCAAACACAGTAGCCAACTATAGCAGACGAACCAATAGCACGCTAAGATACTGACGAAGCAATGTCCTTAACCAATCAGATTTAGCACCATTATGATAAATAGAAAAACACACTTCAATCATAATACCACTACTATTGATCCAAAGGGTCGATTCATTATTGTTAACATTTCGATTCAAAATACTCCTTTATGCATTGTTAACATCTATGGCCCAAATGTTGACGACCCCTCCTTTTTTCATGCTTTCTTCAACTCACTCTCTGCTCACTCAGACACGGCTCTTATATTAGGAGGGGATTTCAACATGGTATGTAATCCAGCAGTTGACAGGCTCAGTACGGCAGGTGGTCACCGTATTTGGAAATCAACAGACATCCTTAAACAATACATGAGCGATTTTGGTCTTTGCGATGTTTGGCGTTCTCACCACCCCACTCTTAGAGAATATATCTTCTTTTCACCAGTCCACCACTCATATTCTCGCCTTGACTATTTTTTGGTTAGCAGCTCAATTATGACAGACATTTCCAACACTCAGATTCACCCTATCACTATCAGTGATCATGCACTGGTTTCTATCACTCTTACTTAAAAAAGGGTCACACGGCCAACTAGAAGTTGGAGATTTAATGCATCATTGCCTAAAGACCTAGAATTTATAAGTTACTTCAAAAAGGAGTGGGCAATATATATGGAAACTAATGACCTGCCAGGAACCTCGCCATGTCTTCTTTGGGAGGCAGCAAAAGCAGTCATGAGAGGTAAAATAATCTCCTATTCATCATACAAAAAAGCCAGCCAATTGAATAAAGAAAAAATAACAATTTCCTCCTTAAAGGACTCAGCTGGGAATCTGACTTATAACCCAGAAGAAATCAACAATGCATTCAGAGATTATTATAAAAACTTATATACATCACAAATTGATCCATCTAGCTCTAACATCGATGCATTTCTGAACAATATAGATTTGCCAAGGTTAGATGATGAACAGATCAGGGCTCTGGATTCACCTGTTTCAATGGCTGAACTCTTACATATGCCGAATAATAAAGCCCCTGGGCCAGATGGTTTTCCTGCTGAATTCTATAAGGAATTCTGGGAAATACTCGCGCCCACATTCTATAGGATGGTTATGCAAATTAGGGGTACTTGCATGTTGCCTCCAACAATGAACTGAATGAATATCAGCCTGCTCCTTAAACCAGACAAAGACCCCACACTCCCGTCCAGTTATCGCCCAATATCACCTATTAACGCAGATCTTAAAATCATCTGTAAAACCCTAGCAAGAAGGCTAGAGAAGGTCACTCCTGGTATAATACACTCTGACCAAACAGGATTTATTAAGGGCAGGCACTCAATACACGCAGGCTACTTAACGTAATAGACTATACCACTATTCCTAACCTGGAAACTACAGTTGTTTCTTTAGATGCAGAGAAAGCATTTGACAGAGTAAATTGGAAATTTCTATTCGCTACTTTATATAAATTTGGATTTGGAAACTCTTTCATAGATTGGATTAAAATCTTATACAGTTCCTCAAGAGCTTCTGTCAAAACAAATGATCATACTTCTCCATGCTTTAGTCTCCAGAGGGGTACCAGGCAGGGTTGCCCACTCTCTCCCTCGCTATTTTTATAGAACCGCTAGCAGCTGCTATCAGACAAAATAATAATATTAAAGGAATTCAAACAGAAAATATACACCACAAGATAAGCCTTTATGCAGATGTGAGGAGTTAGGAAAAGTAATACGTCTTTTCCTCCTAAACTCACAAACTTCTCTTTCTGAGACAATCACACTTATAGATAAATTCTCATCCATCTCAAACTACTCCATTAACTGGAGTAAATCCATAGTTTTACCTGTAAAGTGTGATATCTACCACACCGCTAAAGTCTGGGAATATTAAATATCTGGCTGTCAGAACTGACATGGCTAAACTACACGCATTTACTTAAATCAATAGAGGATGACCTTGCACGGTGGACATCATTACTTATATCACTCATGGGAAGAGTCTCCACCATAAAAATGATGGTCCTACCTAAAATTAATTCCCTGTTTTCAGTGTTACCCACCAAACCCTCTGCTGTCTGGTTTAAATCACTGGACTCAAGCATCTCAAAATGTTTGTGGAAAAATAACCCCCCACAAATCATTTTAAAAACTATGCAAAAAGCAAAAGACTGTGGTGGTTTAGAACTGACAAATTGTTATCATTACTTCCTGTCCAATAGACTATAATATACAGTATATCTCAAAATGGATCAATCAGAGCCCCCTGGACCACTCATGGATGAACAAACATTCTGTACGGAAATAAAAATTTCCAATATTCCATTCATCAGTTTCAGCATCAAACCTCATACCTGCTTTAAAAGCATTAACATAAGCACTTCCTTGGCAGCTTGGTGGGAACTTCTCAAAATATCTGGGTCTTCACCTATCCCATGCAGATTTACCCCAATTTGGAATAATCCTGACATCCTGCATTCCACACTGTGGTATGAGAAAGGGATAAGACATCTAGAGCATATAATGCAAGGCAGTAACTTTATTCCATTCCAGGATCTAGTGGCACAATATGGAATTAGCCATAATAGATTTCTGGAATTTCAACAGTTTAAATCCATAATTCAGGCTAGATTTAAGGATAAAATAATGGACTTAGATTTACCTCCAGACTTTCTTAAACTCTCGCCTCCAAAACTTATATCAAAAGTATACATGTTACTGTTAAAAACAGATAGTTCAATCTCTCTCCCATTCTTAAAGTGTGAGACAGATCTATCCATTAGTCCAGACCAAAACTTTTGGATGCAGATATGTTTAAATACCTTTTAGAATGACTACAAATCCCAATCTACAACTTATACAGTATAAAACTCTCCATAGAACACATAGTGTGTTCTATGGACAAAGGATGTTCAGAATGGGTCTTATGCAGTCAAACATCTGCCGGAACTGCTCAGGTAACATATCTGATAGTTACATGCATGCTATGTGGCAATGTACACCTGTTCAAAAGTTCTGACAGAAGATATGTGAAGACATATCGATATGGCTAAGTTACCCCGTCCCAGTTTCCCCATCACGTCCCAGTTTACACATCATACATGCTTCTCACTGCCTTATGCATCGCCAAGAAAACTATCGTCATGAACTGGAAGGCCAAAAAGAATATAAGTATCACCCAATATCGGAAACACCACACACATTGGTTAGGAGGCGGCTGTGGCTCAGGAGGTAGAGTGGGTTGGCCGTTAATCGGAAGGTCGGCGGTTCAATCCCTGGCTCCCCCTGGTTGCGTGTCGAAGTGTCCTTGGGCAAGATACTGAACCCCGAATTGCCCCTGGCAGCTATTCCGCCAGTGTATGAGTGAGTGTGAATGTTAGTTTCCGTTTGAGCACTTAGGCTCACTGTGTGAATGCAGAAAATGTCTGCTATAAAAAAAAACAAATTGTTCCCCTTGATCAACTTTATCACTTAATGGGGGTGGGTGTGTACTGCCTTGCTGGTCAGGGTCCCGTGCGGCCGGTGGGTGGGTTGATTCTTGTTTTTTTTATGTTGGTTGATGTTGTTGGTGTTGGGGGCGGTGGTGCGGCGCTCGGGCTGCCTAGGGCGCGGGCTTGACGGGGGGACCGGTGTTTGCCCTGTTTTCAGCGTGCCGCTGCTGCGGGGTGGGTAGCCACTCTGCTTCGGTGTCGCGCGGTTGTTGGTATCAGTGGTGCACCGGGTGGTGATTTTGACTCGCGCGCTGTGCGGATGTGGTGGCGCTCGGTGCTTGGCTGCCTCTCTGTGGGTCCTGTGTGTGGGTCCGGGTTGGGGGGCGGCGGGGTGGGCGGCAGGCATGGCGGTGTGGGTTGGGGGGGGGGAATGCTTGTGGTGGGTTTCGGTCCGGTGGTGAACATGCGGTGTGGGTCACGGTGTAGCCGTGGGTGGGGGTCTGTGGTCTCACTGGCTGCAGGGGGGATGGGGGCGGTTTGCACCGGCTGGCATCTCTCCTGTGCAGCGCATTACTTGGCTGTTGTGTGCCACTAGTTAGATAGGTAGCGGGGTAGTGTTGGTTGGCTCACCTGTAGGTCGTGATTGGCTTGCGTGCTTGTTGGGGGCATCAGGTGCGGGCCTGGGCTGGTATGCGGCTCTGTCCTGTGTGCGGCTCTGTCCTGTGTGCTGTGCATCCTGATAATTGTATTTCGGTTCTCTGAGGGGTCTGGTGACTGGTTGTTGGAGGGGTGGGGGACTGGGAAGAAGGGGTTGACGGGTGGGTTGGGGGTGCGGGCTGGTCCTTTTTGAGGAGGGGGGGTTGGGGGTGTGTCGAGGGTTGCTTCGCAGTGGGGGGTGTCTCATCTGGATTTTAGTGCCTGGACTGGATGCTTGGTGGTTTTGCGGGGATCCTTTTTGGGGAGGGATTGTGCTTTGGGGTGTGTCGATGGTTGCTTCGCAGTCGCGTCGCGGCCCTCTGGATTGTGGTCGGGGGGGTCGTCCCTGGCGGCAGGGAGCTTCCCGGCACGGCTTTCTGCTATTCTTCCTTGCAGCGGGGTACAGCTTTCCCCAGGACATGCGGTCTGGGGTCCTTTGCGCTTTGGGGGGGTTGCGGGGTGCCCTGGCTTCTGTGGGTGGGGGTCTCTGATCCGGTTGCAGTTTGGAGGGCTGCGGTGGGGTTGTAGGGCGATCTTGATGCATTGTGCTTTTTCCCTGGGCAGGGTCTCTGAATGGCTGCTGGGCGTTTAGTTTGTGCATTGGAGTCCGGGGGAGGCATTTCCTCGTTGGCATGTAGGGACCAGTTTGAGTCCCTGTTTTGCTTCGTTGGCCTCGGATCCATGCTTCCCCATTTCTGCCAGTTGTTGGATCCCTCTGGATACTGAGGTATATAGTTAGTTTTCGGGATGTGCAGTGTGGGTGCGGGGCAGGGCTGTGCTCCGGTTTGTTCTGGGCTTGTGCCTGGAGTTCTCGGCCCTTGACGGGTGGGTGGGTTGGTGGTGGCATGCAGCTGAGCTGGTTGATTTTGCCTCGTTGCTGGTTTGGCTGGTGTTGCACGGCGGCTGGGGGGCGTGCTGGGCATGGGGGATGTCGGCTGGGGCCGGCGGCCTTAGTTTAGGCCGGTTGGGGGGACGGCGGACTTTTATTGGTGGGTGCACGGTGACCTGTGGGGCGCGTTTGCTGCCGGGCTAGGACTTGCTGCTGGTGTTTCTCTCCGCTGGCTTTCGCTGTCGTGTTATTCCGCTTGCTCTCTCTCGTTTGCCTGACCTCGCACGCGGGATTCGCAGTGGGCTGCTGGGCATTGGGTGTCGCCGTGCTCGCGCAGTGTGCGCGTTGGGCTCGTCACTTGTGCATTGGTGTTGATGATTGCGTGGCATTTGGGCGTTTTGGTTGTTCGCTGCGCGGCAGTGGGGTGCTGGGTGGGGGGGGGGAGAGCACTGGTCTATGTTGTGTGCGCGCCGCGGTCGGTCCGGGCGCTGCTCTTCCGCGGGTTACGCTTCCTGCGTTCCATCGGCATTGCGTTGTCAACTGGCATTTGGGTCGCGGTCTTCTGCGTTTGCATCGCGGTGCATCTGGGAGTCTTTTTGATTGATTTATTTTTTTTTTTTCTTTCTCCCACCCCTATTGGCTACTGGGGTTCTTGCCTGCCTGTTGCTGGAGTAGGTGTGGCACAGTCGTGGCATCCCACTCTCACTAACAACTATATTCTTTAACAGGCTTATGCGCACACACATGTACACACACACATACAGACACATTCACCCACACGCACACAGACACACACAGTCTCACACATAGACACAAACAAATGTAGGTTGTCCCTGGTAGAATTATTCCTGATGCTTTTCTTTCAGTTACTTATTTAAATTAATTGTTATTATTCCAGCTCTCATGGCTGTGCTGTGTTGCTTATTTAGTGTGCTGGACTGTTTCTTGTTTTAATTTTCCTCTTAGTTGTCTTACTATGTCAGCTGTTTATTGCTGCTGTTCGGCTGGTTGTTTTTTACTATTATTATTATTTATTATATATGTTTGTGCCCCCCCATCCCTGTGTCTGCCCCCCTGTCCGGCCCGGTGACAAATCAATACATAATTAAATAAATAATAAAACAGACAAAGGAGTATATTAAATGTAAATGCTCCGTATTTGTATAGCGCCTTCCTAGTCTTTTCGACCACTCAAAGCGCTTTTTACACTACATCTGCATTCACCATTCACACACATTTATACACAGCCTAAGTGCTCAAACAGAAAACTAACATTCACACACATTCATACACTGGCGGAACAGCCGCCAGGGGCAATCTTGCCAGTTCAGTATCTTGCCCAAGGACACTTTGACACGCAACCAGGGGGAGCCAGGGATTGAACCGCTGACCTTCCGATTTACGGCCAACCCGCTCACAGCCGCCCCATTAATACTCTCTCATTAAAGTAAAAATCTGTCTGGCACAATATGGTATCCAGGTCATCATACTTTAAAAAAAAACACAAAAAAAACCCAACAACAACAAAAAAAAAAGATTTAGCTGCATTGAACAGGAGGGTAAATATTAAAGTTGGAAAATGCTTGTAATGCAACTTTTTTTATTACATAGCCATGTACAGCGACCATACTCTGTAATGTTAAAGGTAACATTAGCTAACGCTACGCTTGCTATCTTGCATCATGCACCAATCGGTTGAACATGAAGTTTTTATTTAACGTTTGTATTTTTATTTATGTTTGCAAATGATGCTTGTTTCAATGTGTAGAAGTCAGTAATGTGTGACCGTACAGCCCGTGTCTTTGCTGGAGTTTCTCACTAACTTCTACTTATAGCACTAAATAACAAGCAGAAGACATCCACAGATTTCAGCTTGTTTTGAGACTGAGCATCTTCACGATCCCCGGCCCACCTCATCATTAACTGAAGAAATCAGGTTAGTGACACTAAAGTTATTATATGTCAAGACCCTGACCCATCCTCTATAACACTAAGTTTGGAGAGCAGTGTTTCCCACAGAAAGCTGTGGTGCAGCAGGTAGCGTGCAATCAATATATGACTACCAGCTATGTACAGAAACTTTTTTGAAGGTGGGTCTCCGACACTGACAGCATTGTGTTGAAAAGATTTGTGCAGCGGTGTTCAGTGTGTTTGCGAGTGAGCGAGAGGAGGTGCTTTCATTCAAAAACGGCTTTACTCATTTTAAAATTAAAACAAAAAAAAATCTATATGTGGCAGTTAGCTATGATAATGTGACGGGCCGGTATAAATAAATGAATGTATGGAAACACTAGAGAGGCAGTGCTTTTTCTATACTGTATATGGTCCTTGAAACTATTGATGGCATCATGGGGGGTACTGTCAAATTAATTATCACAGAAAGTAGTAGTAGTTTAATTGTCACATTACAACAGAGTTGTAAAATTAAATGTGGTTTGTAACTCTCTTCTGCTACATAGCAGACAATATACAGTATACAAAAACAATCATAAAATGGCAAAGAGAAATAAACTATAAACTATATTCCATGGAGCAGTGCTGAGGATGAAGTTGAGTTAGAGGACACTATGCACCACAAAGGCAGAAGCTATACTATCACCGTTATTTCTACCTATTTTCTTCTGTTGTGTTATTACTATTACCTTAAGTGTCAGATCATCCAGTTTATTTTATATTAAAGTTGTGTGTCAATGTAAATTGTGTCAACATCATCTGAGATGAAAAGGAGCCAACAGCCTAGTTCTCTTCTGTGTATAATGGATGTAGTTTAAATGTTACTGAGCAGTTCATTGGACTTAAGTAGTAATGTCAATGAGTGAGGGGCTTAATTATGTTGTGCTTCTCTTCGTCTCAACAGTGTCCACTGCAGCTAGATGTGAACAAGCCTTGCTTCTGTTACAGGAACAGGTGGGTCGGAACACTAATGTGATTCATCAAATAGATCATTGTCCTTCCTCTGAGGAAGACCTAAGAAGGATGAGAAGCAATCTGATACAATTTCCTAATATTTTATAAAGCAGTTATTTGAAAAATATATATTATTTCTTTTATAGATGTGATGCTAGTAAACCTGGATGCGTATAGGAGCAATCTAGTGGTATTTTGTGACGTTGCTCATCATTTTAAGATTGACAGGTGAATTTTCCTAACAAAAAATTATAAGGGACAATTTTATGACAGAAAATGTATATTCTCATATAAAAAGGTATGGATAACAGTGAAGACAACCTCTAAAATACTGACATTTGTGTTTTTTAAATCAGAATCAGCTTTACTGCCAAATAGAGTTGTATGTGTAAGTAAAGCTTACACATCCAAGGAATTTGTTCTGGTGACTTGGTACATAACAAAAATATATAATGGCAAGATACAAAATATAAACAAATAATATAGACTATGTTTATATGGCAGTTATTAAACATTTATGAGCGTCAGATTTGCATGCGTAAACATTTACACGAGTGTCAGATTTGTATACGTAAACATTTACACAAGCGTCAAATTTGCATGCGTAAACATTTACACGAGCGTCAGATTTGCATGCGTAAACATTTACACGAGCGTCAGATTTGCATGCGTAAACATTTACACGAGCGTCAGATTTGTATACGTAAACATTTACACGAGCGTCAGATTTGTATGCGTAAACATTTACACAAGCGTTAGATTTGTAGTTGGATAAAGTTACAGATGTGCAAGAAGTACGTCTATCTGTCTATCACTGCCTCTCGTTCTCTCCCTCCCTCTCAGTTCGATTTTCCCTCTCTCTATGTCTGTCTTTCAATTTCTCTTTCTCAGTTTGCCTGTATCTCTCCTGTCATTGGAAAAGAGACTGATCCTCGCTGTTTGTGAGTTTCCAGAATCTATTACTGTTTACTAAATAGGACATCAACAGAGGGTATTCACATGATAGAGCATCCCCGCAAAACTAGATGAAGGCCTATCTGGTAAAGTTATGTAGCCTATAATTTTAACTTAAGTTAAACAGGCTACAGCTGTGTAGCACACAGAAGCCATGGTTGCTCTCCGTAGAGCGCCTGATGTTTAATTGCGGAGCACTTGTCTCCTGTTCACCTGAGGAAAGAGCAAACCCACGGGGCCAAGAGACTACTTTGTGATTTTAAGGATGTTTCTAAGACCGACATCTTCCCCAATACTAATCAGCATGCAGTGTGTAGCTATCCACTTCGCCGTGGCATTTGATCGCTTGTCTTGCTTCTCCCACAAGCTGCATCCAGGGTAGTCTGCCGAAGCCTCGATCCTCCGCTACTTGTTTGGGTGGGTGATTGTTACGGCTGCCACCGCCCCCACCTGTATTTGCCTGTGCTTTTAAGTAGGCTATCTGTTATGCTGAGCAGGTTGTGCAAGCCCACGCGGAGGATTGGCTGCACAAGGAGAGAAGGTCCCGTCTACTTCCTGGGTTTCCAGTTACCATGCCCTCGATTGGTGCGGCATGCTCTACGGGCCAATCAAAGGGCGACAGTGACGACCACCACCTGCCTAAAAGCCTGCCGGGTCTGCCATTCGAGGCAGCAATCTGCTTGCCTTGGGAACGCCTGTCATAGAGCTTATAGTAGTGTTTTGTAACCCGTGCTAGACGTTGTGTCTTGACTTTGTGTGTTTCACTGTGTGAAGGTAAGAGAGTGGGCCAGGGCTAAGCTTAGATATCACTGACACCTTTCTTGCACACACCATAGTTGTTTTATGTTAGTTTTCACCAGGTTCAGGGGTGCTGTGCGTTTTGGGTTTTGGGTTTTTCAAATGCTGTAGGCTAGTGCGCTTTTGGTTTATTCTTGTTTTTGTTAGTACCTCTGTAAGCAGTAATCCTCCTTTTGAGGATCTCCTTTTGTTATAATTGTTTGTTGATTTCCACAGCACCCATTGGCCCATCCTCTGTTTGTGCTCCACTTGCATTATTTCAAATAAATATCCTTCCAAACCAACAACATCTGGTTTATGTTTATGTCCCTATATCCCTAGACACCTCGGGACGTAACAGTGATTTGCAGGCTGATCAACATCCCACTCCTCCATGGTTTGACTGTCTGTTTATTCAGAGCCAGTGAGCAAAGGACTTTCAAAATAATTATAATAAAAAAAACTGCTTTAACGTGCGATAAAATAATTGTTAATTGGCGTTAATTAATTAATGCGTTAACACGATAATAACAGGTAAACGTGCCCAGCACTAATATAAAGATCAAAAAATATAGGTGGGCTCACCCTTCCCAAACTGCACTCATATTACCGGGCTACAAAATTTACTAAGATGCTCAACACCCACTGCTACAATTGTTATTATTAGTCTGATAATTATTACTATTGATATCATTATTATCCATCCATCCATCGTCAACCACTTATCCTGCGTACAGGGTCTTGGGGGGCTGGAGCCAATCCCAGCTGACATCGGGCAAAAGGCGGGGTACACCCTGGACAGGTCGCCGGTCCATCGCAGATCATTATAATTACTATTTTTATTAATAGTATTACCACTACCATTACTATTACTACTAAATCTATATGTGGATGTTGCATTAATTAATTAATAATTAAATAGCTGGTAATGGTATGTGGCTTTTATGAAAATATTGTTTTTAAAAGCTTTCTATGTTGGAAAACATGATTTCAAAACATGCCCTCAACATACTCTCAACACTGTGAAAAACAGTAAGACTGGATCTCTTTATTGCTTGGTAAATCCAAGCACTTTCAAGGACTTTCCAGACCCGCAATATGTATACTTGCAAAATATGCTATAAATCCACAGAAATTTTGAGTAAGAAAGTTGTACCTGCTGCTTCTTCCCAGAGAGGATGTTGAGAAAGCTGTCATCCAGAGCTGTTTTGTACTGGCTCAGCTCGTCTTTGCTGTCATCAGCTCCCACTGAACAGCTCTCTGTCATGTAGCAACCACAGGAAACAAAAGGCAGCAACCAGCCCTGCTCATATTGCTGCTGTTCAGCAGGATAATGACTTAGCCATAAAGTCAGCTCTTCCTGGCTCATCAGTTCCCAATCTCTGCTGAGAAGCTGGGCATCCAGGTTCTTTGTCCAGTGATCTCCCTTGTGTGGTAGAAGACTGTAACACTTTGAATGTGGCCCAACAGCAATACTAACTCCAGAAAGATTTGTGGAGGACGTGGATGAGGAAGAGATGGAGGAGGCACAAGAGGAGAAGCTGTGGATACAGGGAGGAGCATCTCTGAGCCCAGTCACTGAGTCCAACCGATCCCCTCTGTGGTCCAGCTGGGAGTGTTTTTCTGCAGTGTCTAGGCTCTTCTTTGCCTGCTGCAAAAGCTCCTGGGACACTTTGATGTTGACCACCATGGTGCTGATCTGATGATCTTTTGTCACTTTGGACAGCTTCAGGCCGACCAGCTGCTCCACTATCTCCCTGTCTATGTCTGCATCTGGTTCATGTTCTTCCTCAACCCTACCTGGGTCAAACTTCCCAAGCAGAGGAAGCATGTCTGTGTACTCTTGATGGAGCTTAGTTTCTCCCTCCGTAAATTCATCTCTTTTTCTCCCCATCTCTGGCTTGACTCCTCTGTACAGCTGCTTATCCTGGTGGACCCGTCTTTCCACTGCTGTGTCTGCCTTGATGATGACTGGCCTGATAGTTCTACGAACTACTGAATGAGAAAGAGAAATGATTATGTATTTGTGAAAGTGTAACACAGATTTCCAAATCAAGAAATAATCTTTTATCTTTAGCTTTTTCAGTACACATGAGAACCCTACATGTTTGTGTGTTGTGCTCAGTACTGCTCTGTACTGGTTCCCCCACAATGGTTTGATGCGTTGTGGTCTGGACACCAGGCCACACATCTTGTTTTGGGTAAGCAGACAGCTCACCTCTCAGCCGTTCCTCAAGGGAGAACCTCTGCAGGACACACATATAAACAAGTGTATTGTGTAAAGCTAATTTCTAAGGGTGCTCCGATCGATCGGTCACCGATCGTAATCGTACGATAATTGCTTTAACTAGTTTGATCGGTTGTCTCTAAAAAGGCCGATCACATCTGACGGTGCAATACTCGCTAGACAAATTTTGGTGCACTTCGTGCAATTTAGTGTGGATGTAGCCTCACATTACCCCACTCCTCTCTTTACTCCTCTCATGTCAACCCTCCCCTTTACCCTGGGATTCTACCGTATTTTTCCGTTCTCACCCGGTATCCTCTCGTTAAATGTTTCCTCGTAAATCTCCCATATTTTTATAACCTTTAGAAAATCAAATAAAAACCTGCTGACTGTTTTTAAACTGTTTTCTACTCTCTCCTCTGATAAAGCCAGTGGCAGAAGGCCAATGTAAAAGATGTAGACTTTTAATGAGGATTTAATAACAACCCACTGAAATCATATTTATGCCCATACTAGTGGTAAACTAGGCTTTGTGTAAGTATAATGAAAATATTAACTATAAGTAATAATAACAATTTACTAAATAACTAATACTAAACTAACTAATTGTACTAGGAAAGCTAATTTGCAAGTCTGTTATTTAATTCAAAAAGTGAATCTTCACATATATAAATTAGATTAATTACACATACAGTGAAATATTTGAAATCTAAAGCATAGACTCAGACTTCACACATTGATATGGATACATAATACATGATGCTTTACCAGTGGTTTTGCATGTTAAAGCTTAATAACTAATATGTAAACCTTCCGTTAGTTCCTTCCATTAGAAATCTTCAATGCTGAATTTTATGAAAAGTTTGCCAGAATTTCCTGCATTCTGGCAAATTTTTCTGCATCAATTTATGGTGGAAATGTTTTAAGGCTCTCAGGCATTCTGTGCTGCTTTCAGATATGTTTCTCCTCAAGATCAACTTTTCTTATTTAATATCCCTGCTGCATCACATGTAGGCTTGATTTAGTCTTCCCTCCTCTTTTGTCTTTAGGCGCTTTATGGGATTATTACACCAATTTCCGGGCTCGCTGTGCTGTGTGAAAGGTATTGAGCCACGACAATAAAATAAATACTGCTTTCAAAATTGCATCTTTTAATAAAGGTTTCTGTTGCAACAACAGAAAGTTCCTCTGAAGTCCTGATCTCAGCAGCTGATCTGCTGTTTAGTGACTGAGCAGTTTACACGCCAGTACTGCAACACACCGAGACAAACTGACACCATATACAAAGAAAGGAATAACGTCATGCATTACATTATTTACGAATTTACAGGGGGGTCAATAATTATTATAATAATTAATAATTAACAATTTTATAATAGACAGCGTTTCACAACGCTTCTTATTTTCCCTTAACTCAACATCTGATTTTTTAAGGGAGTTTTTGGGCTTTTACCCGGCGCCCCACGCACAGACAGGAGAACAGTTTTCTCTTCTTTAGAAAGTATGAAATTGTCCTGTGTTGTCTAATCTTGCGCACTCGGTAGCAACACGTTCTCCAGCTGGGAACGTCGCCATGAGCGATGCATCTTTTATGATTGTAAAGTCAGGGCACATCTGGAATGTGAACGCCGCCGTTGTGTATCAGAAATGTGCTACTCTCAGCCCCATTAACAATCAATCAAATTGTCCAAAGCAAACTGTAACTGTATATACAGTTTTCAAGTGCATATAGCCCACTTATATGCACTTAGAGATGCAACTAACTTATAGTGTACTCAATAAGAAAACTAAAAGTAAAGTAAAATCAATAAGGTCTTAGCTTTATATATATATATATATATATATATATATATATATATAATTAATTTAACTTGAACCGCGGTGAATAATAATTTTAAAAAAGTTATTTAGTGATGGCACATAAACACAGTATTAAACTCGGTTACTGTTTATCTGGCTGCAGCCTGTCTGCTCTGTGTGTCAACTCCCACAAACACACACAAACACACCCTTGTGTGTTTGTGCTGTGTGTTGCACATACACACAGCGGCCAGCAGTGGTAGAGGCCGCAGTGTAGACGTTAAAGTGAAGGTAACTCCAAACTACTCGCGTTGACGAGTGCTACGCTTCTTACTGTAAGTACGTTCGCCAGTAAGAACACAATACTTGATCAATACAACTGTTCTACAAGCAGAAACATATAGAAAGCATTATTTTAATCTGCTCTGTCAATTAGCCAAATGTTACAAATGAGCTAAATTGAAAGCTGTGTGTAGTCTAACTGTTCGGCTTAGTTTGCCATATAGCTTCAAATTTGGCACACTGTTACCTGCAGTGAATCACAGCAGAGAGAGGGGAGGAGGACAGGAGAAAGGACTGATGCCATATTGCAAAGCTGTCTTCTTCTGAAACGGTGAAAAACATCCGAACCTTCAACAACATAATTGTTTGGCTCTAGCTGCCTGCACCCCATCTGCGTGGCTTTATCCAGGCGCAGCAACATGACGCCCAGAACGCGACTACAGCAGCTACACGTGTTATAGCATTATTTGATTCTTATCGATTACTAAATTTTCCAATTTGATTCCGATAATGAAAATATGCCATATATTGGCCGATAATTTATCAGATCTATTATTATCGTGCATCCCTACCAGTTACGTTACCACCGTTCACAAGTGGCACTCAGCGTGAGAGTGGATTCAGTTGATTACTATCATGGCATACACCGGTGTTTTGGATCGAAAATGTTATTGCAATAGTTCATTGTACATGAAGGCGTGAATGATGGTTTCAGAAGCAGAGAAGTTTTAAAGGTGGAAAAAAGCAGTTCTGCTGATTAGGTTGACATGGTGTTCAAGGAGAGATAGCTGTTGAAAATGAATCCGAGGTTGCGGACGTGTGGGGAGGGAGACCGAGTTAATGGTGAGGGAGAAGTTGTGAGTGTCTTTAGTGAGTGATCTAGGCCGATGATGATCAAGTCTGATTTGTCACAGTAGAGTTTGAGGAAATTGGCTTGCATCCATGATTTTATTTCATGTGAGGAAATTGGGGCACAATGATAACAGGGTTTCTGCAGGTTTCACCTGGTCATACTTTTTAAGACCACTATGAATGAAATTTAAGACATATATCACGACATCAAAAAAAGAAACATACAAAGGTAATGCAGTCACAAAATTACTTCCAGAGTAAATAAATGTATTCAAATTAGGGTTGGGTAAGCTACGTAATAAACAGGCTGGCATGCAGTGCACCTGTAGCGCGGGCCCTCGCACTTGTAGCGCGTCCGCGTGTGAGCCGGCCGAGTTGCATATTCTGGAGCTCTGCCGGTGCGGCTGTGAATTTCCTACACGGTTCCGACGCCGCATGAAGGTGCTATATGTCACTTCCTGTGTCCCCTATGTGGAGCTACATAGCACTTGCCGCTATGAATATAAATCGGTGTTGACGTGTAGATGTCTGCGGGGTGGGAGAGTTATCAAGCACGTAAAGTTTGTTTCAGATGTGAGCATGTACACTGAACAATAATGTACCCAAACAATAAAATAAATTCCTTTTATATTTCCCTGCCTTGTTGTTTATGTGTACATACAGAGGAAGAATGTGAGAACAGCACACATTTCATCGTTACTGTGTGTTAGAGCATGGGAGAACAGTGGATACTTTTAATACAGCCCACACCCCTAATACTGTGTAACTATAACAAGTAGAGAACAGAAGAAAAAGATGTTCTTTCTTTACAACTGTCTGCATAGCTTATTCATATTGTGTAATGAATGAAAATAAATAGGCCTACTAGGCTCCTCTCTACTTTGACATTTAAGATTAGCTTGTTTGATCCACCTTCATACACATGTGACATTACTGTACAACTTGAGAAAGGTGAGTTGTTTTCTGCTCCAGCCTGCCTAAAAGAAAAGCGTTTTTGGGATTAAATGGACTTTATTAGCTGCTGCAGTACAGGATGAACTCAGAATAGACCCATTTCTCACCTTATTATTCTAAATCATGCAACGAAGAAGAAGAAATGCATAATAAATCCTGGGACAAAATCTGTCCACAAATACTGTACAGCATGTAGTCTGATGAACAAGACTTGTGTTATAGCTGACTTGGGCAGTGAAATGTTTTTTTAATTCATGTGGTCATAGTTGTCCACAACTCAAATCAGAATATAAGAAGAAATGTTTTATACCACCTCAAGAAGGCTTCCTATCAGAAAGGTAGGAAGGTATTTCAAATGTACAACTGCAGTACTTAAATCTAAGTGAAGTAATTTCCCTGACATTACTGTGTTACGCATGTAACAGGTTTTATACTTCCTGTGAGTATAATCCAATCAATCTTATTTTCATACTGTATATCCGTTGTGTAATTTGATAAATTGTGTTGTATGTGGTGCTCGCATCGGGTACTACTGAGACTTCATTGCCCTCTTCAGAGAAGACTCTGACTGCAACATGCGTCTTTGTAAAGAGAGAAACGGACAGAAAAAGTCTCTAACTCTGCCTGTCAGCTCGCTCTGCTCCGTTAAAACTGAATTTACCATACAGAATTGAATACGAGTGCACTCCAGATTTAGCTGCAGCCAGCTGACCGTGTGCTTCTCCCTATACCGCAGTTCTGTGTCCATGCATGCAGCAAACTGAAAGCACTGTCTGTCGGAGCGTCTACGTGAAAAGAGAAGGAAGACATTGCTGGTAGTATTGTCTTCAGAGTTGTTAAACACCTCAGCGCACTGAAGGAAGCCATCTGACTGTGTGAGGGGCAAGATCGTTGATGTCTGCAGGCAGAGTAGGAGCTCTCCTGTCTGACTGGTCCACCAATAGCAGAGAAGATGACCCCTTGAGACACAGCCCCTCCTCATTTGCATAATGAGGCAGAAATGCATACAAAAATTTAAAAAGACAGGCAGAAATAAATACCATGGGTGAAAATAAATAAGGTAAATAAATACAAAGGAAGAATAAAACAGACAAAAATATTAAAACACACACATAAATAAATACATTAAAAAAATTAGTAATAAATAAAGTTGAATAAACAAATAAGGTAATTATAACAAAGGTGAATAGTAAAGGCACTAATTAAAATATATACATTTATGTCTCCTTGTATAATTTAATTACTACCTACATTTATTTATTTACTTTATTTTTTTGTGTATTTAATTGGATGCTTATTTATTTATTGAGCATTTATTTATTTCTGTATTTATTTCTGACTGTGTCAGGATCGGTCCTCCATAGGGGTGGGAGAGTTATCAAGCACGTAAAGTTTGGTTCAGATGTGAGCATGTACACTGAAGTTACAACAACTTCCTGTGTCATGGCGAAGACTTGATCTCTGACGCCACGCCACGGACACACCCATTGACGAAAACTCGCAAATAGCACAACTTTTCATCTTCAATGCCTTTAGAAGGCACAGCACAAATTTGAAGTCGGTCGGACTAAATCCCTAGGAGGAGTTCGTTAAAGTACAAGTGTGTAAATCATCCAAAATTTGACGTAAAATTCAAAATGGCCGACTTCCTGTTGATTTTAGGGCATCGCTCCAAGAGGCTTTTTTGTGCGTCTGGACAAGATACACGTACCACAGAAAATTCGTGCACGTAGGTAAAACGTGCGGCGGGGGCTGCTTCGTTAAAAGTCACTTCCTGTTGCCAGCAGGTGGCGCTATGACTGTCTGTGAATGTCAGCATGTACATGTGTTCAGGGCGGGACTCTCATCCTACATGTACAGTTTGGTCCAGATGTGAGCATGTACACTGAAGTTACGACAACTTCCGTGTCATGGCGAAGAGCTGATCTTTGACGCCACGCCACGGACACGCCCATTGACGAAAACTTGCAAATAGCACAACTTTTCATCTTCAATGCCTTTAGAAGGCACAGCAAAATTTGAGGTCGGTCGGACTAAATCCCTAGGAGGAGTTCGTTAAAGTACGAAGTGTGTAAATCATCCAAAATTTGACGTAAAATTCAAAATGGCCGACTTCCTGTTGATTTTAGGGCATCGCTCCAAGAGGCTTTTTTGTGCGTCTGGACAAGATACACGTACCACAGAAAATTCGTGCATGTAGGTAAAACGTGCGGCGGGGGCTGCTTCGTTAAAAGTCACTTCCTGTTGCCAGCAGGTGGCGCTATGACTGTCTGTGAATGTCAGCATGTACATGTGTTCAGGGCGGGACTCTCATCCTACATGTACAGTTTGGTCCAGATGTGAGCATGTACACTGAAGTTACGACAACTTCCGTGTCATGGCGAAGAGCTGATCTTTGACGCCACGCCACGGACACGCCCATTGACGAAAACTTGCAAATAGCACAACTTTTCATCTTCAATGCCTTTAGAAGGCACAGCAAAATTTGAGGTTGGTCGGACTAAATCCCTAGGAGGAGTTCGTTAAAGTACGAAGTGTGTAAATCATCCAAAATTTGACGTAAAATTCAAAATGGCCGACTTCCTGTTGATTTTAGGGCATCACTCCAAGAGGCTTTTTTGAGCGTCTGGACAAGATACACGTACCACAGAAAATTCGTGCACATAGGTGAAACGTGCGGCGGGAGCTGCTTCGTTAGAAGTCACTTCCTGTTGCCAGCAGGTGGCGCTATGACTGTGGGTGAATGTCAGTATGGACATGTGTTCAGGGCGGGACTCTCATCCTACATGTAAAGTTTGGTCCAGATGTGAGCATGTACACTGAAGTTACAAAAACTTCCTGTGTCATGGCGAAGAGTTGATCTTTGACGCCACGCCACAGACACGCCCATTGACGAAAACTCACAGATAGCACAACTTTTCATCTTCAATGCCTTTAGAAGGCACAGCAGAAATTTGAGGTCGGTCGAACTAAATCCCTAGGAGGAGTTCGTTAAAGTAGGAAGTGTGTAAATCATCCAAAATTTGACGTAAAATTCAAAATGGCCGACTTCCTGTTGGTTTTAGGGCATCGCTCCAAAAGGCTTTTTTATGCGTCGGGACAAGATACACGTACCACAGAAAATTCGTGCACGTAGGTGAAACGTGCGGCGGGGGCTGCTTCGTTAAAAGTCACTTCCTGTTGCCAGCAGGTGGCGCTATGACTGTGGGTGAATGTCGGCATGTAAATGTGTTCAGGGCTGGACTCTCATCCTGCATGTACACTTTGGTCCAGATGTGAGCATATACACTGAAGTTATGACAACTTCCTGTGTCATGGCGAAGACTTGATCTTTGACGCCACGCCACGGTCACGCCCATTGACGAAAACTTGCAAATAGCACAACTTTTCATCTTCAATGCCTTTAGAAGGCACAGCACAAATTTGAGGTCGGTCGAACTAAATCCCTAGGAGGAGTTCGTTAAAGTACGAAGTGTGTAAATCATCCAAAATTTGACGTAAAATTCAAAATGGCCGACTTCCTGTTGGGTTTAGGCTATTGCTCCAAGAGACTTTTTTGTGCGTCTGGACAAGATACACGTACCACAGAAAATTCGTGCACGTAGGTGAAACGTGCGGCGGGGGCTGCTTCGTTAAAGGTCACTTTCTGGTGCCAGCAGGTGGCGCTATGACTGTAGGTGAATGTCGGCATGTACATGTGTTCAGGGCGGAACTCTCATCCTACATGTACAGTTTGGTCCAGATGTGAGCATGTACACTGAAGTTACAACAACTTCCTGTTTCATAGCGAATCATCGACGCCACGGACACGCCCATTGACGAAAACGCGCAAATAGCACAACTTTTCATCTTCAATGCCTTTAGAAGGCACAGCACAAATTTGAAGTCGGTCGGACTAAATCCCTAGGAGGAGTTCGTTAAAGTACAAAGTGTGTAAATCATCCAAAATTTGACGTAAAATTCAAAATGGCCGACTTCCTGTTGATTTTAGGGCATCGCTCAAAGAGGCTTTTTTGTGCGTCTGGACAAGATACACGTACCACAGAAAATTCGTGCACGTAGGTAAAACGTGCGGCGGGGGCTGCTTCGTTAAAAGTCACTTCCTGTTGCCAGCAGGTGGCGCTATGACTGTCTGTGAATGTCAGCATGTACATGTGTTCAGGGCGGGACTCTCATCCTACATGTACAGTTTGGTCCAGATGTGAGCATGTACACTGAAGTTACGACAACTTCCGTGTCATGGCGAAGAGCTGATCTTTGACGCCACGCCACGGACACGCCCATTGACGAAAACTTGCAAATAGCACAACTTTTCATCTTCAATGCCTTTAGAAGGCACAGCAAAAATTTGAGGTCGGTCGGACTAAATCCCTAGGAGGAGTTCGTTAAAGTACGAAGTGTGTAAATCATCCAAAATTTGACGTAAAATTCAAAATGGCCGACTTCCTGTTGATTTTAGGGCATCGCTCCAAGAGGCTTTTTTGTGCGTCTGGACAAGATACACGTACCACAGAAAATTCGTGCATGTAGGTAAAACGTGCGGCGGGGGCTGCTTCGTTAAAAGTCACTTCCTGTTGCCAGCAGGTGGCGCTATGACTGTCTGTGAATGTCAGCATGTACATGTGTTCAGGGCGGGACTCTCATCCTACATGTACAGTTTGGTCCAGATGTGAGCATGTACACTGAAGTTACGACAACTTCCGTGTCATGGCGAAGAGCTGATCTTTGACGCCACGCCACGGACACGCCCATTGACGAAAACTTGCAAATAGCACAACTTTTCATCTTCAATGCCTTTAGAAGGCACAGCACAAATTTGAGGTCGGTCGAACTAAATCCCTAGGAGGAGTTCGTTAAAGTACGAAGTGTGTAAATCATCCAAAATTTGACGTAAAATTCAAAATGGCCGACTTCCTGTTGGGTTTAGGCTATTGCTCCAAGAGACTTTTTTGTGCGTCTGGACAAGATACACGTACCACAGAAAATTCGTGCACGTAGGTGAAACGTGCGGCGGGGGCTGCTTCGTTAAAGGTCACTTTCTGGTGCCAGCAGGTGGCGCTATGACTGTAGGTGAATGTCAGCATGTACATGTGTTCAGGGCGGAACTCTCATCCTACATGTACAGTTTGGTCCAGATGTGAGCATGTACACTGAAGTTACAACAACTTCCTGTTTCATAGCGAATCATCGACGCCACGGACACGCCCATTGACGAAAACGCGCAAATAGCACAACTTTTCATCTTCAATGCCTTTAGAAGGCACAGCACAAATTTGAAGTCGATCGGACTAAATCCCTAGGAGGAGTTCGTTAAAGTACAAAGTGTGTAAATCATCCAAAATTTGACGTAAAATTCAAAATGGCCGACTTCCTGTTGATTTTAGGGCATCGCTCAAGAGGCTTTTTTGTGCGTCTGGACAAGATACACGTACCACAGAAAATTCGTGCACGTAGGTAAAACGTGCGGCGGGGGCTGCTTCGTTAAAAGTCACTTCCTGTTGCCAGCAGGTGGCGCTATGACTGTCTGTGAATGTCAGCATGTACATGTGTTCAGGGCGGGACTCTCATCCTACATGTACAGTTTGGTCCAGATGTGAGCATGTACACTGAAGTTACGACAACTTCCGTGTCATGGCGAAGAGCTGATCTTTGACGCCACGCCACGGACACGCCCATTGACGAAAACTTGCAAATAGCACAACTTTTCATCTTCAATGCCTTTAGAAGGCACAGCAAAAATTTGAGGTCGGTCGGACTAAATCCCTAGGAGGAGTTCGTTAAAGTACGAAGTGTGTAAATCATCCAAAATTTGACGTAAAATTCAAAATGGCCGACTTCCTGTTGATTTTAGGGCATCGCTCCAAGAGGCTTTTTTGTGCGTCTGGACAAGATACACGTACCACAGAAAATTCGTGCATGTAGGTAAAACGTGCGGCGGGGGCTGCTTCGTTAAAAGTCACTTCCTGTTGCCAGCAGGTGGCGCTATGACTGTCTGTGAATGTCAGCATGTACATGTGTTCAGGGCGGGACTCTCATCCTACATGTACAGTTTGGTCCAGATGTGAGCATGTACACTGAAGTTACGACAACTTCCGTGTCATGGCGAAGAGCTGATCTTTGACGCCACGCCACGGACACGCCCATTGACGAAAACTTGCAAATAGCACAACTTTTCATCTTCAATGCCTTTAGAAGGCACAGCAAAAATTTGAGGTTGGTCGGACTAAATCCCTAGGAGGAGTTCGTTAAAGTACGAAGTGTGTAAATCATCCAAAATTTGACGTAAAATTCAAAATGGCCGACTTCCTGTTGATTTTAGGGCATCACTCCAAGAGGCTTTTTTGAGCGTCTGGACAAGATACACGTACCACAGAAAATTCGTGCACATAGGTGAAACGTGCGGCGGGAGCTGCTTCGTTAGAAGTCACTTCCTGTTGCCAGCAGGTGGCGCTATGACTGTGGGTGAATGTCAGTATGGACATGTGTTCAGGGCGGGACTCTCATCCTACATGTAAAGTTTGGTCCAGATGTGAGCATGTACACTGAAGTTACAAAAACTTCCTGTGTCATGGCGAAGAGTTGATCTTTGACGCCACGCCACAGACACGCCCATTGACGAAAACTCACAGATAGCACAACTTTTCATCTTCAATGCCTTTAGAAGGCACAGCAGAAATTTGAGGTCGGTCGAACTAAATCCCTAGGAGGAGTTCGTTAAAGTAGGAAGTGTGTAAATCATCCAAAATTTGACGTAAAATTCAAAATGGCCGACTTCCTGTTGGTTTTAGGGCATCGCTCCAAGAGGCTTTTTTATGCGTCGGGACAAGATACACGTACCACAGAAAATTCGTGCACGTAGGTGAAACGTGCGGCGGGGGCTGCTTCGTTAAAGGTCACTTTCTGGTGCCAGCAGGTGGCGCTATGACTGTAGGTGAATGTCGGCATGTACATGTGTTCAGGGCGGAACTCTCATCCTACATGTACAGTTTGGTCCAGATGTGAGCATGTACACTGAAGTTACAACAACTTCTGTGTCATGGCGAAGAGTTGATCTTTGACGCCACGCCACGGACACGCCCATTGACGAAAACTCGCAAATAGCACAACTTTTCATCTTCAATGCCTTTAGAAGGCACAGCACAAATTTGAAGTCAGTCGGACTAAATCCCTAGGAGGAGTTCGTTAAAGTACGAAGTGTGTAAATCATCCAAAATTTGACGTAAAATTCAAAATGGCCGACTTCCTATTGGGTTTAGGCTATGGCTCCAAGAGACTTTTTTGTGCGTCTGGACACGATACACGTACCACAGAAAATTCGTGCACGTAGGTGAAACGTGCAACGGGGGCTGCTTCGTTCAAGGTCACTTTCTGTTGCCAGCAGGTGGCGCTATGACTGTGGGTGAATGTCGGCATGTACATGTGTTCAGGGCGGGACTCTCATCCTAGATGTACAGTTTGGTCCAGATGTGAGCATGTACACTGAAGTTACAACAACTTCCTGTTTCATAGCGAATCATCGACGCCACGGACACGCCCATTGACGAAAACGCGCAAATAGCACAACTTTTCATCGTCAATGCCTTTAGAAGGCACAGCACAAATTTGACGTCGATCCGACTAAATCCCTAGGAGGAGTTCGTTAAAGTACGAAGTGTGTAAATCATCCAAAAATGGCCGTAAAATTCAAAATGGCCGACTTCCTGTTGACTTTAGGCTATGGGTTCTTGAGGCTTTTTTGTGCGTCTTGATATGATACATGTCCCCAGAAAATTTCGTACATGTAGGTTGAACGTGAACGAGGGGCTAATTTTTTCCAATTTTCTAGGTGGCGCTAGCGAGTCATTTTGCAACGCCCATGTGCGAAACTTGTAGAATACGAAATTTTTCACCGGTTCTGACATGTTTGTCATGTCACAATTTTGGTGAGTTTTCAAGTATGTTTAGGCCATGTCATTAGATGTATGAAATTTGGGGGCCAGACGCATCATCTCTAGACCTGAAACAAAACCTGCAGAACCCATACCCCAAAACCCTCCTAGAGAATAAATCAAAACAACTGATTTGGGCAGTATAACCTAAAGAACCATGTGTTCCTAAATTGTGAAGCATTTTAGAACTCATCAAACGGCGTGTCTCTGGTGTGCCATTGAAATTTGTTTCACCATGAAAAAGGAAGTGGTGTGTAAATGGACTGTACATGGTCAAATCTGTCCCATACTTCACAGGTTTGATGAGAGTCCTGTCCTCAAGACAGGTACATCATCATATTCACTCAGTCATAGCGACACCTACTGGCAACAGGAAATGCCATGTTTTAAACTTTAATATACTCCTCCTAGCAGGTTGGCCAGATCTATCTCAAAGGAAAGCCTTAAGACCTTGATGATGTTACATTGTAAAGCTTTTGAGTTTTTGTCACGGCAACAGTTGTTGCCGCTGCGAGCCATTATTCGCCATGAAACAGGAAGCTATTTGTTAAGGGGCTAAGGATGCTAGAAACCTCACAAATTTTGGCATACATGTCAGAAGTGTTTTTGCAGTCTAAAGTGTCCTCAAAAGAAAAGTGGTTGCTCAATTCAGGGGCCAAAGTTTGTGAGCATGCGAGCTCACAGCAGCGGCGCAAAACACAATGTTAGAGGTCTTTAATATTATTATAAGAATTGTGACAATATTTTCAACTAATTTTGAAACCATGGCTGAACAAATTAGACTGTGGCGGGCTGTCCTAGTCTTGGTATTGAATGGAAACAGCGCTCACACACACACATACACAAACGTTGACCTTGCAGAGACTGAAGCACGTAGAATTAGGCAAACCTTGATGTCCTGTTGTAGTGTGTAGCACAGGCTGTGCAGGCTGCATGTGCGGTCCTGTGGGTGCTGCTGCAGGCCTTTCAGGACCACATCGTAGTAAGGCTGTGGAATGCAGCTGTCTACTGCAAGGGCCTGGCCTGCATCCATCACCTGTTTGATCAAGTCCACATGTACTGTACCCCATGGTTCATTGTCTGAAACAATGTATGAAACATTATGACATTATTCTATTTGAGCAAACTCAGCTACTGTATGCCCTATAACTACATCAAGTGTTTTTAGTGTGAATGCTGATTCGGCAATCACACTACTGTTATTAGTGTGGATGCTGATTAAATTCACTGTTATTGTAAAAATTACTCTGTATGTTTTTTTGCCTTGCTACTACTTACGCATACTTTCAGCTACAGAAACCATTCAAACTATTAAAATATTAGGCTTTCAGCACATTTTTACAATGTAAGTCAATAGACTACTACTGCTTCAGCCCTTTTCTGAGTTTATAATGGGTGTGTATTGGGCAATTAACAGCTAAAATGTTATCATCAACGTTTGTGTGGGGAAGATTTTTTAAAACTTCTAGAAATTCCCACAATCTTCACTGTTCATACATCATTTTATACCAAAACATAGGACATAAGAATTTGTGCTGGTCACTGGGTGCAGCATCGCTCTCTCACTCTCTCACTCTCCCTGGAGCAGCACCCACCTGAAGCTCATCACACTAATCAACTAATCCTGTTTTAAACCCTGGCTTGACATCCAATCCTTGCTAGATTGTACGTTCACCTCAACAAGCACTACGGCCATCTAGTTCCGAACTAGAAGTTGAGATAAACTGTTTTCTGATTCTTCACATAATACTTGTGTTTTGCTGCCCTCGCCCTAGGAACCACCCAACCTGAACCGTGTGCTTGGAAACTTGGATCCTCGTGTCTGCCCGCTCACCCCTCTTCCTCCAGGAACTCTACTGCATTCCCTTCAGCTTACTTTTCAATAAATCCTTAACTATCAAGCTAAACCAGAGTCTCAGTGCATGCTTCTGGGTCCACTAGGTTCCCCTTAACAGCAGTTTAGCTTCCAGGTTGTTAAGCAGTGTAATGCAATTGAGCTTTAAGATTTCATTGAAGCATTTAATTTCAGACTCCTGAATTTTCAGCAGTGTTTTTGTAAGTTAATTTTAGCTTTCAGCTTTCACACACATTTTCTGCAGGAAATGCAATTTTTCTCATTGTAATTAACAATTGTGTTGGAAATATCATCCGATTTTCCCCGCTGTTCATTAAGGAACTTATTTTCATTTACTACTTCAAATTCTCAGTTCTGTGCAGTTCTAATTTTCTATTCCTTCAGAATTAAGTCAAAACCTTGAGAAAGGACAAAAAACACCATGTAACTGTATGTAAATGCATTTCAATTGTGTCCTGTTCAGTCTTATTTTGTGTGATTACAGAGACTACAGTAACTGTGAATTTCTCAGAACAACAGGAACGACAACATCTTGTTCCCTAACAAACAATGTTTAAGTCCAAAATGTGAAGCCAAGATGTGAAAGCTACCTGTGTAGAGTTCCTGGATCAGAGCACACAGACTGTAGATGTCAGCCTCCTTTGTGCAGGGTCGCTGTTTAATGACCTCTGGAGCAGCCCATCTGTACAGGCTGGGTGGCAGGACTATGTACATTGGGGACTGGACACATGTACTTTCACTGCTGAAGGCATGCACATGCGCACACACACACACACACACACACACACACACACACACACGTAATTTTAACCAGGACCGTGACATAACATAGTATACCTATCTATACTATTAGGAAATATTTATATGTTGTCACATCTGTCTCTCATGACAATACCATCCAATTTCATCTCCCCAATAAATAACATGTTTACATTTACTACCTTCTGTTCACTGCAGACTAATAACAACAAGGTAAAACAATTTTATGTTTGTAAGACAAAAAACACATTTAAGTGCTCTTTTTTATTTGCTGTAGGTTGACTCTCTGTTAATGGGGGATGGTAGCTTTGATGGCAGATGGTTATCTGGATGTATCAACATCAGGTTTTGTTGATGATCCTTCAGCACTGAAGACAAAGAACCACTTTCACCATTTGGCACAGACATTAAATGTGTTATAATGTAATACTCCTATAGCACAACACACACTAGTAGTCTTCTCTCTACTTTTCTGTCTCATCCATTATTTTTTATATTGGGACATCTTGTTGGGGTTGTTGTTTATATAACCACATAAATGACTTTACGTTAACAGAACATAATTTCAGACGGCAGCCTTTGTGAAATTTGCTTAAATTACTGATTTGTTAAAACTACTGATTGTTAAATGTGTCATTTTTGCAGATGATTCAAATTTATTTTGCTGTGGGAAAAATTTTAAGGATCTTTTGTACTACTGAAGCGGAGCAGAAAATCCTCAAAAGCTGGTTTGATGTAAATAAATTGTCTGTAAATCAAGAAAACTAAATTTATGTTTTTTGAAAATCAAAAATTAAAGATTCTAAGGTGTTGGGATTGATAAATTAAATTGGAAAAAACATAGATTACATGAAAGGAAAACTATCAAAGATATAGAGCTCCTATATAAATCTAGAGATGTATTAAATTATAAAGCTATGCATATTATTTATTGTTCACTCTTTCTTATATCTCTTACTGTGTGGAACTATTAGGAGCAAGCTATAAAACAACCAAAATTTAATAATCTTACTACAAAGAAGGGATATATTATTAATATATTATTATAATAGTATTAATATTAATAAAGTTGGTTACAGTGATAAAACAAATCCACTGTTTTTAAATTCCAGAGTTATAAAATTAAAGGACTTGTATTATAAATAATGCAGATAATGTTCAGGGCTAAGTCAATTCCATATTGTATCCAAAAGTTTTTTCAATACAGGAAAGATGACCTGATGAATATGACCTCAGAGGTATTTTTAAGTTTACTTTCAAAAAGCAAACAAAAATATTAAAAGAAGATGTATTTCTATTGTTGGGGTAATATTATGGAACAATGCCAATGTAAAAATAAAATTGTGCAATTCTCTTTTGGTGTTCAAGAAAATGGTTGGTAATGATATTTTTGATGGTTATAAATGTGAATAGTTTTTGTTTTCTGATAAATATTTTTGTTATTATTATAATTTTTTTTTACCTTTTTGGTTTAGAAGAAAATGGTTTGTAATGTTATTTTTGATGGTCCATCAAACTATCATCAGTGGAGCAGTGCTGAGGATGAATTAAGAGTTTAAGAGCCTGATAGCTTGGGGGAAGAAGCTGCTCTGCAGTCTGGTGGTGCGGCAGCAGAAACTTCTATATCTCTTCCCAGAATGCAGCAGGGTGAACAGGCTGTGGCTGGGTGGGTACTGTCTTTTAGTATCTTTGGGCTCTGCGCAGGCACCTCACCTCACCAATATCACTAATGCTCGGGAGATGGGTACCAATGATCTTCTGAGCAGTTTGAATCACCCGCTACAGAGCCCTCCAGTTCTGGGGTTAGGGTGTCCATGTTAGTGATGTTTTCAGTCAGAATGCTTTCTATTGCTCCTTTGTAAAAGCTGACAAGAACTTGTTAAGCTTCCTCAAGAAATACAGTCGTTTCTGAGCTTTCTACTCCAGCGTGGAGATGTGAGACGACCATGTCAGGTTCTCTGTGATGCTGATTCCCAGGAACCTGAAACTGTTCACCTGCTCCACCTCAGCTCCACTGACAGGACTGGGTGTCTTTATCTCCTTCTTCTTAAAATCAATGATCAGCTCCTTGGTTTTGCTGACGTTGAGCAAAGATTACAAGCTATTCTGCAAGATTATGAGTTTCCTCCCAATAAAGTCTCATCATTGTTTGAAATCCAGCCGATGATGGTGGTGTCGCAAACTTCACAGCATGGAGTTCTCTCCATGTCGGGGGATGCAGTCATGGGTGTACAGCATGAAGAGGAGGATGCTGAGCACACAGCCATGGGGGGTTCCAGTGTTGAGCACTAGAATGGAGGAGCTGAGTCCGCCAATCCGAACTGACTGGGGTCTGTTTGTGAGGAAGTCCAGTATCTAGTGTGCGGTACTTAAACCCAGAGTGCTGAGTTTGCTGATTCATGGGGAGATTGTGTTGAATGCTGAGCTGAAATCCACAAACAGCGTTCTGATGTAGGCGTTGTGAGGGCTGAGTGGAGGGCAGTGGAGATGGCATCCTCTGCGGGTCTGTTGGTTCTGAAAGCATACAGGTGAGGGTCCAGGCTGTCCGCAGGGTCTCAATAATACACAGTGTGTGGCCAACACCGACTTATTAACAGTCACCAACGTATATTTTGCGGAGAGACAGAGAGAGAGAAAGAGACACGGACTCGGAGGTTTCTCCTGCTTACTATATTTGCTTGCATGTTATAGCTGCAACTAGTCAAGTTGACAATTAACAGCAGGCCAAAACAGGAAATCTCCTGGTGCAGACTTGCTCCCTCATCTTTTTTCGAAATGAAATAAAAAATAAAAAAATGTTGTCAAATGTGCAGGTCGCACATATGCTAGTACTTGCACTGTCTCAAAAAATGGTCGCAAAATGTGAGCATTTGGTCACAGTCTGGAGCTCTGGTGTGCCTACCTGGGGACCAAATAGCCTAAACCGGTTAGTTTGGCTACTGTAAGCTTGGTGAGTACCACACTGTGGGAAGACAGGGCCCTCATCACCAGGCCTCCCCTGTGGAGGTACTGCAGACCTTCAGCAACTTGCAATATGACTGACAGCAGCAATGTGTCCTGCAGCACTGGGAAATCTGCACACTGCAGGGACAGGGAGTAGACATCACACACACACATACACACACACACACACACACACGCACAATACAGTACTGTTTACTGTCCACAGTTTAAAAGGGCAGCAATACAATGCAAAAGTTAGCATTCAGAGGCCAGTGATAATCTCCCCATCTTTTGAACAGGAAACAACCCCAAAAGGACTTAACAGTGGCTGTAAAAACTGTCACATTGAAACAGTGGAAAGATTATCAAAAAAGCACAAGGGACCGACTGTGGTTCAGGAGGTAGAGCAGGTTGCCCATTATTTGGAAGGCTGGCATGTTGTGTCCTTGGGCAAGATACTGAACCCTGAATTGCCTCTTGCGGCTGTTCCACCAGTGTATGAATGTTAGTTGTTTGAGCACTTAGGCTCAGTGTATGTGAGTGAATGTGATGTAGTGTAAAAGTGCTTTGAGTGGTTGAAAAGACTAGAAAGGCACTATACAAATACGGAGCATTTACATTCACTTCAGAAGCATAGCCATGTTTACTGCTGCCTGACCCCAGTGTGCATTGGAGAGGGACAATCGTGGCTCTCACTCCACTGTCTTTACACACCATGTCTATTTTTTAAATTTAATGATGCATTTGTTGTTGTTGTTGCACTGTTTACATACAAAATGCCTGTAGGTAGTTTTTCATGTTTGTTTCTGACACTATTCCTTTGTCTATAAAAGTCTGTAAAGAAGGAAATATAGATAAGACCAAGATAAAAGGGTATGCTGTGTATGTGCCTTAAAAACAAGTTAAGTACAGGCAAAAAATATCTGTTTCTAGTCTCTCCATCTGAAAAATGGGTCTAGATGAGGGGTGTTGACGGTCAATTTGCAGAATAGCCTCCATGTAAAAGATAATAATTCTAGTGTTTAAACTCCAGTTTTGGTGCGTTTCACATTTAGGAAGTGATTCCTAAATCAGTAAAGAGGGACGTGATCTGAAAGGACTACTGCTGAGTAATCACATCATTCCACTGAAATGGAGGAGTATTTTATTAATGTGTCACACATTGTGTCTGGTGAACAGGGGGATAGAATGAAAACTGTTTTGTTGCTGGGTTGTAGAAACGTCAGGCATCCACACAAACAAGTGTAATTAGAGCTCTAGCTGTATTAACTGGGGTTCGGTTTTTTGGATTGATTTGGTTAACCTTATTTTTGCAGAACACAATAGTGTAATAATTTCACAGTATTGTAATAACTTGGCAAATATTGTATTAGCATGCCACCAATATTGTGTTAATGTTTTGGTAATGCACTGTTTTTGCATTTAAGTCATTTCTTTCAAAGAGGCAATGCTATAATCATGTCTAAAACAGTACTTTTTATTTGTGAATATTACACACTAAATTTGCCCCCTTTCCAATAACATGAAATTATACACACTATATAGCTCAAAAAATCGGAATATTATGTTTTGCATTGATCTGTATTGAATGTTTTCGCACCCAACTTATCTTATTCTAATATTATACACTGCTCAAAATAATGAAGGGAATACTTAAATTACACACCAGTTCTCGACAAACAAAATAGTTGAAAGTTCAACAGGCCTCCGAAGCACCAATAGAGGCGGGCTGTGAGCACACCCTTCATGCCACCCTCATGGAGTTTGTTTCTGAGATAGGTCGAAAACATATACACCAGTAGCCTGCTGGAGGTCATTTTATAGGGCTGTGGCAGTGTTCCTCCTGTTCCTCCTTGCACAGAGGAGCAGATACCGATCCTGTTGCTGGGTTGATGCCCTTCTACAGTTCCAATATACAACATGTCCAGCTCTCGTAGTGTAACGGCCTGTCTCCTGGTATCTCCTCCATGCTCTTCAGACTGGGCTGGGAGACAGTAAACTTTCTTGCAATGGCACATATGGAAGTGCCATCCTGGATGAGCTGGACTACCTGTGCAACCTGAATGGGCTGCAGATACTGCCTCATGCTACCAGTGGTGACAAGGACACTAGAAAAATGCTAAACTAGAGAATGATCAGTCAGGAAGGATCAGTAAAGAAAAACTGTCTGTGGCCACCACCTGCAAAACCCTTTTTGGGCCTCTCCAGTGCATCTGTTGTCACTTTCATTTGCACCAAAACAGGTAACTGATTCGAATCGCATATGCATCCTAACCGGACAGATTCATATACTATATACAATACTTATTTAGGGTACCCCCAGGATTCTCAAAGTTAAATTTAAGACTTTTTAAGACCTTTTTAATACCACCTAGGATGAAATTTAATGCCAACTTCACCACCGTATAATGGAAAATCTGTATGAATTTTAAGCCCAAGAAAATTATAATTTACAAAGTTACCTGAATTTAATAAAACAATTTATTATAATACTCACATTCATTTTTAATACACCACAGCTATTTGGGGTGTGTTTGCACTCTGGTGAAATAAAATGAATCATGGACATGACTTTGTGCAATACACTTGCACTCATATGCACAATGCACAATATTGGGTTCAGAGGAACAAGACGAAGATTTTAGAAGAAGATTTTAACACTATTTTGATAAAATATTCAATGCTGATAAATAAATGGGGAGTCTGGGGGTCCTCCCCTAGAAAATTAAACACTTCAACGTCCTGCATTCTGGAGACATTGTCTGCACCAATTTATGGCAGAATTGTCCTTATTTATATTAAGTGAAACAGAAAATTCAGGTGACAATTCAAACAGAATATAATGCAGCTTGTTTCTTAGATTAAGTTACTTCTTTTGGAAAATGCACATTTGTTTCTTCTATATTTGTATTGCATGTTTTCTCAAAGCATTTAAATTTTTTTTTAACATTTCTTGTTGCAAACATATTTAACAAATGCTTTAAAAAAAAGTGATGGAGACATGTCCCCAGCATCCCCAGCGTAAATGACACCTATGAAATGAACACAATATTTGTCGCACTAAGAACTCTTATGGTGTGAAACCAAAAATACAATATAAATTGTGCAGTATGATTTGTTACAATAAGTTACATCTTGGCTGGATAAGGTAATGAAATATATATATATATATATATATATATATATATATATATATATATATATATATATATATATATAATACCAATGTAAATGCCAATTGCTTCAGTGATTATTCATCCTGTTCTGTTTTTGCATCCAAAGGCTGCTTGATAGTGTAATATAGTGTTGGCTTGAAAGCAGCGGGGATAAGGAGGAGTGCTCCGGTTAGTTTTTTCCTCATCTTGGTGATCGGCCCATCTGGGTGATGTAGTTTAATGTGTGTTCGCATGTTGGATGTTTCCATTCACATAATGTTACCCTACAACAGTGGCACAACGCCGAGACACAGACACGGTCCTCTTCTCATACACCCTTCTCTCCATTACTGTTGCATGCAGTCTTCCAGCTCCACTGTTACCATTAGCGCTCCCCACAGTGTGACTGACTCGCACACCGATCCTCTTGATGTGTTAACCTCAGCGCCACTGCCCTCAGCCTTGTCCGCCAACTTGTCCGCATCTCTGGCTTTCTGAACTTCAGACCCTTGCCCATTCTGAGCCGACCAGCTAACGTTAGCTTATTAGTAGCACGTCAGAGACGTTTTATTTTCTTTCCCAACAACTGACTGATTCGCGCAGAGCTTGGATGGCGGAGCTCGTGCACCGCAAACACTCCACAGTCCAGAGCGTAAAGCTGAACATTGATGTAAACAGTAATGTTACCTGTACTGCCAGATAACAGTTATGGCATTCATTTAATTGAAAGGCCAAGAAAAAATTAAGACCTTTGCAAACGAAATTTAATACTTTAAGGCCTTATTTTTAGAATATGAAATTTAAGACTTTTTTTAATACTTTTAAGACCCCTGGGTATCCTGTTATTACATTATCAGGTTCTGCAAGAAAATTTAATAACCTCCCGTAAATGTAACAATTAAAATTTTGGTTAAGACATTTATTACATTATTTTATTTCATTTTTGATGGAGTTAAAAGATTTTTTACATTATTGGGTTTTACAACATTGCTCACACTAACAAAGCCAAACTGGTTGGCACATATGAAAAAGGCAGAGCCAGATTTACAGAGATCTTGAAGGGAATGGAACCAGGAACTAGCATCTCGTGACGCTTTGAAGGACAAGGTCATTGAGAAAGACGGCCAACACTTCTCATGTTCATCTCCTTTGTCATTGTCATTAAAAATTAGAATCATCTAAATCAGCCGAGACAATGAAAATCTATGGTGTAAAATATTTGAAAATAGCAGCCAATGTTGGAATTCAGGTGGCTAATGGGATTTTTCAAAAGAGGTACACTCTTTGCAGCTTCTTTCTGGATTAAAAAATTTTTTTTGAAGGTTCAGCCACCATACTCTGACACAGTATTTTGCCAATCAAATTAAACACCTAATGATGTTTGGTCATTGGAATTTTAATTGGAACATCATTTTCTACATGATTTGTCAAAATTGGTTGAGACAGCATCATTTAAATGTAAATTTAATGTTTTGCATTGTGTGTTGAATAGTTACCAACTGCAGCTTTAAATCTCAGTTTAAGATGTGTATGTCCAAGATAATTTTGTGAAATCACAAATAGTTTGAAGCCAATTGGGCGGCTGTGGCTCAGGAGGTCGAGCTGGGTTGCCCATTAATTGGAAGGTCGGCGATTCAATCCCCGGCTCCTCCAGGCTGCATGTCAAAGTGTCCTTGGGCAAGATACTGAACCCCGAATTGCTGTTCCGCCAGTGTATGAATGAGTGTGAATGTTAGTTTCCGTTTGAGCACTTAGGCTCAGTGTACGAATGTGTATGACTGGTGAATGCAGATGTAGTGTAAAAGCGCATTGAGTGGTTGAAAAGACTAGAAAGGTGCTATACAAGTACGGAGCATTTACAATTGTGGTGTTACCATTAGTATATTAGGGTGGTAATGCATCAGTGGATAAGACACATGCTTTTGGTGTGGGAGACCAGAGACACCTGTGTCCCTGTGCAAGACACTAAACCCTTGGTTACTTCATTTTTTGTTTGAAAAACATCGTAATTCCTTAATGCTCCCAGATCCGATTTTTTTTGATTGACAGTTCACATTATAGTTTAAATGTGGTCCGTATCAGACTCCAGTGTGAACTGTCCGTGGCCTGAAAGTGACCCGCATGCGCAGAAGAATAACACAACATCAAACGCAGCACGCTGTTGCAGGCTACAGAAGTAAACAAGGAGCAACAGAGGTTACCTCCGGTTAGCTCACGGGGGACATGCGTTTTTTATTGTCCTCTCACGGATCACATTTCTCCAGAATGATGACAAGTGTTCACAACTTTTCACACATGTCATTCTGTACTTGCTCCTTGTTTACTTCTGTAGCCTGCAACAGCGTGCTGCGTGTGATGTCGTGTTATTCTTCTGCGCATGCGGTTTGCGCAGCGGTTTCTGCCGCTGGACAACGCAACTGCCCCCCCCCCCCCCGCTCTGTCCCCACTCTGTGTCCACTCAGAGAAGTAGCATGCACGTAACTCAGAAGAGAGCCCCGGTCCAGTGAATTTCAGGTATAAGAAAAGGAATTTGTGAACAGATGATAGCGAGGTAGAAGGAAGAGAGCCACATGTATAATAAAGGCTTTTTGTGGAGCTTTTTCGTTCAGCGCGGCTCCGTCTACAGCAGAACAGCTGCTCTACAGTGACGTCAAAGTCACATCAAATGCAAACAGAGTGTCCAGACTGAGGTTGCATTTAAAAAGATCCGATCTGTATTGGATTGGACCACATATGGAAGTGGTTGGAATCAGGTTCCATGTCACTTAGCCTGTTCACACGGTCATAGAAAGATCAGATCTGAGTCACACATGGGCAAAAAAATCGGATTTGGGTCACATTGGCCTGCAGTCTGAACGTAGCCTTAGAGTGGTATTATATCCTACCCAAGCAAAATGACAGCATAAATCTTATGTACTCTGTGTGCCTTAATGGACTGTAAAATCCTCCAGGTGTTACCCTGTTGTGCAGTAGGGTGTGCAGAGTTCCGACGTTGACAGGCTCAAACACCAGACTGGTCCTCTGAAGGTCATCAGAAAGACTCACGGCCATCAGCTGCAGTAGTTGTGGGTGGAACAGCTGACTGTGTACAGTACACACATACACACCAAAATATTCATAAGCAAAATTTAGGAGCACACAATGAAATTTGGAAGCACAGTAAAAAATGTTCTAGTAACACAGAGTTGATTTAAGCAATAGCTCACTTCAGGCCGTGGTATATCACGGCCTGAAGTGAGCTATTGCTTTTATAAAATGGTTAAGTGTGGAAAAAATAAAGTAGGCTAACAGACGCACTAGAAATTTTGCACTCTTTCGGAGAAGAGCTCTTAAACATCGGACTTTCAACTGCTCACACTATTCCACCGCTCCTGATCGAACCTGGAACTTTCCCAGAGTTATTAGTTGGAGGAAAAGCAGCTCTGTACGGGATCCTCCGGAGACGCCGAAGGGGAAAACGTGCAGGCGCACTGGTTAAACTGAGGCAGCGGGGTTTCACACTGCGCTGCCTTCTATCCACCTGCCGAATGTCCGCTCTCTGGCCAACAAAATGGATGAACTGCTGCTCCTCAACAGAACTAACTTGGACTTCTGCTGATCTGCTGCCCTCTGTTTTACTGAGTCCTGGCTCACTGAACACATCCTGGACAGCGTACTTCACCTACCGGGATTTAATCGTTTCTGGGCGGATCGCGTAACGGAGCTCACAGGAAAAATGAGACAAAGAGCAAACCTCAGCCACGAACTCCCAAAGTACAGACATATTAAGTGTCCCACCAGGGACACTAACACACTGGACTACTGCTACACAACATTAAAGGACGCCTATCATTCTATCCCCCGTGCAGCCATAGGGCTCTCTGATCACTGTCTGGTTCATCCTAACCCAACCGGCAGCGACTGAAACCTGCTAAACCTGTTGTAAAGACTATGAAAAGATGGACCAACGAGTCAAAGCTGGAGTTCCAGGCCTGTTTTACTGGAGTGTTTTTGAGGCTGCAGCCACTGACCTTGACGAACTAACCGACACTGTGACATCAGTTTTTGTGAGGACATGTGTGTGCCGAGTAAAACCTTCCACACATACAACAACCAAAAACCCTGGTTGACAGCGAAACTCAGGCAGCTTCGTCAGACCAAAGAGGAGGCCTTCAGAAGTGGGAACAGAGTCCTGTACAACCAGGCCAGGAACACTCTGACTACAGAGGCCAAAGCAGCAAAGAGGAGCTACGCTGAAAAGCTAGGAAACAGCTTCACAGCGAGCGACACTGCGTCAGTGTGGAGAGGCCTGCAGACACTCACTAACTACAGGAGACCATCCCCCAACTCTGCTGGTACTCAGCGACTGGCTGACAAGCTGAATGGTTTTGACTGTCGGTCCCCCGCTCCATCTTCAACTTCAAACAATCACCTTCCCCCACTGCCACGCTGTCACCCCCCCTCTCTGACTCCTCACCTGCAATCATGATCTGTGAAGAAGATGTGCGCCAGAAAATCAGGAAGACTCCTGGCCCCAGCGGTGTGTCACCATCCTACCTGAACCTCTGTGCAGACCAGCTGGCCCCCATCTTCACACAGATCTGCAACAGATCACTGGAGCTGTGTGAAGTTCCCTCCTGCTTTAAACGCTCCACAATCATCCCGGTCCCCAAAAAACCCTCCATCTCTGGACTAAATGACTACAGGCCTGTCGCCCTGACATCTGTAGTCATGAAGTCCTTTGAAAGGCTGGTGTTGGCCCACCTGAAGGACATTACAGGCCCCTTGCTGGACCCCCTGCAGTTTGCCTGCAGGGCTAACAGGTCAGTGGATGATGCAGTCAACTTGGGACTGCATTACATCCTGCAACACCTCGACTCTCCAGGGACATACTCAAGGATCCTGTTCGTGGACTTCAGCTCGGCGTTCTGTACAATCATCCCGGACAGTCTCAGCACCAAACTCACCCAGCTCACTGTGCCAGCCTCCACCTGTCAGTGGATCACAAACTTCCTGACTGACAGGAGTCAGCAGGTAAGACTGGGGAACATCACATCCAGCACCCGGACTATTAGCACTGGCGCCCCCCAGGGGTGTGTGCTCTCCCCCCTCCTCTTCTCCCTCTACACCAACGACTGCACCTCAAGAGACCCATCTGTCAAACTCCTGAAGTTCACTGAAGACACAACGGTCATCGGCCTCATCCGGGACTGTGACGAGTCAGCCTACAGACGGGAGGTTGATCAGCTGGCTCTCTGGTGCGGCCAGAACAACCTGGAGCTGAACACGCTCAAAACTGTGCCTAAAGAGCTGCTGATCCACTTCTACACAGCCATCATCCAGTCTGTCCTCTGCATGTCCATCACTGTCCGGTTTGGATCTGCCACCAAAAAGGACAGGAGCAGACTACAACGTACAGTCAGGACTGCAGAAAAGATCATCGGTGCCAACCTGCCCTCCATTCAGGAGTCAGGAATCGGGGAGGAAACATCACTGAAGATTCATCTCACCCCGGACACAACCTGTTCCAGCTTTTTCCCTCTGGCAGGCGCTACAGAGCACTGTACGCCAAAACCAACAGACTCAGTAACAGTTTCTTCCCACAAGCCATCACTCAAACAAACAGCTGACTCTGACTCACAGTGTCAGGAACAATTCCCGTTCAATAACCCAGTAACTCTGCCTCTAATCAGCCACCTGTTTACTGACTACCACTTATCATTTATTCATCATTCTCTATTTCAGAGCTGTTCATATTATCATATTGTATACTGTATACCAAATCCACCTACCTCATGTACATAACACCTGCACATAATACTTTTTTATTCCAGCATTCTTTGCATTCATCACACTGTGTACATGTATTCATGCATGTGTGTGCACCTGTATATCACATCCACCTCTGACATGTACATAATAATAACAATAATGGTAATATCAATTTACTCCTGCATCCTTTGCATTCTGCTCATTGCACTATTGTCTCAATCTGTCTGTTTTGTTTATAGCGTGTTTGCTAACCTGTAACCTGTAAGCCTGTGTTTGATTTTATTACTGTATTATTGTGTTATTGTATAAGTAAGCACATTGTGAGCATTGTACAATCCAGAGTCAAATTGCTGGTATGTGTACACATACTTGGCAACAAAGCTGATTCTGATTCTAAGACTGAACTCTTGGTCATTCCAGCCAAGCAATCTAGCCACCATAACATCAAACTACAAAGTGACTCCTCAACCATCACTCCAACCAGGGTGGTGAGAAACTTGGGTGTCACCTCAGACCTCTTAGCCCGCTGCATCAATACCCTTCACATAGGCTATCTGACTCCATACGCAGTCGTTCTTCCATGTTTCTTCTGGCATTCTTTGGCTTTGCTGGCATTGCTCAAAGTTTACTGCCTCTAACCTCAACTATCATCCAACTCAACATGGAAACATGTCTAATATTTCCATTCATTCCGCCAACACTCTCATTAATCACCTTAAATGCAGCAAGGCCACCAGTCTGGTCTACCGCAACCCGTCTACATCTTTCGACCTGAATACCTAAGTCCATTTGTAAATATACATGGACTCTAGACTAGCTAGGCAAGCTTCCTCCCAAGACCCTCTGTTTGTCAAAGAGATGGGGAAAGTGGCCATATGCTTCTAGTTTCACCACCACCTTCACCAAATCTTATTCAAATCCGAAATATCCTCAGAACTGTACCCTGGGCATTCGTTCCATTTTGGAGCAGCCTCCACCTCTTCCAGGCAGAGAATTCCTGACCACATACTTCAAATTCTGGAGGCCTCTGGTCCTCTCCAGCACACCTTACTTACAAGATCTAATCAGAAATGCCTACGTACACCTTTCTGTCTAAAGTTATTTTCCCTCATCCCTCACTCACACACATTCTTCCCCTACCAACCAAAAATCATTCTCTCTCAGTTTTTGTTCTTTCCCCACACACATCCAGTTCTCTTACCTGCAGTAGTCCTGTTCTATAAGCAGCAGGTCCAAATAGGCTGTCTGACTGTCCCTCTTTGTTTTTACTGTCACCCTGGAGCCCCTCCAGCTGTAACTGAAACACACAATGGCAATCAATTTGGTGATCAATGTAATAAAATATCTCTGGGTTAAAGAAAATGTCATTACTTTCAAATTGCCTACTCCAGGCCAGTGTGCTGCCTTCCTTAGCCTATACATTTTTACTAATAATAAAAATGTTGACAGAAGGTTGAGCGACACGGGCCAGGTTTGTTGGTCTATTCCATTTGAACATCTCGCTGCCCTTATCCCCGCCCCATCCGTCTCACTCACACACCACAGTGACACTGACAGCTGAAACACGAGCTACAACAGAAAATGGAAAAGCAGAGTTTGAAAACGTTAAGGGTCGGGCTGAAAAGTTCAGAGACAGAAAAAATCAAAGGTCTTAGCTGAAATACAAGTAAATGTAAAAAGGTAACCGACTCATTCTGTAGTACTACTAGTTCCAGGGCCACAGACGCTAAGACTGGGAAGAGGAAGAGGCCACAGCCCTGTTCACGGCTTAAAGATTAGACAGAGTGGACAGTGAAGCCAGAGATAGTGCAGCTGAACGGTAGATATGTGTCTGAAATGTGTTAATACAGCATGTTATCAGAATTTATCAGTGAAATGCAAATGCTGTTGGTCAGCTACTGTTTTGTAAATGTACCATAAAAAAAGAACTGAGGTGAAGAGTACAAACCGGCTGGTGGAAAAACTCGAATCTGATGTTTAACATGAGTAAAGCTCTGAATGTTTACATTTCGCTGTCCTGTGGGGATTTTGTGTAAAATAAATCACTTCAGTATCAGTGATTCACGAGGTGTTCAACCAGTTTTTTATTGTCTACTCCCATGACTTAAAGCCAACCAGCTGACACTGAGCAGCTGTTTGACAGTTCTCTGTGTCAGAGAGGATTGTGGATATTTTAGTCTTTTTATGTTGAGGCTTCATGTGATTTGAGGTAGTTCAGTCGTGACAATTTCAGTGTGTGTTCTGCAGCCTTTTTAAAGTAGTACTGCAATAGTGATTAATGGCTGGGATGCTGCTAGGTGGTTGTATGAGAGGCTAGACCTGTCTGTACGTGCGTGCATTAGCAGCGCGGCCATGGTGGGGTATACAGTGGACCGTTCCGGTGGGCTGGTCTGGATCAAAGTCCAGGGTAATTTTTTACTCCCAGTGCATCCCTGTTTTGTACCCAATCTCATTCGGGTCTCATTATAATGTTATTTTGGCATACGATAATGTAAATGTAAATCATTTATCCCAGTCATTGTTTTTGGTACGGTACTTTCTATGGAGTATAACAAATCAGTGAACAGGAAAAGGGTCTTAACATGACTGAACATATTTTTTCATTTATTTTCTTTTTATGAAAAAGAATTTGCTTTTCAACATTACACATGAAGCGAACAAAACAAAAATTTTAAAAATTACACATGGCTAAAAACACTTCCTTATTACACTTCCTTACAATTTAAAACATAACATCGCTCAGCTCATCATAGACAGATTGTCTATGATGAGCTGAGCGATGTTATGTTTTAAATTGTCATCCTTTTCTGTCTTTCTTTTGTTATAGAAAATGGCTTTTGTTAAAGCTTTTGTTAAAAAACAAAAATCAAACACACTCATATTGTTTTGTATTTTATAGCAGAGAGGATTTAAGTAAAATGTTACTTTCACTGTGTTTCACTCTGGTCAGCAGGGCTGCTGCAGCCCCTCAGCCCCAACTTCCCATACTAATGCTTCTCAGCACTGTGTATGAAATATTGAGAGCTACCGACAACTAAATTCCTTGTATGTGCCAACATACTTGGAATTCTGTGTTTCTAGTGTGGTTCTAGACATGGTTCTGAGTGATTTAGTAATGGTCTTACTTGGTCATGGACATCATAGAGCCGCAGGTGAAGGATAGCAGTGGTTCATCATCAGTTATGGTTAGATCACTCTCTCTGATCAGTGGAATAGAGGCTGGCATTGCCAACCCCTGGCATGGCTTGTTTACACAGACCTAGGCAAACAGGAAGAACACTCAGGCCTCTCATTTAACAGTTTTATACATCAATATTGCATTCAATCAAATTCTGGTTTTCAAGTCACTGATTTCTATTTGTTAATCATGATGTGTTTATTTGTGTATTTTGAATGTATCTGTAGATCCTGTTTGTGTTAACAAATATATGTAATATGTATTTGTGACTCATCATCATCAGCAGAGACTGGAGAGAGACCTCAACACCAACAACACCAAAGATATGTGGCAGGCCATAAAAAACATCACAGGCTACAAAAGCAGGAGCTCCCCCATCATGTGTGTGGCCACATTACTCCAGAGGACTGGCCACTGTCAGTATCCACAGCACTTTGTGTACGAAAATTGAGACACAAATACACAGAAGTGCTAATAAACAGTATAAGCTACCGCTATCACTAACTGTTGATACACGGAGAAGCCATCTCGGATCACACAGTCGGGGGGTAAAGGGTTCTCCTGACTTTCCGAGTCGGAAATCCTACTCCAGCTGACATATACCATAAAAACCTGAGCCAATTAGCTAGTTGATGTTATTACTGAAATTTTCAACCTCTCACTGTCTCAATAGAGGGTTCCCACCTGCTTCAAGACAGCCACCATCGTTCCTGTACTAGTGTCTAGTCTAAACGACTACAGCTGCCCTCCACTCAGCCCTCACACACCTTGAGAAAAACTACACCTACGTCAGAATGCTGTTTGTGCTCAGCATTCAATACAATCTCCCCATGAAACTAATCAGCAAACTCAGCACTCATGGGCCCCCCAGGGCTGTGTGCTCAGCCCCCTCCTGTTCCTGATTTAAACCCATGACTGCATCCCCGACATGGAGAGAACTCTGTTGTGAAGTTTGCGGACGACACCACCATCATCGGCCGGATTTCAAACAACCATGAGACTTAATATCGGGAGGAAATCAAAAATCTTGCAGAGTGGTGGACAGAGAACAACCTACTGCTCAATGCCAGAAAAACCAAGGAGATAAAGACCAGTGTTTCCCATACATTCATTTATTTGTGGTGGCCCACCACAATATCAATGCTGACTGCCACATATTGATTTTCGATTTTTTTTTCTAGGCCTATTTAAAATCATATTTGGTTGCAGAGCGCCATAGCGCATTTGCGCAGCACATCCTCTTGCTCATCCCTCTCTCTCTCTCACCCGTCCCTCTCTTTCTTGCTCTCTCTCCTTCTACCCCATGAACACAGCTGCACAAATCCGTTCAACACAACGCTGTCAATGTCGGAGACCCGGCTTAAAAAAGTTATTAGCAAGCATGTAAGGAGCCTAGCTAATAAGGAGTATTAAGTTAATGTTAGAATGCAGCAGGGTTTTCGAGGTTAACACGCTGTATATAGCTGGTAGTCAATATCGACTGCACGTGCACGAGATAGGGGGTGAAATGCAGGGCCACAGGCTGAATTTGAACCTGGGTTGCTGCAGTAAAGACTCAGCCTTGTACCAAGTATGTTTACCACGCCCCACAACTGTATTTCTTAAGGATGTTTATTTTTTATTGTCTGAGAGAACGACACCTGCTGTGAAAACAGAATCAAGTTCAATTTGGTTGATTTAATATAAATCATAGCCAACTGCTGACGAAGAAAGAGCAGACACACATATGGACAGAGAGACAGAAAGGCGGGCAAGTCAGTGTGTGTGCAGTAAGAGTAGGTGTGTCCTAAAAACAGAAGTGAAGGGAAAAGCAAGGTGAGTAAACACTACAATTAGCTGGAGAATTTAGTAGAATAAAAATGGTGAAATAAGAAATAAGCTACAATAAATAGGGTAACGTATTCTCAAATAAAATACATAAACCCCACCACAGTACACTGTCATTCTGTGGGAACACTGCAGTCTTTACAATATTATGTACTATGATAGGCTACACTATGTTTCATTTTGCAGCTTGGTAAGGTGATGTGGCATGAGGTTGTTTTAAAAAGGTAGAAAACTCCTGGTATACTGTATGATGTGATATACCTTCCCAAAACCTAAACAGTGGGCTGTTGGACAGGAAGACTTGCTGTTTGTCCACTTTTTGGACTGCATGTCAATTTCACTAAAAGGAGAGGAAACACACACAGTCAGTTGTTTATACAGTACACAACCAACAACTGTGCACTGTTCATCAGAAAATGGTGTTTATTCAAATTACCCGATGTTATTATTTCATATATATTTGATTATGTAGTAATATTTTTGTATATTAATTATTTTTTAGTAGAACAACAACAAAGTACTCTATATTTGAAGTGTACAAAACACAATGCCACCCACACTGAATCAGAAACCAGATGTGAGTGGGTATATGAGAGTGTATGGCTATCTCTATAGCTCTGACCTGTGGCTATTACTGCGGTGGCAGGGGAAGAGCATCTGTGGTGTTGTTCTGCCCTCGATACTCTACCTGAGGTAGGTCTCACTGAAAGACGCCTGTTGAACTGCCTGCTTGGTTTTCATTTATACATTTTTCTCTGCACTACATTGATAATTCTAAAAAAAGTACTTCTGAAGACAGCTAAACCAAAAGCTTTTAGCACTTTTAGTAAAGCTCTGTTTCAGCCTTATTACCACAATAAAAGCATTTCAAGGTCAGACTGCTATTTAGCTTAGCTAAAACTGTGTGCTGTGGTGCTAGCTTTAATGAGGTTTGGATAAAACGTCTTAGAACATATAATATTCTTCAGTAGGAGAACAAAACAGTACACACCCAAACACAAGCACACACACACACACACACACACACACACACACAGTGTAACCATATTTTGTTTTTCAATAAAGAGGACAGTGGGGGCAGGAGGCAGACGGACAACCGCAGTAGGTGGACAACAATTTGTATTACAACAATAATTTTAGTAAAACATAACAAGAGGAACGTGTTGCTCTCAAGAAGAGAGACAATTATTCCCACAAATTTTACTTGGCTAGAATCTGCCTACAGATTGTTTATAGGCCTATTTGTAACATTTTGTTTTCTGTCTTGTTTGATTAGTGCTAATGTTAGTGTAGGTATTATAATTTCAGATAAAAGGATCCTATAGCTTACCACTAGTATAATTTAAATTCCAGTTCCAGCAGTTTAATTATGGTACCTTGTTCTCATTATTAAATCCTTGTGCAAGAAAATTGCTGTAGCACCACGTCAAACTTTTTTTAATGTCCCACCCCATCGAGGCTGTGGTCAGTTTAAAAGAAGTGACATTGATGAGAAATATCCACACGCTTTGATAAAAGCACTGGATCTTATCTTAGATCACTAGTCTGTATCCAACGGTGGAGAGGGAAGAGTACCAACAGCTTGTGAGGTACCAGTACGTAAGAAAAAGTCCTGGTACGCCAAAGAGTAAAATGTAGAATTGCCTGTACTGCATGCCAGTGAGTACCAGCTTACATCAACACTGCATTTGGGCATTTTTTTACGCTGTTGACAAGCAAGTCTCTTGGCTGTTGAAGTGGTGCTGAGGGCTTCTGGTCTGAGACGTGACTCCAAAGCGGAAGTCCCTGAAACCTGCATTCTTTTGAACGGCCAGCAGGGGGCGACTCTTCTGGTTGCAAAAAGAAGTCCAGTTCCATTAGAAATAATGGCAAAATGACCCTACTTCTCAGCTGAATAATTACCTCAGTAAACACTTTCCTGATGAGTTTATGGTCTCAGTCACTAGTTTCAAGTCTTCTTCAATACAGCATGATGTTCATTTAGTAAATTATGGTCCCATTTATTTTAAAACAGACCATTAAGGAGAGTATGTTTCAGGGCGGGATTATCTATGATTGACAAGTCGTTACCATGGCAACCTGTCAATCAGGCTAGAGCCAACTCATACCCTCGGCACTGTGTAAATTTTAACCAGCACCGTTGAAAAAGCTTATTAGGAGTTGGCTGTTCACTTTCTCTGTTGAGTACATTTAGTTTTAAGACTGTTGTTCGCTAGACAAAGTTATCAGCCCTGTTAAAATGACAGTTAACGTGAGTTACAGTTGCACCTAGCTAAGCAAGCAAGCTAGCTCCGCACACAGCCGTTAGCTCCACCCTCTCATCCAAATATGGTCACTTCCGGGCACTTCCTGGTTGCAAAAACTCAACATGGCATCGGTCATACTCAATGCTTCAAAACAGCAGTCCACAAACCAACGGATGACGTCATGATGACTACATCCATTTCTTATATACAGCCTATGATTTTAACCAATATTCACATGAAAGACATGTAGGCCTAAATGACGACCATTTAGTGTTGTGTGAAAAAGGTGGGCCTAAAGAGAAAGGTCAAAGCAATGCAAAAACATGAATGCACTGAACATGAAACAATATGACGCTGTATATATGTAGTGCAACATACCGTGATTTCATGCGATCCAGCAAAGATACAGGGTGTAACAAGATGGAGGCTGAGATGTGGGACGGCCTACAGTGGAGTTTTGTCACGCCTGGGCTCTGACACAGCTGTTGCATCGAAGAGATGCATCTCCCCAGGAAGTCTTGCATCTAATGATACATTAATCAGATGGATTAGACCAGTTAATCAGACCAGTAATGCTGGTCTCATCTCTGAAAATGTCATTTTTACTGAAAAGTCACGACAACAATCTTGAAGCTGGGGCCTATAACATTTCTGTATCACTGTCAACATGGCACAAGTCTGAGGTGAATGCTGTCAGATTAAGGGATGCAGCATGCAGAGAGATGTGTGTCTTGTTCCACAATCTAAGATCACTGTAATGAATGTATTATTTCAATCATCTTATGCACAAAACCAGTTTAATAATCTAGGAACACTGTGAAAGTTGTTGAGGAGATTCTTCTCATACTAGAAAGTCTATAAAAACTATTTTCCAGAAGAGAACACCCACAGTAATAATTTGACCAGCACTTTCTCTATTTATTTTCAGTGTCCATCCATGTTAACTGTGCAGATGAATAAATTATCAAGAAAAATATTATACATACGGCATGACAGCAACTTAAGAATGAAAGTCTCAACTTATCATTCTGTTTTTCAATGCTTGTCCACTGTGTACCGTAAAACAGGCACCAGAATCTGCTCTCTAATAACATTAAAAGAAGGGAAAATGATGTGAAAATATATCAGTGGACTCACTGGGAAAAGGGTATTGGACCGTATTAAGGCTTCAACAGAAAAGTTTTAAAATCCATTAATGATGCAGCCTGTGAAAGGAAATCATACTATATCCCAACTCTGCTCTTGTTCTCTCTCTCTTTATTTGTAAGGAACATTAACAAAAAAGACAACTTTTGTTTCTAAATGACAAACTCACTTTGACAGATAGATGAAGCCAGCTAATATAAGTATTCCATGTCCGAAAAGGGCATAGTAGTGTCAGAACTAGATCTCGAACTAGAAGAAAGTTCAGTACATATCTCAGTGTATTCCCACCTCAGAGCAATTGTAGAATTCAGTGTTTTTGGAGTTTGACCCAAACTAGGGAATAAGAGTCAGGATATCCCAGTGTCCGCTTCTTTGACTGTTTGTTAATGGATATGCAATCCCTGGAATAGCTCTTTCACCCGTCACACTGTTGTTGCATCTATGCATATTAGAGAACACGGACACAAAATTGAGCTGTTTCCACTCGGCAGCTTACCCTGGCGCTGCCTTCCTGCTTCGCAGCCCTGAGCCAGTCAAAGGGCGTCCTGCCTTCCACATCATGGAGTCTTAAATCTCCTCCAGCATCCAGCAAGCTACTCACTACTGAAGGGTTACAGGAGAATACGCCTGCATGAACTGGGGTGCTCCAGTCCTCACAGCGACTAGAAGAAAGTTGTTTATATGTTAATATACTGTCACCTGATAGCTATCATTCTCTTTGTTGTAAGACAGTTGATGTAAACAGCAGAGGTGTGACAAAGTTATTGTTTTGTAAGGCTTGGCTAGGAAGATCTGAATAAAGTCCTAAGTCAAGACCAACAAGTCTCAAGTCAAGTCCATCTCCTAGACTTTGCATTTCCTGTCCTAAACATTACATGCCCTGTCCCACAGTTTACAGTTCCAAAAACACTTTTTCCAATTTTATAACCTTTAGAAGTACAGTATTGTATTACTGGTTCTATGTTTGATATCGTTTATCAGATCTGAATTTAGTTTCTCTTACTGAATGTTGTTGCTTGTTTCAACAATTTGCTATTAGCCGAGCCAGCGCACGTAAAACACACTGGCAGATTAAAATTTCTCCTTCTTTTGCTTTGTAAACAAGGAGGCGCGTTGCCCACGTGAGAGTAGCCTACATCAGACCCACTTATTGTATGTGTTGGCGCATCATATGGAGGCTGTCACCAGTCCCTGTTTTCTGTTCCGGTGATGCAGCAATTTTCGGAACCTGTTCTGCATTGGTCACCTGTTCCTCCTGAGTTGCAGCAACTTCCTGTTCCTTCTGAGCTTCAATAATTTTCTGCCCGTTCCTGCACTACAGCAATCCTCTGAGCAAGAACTTCAGATGTTACCAGTTTCTGAGCTGCTGATCCTGATGAGCTGCAGCAGTTACCTGATCCTGTGCTTCAGCCCCCTCCTGTTTCGCCAGCCTCCAGTCTTGCTGCCCTCTCACCAGCCTCCGGTCTTGCCTCTGTCTCACCGGCCAATAGTCCTTGTGCCCTGTCGTCTGCCTCCAGTTCTGCTGCCTTGTCACCAGCCTCCACTCAGATCGCCAGTTGCTGGGCCCTGATCCCACACTTCAGCCTCTGATCCTGTTTTCCAATCACACTGCTGTCATCCAGAGCAGTTCCTCCTGAGAGGATCTTTCATCTTCACGACCTTTAAAGGGGTTAATCACGTCTTTGCTGCCAGCTTTCTGCCCAGCCTCCAGAGTGGTTGCACCTAGGCCGCTTGCCTACTGGTTGCCTTAATGGACCGGCTCACCCTTTGGTCCTGCCTCTTGATCATCTTCTGGACCAGGCCACACACCTGACGTTTCCTGCTCAGGCCCTGTCCAGCCCTCTGGCTGGCTGCCTGAGACACTTGCCCTTGCTCTTGTTTCTTCCCTTTTTGATTTATTTGCTATTGTCAGACACTGCTGCCAGTGTACAACTTTTGTTTCACTGTTAATAAAACACAGCTAAACTAAACCTGCTCTGCCTTGATGTTCTGTGTCTGGGTCCCATCCCTATCCAAGGTGGGTTAAAATCAAGTGCAACACCACTTTGTTGTCTTGAGTCTTGAGGTCCCTAGGAGCTGGCCCTTCTGTGTTGGGCTGAGCCATGCGTTGTGTGGTGGTTGTTGCCAATATACAGGTCTGTGCATTTTTCAGTGCATTGAACAGCATGTACTAGATTGCTTTTGTTTTGTTTGGATGTAAGGTCTTTCAGGTGGATCAGTATATGTCTTTGGGGTTAAAAAACACAGGGATGTTGAAAAAGTTTTGGTGTTCTTCCTGGATCTTGTGGCTCTTCACAAAGGTTCAGTTTGAATATCCATAGCTTTAAGTGCATCCTTCCTCTTCTTGGGCTTGGGCTGCTCTGTGGTGCAGGCTTCTGATAACCCCTAGCTTATGCTACAGTGGTGAGAGTCAAAGTGTAACACAAAAGTGTTTAGTGGGGGCTCCTGCCCTCTTCAGTGTTTAGGACACAGTCCAAGAAGGCCAAACTGTTGTTACTCACATCCTATTGTGTGAACTTGATGTTATGTCCACTGAGTTGATGTGTTCTGATTTTGAACCATGTGTCATCCACATAGCCCTACCAATTGATCAGTGCTGTTCGCCTGGACGAGTTCAGTGCTCTGTTCGGCCTGTCACAATAATTACATTATCAACTTATTATGCGCTATATGGACAGGACCTCGACCATTTTTACTGACCTTGATATTGCCCATTGTGTTTACATGTGTGTTTATTTACATAAGAATGAATGTTGCAACATTTTAGCCAGTCGCTGCTTTGGCCCTCTTGTCTGCTTTTTGAGGCACACGCACAGAGCGGACAGCGACAGGTAAAGGTGTTATTATTGGTGTTTAGAGCTGAAACGATTCATCAATTAATTTGATTAATTCAATTGCTCCATATAACTACACTGCTCAAAAAAATAAAGGGAACACTAAAATAACACATCCTAGATCTGAATGAATGAAATAATCTCATTAAATACTCCTTTCTTTACGTAGTTGAATGTGCTGACAACAAAATCACACAAAAATTATCAATGGAAATCAAATTTATCAACCCATGGAGGTCTGGATTTGGAGTCAAAGTGGAAAATCACACTACAGGCCGATCCAACTTTGATGTAATGTCCTTAAAACAAGTCAAAATGAGGCTCAGTAGTATGTGTGGCCTCCACGTGCCTGTATGACCTCCCTACAACGCCTGGCCATGCTCCTGATGAGGTGACCTCTGGACTAAAGCATCCGCCAACTCCTGGACAGTCTGTGGTGCAATGTGGTGTTGGTGGATGGAGCGAGACATGATGTCCCAGATGTGCTCAATTGGATTCAGGTCTGGGGAACGGGCGGGCCGGTCCATAGCATCAATGCCTTCCTCATGCAGGAACTGCTGACACACTCCAGCCACATGAGGTCTAGCATTGTCTCGCATTAGGAGGAACCCAGGGCCAACCGCACCAGTATATGGTCTCACAAGCGGTCTGAGGATCTCATCTCGGTACCTAATGGCAGTCAGGCTACCTCTGGTGAGCACATGGAGGGCTGTGCGGCCCCCCAAAGAAATGCCACCCTACACCATTACTGACCCACCGCCAAACCGGTCATGCTGGAGGATGTTGCAGGCAGCAGAACGTTCTCCACGGCGTCTCCAGACTCTGTCACGTCTGTCACATGTGCTCAGTGTGAACCTGCTTTCATCTGTGAAGAGCACAGGGCGCCAGTGGCTAATTTGCCAATCTTGGTGTTCTCTGGCAAATGCCAAACGTCCTGCTGTAAGCACAACCCCCACCTGTGGACGTCGGGCCCTCATACCACCCTCATGGAGTCTGTTTCTGACCGTTTGAGCAGACACATGTACATTTGTGGCCTGCTGGAGGTCATTTTGCAGGGCAGTGCTCCTCCTGCTCCTCCTTGCACAAAGGTGGAGGTAGCGGTCCTGCTGCTGGGTTGTTGCCCTCCTACAGCCTCCTCCACGTCTCCTGATGTACTGGCCTGTCTCCTGGTAGCGCCTCCATGCTCTGGACACTACGCTGGCAGGCACAGCAAACCTTCTTGCCACAGCTCGCATTGATGTGCCATCCTGGATGAGCTGCACTACCTGAACCACTTGTGTGGGTTGTAGACTCCGTCTCATGCTACCACTAGAGTGAAAGCACCGCCAGCATTCAAAAGTGACCAAAACATCAGCCAGGAAGCATAGGAACTGAGAAGTGGTCTGTGGTCACCACCTGCAGAACCACTCCTTTATTGGGGGTGTCTTGCTAATTGCCTATAATTTCCACCTGTTGTCTATTCCATTTGCACAACAGCATGTGAAATTGATTGTCAATCAGTGTTGCTTCCTAAGTGGACAGCTTGATTTCACAGGAGTGTGATTGACTTGGAGTTACATTGTGTTGTTTAAGTGTTCCCTTTATTTTTTTGAGCAGTGTATATAGCACAGTTTCACACAGACATTTACTACGACGTGATTAAGATGGCGCTGTTCGCACAGTGGAGGAGGAGAGAGAAAAGCAACTTTGTAGGCTCATAGGCCTACTTTATTTTAATTCTCGTCAGAAACTTGGCAGCGCTTCTTCTCACACAACTGAGACACATTTGCCCTGATAGAGGTTGCAGTTGAAACCCCAAGTACAGCTTCAAGATGGGCATCAGTAGGCCTGGACCTGTACTTCAGAGTTGAGAAATGTTTCTCACACAGATATGTGCTTCCAAAAAGGCACATTAACTGAATGAACACTTTGGACAGTACTAAGAAGCATGGATGGATGTATTCCTCAGAAATTGTCTTATCAGATGTGCTTTTCCCTGTGCTTCCCTGAATTTAGTTCACTGTTACACTGTAAAGCTGATGATACACGGAGCAACTTTTAAAGCAATCGTGCAGGGCAACATTGCCGTCAATGGTAATGAGTAAAGCCTATTACCATAGTCCCCTTCCCCCACCACCCGCCCTGCACCACCGCTATCCGTTCAAAACGTTAGTCGGACTTGTCACTAGCAAGATTGCCCACCAACATTGCTCAAAAAAGTTGGCCCGTGTATCATCAGCTTTAGTCAATTAGTTCCACTTGCAACACACCTGGGACACTCTCCACATCAGCTGAGAAGGGGTCTGCAAAAAGTTGGAAAGTGTCACAGTGTGTCTTGAAATCAGCAAAGCACTCAAAGTTTTCAACAGCAGATACATATTTATCACCACTGAATGACATGCCTTCCTCTACAAGAGATCTGCATGACCAATTCAATTCAAAAAACTTTATTTATCCGTTGAGCATCAGTGCGTGTACCATTCCACAAACACAGCACAATATACCAAAAAGAAAGATTGAGTTAAAAATAGATAAATAAAGAATAAAATAACAAACGCAGACATACACATAGATGAATAAGTCCCGTGATGGTAAATGGCTGAGGTTTTTTGCAGAAAGTGGACATTTCCACAATCTCAGTTTTGCGGAGAAAGCTTTCACATTTTCATAAGTTGCTGTGATAAGCTGATCAGGGCCCTAAAGCTTCAGGTTAAGGATGTTCAGCTCCATGTCCATTAGAAAGATCCATCAACCATTTTGGATCATTAAACTCAGGAACATCCATTCTGCCATCTTTCATGAATCTCTTTACCCCTGCTCTTAACTCAAAGAATCTCCTCAGGACATTTTCGAACATATGCTGACTCAATTTCTTGGATCTGATGTAATTAATACATTTCAGGACAACAGACATATTTCAAGCACTTTCTCGCAGTGCCTGTTGGTGTGTAATGCAGTGCAGAACTACTGCTGGAACTGCTTTTTCCTTTTCTTACTTTCTTCGTACCAGCGCAACCAGGCTGTTCTTCCTGCCTGTCATAGATTGTGCTCCGTCAGTTGTAATACCTACCAGTCGGCTCAACGGTAAACCAGCACACTCAAACATGTCACACAGCTGCTGAAATATTTTGTTGGATGTGGTGCGGAAGTGCATTGGACACAAACTCTTCTCATTGATACACCTGATGAAAATTGAGAGCCAAGCCATGTCGGTTTTATCTGTGCTTTCATCAAGCGCCACAGAGAATGCAGTGAAGCTTTAACTTAATCAAGTAACATAAATGTCACTTGATAACTCGCTGATGCGCTCCACCAACATGTTTGCAGATTGCGCTGTATTGTTGAACAAGCTCTTTATTTCTGGGCATAAAATATCCGCAACTTTCACCATGCAGTGCCTCATAAACCTCCCTTCAGTAAATGGCTTTTCGACTTTGGCAATTAATTCACTCACCGCATAACTTGCTTCAACTGCAGTATCAGCGTCCTTTTTGGCTTTACAAAAAATACTTTGCTGAGATATAAATCCTCTCTTTAGCTGCGTGGCTCGTGTTGTCCTCTCGTCTCCCTGGTACTTCTCATACTACTCACCGTGTTAAGTTCAGTAATGGTGATTGATATTATATTCCTTTAAAACAACTTTTTTGTTGCATATGAGGCAGATAGCATTGCAGTTAAACTCCATAAAAAATACTGCTTCATCCATCTTTCTTGAAACAGTCTGTGTTCATCCTCCAGCTTAAAAGATTGTGTTTTAATTGTAATTATATCAAAAGGGTAGCTTATTTTGGCATTAAACTATAAACTATACTATATTTGGCGGGCCAAATATATATATTTATATATTTTTTACATCCCCTCATGGGCCTGATGAGACCTGTGGGTATCAAGTGATTCTAAGAAGGCAAAAGTTAGAGTTAAAGGGGCTGTATGTAGTGTTTCAATGTAATCACTTAATGAAGCAAATTTCCCTTATTGTTACAGGGCTCTAACCTCACTTAGAAATGAAGCCCACACCTGTTTTCTCAGTTGCTTGGAACAGCCACTATTCTACAATAAATGTGAAGGCACCAGGTCGTATTTCAGCCCTGTGCGTGCTCCCGAGCCTCCCTCTGACTACAGCAACAACACGGCAGACATGCAGTCCACTAACACCATAAAACAACTCCCAGCAAAAAAACAGACTCCACATAAACTCTAGGTGAGGTTCAGATGATGTCGATGAAAACACATCAGAGAGTCTGGAGAAACACAGTAAGTGTCATGTTAGCGCGCTGACTAACGCCGAGCCGTTGCTAATGTTATCCGGTGCAATATATTGTTATGGCTTTCCACATTACTTCACCAGCTAACACGACACATATTACTATCCTGTATACTACTGGTATTACAGTATGTCAAAGTGTTGATTTAGCCTGCAAGAAAGGATGATATGGAACAAAGCAAATGTGGAACGATTCATTTACTAGCCTTGATGCAAGGCAGGAGCAGCCAGCTACTTTAGGTCCTACTGCTGTTTGCTTTGTAACGTTCAATTTAGATTTATTGTCGTTTTACTGATACTCGGGTATATAGCTTCTCCAGTTGCTGAAACTTATGTGACCCATGTAATATACAATAATGCAAAATTACTGTGCAGGCCAGCAAAACAATATTAGAACCAGACACTACAGTAATGTTACTTACTGTGGTCTAACCAAAAAATAATAAATAAAGTGTGCCAGCAATCTCATTTATAACTTTAGTATAGCTCACTAACCGTTTCGTTATCATCCACTATATTTAGCGGTGTCGACATTGCTGAGCCTCCTTTGATACACAAATACCTTAAAACTTCAATTAATAGCTCCAAATAGCTGCTTACTGGCCCGTTTACTGGCCTGGTGTGGGAACACATTTTGATAAATAACGCAGGTCCCCATTAAAAGCCTTGTCTGGTTTTTATAGAAGTTCTCTGTATGTATAAAACCTTAAACCCTGCGGTGTCGCCTGCTTTAGCTGCTTCTAAGCTGCTTAGATCGTTAATGCAAATATTAATGTTTAAATGTATGATCAAAAGCTTATGTCAGTATGGACATGCTACACATCGTTAGATGGGTTAGATTCTCCACAAATCAATCGCTCAGTTCATTTAACGGAAACAACGAGCCCCAAAGCCTAAGATTTACCTGGTACAAGAGATGAAAAGGAAATAAAAGTGCTGACTCATGTTACCTTTGAACCGAATGTGTCCCTTCCTTGATTATTTATCTTCCTTTAGTCTTTAAGAGTCCACCGGTCAAAAGAATCCAAACAGCTTTTCATAAAAATTAATCCATTTGTGAATCCTGTCATGTGAAGTCCATCGCTCTCTGTCTGCTAACTTCTGACACACTTTATTGTTACGTTATGCAGCCTTGTGCTGTATAATGACAAATAAACCTTGTACCTTGTATTTTTCTCATCCTGCACCATGTTGTTGTTTTCGTTATATTGCTACCTACAAAATAAAAGCGCATAAGCCGTCTGTTGGAGCTAGATCAAATGAATGACATGTATATGATATTATTGGATCATTTTTATACAAGTAATATTCTGTTTGAAATAAATAAACTGTTTCATAGTAGTCTATTTCTGTTTTGTGCGAAAAGAATTAAAGGCCTGTCCCATATGGACGCCTGTCCCAAATAAAGGCAGGGTCAATTCAGTGATTTTAGCAAATAAAAGCCTGGGCTATTAATCAAAGTTTTACAGTAGTAACATTACTGAAAAGCATACAGGTGAGCTAACGCCAATGAATTGGCTAAATGCAGTAAATGTAACGTTATCATGTAACGAGCATGGATTATTTCAACCTCTAGCTGAGAAAAACATAACTGTAACATTGCAGTGGGAGTTTACCTGAGTTTCCAGCATGTTGTGTGAAGCTGTCTCCCTGTCTCTATAGTAGCTCTCACACTGCCTTTTTTTCCCGGGACTATCGTGCCAATATGCCAGTGTCTCGCTGCGCTGTATGAAAGGAACAGAGCCAGTGCTGATCTGCCTCTGAGGTGGGAACGTTGAAGTAACAGAGCCTAAACATGAAAGCGGTTGTGTTTCGGGTTATGTTCGCTCATGAGTTCAAGAGAGCACGCGTACGAGCACACACCTGGTTGCAATCTTTAAACCGCAGCACTAGTGGCCACTGAAAACTCCATATTACCCCATATTAAGTCACAGAGTCAGAGTCATCAGATTTATGAGTCAAGTCCAAGTCATGCAACTCAAGTCAACACCTTTGTTGTTTTTAAAACAAAATAATTCAAACTTTATGAACAAGATTTTAGATTTAGATTTAGAGGCATATTTAAGTATCCTTAGAATGAGTGCCAGTCCCAGACTTACTGGTTGGGGTCAGCTCCATAATGCAGGAGTAGCTCCGTCACCTTCACCTGGCCCAACAGAGCAGCACAGTACAATGGAGTCTGTCCCAAGTGATTTGAACAGTTCACATCAACACCTGGAACACACCAGAAAACGTTAAGGGCATGTTTGTTGGTTTGCATTTTAAGTGTGTGTGTCCCTTTATTTTAAGCACTGGATGCCTGATTTAAGAATATCGCTGTGCAGGGAAACACACAAAGAGAGAGAGAGAGACGTCATCTGGTGGTACGTTAGAAGACGCAGACACGGTGGATATTTTACAGCACATCCCAGGTAAAGCAACATAAACACACCTTTTGTGCAGACGTCAATCAGTACCACCCCCATTGAGAAACACTACCATAGTACATCTTACAGGCAGGTTGTCCGCATGGCCTAAGGCAGGTGCATTATGAAGTCCTTACCTTTGTGTTGTGTCCTGAAGAAGGATGTATTTACACATTTTTTGCAGTTGTAATCATTTATATATTGAACAGATGCATAGTGCATTAATGGTTGAACACGTCTTACATACTGTCGTAAAAACGGAATCACGGGTGAAAAAGTCCAAATCGCTAGTTGTTGTAGTTTTTTTGGGAGAAAACGTAAAAGTTATTTAATAGTCAGTGTTTTTTAAAGAACGTAGTTGAATGGAAGAATTGCTAATGCCTATCAGGTGCTAATGGGGATCCTAATGAAGAAATAAAAAGAGAGGTTAAAATTTTTTTTGTGTATGCTGTCAGTTATAGTTCTTAGAATGAAAAAAAATTTGAATCAGACTTCACAAACTTGAAATAAGAATCGGCCAAGAAAATTGTAATTGGTGCATCTCTAGGTATGTCCACTTCTTTAATACAATCTATGTATTAAATTAATCTTTATTTGCATGATACCAACCTAGATGTATACCAATAGGTATACTTACAATAGAAATACTAGTAATATTACAGTAACTAGGTTACATACCCTTCTTCAGCAGTTTCTCCAACTTGCTTAGATTTCCGTCCAAAGTGCATTTGTGCAGTTGAGCGTGTATGCCTCCAGTGGTAACCACACCCACATGTACAGGACAGGGGAACGGCAATGCAGTCATCCTCTTTCTTCTGGTCCACCCAGCTGTCAGTACAGTCAGGTGACAGTTGTTAAAGCCTGTTTTTCTTCATGGGTGCTTTCAAGCCTCACATGTTGAGTGCAATAAAACAACAGTGATTTATATAATAATACAGGATCATTTGGTAACCATGGAAACAAATATGTGCATGAAGGGACTTTCCTAGATCACAAATTAGTAAAAATGAGTGTGTTGTGTTTGTGCAGTCCCTCTATTAAAAGTGAGTGAAATGTGTTTCCATTAACAATTTGGGTGTGATTTTCTAAATCAGTTAACTAGTTATGGGGAGCACTACAATCAGTTGTATAATGCCCTCTGTGGCTCCAGAGAAGCTGGAGAGACTGAAGAGACAAGACTGCATAAGACAATGAAAAGAAAAAGGAGAGCTCTGTGGTAAAAAATAAAATAACCTTCTGGTAATTTTTGAGATCAGTAATAGTCTGAGCTGTGAACACACACTGCTAGCTAGCTTACAGCTGATATCTGTACAGTTGGTACACTGGTATGAAGGTATTTTTGTGTCTCTTTAATGCAAGCAAAAAAATGTTTTGAGAGAATATTTATGGCACTGCAATCAAAAATCAAGTTTGTAATTCAAAATAAACAGGCCTCTTTTGTGTCACAAAAAGTTTTAATTGCTATTATGTCATATTATTTGATTGCAAGTGAAAAAGTTTTCCTTGCGAGTCAGAAAGTTTTGCAAGTAAAATAGTTTTGCAAGTCAAAAGGTTTTCCTTGCGAGTCAGAAAGTTTTGCAGGCTAAACCGTTTTGCAAGTGAGAGAGTTGAAAAGTTTTGTGAGTCAAAAATGGTCAAAATAAGAGATTCTATTGGTGGGTTTGACTGACCAATCATGGGTTTGCATTGACCGCCTGGCCACGCCCACAATCCCCTCCCTCCGATGGCTCCGACCAGCACTCAGCTCTACTGGAGACGGCACTGTAATGTGGACAGGCTAGATGGAGGTAAGCTGACGTTATGCCGCTCATTTCAATAAAAATGCTTTTAAATGTAGTATGGCATGATTTAATGCTTATTTATTTTTACTGTTGGCAAGGTCACAGAGTCTATCGCTGTCTCCTTTTTTAGAATGACATGTATCATGCTGCCTTGCGCCCGATGTCAGCTGGGATTGGCTCCAGCCCCCCCTGTATGCAGGATAAGCGGTTGACAATGGATGGATGGATGGATGGATGGATGGATGGATGGATTTGGTGCCAATGAGGAGAACCTTGGTTTTGTCACTGTTAAGTTTGAGGAAGTTGCAAGAGAACCAGGATTTGATTTCCGTTAGGCAATAAGAGAGGAAGGTGGGTGGGAGAGATGTGGTAGGTTTGGTGGACAGGTAGAGCTGGGTGTCATCTGCATAGCAGTGGAAATGGATGTTAAATTTACGAAAGACATGGCTAAGAGGAAGCAGATAGCTGATGAACAGAAGGGGCCCCAGGACAGAGCCCTGGGGAACACCACTAGTGATAGGGGATAGCTCTGATTTGAAGTGTTTGAGTTGGATGAACTGAGTGCCACCAGAGGGATATGATTAAAAGCAGTCCAAGGGTGTGTCAGTGAAACCAATAGAGACTTATCTGTTAAGGCGGATGTTATGAGAGATGGTGTCAAAGGCTGCACTCAGATCAAGGAGGATGAGAATAGTTAGTCGTCCGGAATCAGCTTCCATGAGAAGATCATTGGTGATTTTTACCAGCGCTGTTTCTGTGCTATGGCAGGGACGGAAACCAGACTGGAACTTCATAGAGGTCCATAGAGGTTATTGTCAGAAATGTGTACATGGGCCTGATATCCAACTGTTTTTTCAAGGATTTTAGAAAGAAAATGAAGGTTAGAAATAAGACGGAAGTTGATGAAATTGTTGGGGTCTGCACCAGGTTTCTTAAAGATTCAATGTGTAAATTTTAGTGACATCTAGTGGTGAGGGTTGTGAATTGCACCCCCCCTCCCCTATCCAAGCGAGCAGTACAGCTACGGTGTCTGAGACAGGACAAAGATGTCATCTATGAGAGAAGAGACTGCCAGTCAAGAAATGAGGTTTCTTTAGATAGATATGTTAAGTAATTATGTAAAATCATATGTTTTCTGAATATTATTGTTACTTGTTCATTAATAAACAACAGCCAAATCAAGAAATTAAGTGCTACATGATGTCTCATACTCCTGTAATACATTATTTTACATATTGAGAGTGTTAGCTCATCTGGAGTAACATACGAAAGAAAATTAAAGCTGCAAGCAGCGTTGGGCGGGCCCTCGCACTTGTAAGCGCGTCCGCGTGTGAGCCGGCCGAGTTGCACATTCTGGAGCTCTGCCGGTGCGGCTGTGAATTTGTTACGCGGTTATGACGCTGCATGAAGGTGCTATATGTCACTTCCTGTGTCCCCTATGTGGAGCTACATAGCACTTGCCGCTATGAATATAAATCGGTATTGGTGTGTAGATGTCTGCGGGGTGGGAGAGTTATCAAGCACGTAAAGTTTGTTTCAGATGTGAGCATGTACACTGAACAATAATGTACCCAAACAATAAAATAAATTCCTTTTATATTTCCCTGCCTTGTTGTTTATGTGTACATACAGAGGAAGAATGTGAGAACAGCACACATTTCATCGTTACTGTGTGCTGTACCGCAGTTCTGTGTCCATGCATGCAGCAAACTGAAAGCACTGTCTGTCGGTGCGTCTACGTGAAAAGAGAAGGAAGACATGGCTGGTAGTATTGTCTTCAGAGTTGTTAAACACCTCAGCGCACTGAAGGAAGCCATCTGACTGTGTGAGCAAGATCGTTGATGTCTGCAGGCAGAGTAGGAGCTCTCCTGTCTGACTGGTCCACCAATAGCAGAGAAGATGACCCCTTGAGACACAGCCCCTCCTCATTTGCATAATGAGGCAGAAATGCATACAAAAATTTAAAAAAGACGGGCAGAAATAAATACCATGGGTGAAAATAAATAAGGTAAATAAATACAAAGGAAGAATAAAACAGACAAAAATATTAAAACACACACATAAATAAATACATTTTAAAAAATAGTAATAAATTAAAGCTGCAAGCAGCGTTGGGCGGGCCCTCGCACTTGTAGCGCGTCCGCGCGTGAACCGGCCGAGTTGCATATTCTGGAGCTCTGCCGGTGCGGCTGTGAATTTCCTACGCGGTTCCGACGCCGCATGAAGGTGCTATATGTCACTTCCTGTGTCCCCTATGTGGAGCTACATAGCACTTGCTGCTATGAATATAAATCGGTATTGGTGTGTAGATGTCTGCGGGGTGGGAGAGTTATCAAGCACGTAAAGTTTGTTTCAGATGTGAGCATGTACACTGAACAATAATGTACCCAAACAATAAAATAAATTCCTTTTATATTTCCCTGCCTTGTTGTTTATGTGTACATACAGAGGAAGAATGTGAGAACAGCACACATTTCATCGTTACTGTGTGTTAGAGCATGGGAGAACAGTGGATACTTTTAATACAGCCCACACCCCTAATACTGTGTAACTATAACAAGTAGAGAACAGAAGAAAAAGATGTTCTTTCTTTACAACTGTCTGCATAGCTTGTTCATATTGTGTAATGAATGAAAATAAATAGGCCTACTAGGATCCTCTCTACTTTGACATTTAAGATTAGCTTGTTTGATCCACCTTCATACACATGTGACATTACTGTACAACTTGAGAAAGGTGAGTTGTTTTCTGCTCCAGCCTGCCTAAAAGAAAAGCGTTTTTGGGATTAAATGGACTTTATTAGCTGCTGCAGTGCAGGATGAACTCAGAATAGACCCATTTCTCACCTTATTATTCTAAACCATGCAACGAAGAAGAAGAAATGCATAATAAATCCTGGGACAAAATCTGTAGTCAAATACTGTACAGCATGTAGTCTGATGAACAAGACTTGTGTTATAGCTGACTTGGGCAGTGAAATGTTTTTTTAATTCATGTGGTCATAGTTGTCCACAACTCAAATCAGAATATAAGAAGAAATGTTTTATACCACCTCAAGAAGGCTTCCTATCAGAAAGGTAGGAAGGTATTTCAAATGTACAACTGCAGTACTTAAATCTAAGTAAAGTAATTTCCCTGACATTTTTGTGTTACTTTACTTTTAATAGACCCATGTAAGAGGTTTTATACTTCCTGTGAGTATAATCCAATCAATCTTATTTTCATACTGTATATCCGTTGTGTAATTTGATAAATTGTGTTGTATGTCGTGCTCGCATCTCAGAGAAGACTCTGACTGCAACATGCGTCTTTGTAAAGAGAGAAACGGACAGAAAAAGTCTCTAACTCTGCCTGTCAGCTCGCTCTGCTCCGTTAAAACTGAATTGAATACGAGTGCACTCCAGATTTAGCTGCAGCCAGCTGACTGTGTGCTTCTCCCTATACCGCAGTTCTGTGTCCATGCATGCAGCAAACTGAAAGCACTGTCTGTCGGAGCGTCTACGTGAAAAGAGAAGGAAGACATTGCTGGTAGTATTGTCTTCAGAGTTGTTAAACACCTCAGCGCACTGAAGGAAGCCATCTGACTGTGTGAGGGGCAAGATCGTTGATGTCTGCAGGCAGAGTAGGAGCTCTCCTGTCTGACTGGTCCACCAATAGCAGAGAAGATGACCCCTTGAGACACAGCCCCTCCTCATTTGCATAATGAGGCAGAAATGCATACAAAAATTTAAAAAAGACAGGCAGAAATAAATACCATGGGTGAAAATAAATGAGGTAAATAAATACAAAGGAAGAATAAAACAGACAAAAATATTAAAACACACACATAAATAAATACATTAAAAAAATTAGTAATAAATAAAGTTGAATAAACAAATAAGGTAATTATAACAAAGGTAAATAAGTAAAGGCACTAATTAAAATATAAACATTTATGTCTCCTTGTATAATTTAATTACTACCTACATTTATTTATTTACTTTATTTTTTTGTGTATTTAATTGGATGCTTATTTATTTATTGAGCATTTATTTATTTCTGTATTTATTTCTTGCTGTGTCAGGATCGGTCCTCCATAACGGGGTGGGAGAGTTATCAAGCACCTAAAGTTTGGTTAAGATGTGAGCATGTACACTGAAGTTACGACAACTTCCGTGTCATGGCGAAGAGTTGATCTTTGACGCCACGCCACGGACACGCCCATTGACGAAAACTTGCAAATAGCACAACTTTTCATCTTCAATGCCTTTAGAAGGCACAGCAGAAATTTGAGGTCGGTCGGACTAAATCCCTAGGAGGAGTTCGTTAAAGTACGAAGTGTGTAAATCATCCAAAATTTGACGTAAAATTCAAAATGGCCGACTTCCTGTTGGGTTTAGGCTATGGCTCCAAGAGACTTTTTTGTGCGTCTGGACAAGATACACGTACCACAGAAAATTCGTGCACGTAGGTGAAACGTGCGGCGGGGGCTGCTTTGTTAAAAGTCACTTCCTGTTGCCAGCAGGTGGCGCTATGACTGTGGGTGAATGTGAGCATGTACATGTGTTCAGGGCGGGACTCTCATCCTACATGTACAGTTTGGTCCAGATGTGAGCATGTACACTGAAGCTACGACAACTTCCGTGTCATGGCGAAGAGTTGATCTTTGACGCCACGCCACGGACACGCCCATTGACGAAAACTTGCAAATAGCACAACTTTTCATCTTCAATGCCTTTAGAAGGCACAGCAGAAATTTGAGGTCGGTCGGACTAAATCCCTAGGAGGAGTTCGTTAAAGTACGAAGTGTGTAAATCATCCAAAATTTGACGTAAAATTCAAAATGGCCGACTTCCTGTTGGGTTTAGGCTATGGCTCCAAGAGACTTTTTTGTGCGTCTGGACAAGATACACGTACCACAGAAAATTCGTGCACGTAGGTGAAACGTGCGGCGGGGGCTGCTTCGTTAAAGGTCACTTTCTATTGCCAGCAGGTGGCGCTATGACTGTGGGTGAATGTCGGCATGTACATGTGTTCAGGGCGGGACTCTCATCCTAGATGTACAGTTTGGTCCAGATGTGAGCATGTACACTGAAGTTACAACAACTTCCTGTTTCATGCGAATCATCGACGCCACGGACACGCCCATTGACGAAAACGCGCAAATAGCACAACTTTTCATCGTCAATGCCTTTAGAAGGCACAGCAAATTTGACGTCGATCCGACTAAATCCCTAGGAGGAGTTCGTTAAAGTACGAAGTGTGTAAATCATCCAAAAATGGCCGTAAAATTCAAAATGGCCGACTTCCTGTTGACTTTAGGCTATGGGTTCTTGAGGCTTTTTTGTGCGTCTTGATATGATACATGTCCCCAGAAAATTTCGTACATGTAGGTTGAACGTGAACGAGGGGCTAATTTTTCCAATTTTCTAGGTGGCGCTAGCGAGTCATTTTGCAACGCCCATGTGCGAAACTTGTAGAATACGAAATTTTTCACCGGTTCTGACATGTTTGCAAATTTTGGTGAGTTTTCGAGTATGTTTAGGCCATGTCATTTGGGCCTACTTTGCAGAAAAAAAAAAAAAAAAAAAAAAAAAAATATAAAGCAATCAATAGACACGGTCGTGCGGGCCCTAATTAAGCTGCAAGCGTTGGGCGGGCCCTCGCACTTGTAAGCGCGTCCGCGCGTGAGCCGGCCGAGTTGCATATTCTGGAGCTCTGCCGGTGCGGCTGTGAATTTGCTACGCGGTTCCGACGCCGCATGAAGGTGCTATATGTCACTTCCTGTGTCCCCTATGTGGAGCTACATAGCACTTGCCGCTATGAATATAAATCGGTATTGTGTGTAGATGTCTGCGGGGTGGGAGAGTTATCAAGCACGTAAAGTTTGTTTCAGATGTGAGCATGTACACTGAACAATAATGTACCCAAACAATAAAATAAATTCCTTTTATATTTCCCTGCCTTGTTGTTTATGTGTACATACAGAGGAAGAATGTGAGAACAGCACACATTTCATCGTTACTGTGTGTTAGAGCATGGGAGAACAGTGGATACTTTTAATACAGCCCACACCCCTAATACTGTGTAACTATAACAAGTAGAGAACAGAAGAAAAAGATGTTCTTTCTTTACAACTGTCTGCATAGCTTATTCATATTGTGTAATGAATGAAAATAAATAGGCCTACTAGGCTCCTCTCTACTTTGACATTTAAGATTAGCTTGTTTGATCCACCTTCATACACATGTGACATTACTGTACAACTTGAGAAAGGTGAGTTGTTTTCTGCTCCAGCCTGCCTAAAAGAAAAGCGTTTTTGGGATTAAATGGACTTTATTAGCTGCTGCAGTGCAGGATGAACTCAGAATAGACCCATTTCTCACCTTATTATTCTAAATCATGCAACGAAGAAGAAGAAATGCATAATAAATCCTGGGACAAAATCTGTCCACAAATACTGTACAGCATGTAGTCTGATGAACAAGACTGTGTTATAGCTGACTTGGGCAGTGAAATGTTTAATTTTTTTAATTCATGTGGTCATAGTTGTCCACAACTCAAATCAGAATATAAGAAGAAATGTTTTATACCACCTCAAGAAGGCTTCCTATCAGAAAGGTAGGAAGGTATTTCAAATGTACAACTGCAGTACTTAAATCTAAGTAATTTCCCTGACATTTTTGTGTTACTTTACTTTTAATAGACGCATGTAACAGGTTTTATACTTCCTGTGAGTATAATCCAATCAATCTTATTTTCATACTGTATATCCGTTGTGTAATTTGATAAATTGTGTTGTATGTCGTGCTCGCATCTCAGAGAAGACTCTGACTGCAACATGCGTCTTTGTAAAGAGAGAAACGGACAGAAAAAGTCTCTAACTCTGCCTGTCAGCTCGCTCTGCTCCGTTAAAAACTGAATTGAATACGAGTGCACTCCAGATTTAGCTGCAGCCAGCTGACCGTGTGCTTCTCCCTATACCGCAGTTCTGTGTCCATGCATGCAGCAAACTGAAAGCACTGTCTGTCGGAGCGTCTACGTGAAAAGAGAAGGAAGACATTGCTGGTAGTATTGTCTTCAGAGTTGTTAAACACCTCAGCGCACTGAAGGAAGCCATCTGACTGTGTGAGGGGCAAGATCGTTGATGTCTGCAGGCAGAGTAGGAGCTCTCCTGTCTGACTGGTCCACCAATAGCAGAGAAGATGACCCCTTGAGACACAGCCCCTCCTCATTTGCATAATGAGGCAGAAATGCATACAAAAATTTAAAAAAGACAGGCAGAAATAAATACCATGGGTGAAAATAAATAAGGTAAATAAATACAAAGGAAGAATAAAACAGACAAAAATATTAAAACACACATAAAAATACATTAAAAAATTAGTAATAAATAAGTTGAATAAAAAAATAAGGTAATTATAACAAAGGTGAATAAGTAAAGGCACTAATTAAAATATATACATTTATGTCTCCTTGTATAATTTAATTACTACCTACATTTATTTATTTACTTATTTTTTGTGTATTTAATTGGATGCTTATTTATTTATTGAGCATTTATTTATTTCTGTATTTATTTCTGACTGTGTCAGGATCGGTCCTCCATAGCGGGGTGGGAGAGTTATCAAGCACGTAAAGTTTGGTTCAGATGTGAGCATGTACACTGAAGTTACAACAACTTCCTGTGTCATGGCGAAGACTTGATCTGACGCCACGCCACGGACACACCCATTGACGAAAACTCGCAAATAGCACAACTTTTCATCTTCAATGCCTTTAGAAGGCACAGCACAAATTTGAAGTCGGTCGGACTAAATCCCTAGGAGGAGTTCGTTAAAGTACGAAGTGTGTAAATCATCCAAAATTTGACGTAAAATTCAAAATGGCCGACTTCCTGTTGATTTTAGGGCATCGCTCCAAGAGGCTTTTTTGTGCGTCTGGACAAGATACACGTACCACAGAAAATTCGTGCACGTAGGTAAAACGTGCGGCGGGGGCTGCTTCGTTAAAAGTCACTTCCTGTTGCCAGCAGGTGGCGCTGATGTCTGTGAATGTCAGCATGTACATGTGTTCAGGGCGGGACTCTCATCCTACATGTACAGTTTGGTCCAGATGTGAGCATGTACACTGAAGTTACGACAACTTCCGTGTCATGGCGAAGAGCTGATCTTTGACGCCACGCCACGGACACGCCCATTGACGAAAACTTGCAAATAGCACAACTTTTCATCTTCAATGCCTTTAGAAGGCACAGCACAAATTTGAGGTCGGTCGGACTAAATCCCTAGGAGGAGTTCGTTAAAGTACGAAGTGTGTAAATCATCCAAAATTTGACGTAAAATTCAAAATGGCCGACTTCCTGTTGATTTTAGGGCATGGCTCCAAAGGCTTTTTTGTGCGTCTGGACAAGATACACGTACCACAGAAAATTCGTGCACGTAGGTAAACGTGCGGCGGGGGCTGCTTCGTTAAAAGTCACTTCCTGTTGCCAGCAGGTGGCGCTATGACTGTGTGAATGTCAGCATGTACATGTGTTCAGGGCGGGACTCTCATCCTACATGTACAGTTTGGTCCAGATGTGAGCATGTACACTGAAGTTACGACAACTTCCGTGTCATGGCGAAGAGCTGATCTTTGACGCCACGCCACGGACACGCCCATTGACGAAAACTTGCAAATAGCACAACTTTTCATCTTCAATGCCTTTAGAAGGCACAGCACAAATTTGAGGTCGGTCGGACTAAATCCCTAGGAGGAGTTCGTTAAAGTACGAAGTGTGTAAATCATCCAAAATTTGACGTAAAATTCAAAATGGCCGACTTCCTGTTGGGTTTAGGCTATGGCTCCAAGAGACTTTTTTGTGCGTCTGGACAAGATACACGTACCACAGAAAATTCGTGCACGTAGGTGAAACGTGCGGCGGGGGCTGCTTCGTTAAAGGTCACTTTCTGTTGCCAGCAGGTGGCGCTATGACTGTGGGTGAATGTCGGCATGTACATGTGTTCAGGGCGGGACTCTCATCCTACATGTACAGTTTGGTCCAGATGTGAGCATGTACACTGAAGTTACAACAACTTCCTGTTCATGCGAATCATCGACGCCACGGACACGCCCATTGACGAAAACTCGCAAATAGCACAATTTCATCGTCAATGCCTTTAGAAGGCACAGCAGAAATTTGACGTCGATCCGACTAAATCCCTAGGAGGAGTTCGTTAAAGTACGAAGTGTGTAAATCATCCAAAAATGGCCATAAAATTCAAAATGGCCGACTTCCTGTTGACTTTAGGCTATGGGTTCTTGAGGCTTTTTGTGCGTCTTGATACGATACATGTCCCCAGAAAATTTCGTACATGTAGGTTGAACGTGAACGAGGGGCTAATCATTTCCAATTTTCTAGGTGGCGCTAGCGAGTCATTTTGCCACGCCCATGTGCGAAACTTGTAGAATACGAAATTTTTCACCGGTTCTGACATGTTTGCAAATTTTGGTGAGTTTTCGAGTATGTTTAGGCCATGTCATTTGGGCCTACTTTGCAGAAAAAAAAAAAAATATAAAAATTAAAGCTGCAAGCAGCGTTGGGCGGGCCCTCGCACTTAAGCGCGTCCGCGTGTGAGCCGGCCGAGTTGCATATTCTGGAGCTCTGCCGGTGCGGCTGTGAATTTCCTACGCGGTTCCGACGCCGCATGAAGGTGTGCTATATGTCACTTCCTGTGTCCCCTATGTGGAGCTACATAGCACTTGCCGCTATGAATATAAATCGGTATTGACGTGTAGATGTCTGCGGGGTGGGAGAGTTATCAAGCACGTAAAGTTTGTTTCAGATGTGAGCATGTACACTGAACAATAATGTACCCAAACAATAAAATAAATTCCTTTTTATTTCCCTGCCTTGTTGTTTATGTGTACATACAGAGGAAGAATGTGAGAACAGCACACATTTCATCGTTACTGTGTGTTAGAGCATGGGAGAACAGTGGATACTTTTAATACAGCCCACACCCCTAATACTGTGTAACTATAACAAGTAGAGAACAGAAGAAAAAGATGTTCTTTCTTTACAACTGTCTGCATAGCTTATTCATATTGTGTAATGAATGAAAATAAATAGGCCTACTAGGCTCCTCTCTACTTTGACATTTAAGATTAGCTTGTTTGATCCACCTTCATACACATGTGACATTACTGTACAACTTGAGAAAGGTGAGTTGTTTTCTGCTCCAGCCTGCCTAAAAGAAAAGCGTTTTGGGATTAAATGGACTTTATTAGCTGCTGCAGTGCAGGATGAACTCAGAATAGACCCATTTCTCACCTTATTATTCTAAATCATGCAACGAAGAAGAAGAAATGCATAATAAATCCTGGGACAAAATCTGTACAGCATGTAGTCTGATGACAAGACTTGTGTTATAGCTGACTTGGGCAGTGAAATGTTTTTTTTTAATTCATGTGGTCATAGTTGTCCACAACTCAAATCAGAATATAAGAAGAAATGTTTTATACCACCTCAAGAAGGCTTCCTATCAGAAAGGTAGGAAGGTATTTCAAATGTACAACTGCAGTACTTAATCTAAGTAAAGTAATTTCCCTGACATTACTTTGTTTTACCATGTAAGAGGTTTTATACTTCCTGTGAGTATAATCCAATCAATCTTATTTTCATACTGTATATCCGTTGTGTAATTTGATAAATTGTGTTGTATGTGTGCTCTGCCATCTCAGAGAAGACTCTGACTGCAACATGCGTCTTTGTAAAGAGAGAAACGGACAGAAAAAGTCTCTAACTCTGCCTGTCAGCTCGCTCTGCTCCGTTAAAACTGAATTTACCATACAGAATTGAATACGAGTGCACTCCAGATTTAGCTGCAGCCAGCTGACCGTGTGCTTCTCCCTATACCGCAGTTCTGTGTCCATGCATGCAGCAAACTGAAAGCACTGTCTGTCGGAGCGTCTACGTGAAAAGAGAAGGAAGACATTGGTAGTATTGTCTTCAGAGTTGTTAAACACCTCAGCGCACTGAAGGAAGCCATCTGACTGTGTGAGGGGCAAGATCGTTGATGTCTGCAGGCAGAGTAGGAGCTCTCCTGTCTGACTGGTCCACCAATAGCAGAGAAGATGACCCCTCCTCATTTGCATAATGAGGCAGAAATGCATACAAAATTTAAAAAAGACAGGCAGAAATAAATACCATGGGTGAAAATAAATAAGGTAAATAAATACAAAGGAAGAATAAAACAGACAAAAATATTAAAACACACACATAAATAAATACATTAAAAAAATTAGTAATAAATAAAGTTGAATAAACAAATAAGGTAATTATAACAAAGGTGAATAAGTAAAGGCACTAATTAAAATATATACATTTATGTCTCCTTGTATAATTTAATTACTACCTACATTTATTTATTTACTTATTTTTTTGTGTATTTAATTGGATGCTTATTTATTTATTGAGCATTTATTTATTTCTGTATTTATTTCTGACTGTGTCAGGATCGGTCCTCCATACGGGGTGGGAGAGTTATCAAGCACGTAAAGTTTGGTTCAGATGTGAGCATGTACACTGAAGTTACAACAACTTCCTGTGTCATGGCGAAGACTTGATCTCTGACGCCACGCCACGGACACACCCATTGACGAAAACTCGCAAATAGCACAACTTTTCATCTTCAATGCCTTTAGAAGGCACAGCACAAATTTGAAGTCGGTCGGACTAAATCCCTAGGAGGAGTTCGTTAAAGTACGAAGTGTGTAAATCATCCAAAATTTGACGTAAAATTCAAAATGGCCGACTTCCTGTTGATTTTAGGGCATCGCTCCAAGAGGCTTTTTTGTGCGTCTGGACAAGATACACGTACCACAGAAAATTCGTGCACGTAGGTAAAACGTGCGGCGGGGGCTGCTTCGTTAAAAGTCACTTCCTGTTGCCAGCAGGTGGCGCTATGACTGTCTGTGAATGTCAGCATGTACATGTGTTCAGGGCGGGACTCTCATCCTACATGTACAGTTTGGTCCAGATGTGAGCATGTACACTGAAGTTACGACAACTTCCGTGTCATGGCGAAGAGTGATCTTTGACGCCACGCCACGGACACGCCCATTGACGAAAACTTGCAAATAGCACAACTTTTCATCTTCAATGCCTTTAGAAGGCACAGCACAAATTTGAGGTCGGTCGGACTAAATCCCTAGGAGGAGTTCGTTAAAGTACGAAGTGTGTAAATCATCCAAAATTTGACGTAAAATTCAAAATGGCCGACTTCCTGTTGATTTTAGGCATGCTCCAAGAGGCTTTTTTGTGCGTCTGGACAAGATACACGTACCACAGAAAATTCGTGCACGTAGGTAAAACGTGCGGCGGGGGCTGCTTCGTTAAAAGTCACTTCCTGTTGCCAGCAGGTGGCGCTATGACTGTCTGTGAATGTCAGCATGTACATGTGTTCAGGGCGGGACTCTCATCCTACATGTACAGTTTGGTCCAGATGTGAGCATGTACACTGAAGTTACGACAACTTCCGTGTCATGGCGAAGAGCTGATCTTTGACGCCACGCCACGGACACGCCCATTGACGAAAACTTGCAAATAGCACAACTTTTCATCTTCAATGCCTTTAGAAGGCACAGCACAAATTTGAGGTCGGTCGGACTAAATCCCTAGGAGGAGTTCGTTAAAGTACGAAGTGTGTAAATCATCCAAAATTTGACGTAAAATTCAAAATGGCCGACTTCCTGTTGATTTTAGGCATCGCTCCAAGAGGCTTTTTTGTGCGTCTGGACAAGATACACGTACCACAGAAAATTCGTGCACGTAGGAAACGTGCGGCGGGGGCTGCTTCGTTAAAGTCACTTCCTGTTGCCAGCAGGTGGCGCTATGACTGTGTGAATGTCAGCATGTACATGTGTTCAGGGCGGGACTCTCATCCTACATGTACAGTTTGGTCCAGATGTGAGCATGTACACTGAAGTTACGACAACTTCCGTGTCATGGCGAAGAGCTGATCTTTGACGCCACGCCACGGACACGCCCATTGACGAAAACTTGCAAATAGCACAACTTTTCATCTTCAATGCCTTTAGAAGGCACAGCACAAATTTGAGGTCGGTCGGACTAAATCCCTAGGAGGAGTTCGTTAAAGTACGAAGTGTGTAAATCATCCAAAATTTGACGTAAAATTCAAAATGGCCGACTTCCTGTTGTTTAGGCTATGGCTCCAAGAGACTTTTTTGTGCGTCTGGACAAGATACACGTACCACAGAAAATTCGTGCACGTAGGTGAAACGTGCGGCGGGGGCTGCTTCGTTAAAGTCACTTCTGTTGCCAGCAGGTGGCGCTATGACTGTGGGTGAATGTCAGCATGTACATGTGTTCAGGGCGGGACTCTCATCCTACATGTACAGTTTGGTCCAGATGTGAGCATGTACACTGAAGTTACGACAACTTCCGTGTCATGGCGAAGAGTGATCTTGACGCCACGCCACGGACACGCCCATTGACGAAAACTTGCAAATAGCACAACTTTTCATCTTCAATGCCTTTAGAAGGCACAGCAGAAATTTGAGGTCGGTCGGACTAAATCCCTAGGAGGAGTTCGTTAAAGTACGAAGTGTGTAAATCATCCAAAATTTGACGTAAAATTCAAAATGGCCGACTTCCTGTTGGGTTTAGGCTATGGCTCCAAGAGACTTTTTTGTGCGTCTGGACAAGATACACGTACCACAAAATTCGTGCACGTAGGTGAAACGTGCGGCGGGGGCTGCTTCGTTAAAGGTCACTTTCTATTGCCAGCAGGTGGCGCTATGACTGTGGGTGAATGTCGGCATGTACATGTGTTCAGGGCGGGACTCTCATCCTAGATGTACAGTTTGGTCCAGATGTGAGCATGTACACTGAAGTTACAACAACTTCCTGTTTCATTGCGAATCATCGACGCCACGGACACGCCCATTGACGAAAACGCGCAAATAGCACAACTTTTCATCGTCAATGCCTTTAGAAGGCACAGCAGAAATTTGACGTCGATCCGACTAAATCCCTAGGAGGAGTTCGTTAAAGTACGAAGTGTGTAAATCATCCAAAAATGGCCGTAAAATTCAAAATGGCCGACTTCCTGTTGACTTTAGGCTATGGGTTCTTGAGGCTTTTTTGTGTCTTGATGATACATGTCCCCAGAAAATTTCGTACATGTAGGTTGAACGTGAACGAGGGGCTAATTTTTTCCAATTTTCTAGGTGGCGCTAGCGAGTCATTTTGCCACGCCCATGTGCGAAACTTGTAGAATACGAAATTTTTCACGGTTCTGACATGTTTGCAAATTTTGGTGAGTTTTCGAGTATGTTTAGGCCATGTCAGTTGGGCCTACTTTGCAGAAAAAAAAAAAAAAAAAAAAAAAAAATTAAAGCTGCAAGCAGCGTTGGGCGGGCCCTCGCACTTGTAGCGCGTCCGCGTGAGCCGGCCGAGTTGCACATCTGGAGCTCTGCCGGTGCGGCTGTGAATTTCCTACGCGGTTCCGACGCGCATGAAGGTGCTATATGTCACTTCCTGTGTCCCTATGTGGAGCTACATAGCACTTGCCGCTATGAATATAATCGGTATTGGTGTGTAGATGTCTGCGGGGTGGGAGAGTTATCAAGCACGTAAAGTTTGTTTCAGATGTGAGCATGTACACTGAACAATAATGTACCCAAACAATAAAAAAATTCCTTTTATATTTCCCTGCCTTGTTGTTTATGTGTACATACAGAGGAAGAATGTGAGAACAGCACACATTTCATCGTTACTGTGTTAGAGCAGGGAGAACAGTGGATACTTTTAATACAGCCCACACCCCTAATACTGTGTAACTATAACAAGTAGAGAACAGAAGAAAAAGATGTTCTTTCTTTACAACTGTCTGCATAGCTTATTCATATTGTGTAATGAATGAAAATAAATAGGCCTACTAGGCTCCTCTCTACTTTGACATTTAAGATTAGCTGTTTGATCCACCTTCATACACATGTGACATTACTGTACAACTTGAGAAAGGTGAGTTGTTTCTGCTCCAGCCTGCCTAAAAGAAAAGCGTTTTTGGGATTAAATGGACTTTATTAGCTGCTGCAGTGCAGGATGAACTCAGAATAGACCCATTTCTCACTTATTATTCTAAATCATGCACGAAGAAGAAGAAATGCATAAGAAATCCTGGGACAAAATCTGTCCACAAATACTGTACAGCATGTAGTCTGATGAACAAGACTTGTGTTATAGCTGACTTGGGCAGTGAAATGTTTTTTTAATTCATGTGGTCATAGTTGTCCACAACTCAAATCAGAATATAAGAAGAAATGTTTTATACCACCTCAAGAAGGCTTCCTATCAGAAAGGTAGGAAGGTATTTCAAATGTACAACTGCAGTACTTAAATCTAAGTAAAGTAATTTCCCTGACATTTTTGTGTTACTTTACTTTTAATAGACCATGTAAGAGGTTTTATACTTCCTGTGAGTATAATCCAATCAATCTTATTTTCATACTGTATATCCGTTGTGTAATTTGATAAATTGTGTTGTATCGTGCTCGCATCTCAGAGAAGACTCTGACTGCAACATGCGTCTTTGTAAAGAGAGAAACGGACAGAAAAAGTCTCTAACTCTGCCTGTCAGCTCGCTCTGCTCCGTTAAAACTGAATTTACCATACAGAATTGAATACGAGTGCACTCCAGATTTAGCTGCAGCCAGCTGACCGTGTGCTTCTCCCTATACCGCAGTTCTGTGTCCATGCATGCAGCAAACTGAAAGCACTGTCTGTCGGTGCGTCTACGTGAAAAGAGAAGGAAGACATTGCTGGTAGTATTGTCTTCAGAGTTGTTAAACACCTCAGCGCACTGAAGGAAGCCATCTGACTGTGTGAGGGGCAAGATCGTTGATGTCTGCAGGCAGAGTAGGAGCTCTCCTGTCTGACTGGTCCACCAATAGCAGAGAAGATGACCCTTGAGACACAGCCCCTCCTCATTTGCTAATGAGGCAGAAATGCATACAAAAATTTAAGACAGGCAGAAATAAATACCATGGGTGAAAATAAATAAGGTAAATAAATACAAAGGAAGAATAAAACAGACAAAATATTAAAACACACACATAAATAAATACATTAAAAAATTAGTATAAATAAAGTTGAATAAACAAATAAGGTAATTATAACAAAGGTGAATAAGTAAAGGCACTAATTAAAATATATACATTTATGTCTCCTTGTATAATTTAATTATACCTACATTTATTTATTTACTTATTTTTTGTGTATTTAATTGGATGCTTATTTATTTATTGAGCATTTTTTATTTCTGTATTTATTTCTGACTGTGTCAGGATCGGTCCTCCATAGCGGGGTGGGAGAGTTATCAAGCACGTAAAGTTTGGTTCAGATGTGAGCATGTACACTGAAGTTACAACAACTTCCTGTGTCATGGCGAAGACTTGATCTCTGACGCCACGCCACGGACACCATTGACGAAAACTCGCAAATAGCACAACTTTTCATCTTCAATGCCTTTAGAAGGCACAGCACAAATTTGAAGTCGGTCGGACTAAATCCCTAGGAGGAGTTCGTTAAAGTACGAAGTGTGTAAATCATCCAAAATTTGACGTAAAATTCAAAATGGCCGACTTCCTGTTGATTTTAGGGCATCGCTCCAAGAGGCTTTTTTGTGCGTCTGGACAAGATACACGTACCACAGAAAATTCGTGCACGTAGGTAAAACGTCGGCGGGGGCTGCTTCGTTAAAAGTCACTTCCTGTTGCCAGCAGGTGGCGCTATGACTGTCTGTGAATGTCAGCATGTACATGTGTTCAGGGCGGGACTCTCATCCTACATGTACAGTTTGGTCCAGATGTGAGCATGTACACTGAAGTTACGACAACTTCCGTGTCATGGCGAAGAGCTGATCTTTGACGCCACGCCACGGACACGCCCATTGACGAAAACTTGCAAATAGCACAACTTTTCATCTTCAATGCCTTTAGAAGGCACAGCAAAATTTGAGGTCGGTCGGACTAAATCCCTAGGAGGAGTTCGTTAAAGTACGAAGTGTGTAAATCATCCAAAATTTGACGTAAAATTCAAAATGGCCGACTTCCTGTTGATTTTAGGGCATCGCTCCAAGAGGCTTTTTTGTGCGTCTGGACAAGATACACGTACCACAGAAAATTCGTGCACGTAGGTAAAACGTGCGGGGGGGCTGCTTCGTTAAAAGTCACTTCCTGTTGCCAGCAGGTGGCGCTATGACTGTGGGTGAATGTCAGCATGTACATGTGTTCAGGGCGGGACTCTCATCCTACATGTACAGTTTGGTCCAGATGTGAGCATGTACACTGAAGTTACGACAACTTCCGTGTCATGGCGAAGAGTTGATCTTTGACGCCACGCCACGGACACGCCCATTGACGAAAACTTGCAAATAGCACAACTTTTCATCTTCAATGCCTTTAGAAGGCACAGCACAAATTTGAGGTCGGTCGGACTAAATCCCTAGGAGGAGTTCGTTAAAGTACGAAGTGTGTAAATCATCCAAAATTTGACGTAAAATTCAAAATGGCCGACTTCCTGTTGGGTTTAGGCTATGGCTCCAAGAGACTTTTTTGTGCGTCTGGACAAGATACACGTACCACAGAAAATTCGTGCACGTAGGTGAAACGTGCGGCGGGGGCTGCTTCGTTAAAGGTCACTTTCTGTTGCCAGCAGGTGGCGCTATGACTGTGGGTGAATGTCGGCATGTACATGTGTTCAGGGCGGGACTCTCATCCTACATGTACAGTTTGGTCCAGATGTGAGCATGTACACTGAAGTTACAACAACCTGTTTCATGCGAATCATCGACGCCACGGACACGCCCATTGACGAAAACGCGCAAATAGCACAACTTTTCATCGTCAATGCCTTTAGAAGGCACAGCAGAAATTTGAGTCGATCCGACTAAATCCCTAGGAGGAGTTCGTTAAAGTACGAAGTGTGTAAATCATCCAAAAATGGCCATAAAATTCAAAATGGCCGACTTCCTGTTGACTTTAGGCTATGGGTTCTTGAGGCTTTTTTGTGCGTCTTGATGATACATGTCCCAGAAAATTCGTACATGTAGGTTGAACGTGAACGAGGGGCTAATCATTTCCAATTTTCTAGGTGGCGCTAGCGAGTCATTTTGCACGCCCATGTGCGAAACTTGTAGAATACGAAATTTTTCACCGGTTCTGACATGTTTGCAAATTTTGGTGAGTTTTCGAGTATGTTTAGGCCATGTCATTGGCCTACTTTGCAGAAAAAAAAAAAAAAAAAAAAAAAAATTAAAGCTGCAAGCAGCGTTGGGCGGGCCCTCGCACTTATAGCGCGTCCGCGTGTGAGCCGGCCGAGTTGCATATTCTGGAGCTCTGCCGGTGCGGCTGTGAATTTGCTACGCGGTTATGACGCCGCATGAAGGTGTATATGTCACTTCCTGTGTCCCCTATGTGGAGCTACATAGCACTTGCCGCTATGAATATAAATCGGTTGGCGTGTAGATGTCTGCGGGGGGGAGAGTTATCAAGCACGTAAAGTTGTTTCAGATGTGAGCATGTACACTGAACAATAATGTACCCAAACAATAAAATAAATTCCTTTTATATTTCCTGCCTTGTTGTTTATGTGTACATACAGAGGAAGAATGTGAGAACAGCACACATTTCATCGTTACTGTGTGCTGTACCGCAGTTCTGTGTCCATGCATGCAGCAAACTGAAAGCACCGTCTGTCGGAGCGTCTACGTGAAAAGAGAAGGAAGACATTGCTGGTAGTATTGTCTTCAGAGTTGTTAAACACCTCAGCGCACTGAAGGAAGCCATCTGACTGTGTGAGGGGCAAGATCGTTGATGTCTGCAGGCAGAGTAGGAGCTTCCTGTCTGACTGGTCCACCAATAGCAGAGAAGATGACCCCTTGAGACACAGCCCCTCCTCATTTGCATAATGAGGCAGAAATGCATACAAAATTTAAAAAAGACAGGCAGAAATAAATACCATGGGTGAAATAAATAAGGTAAATAATACAAAGGAAGAATAAAACAGACAAAAATATTAAAACACACACATAAATAAATACATTAAAAAAATTGTAATAAATAAAGTTGAATAAACAAATAAGGTAATTATAACAAAGGTGAATAGTAAAGGCACTAATTAAAATATATACATTTATGTCTCCTTGTATAATTTAATTACTACTACATTTATTTATTTACTTTATTTTTTGTGTATTTAATTGGATGCTTATTTATTTATTGAGCATTTATTTATTTCTGTATTTATTTCTGACTGTGTCAGGATCGGTCCTCCAGCGGGGTGGGAGAGTTATCAAGCACGTAAAGTTTGGTTCAGATGTGAGCATGTACACTGAAGTTACAACAACTTCCTGTGTCATGGCGAAGACTTGATCTCTGACGCCACGCCACGGACACACCCATTGACGAAAACTCGCAAATAGCACAACTTTTCATCTTCAATGCCTTTAGAAGGCACAGCACAAATTTGAAGTCGGTCGGACTAAATCCCTAGGAGGAGTTCGTTAAAGTACGAAGTGTGTAAATCATCCAAAATTTGACGTAAAATTCAAAATGGCCGACTTCCTGTTGATTTTAGGGCATCGCTCCAAGAGGCTTTTTTGTGCGTCTGGACAAGATACACGTACCACAGAAAATTCGTGCACGTAGGTAAACGTGCGGCGGGGGCTGCTTCGTTAAAAGTCACTTCCTGTTGCCAGCAGGTGGCGCTATGACTGTCTGTGAATGTCAGCATGTACATGTGTTCAGGGCGGGACTCTCATCCTACATGTACAGTTTGGTCCAGATGTGAGCATGTACACTGAAGTTACGACAACTTCCGTGTCATGGCGAAGAGCTGATCTTTGACGCCACGCCACGGACACGCCCATTGACGAAAACTTGCAAATAGCACAACTTTTCATCTTCAATGCCTTTAGAAGGCACAGCACAAATTTGAGGTCGGTCGGACTAAATCCCTAGGAGGAGTTCGTTAAAGTACGAAGTGTGTAAATCATCCAAAATTTGACGTAAAATTCAAAATGGCCGACTTCCTGGGTTTAGGCTATGGCTCCAAGAGGCTTTTTTGTGCGTCTGGACAAGATACACGTACCACAGAAAATTCGTGCACGTAGGTAAAACGTGCGGCGGGGGCTGCTTCGTTAAAAGTCACTTCCTGTTGCCAGCAGGTGGCGCTATGACTGTGGTGAATGTCAGCATGTACATGTGTTCAGGGCGGGACTCTCATCCTACATGTACAGTTTGGTCCAGATGTGAGCATGTACACTGAAGTTACGACAACTTCCGTGTCATGGCGAAGAGCTGATCTTTGACGCCACGCCACGGACACGCCCATTGACGAAAACTTGCAAATAGCACAACTTTTCATCTTCAATGCCTTTAGAAGGCACAGCACAAATTTGAGGTCGGTCGGACTAAATCCCTAGGAGGAGTTCGTTAAAGTACGAAGTGTGTAAATCATCCAAAATTTGACGTAAAATTCAAAATGGCCGACTTCCTGTTGGGTTTAGGCTATGGCTCCAAGAGCTTTTTTGTGCGTCTGGACAAGATACACGTACCACAGAAAATTCGTGCACGTAGGTGAAACGTGCGGGGGGGCTGCTTCGTTAAAGGTCACTTTCTGTTGCCAGCAGGTGGCGCTATGACTGTGGGTGAATGTCGGCATGTACATGTGTTCAGGGCGGGACTCTATCCTACATGTACAGTTTGGTCCAGATGTGAGCATGTACACTGAAGTTACAACAACTTCCTGTTTCATTGCGAATCATCGACGCCACGGACACGCCCATTGACGAAAACGCAAATAGCACAACTTTTCATCGTCAATGCCTTTAGAAGGCACAGCAGAAATTTGACGTCGATCCGACTAAATCCCTAGGAGGAGTTCGTTAAAGTACGAAGTGTGTAAATCATCCAAAAATGGCCATAAAATTCAAAATGGCCGACTTCCTGTTGACTTTAGGCTATGGGTTCTTGAGGCTTTTTTGTGCGTTGATACGATACATGTCCCCAGAAAATTTCGTACATGTAGGTTGAACGTGAACGAGGGGCTAATCATTTCCAATTTTCAAGGTGGCGCTAGCGAGTCATTTTGCCACGCCCATGTGCGAAACTGTAGAATACGAAATTTTTCACCGGTTCTGACATGTTTGCAAATTTTGGTGAGTTTTCGAGTATGTTTAGGCCATGTCATTTGGGCCTACTTTGCAGAAAAAAAAAAAAAAAAAAAAAAAAAAAAAATATAATATCCGAGCAATTTCAATAGGGACTCACGGTCGTGC